>NC_141535.1:100590000-101790000 GCF_021556685.1 Rattus norvegicus | reverse complement strand
TCTTAAAAGGCAAAAAAGATTACAGCTACTATTTTATAAAACTAGCATTAAGAAATAATGCACATATCTTGAACTTAATGGCAAGTGCCTCAGAGTTTATTTTTCCAAGTGAACAGTATTTACCACTGACTCTGAGACCAGGACCTGGCTGGTAGCAGAAGTGGGCTCTTCAGAGTCACAAGGGGGTGCACTGAGGTGAGCCTCTCCCTGCTATCAGTGTATCTTCAAGGTCTAGCATCAGACCTGGCTCCCAGTTTCCTTCGAAGAAGGCTTTATTGCTAATTAGGAAAATTCAAAAGGAAGAAGAAAAGGAGGGAAGAGGGAGTCCGAGAGGGAATCCCTCTCAAAGATACTTCCAATTCTTTATGTAGTAACTGTAGCCCCTGCAGCCACACAGAAAGATGACTAAAGAGCAGAGACAATGGTCCAGCCTGCACATCAGTGGGTTTCATATGTAGCTGTTTGATGATGACATTACCAGGTGCATGCAGAGTCAGTACGTGGATTTTGTTCTGGCTATCAGAGCTTATGGCATAGGAGACTATGGGTAAGCGTTATCTGCATTTCTAGTGTCTTTATTCCAGTTGTGAAACAGATTGAAAGGAATCTGGAAGCCCAGGACATGGGCTAGGAAGGAACAGGACTTAAAAGATGCTAAGGGAAGATGAACTACACTGTCTCCAATCTGAAATGGCTAGCCTCAGTTAGTCATTGGCTCAGACCAAAAAATAAAAATAAATAAAAAAATCTTGCCAATAACCTTGAGTGAAGGGTAGAATATGAAAGAGATTAGAGCTAGAGTCAGAAAGTTTCCATGTTTCTTTCTTCTTTCACAGCGTTGAAAGCAGATGGAGCTCTTTTCCTAGCTATACAGAGTGGTGTTGACAAATACTCAGAAGCTTTCAGTTGTCCACATGGTTTGTTCAGAGGAAAACTTAAGTTTTGAGTGTGTTTGTTAAGCACCATGTGCTTTGAAGGGCTATCATATCTTTTGTTGTGTTTGCAAGATTTTAAAAGTTTTTCAAATGAATTAAAATATCAAGTGTAAACTTCAGTCTTTCAATTGTATATACAATGCATTACAAGGCTGTGTAATAGTCACCCTTATATAATTATGGGATGTTTTCATCAATACAAAAGAAATTACCAGTCATATCCTTTCCCCTTTGAGAGTCACTACTAATCTACTTCCTGCTTCTACGGATTTGCCTGTTGTGGACATGATAGAAAAATGGAGTCACAACTTACACATTTCTTAGCCCAACAGTTTTCAAGGTCTGCACTTGTATAGGTCACATCAGTACTTTGCTTATTTTAAGGGCAGAATTCCCATTCACTTATTCACTTGCCAGGTTGTGTGTATCTTGTTCCTACCTTTAGCCACTTTGAATGATGCTGATATGAATTTTATGTCTATCTTTTCTATGGATACTTGTTTTCTTTAAATTTGGTTAAATAACTAGAAGTAGAATTACCAAGTTATATAGTAATTCAATGTTGAGATTTTTAAGAATTTGCCAAAATATTTTTCATAGTAGTTGCCTATTTTACATTTCCACCAGTGGTGGAAGTAGGCAAATGCTTCCCCATATCCTTGCCAAAGCTTGTTAATGTCTACTAAAACGAGCAGCATCTCGCTGTGGTTTTGCGCTGCCTTCTCCTGTGATGAAAGATAATAAGCACCTTTTCATATACTTGCTGGTCATTTGTAAAATTTATGCAAAAATGTTATTTGTTATTATGCATCTCTGGATTACTTAAGAGAGAAAATTAAGCAGTAAATAGCTGTGCATGGTGTTACACACCTGTTGTCCCAACACTCAGGAGGCTGAGGCAGGAGGTTTGGGAGTTTGAAGTCAACTTCAATTATTTATTGAAGGCACAGACAAAATAAAAATTAGGCTGTTTCTTAAACACAACCCACCATGGGCTATGCTCATCCATCACCTGCTGGCAATCACTTGTCAAGGGGCATTTCTAGCAACTTTTGAATGAGATATTCTCTGAACCCCAAAAAGCTGATTGGGGCATATATATTTTGAAACAAACTTACGTATTATATGTTAGTACATGAGCAAATATAGCTTATCAGCTTTCCTGCTGCTTAGAGAGTCTCTTAATTATTTAACTCTGACAATAATCCATGTGGTTATTGTTATCCTTGCATTACAGATGGAGAAACTGAGGCATCAAGAGATAATGGGCTTTACTCAGTGTCATACAGTTATTAATGAAGCTTGGTTCTAGAGGCTTCCCTTTCAGTACCTGCTCTATGCCTCTCTATACTATGTTCCTAACACAGACTTAGTATTGGGGATAAGGAATTCACACTGCCAATCTTCTACCTGCACCGTCATTCTATACTCTGGGGGAAAAAAGCGCACCTTCCCTCACGAGGTTCACTTCTAGCAGACATGCACACCACACCCATGAGAAGAGAGAACTATTACTAAGGCAAAGGAAAAGAGGGAGTACGACAAGAAGTCATGGCAAGCTTTTCCGAGTGTCAGTAACAAGAATGAAGTGAAGCCCAGTGTCTGGAAGAATAAAATTCAAGACCCCACGACCTGCATCACATGCACAGATCCCATAAAGAGAGTTTGATCAACAGGTTTTAGGAACCCAAAGAAATATGTTAGCGCACATCTTTGATGATGAGGGTGATCTTCTGCTGAGAGAACAACATGATGATCGCCACATCGGGAAATGTTTTACTAGTGATTGCATCATTGTCCCAGCTTCATGGAGTGTATTTGCATAACCATGAGGGCTATTTCCTTACTACATGAGACAGAGCCATGAATCTACTGACATGTGTAAAAATAGTTTTGGCTGAAATGTAGCTACATAGCTCACGCCAACATCATATGCCTTACATCCCGTATCTGTTTACCCATAGGGGAGACGGTGACCATCCCGTATCTGTTTACCCATAGGGGAGACGGTGACCTTAGTGACATCAAAGACAGAAAGAACTATCAGTGGGTAACGCACCTAAGTGGCTTTAGAGTTTGCTGCCAAGAACCCTGTGGAACACGTGAAGGAAGGATGGCTTTAAAAAGTAACTTACCATTCACAAAACTCAACAGCTAAATGTTGCTTCAAAATTTCATTTCAATCTAAAAATCTGGGAAAGAGTAAAAGCATGCAGGAAGATGATCTGTGCCTTTGCAGTGTGATACATGCGCTTTGTTCGAATACTGCCACCATCCTACCACCTGTTTGGAGTTGTCACAGGACTCCTGTAGTGGTTTCCTATGGATTTTCAGCCACTTTAGATAATTTTTACTATACGCATAAACAAAACCTGGTACGTTGGGTCAAAAAGGGTCTGATTCTGTATGTTTATTCAAAATGAGGCAGAAATCTCAAAGGAAAGGGTAAGGCAGAAGTCATCATGTTGCTCTCAAGAGAAGACTGGGAACAATGGAGCTTATGAATGAAAAAGCAGAACGGACCGTGCTGGGTACATAAAGGTTTGTTGGGGAGGAAGCCTGGCAGTTAGGTGGGCTAAGAGAGCAGGAGAGACATTGGAGTGATTGCCTGTGCTCAGAGAAAGAGGGAGGGACAGATCGTGAAATCTGGTGTAAGTCATCAGAGATGCCTCTTAGAAGAGGTCTGAGAAGCAGATCTCAGAAAGGCCTGGAGGGGAGGGTTAGTCTTCCTACTGGAGACAGTTTCATGGGAAAAGTGAAGGAAAAGAGCCACTTTTCTCAGTAAGTAAAAATTACACAAGTTACTAAATAAATAAATAAAATAAAACTAAAAACAAAATTAAAAATTAGAAAGCAACTAAATATTGGAAAACATGGTAATTTCTAATTTGAAAAGCATATGTGGTATATCACAGGTCTCTAATGTTTGTCAGGGGCAAGCAGACACAGGAGGATCAGGAGAGCAAGTCTATTTAGAACAGATCTCAAACAAAAAAAAAACCTAATCAACAAAAACCTAGCATGAGCCATCTGTATGAATTCACTGAGGTGGGCTCTGTCTTCTAAAGAACTCTGTTTCATTCAAAGCAGCAAAACCTACGTATGCATCAAGAAAAAATTTTTTTTCTTTTCTTTGTCTTTTTTTTTTAGGAGCTGGGGACTGAACCCAGGGCCTTGCGCTTGCTAGGCAAGCACTCTACCACTGAGCTAAATCCCCAACCCCCAAAAATGTTTTTAAAGATTTTTTTCCACTTTCTCTTGTAGTAAAAACCCCAAGGAAGGATTCATGAGAAGCTTTGAGGCTCAGAGGGCCTCAATAACTGCTCGAGTTTAAAAGGTGTTTGTTAAATGTTCAACACACTTCTGTAGATGTATATCACCTTCTTATGCAGGCCTGCTCCATTGTGCCCAATCTGTCAGAGACTAGCCAATCAAGAATTGACAATGGTCTGCTAGAGAGAGGGTTCAGCAGGTAAAAGTGATTGCTATACAAGTGTGTGAATCTGAACTTGAATCCACAGCACCTGCAGGAAATGCTGGACATGGCCATGTGCCTATAATTCCTGCACTATAGGGAGGCAGAGATAGAAGGATTGTTCTCTGGTTCCTTTGTCTATGTACAGGTATGCTTGTACATACACACATGTATCATACACACACACACACACACACACACACACACACACACACACACACACACACACCACACAATGAAGGAAATCCATGTCTGTAAGTAAATGGAATGAGTTTAGACTGAAATCAACTCTTTATCTCTCATACTGTTAGATGAATGTATGAAGGAAGGAAGGAAGGAAGGAAGGGAGGAAGGAAAGGAGGGAGGGAGGGAGGAGGGAGAGGGAGGGAGGGAGGGAAGAATATGTGAATGTGGAAAAAAGTGTAACTATGAAGCTAGTGTGTTGTTTGATTGTTTTAAAAAATTGAATTTCAAGTTCAAGACAGAGTTTTATATCAATGAATCATAAAATGTACCTTGCCTGCCTCTTAGAAACTAAGACTACACAAGGACTGTCATGTCTATGAAGCCATTGTGTAAGAGCTATATCCTCGAGAAATAAGACAACCTATGCAGTCTCCGTCATAGTGGGATAGGGTTCTTTGCAGCATCACCTGCCTGTGTCCACACATGTGCTTGTCATATGCAACCTCTACCTGAAACAGGAGTTTTTCTCTAGTTTCCTATGTTTAGAAAGGGCTTCTCCAGTAACAACTTCATGACCATACAGCAACAATAGCTTTACTCTTTCAAAGTATGCTTTAAAAAATAGGCTTAGCTTGGCTTGGCTATAGATAGACTTATTGTACTGTATATGTTTAGAAGGATGTTTGACATAGGCTTGAAATATGGGTCCTATTTGAGGAAGGGACATGAAGTCCAAGAAACTCACAAGAATCATGTAGGACTTGAGACAGAGTTTGTGTGAGCAGTAACTGTGGGAAAAGGCCCACTCTTCAGTGATCACTGCGAGTTATGCAGGCATGAGAAGAATGCAACTTTTACTCCATGATGAGCAGGGCAAGAAGCAAGTCACCATGCTTCTGTGTAACCCCAATCATCACCTCATCTGCTTGCTAATATGGACATGAATTGACTCGTTCTTTCAGTGTACTTTTGTCCTCTCTATCACGGGTGACTTAGAAAAACTACCCAGACAAAATATCAAAAAACAAATGTCAAATGTCATCTCTCAGGAGGATGAGGAAAAGAGTATTTCTATAATAACTCTGAGTACACATGGCATCCTGACAGATGAGGACGCATCCTCCTCCTAGTAACTAATCAGTTGGTTTTGTTGTCTAAGAAGGAAGGTTTTGTTCTATACAGGTGATTAGTTTTGTTTTTATGACCTTCTTGGTTAAAAAGCCAGAGATGTGGTTCCATGGCATAGTGCTAGCTGTACATGCAACAGGCCATGTTTTATGCCCCCTATGGCAAGAAGGAAAAGGTTTCTGTGCTAAGTCAACCTTGTTAGCCTAGTGACCAGGAGAACTCCACATGCCCCTCTAAACGGAACTTCCTCATTGGCTGAGGGCCTCAGCAGACTCAATCTTAAAATATGCAGACACTGGGCATATGAAAGGTAATGCAGAGGTTACCGAAACTTTGCTTTTTAACAAATAAAAATTTGAGCAGAGCCTCAGGATACAAGCTTGGTAAGATTCACCCTTAGTCCCTTATAGTGAGGACATGTACAGCTCAAATGAGGTTACTGCAAAATGGTAGTGAAAGCAAAGAGCTTAGGATTGAAGCCTCTCTCTAGGCTGATGTAGAATTCAGATCAAAGGTAGGTGCCTGAAGAACAAAACTAGGACAAAGTGTATGAAACAAGGGTAGAAACAAAATTATTGAAATAACTATTATTTTAAGGGGGCTAGACATGGTTCAGCAGTTACATTGGCTGGTTTTCCAGGAAATCTGAATTCTGTTTCTTCAAGCTGGCCTATGAAGGCTCCTCCTTACTCTTATATATACATGTAAATAAAAAGGTAAAATTATGACTCAGTCATAGCAGTTCCATCGTTAACCTTGAGAAGTGACCATGACAATGAGATTTTGACATTGTCATATAATAGTAATAAAAATTATAGCAATTAGTATCTTCAAAAGCCAGACAGCATGCTAACTGCTTTATCACAGTGATCTCATTTGTCAGGCCAGATTTTATATTTGGTTTATATAAACATGTAGATCTTAAGCAATATTTTTTTACATAAAGAAATGAAGGAAAGAGTACATGCCTCCTTTTGTGCATTCCTCTCATCATATAACCTTTGGGGGATATTTTGATGAGTCTTTAATTTTCTGACATGTGATGACTTTAGATTAGATTTTTAATGTGACAGTGATACAGCTTTTACGGCCCGTCTTCCTCTGTTGTTTGAGAATGTTCTGGTGAGCTGCAAGTGCCGTACTTGGTCATAATTGTCATTTGCCTGGAAAATGGCTAATATAATTATCAGGACATCATTGCCTCTCTCTCCTTAATATATTCTACTTATCTCATTTCTGTGGTATGAGTGAAAAAAATTCTAGTTCATATTTATTTAAATATTGCTAGAAGCTTAATGACCACTTATATCCTAGCACTGCATGTTGGTCAGCTTTAGAATTTAGGCTTCCTCCCCCTCTCTTAGGACTTTTGATTGCCCAGTGAGAATCTACTTGGTACTGAGTTTAATGGGCATTTAGGTTAGGCATACTGTTTAGCATGCATGCTGTCACCACATCTATTTTTCCCTGTAAATCACAGTATATATGCCCATTAGGTTAATAATAAGCTTAATTCAAAATACATGTAAATATATTTTGTCTAGTGAGCTTTTTGGTTAGGATTTCTGAGTTTTTTGTTTTAACATCATTATGTGTTGCTTCTACATTGGAACAAAAGCCCCCACATGTCTGTTCATCAACTGACAATACCAGTTTTGTCTCTTAATTAGAAAAGAGAATAAAGCTGTTTAGGGGTGTCAATAAAATGACAGATGCATCATTAGCAGGCGGCTATGGTGGATCAGTTCTGTGCAAATACTTGGAATGGAATTAATAGGAATTTAGCTAGCACGTTTAAATGGGAAGCTTGGGGGAAGAAAGCACTGCTTTAATGCAGTGCAGTAGTCAAAAGAAATGGCAACAGACGACCATGAGCTGAATTAAGAATGCAAAAGAATCAGGCTGAAATTGAATATATATTGCTGTGATTTTTATATAACCATTAACATATCACAAATGAGCCATTATAGATATCCTATGATTAATTTATTTAATAAATATTTATTGAAGGTCTACCGTGTGCCAAAAATAAATTAAGAGAATATGTAAGCCATGGTCCAGACACAATATGTTTGTTTCATATTTTCAGTAGGATGAAATTTCAGTTCAGCCATGAGCATTTGAAGAGGTTCTCCAGAGGTTTTGTATTAGGTGGTCTGACCCTATATATAAAAGCCAGGTCTTGCAGGGCCATTCAAAGGAGAACATCACTGAGTTTACATTTCCAGAGTAGCTGCCTAGCTTAACAAGTAGACATGGAGGTGTGTATTCGAGCATCACACACCTTTAATGCTAGGTCCTGAGAAACCAGAAAGGGCTCATTCAAGAGACTGCAGCTCTTTGTTCCTCTCCCTGATTATAACCCCAGTCCTTAAAACTGTACCTCCATACATGAGCTCCTCTGAAATATTTACCTATTGGTGGTTGACAAGAGTCCAGTGGAGCTGAAAACAATAAGAGTCTGGTAGACAACTTAGAAGAAACTTACCTGTCAGCAGGAATGGGGAGCTGAAGTTTCCTTTGAACTCTCTGACTTATTATTATTGGTTGCGTCTCTGCTATTCTGTGTGCTTTAGGGGAGTGAGGATAGAAAGTGATATAAGATACCTGAACTCTTCAAGAGCTCTGAGCTTAGCTGTCCTGAGCCTGGTGTCTCCAACCAGAGATCTCTGCAGGAAAGTGCCCAGCAGCCCTGATCTCCAAGGCTGGCCTTGGCATGTGCACAGGCGACTTTCTGTAAACCTCTTCAGGGAAAGTGCATAGGCCCTTGCTCAGGACCTAATAGTGTTATTCTCTGTGTATATCCCTCTAAGGATACCTGGGAAGTGCAAGTGCATGCTCTGAAGCACTGCTTAGCACATTGTGCTCTACTCTACCTGTGTCCCAATGCCATAACGCAAGAACTTAACACTCAGAAAGGGTTTTAGTCCTCTTCCTATATGGTAAAATCAGGTTCTGATTATTAAGTAGCAGTCAGTAGTAATTATTTTTAATATTTTAGTTCTTTAAATGGAAATTCAATATTATGGATAACATACATGATTTAATTTGCCATACATAAAAAAATCCTGGTTTATCAAACAAAAATAAATCATACTGCAGTTTTAATTCTCAACATCTTGAGTTTCAATGTAAAGAAAATTGTGGATTTAATGGAATGATCATATGGAAACTCAGGGTCTCTCTCTCTAGTTGCAATCCAGGTGTGATTAGACTTAACTAGAAACCACTCTTTATGCAAGGTCTAGAGGAAACTGCTGGTTTAGAAAAATGCATTACAATCACAGAATCATAGTGATCTTTTAGCTTAACATGGTAAGTTTGCATGCCTAGCAATGAGGCTCACTGTGGCATTTTATACATAGATGTCATTGTAACTTGACCTATTCTTTATTCCCTTATGCTACGGTCTCTCCCCTACTTCACCCTACCCATCTCTCCGTAGCCCCCTTCCCCTAGTCCTTTACTATCTCCCTGCTCCTTACGATCTCCTCTTCTCTACTGTTATGCTTCAGTATGTACTTCATACCTCCTGTTATGCTTTTCTTTCTGCTCTCATCACACACACACACACACACATACACACACACACACACACACACACACACACAGAGTGGGAAAGAAGGGCACACACCACTAGCTATTCTCAAACCGCTAAATGCTTGCCTTTTAAGTGAATTTCTCTAGCTGAGCCTGGCTATATCAGAAGAATTGGCTGTGTAACTGGTAAAAAAACAAATTAAACTGCATGCAGAATGCTGTGTTCATGAATGAAAATGTAAGAATTTTTGTCTTATTTTGCATATCCCCAGCAATTGTTTAGATCTTAGGTCAATTTAAGATTTTAATGTAGATCATTTTTTCTTCTGTAACACAATTTGGAATCATTGGTACATGGTGATAACAAAAAGAAAACAAAAAAGCCCGATTTTTAGTAGGTTTATCACTGTTGTGAAGATCTCTGTAGATACTGCCCACATTATGGCTGACATCCATGATAAACAGACCACATACACATTGTTTCCCTTGATATACCACTGTACTCAAACCTCGATTTCTACTTGTGCATGTAAACCCATAGAAATGAGATTTTGTTCAGGCATACCTTACACAGACCCTGTACAGATGCCAATCTCTGTTCAAAGCCTGTTTGTCTGGTCTGAACCATGTGCTGCCACAGTATGTGTCTCTTCCTAGCTGGTGAGATGCCTTGACTTACTTATATCCTCCTCCTCCTAGGATAGCACCTTTTTATCTTTATTGGTACTGATCTGACTTTATGGTACTGTCTACTTGTTCTGTCTTTTGCTTTGTTTCTGTGCCTACCTGGCATGTTTGCTGTTTTAGATTCATCGTGATGCAATCTATTAGCTTCAGTTTGAAACTCAGAGAGTACATATTAGCAAAGTAATAAGTGACCAAAATATTTTATCAGGATTTTTCTAGTGGGTCTGTAGGTGAAGGTGAGATATAATATTGCTATAAACAGATGAGACTATCCCATCAAATAGGAACCCAAAACAAAGAATACTCTAAACTGTCAATGGTCAAGTCAATTTAATCACTCTTTCATTCCATGAGAAAGTATGGTGTATGACATAGACTTCATCTCTGAACAGGTTCTGTACTGTGTGCAAAGCAAGGTGTGAAAAGTGATCCTCAATCCATGGATCAGGATTATCTGAGTTTTAAAGATTTTTCCATGATTGTATCATGGGAGGCAGTTGAATAAGAATCTTTCAACATGGGTACCCTGGTATCACTTCTTTACAATTCTACAAGCGAATCTCACCTTGAGCAGGACCACAAGTCTCAAGTGTCAAATTTTATACCCAAGGTTGAGTCTGTAGTGAAAATGGGCCCAACTGGAAAGAACTGTGACTTAGGAATCAGCCATGACCACTGACTGTATAAATCTAAAAAGAAATTAAGAAGGTTGAGGACCAGGCTGCCAGGGCACAGCAAACAGAAAGAGCTCAATGTAAAATGTAACTGTGATTGCTCCCCCCATTCAAGCAGTAGAATTCTGTGGAAATTCATCCTCACAGCATTCATGGTGTCCCATATGTGGGAACAGGGCTTGGGAGCCAGACCACAGGATGGGCAACTTGCCTGGAACAGGTGTGAGAGGAGGCTTAATGGAAAGGTAGGTGTTGGGGAGCTGCTGAACCTGCCTTCCCATCATCCTCTCTGCATAATCTTCCTCTAGTGGAATAAGCTTGGAATAAGCTTTAAGCGTTCCTAGTCTTTCCATTGGTATTTCTAGTCTTTCCTCAAGTTTGTATTTTTTCACATTTATAGCAGAGATTCTCACTTTGCAGCCATGGCAGACCTGGAATTCATCATGTAGAGCAGGCTTGCCTCAAACTCACAGAAAACTGCCTCTGTCTGCCCCTCTGAGTGCTGGAATTAATGGAAAGCAGTGCCACCACAACCAACTTTTAGTTTGTTTTTGGGATACCAGAATGTTCTCTCTCCCATTTCCAGCCCAACTAGTTCCTACTTTATTCTAATTCCTTGTCTTGAAATTGTATTTATATCACAGCCATTTTGCATCAGTTCAAACCTTGTTTACAATATGCCATAGTCCAGAAAAGCTATCTCCAGATCATTGATCCTTAACTTCTGTGCTCCATATACTATGGTGAACTTTGTAGTCTTCTTTTGTTAGAGGAGATTTTTCTCTAAATCTGGTATTTGGAGTGAGATGGTTAAGTAAACCCAAATGTCAAACTGGGAATGATAGTATCACTGTCTTGTAACATCTCCTACAATAACTGATTATCCATGAAGGTGACATGTTATCATTAACAAGTATTTAAATAGTTATCATTATGCAATAAAATCATACCAGTCAAGATTTATAAACATTACTATGCAGAACATTTAGTGAGAGTTACGGCTATACAAAGCTGACTCATTCAAAACTTGACATATTTCTATGTTCCAAAACAAAGCTACTGCTGTATTTTGAATTAGTGGAACTGCTGGTTTCAGGTGGACATGAATTTCAATTAGCAGTGGGTTTCTGAAAGCCAGGTGTCTCTGCAAGATGCTTTTATAGACACACCATGCTAAAAACGTCTCTTTTCTTCATTTCATCAAGGAAGAAATGATCTGTCCTCTTCTCCAGTCCTTCTTCTCCCCCTGCCTCTCCCTCCCCTTTCTCCTCCACCTTTCCCTTCTTCCCTTCCTTTTTTCTTTTCCTTTTCAAGAAATAAGTACAAGGTGAGAGGAAAGTCAGCTGTAACATCAGCATCACGACTTAGTGTTAGTAGCGTCAGCTATTGAAAAGCACTCCTGTTTGCTGTTTCATACACACATTCCTTCAACAAATACATATCAGCCATGTATGCCAGACGTGTTGCCAGGCACCAGACAGTCAATATATACCATACACAGAAATCAGAATTCTTCCTGGGTACTGCAGCATGGCCAGCACCAGTGAAAGGTGTGCACACTCATAGCCTGGGGAAGAGAGGCTATTTTGAAAACAGAAAACAACAAAGCAAAAAAAAAAACAAAAAAAGAAAGAAAGAAAATGAATTTTTACACTATTTGTCCCCTTCTGCATCATAGATATACTCAGTACTCAGCTGTTAAACCCAGCAAAACCTCCATTGCTTTAATTAATTTCTTTGTGCTGATTCTTCCTGGTAAGCCTTAATTTTAACAAAGTTAATTAGGTTGAAGATTAAAAATCCCATTAGTGTCGATCATTCACTTCCTGGCTCTGTCAACAATGTAGTAAACCCTGCTCTGTTCCAGAGGGGCGAGCTGAGGGGAAGAGCAAAAGGAGCAGTCAATGTGCTACTTAGCATTTTTTTGAACCAGGTGCTCTCTAATAATCTAAGGCCTCCAGTGGTCATCAGCTATCAGCTTCAGTTTAAAGTATATTTTGTTCTTTTGTAGACACATCATTCAAACCTGTGGCTGTTTATTTTCTGAGTGGTCTTTGGCAACTGTTACACTCTGAGAATCTCTTCCCATCTACTCTGATTATCTAATTTGCAGCTTTGCAGGACATAGATTTTTAATCAAGGAACTGTTTCTACCGTCCCCCCCCCATCCAACTGTTTATTATGCCTAAGGACTCAATGGTGGCTAATATCTCACTCAGAACAGGAAAGAATAAACAATTAATAGAATCATGAATTACTCACAGGTCATAATTCTGTTTTAAAGTGATGGTATATTTGAGTTATGCTGTCTGCCTTGGCTCCCACACCAGACTTACAATACAAAGGACAGCTAAAATATATACTTCCTGTTACAATCTGATCCCAGGCAGTTAGTTGGCTATGGTGCTCATGTGGGAGCCATACATAGAGAGACGAGAAACATAACCAGAGTGAAGAAACCCAAGCTGTAGTCTTGACATGTTAACACTTAACAGTAGAAAGTCCATAATGGGGAAGAAGCTAAGGGCAAGTGGAGGTGATAGGGGCCATTTATAGTCAAGTTCAAAGTACTTTCTGAGCAGTTGAAGGCCAGAGGAAATTGAGTAAATGTTTAGCATTGCACAAAAATGTGCATGTTGTGAAGAAAATAGACATGATAGGAAATCCATCTCAAAACTGATGAGAGGACTACTCCATAAAACTTGTCTGCGATGCCAGTATGTGGACAAGGCGGAAAGTACCAAGAAACTGGAACCAATCGTAGGGGAGAGGGTCTAGGCAGGAAGCTTGAACCTTCAAACAGGGTGAATGTGGTTGGCAGAGAAGAGATACAATGCTTTATATATAGTTTTCTGCACACAATGATTCATTTAAAACTTGGCTTCATGAAAGAACCCACTGATAAGTTGTCTGAAGTATATCTCCTGAGCTATAACATGTAAATCCTGACCACAATGCTTAGCATATTGTTATCTGTTGATATATATATATATATATGTATATATATATATATATATATATGTGTGTGTGTGTGTGTGTGTGTGTGTGTGTGTGTGTGTGTTGCTTGTGATTGGTAATACTATATTAGTATGTATAGCCTGAGTTGGTGTGATTAGCTGAGGCCACGGAAGGATGACACATGCAATGTGCAAAAACATGATTCCTGTGGATTCTTACAGTAATACTCATGATACCCTACCTTAGGGCAAACTCGAAAGAAACAACTTTCTCTTAAGAAATTATTGACCAGTGTAGGTAGCTTCTACTTAAAGAATAGAAAAGGATGGATCTTTTTCAGGGAATTTCAGTGCTTAAGAGAATCATTGTAGTAAGGTCAGAAAAGGATCAAAATTATCTGTGTGGTCCATTTTCAATAGTCTGATTCTAAATACTAAACCAGTATTTTTCAGCTGTGCTTAATATATCCTTTTCCCTTCCTTTTCATGAGACCAAACAGCAATAACAACAAAAAGAAAAAAAAAGAAAAGGAAACAAGTTAGTGAGCTGCATAGTCATATGGTAGAAATTATGGACAAACAAAGGAAATGCAGAATTAAGTCTTTTCTCTCTGAATAATAACCTTGCAGTCTTGTAAGTTTCGGGTGGAAGTTTTAAAAGCTTATGCTTTGAAAGAAAAGAAAAATAGATAAGCAGGAGACAAAATAGGGGCACAAAGGGTACTTGTTCTGCCTTGTACATTGTTCACCACTATGTTGTGTCTACACTGTTTTCCAATTAGTGCAGGTTAAAGCAATTGCATACTTAAAACGACTTAATCAGTCTCCTCCATTCATTAATCAACTCCAGCTCTGAGTTGGTGTAATTTTAGCTTGGAGCAAAGATTCTTCTTATTAAGGTACCAAACTTAGCTTGTTTCTTAGCTACCTGAAATTGGAATAGCCAGTTTCCCTTAAGATCACATTATTAATATATTCATTATTTATTCTGCATAATTTAATATGCTAATACAATAGAAATTTTTTTATAAAAGCTCTATGGGAAATAGAAAACAGTAATGAGAATGCCACTCCTCTTTCTGTGTGAATATCAGTGCTTTGAAGAGGCTTTCTCTGACCTCTAGATCTATGTACCACTGGCCAAAGGCAGTCAGGTCATATTTATCACACCATGCTTCTGTACAACCTGGTCACTGTGTTTCAATGGGTTAGGGATTTGTTCAAGAAGGGTTCACTATCCCCTTGGGGAATATCAGTGTCATGATGCCACTGCATCCTCTACTGACTGGGTTTCATAGAGAATACAACTCATAGGAAATATATACACAGGTGTGCTCCAGGTGTGTGTATTTTATATTTGTCTTATATTATTTGCCATAAGGCATTAGCTCAAGAAACTTCAAGAAGTTCCAAGTCCAACCTCCATAGGCTAGCAGGCTGAAAGGAGTTCATAGGAAGTCTAGAGGCAGAATTTTACATTTTTAGGAGAACCCAATTTTGCTCTTTTTTAAAAATAGGTTATTTTATTCATTTACATTTCAAATGCTTTAGTTTTGCTCTTTTAAATTTCTTTTTAACTGACACAATGAAACGATTTCGCATATTCGTAGAATGCTATATGAGTTTTTGATATAATACGCATAATAATATTTATATCAAAGCACACCTATAGTTGCAAATATTTATCACTTCTTTAGGATGAAAACTTTCAAAAAGTTCTTTCTGGTAACTACTTTTTTAAACGTACAGCATATCATCATCATCTCACATCACCTGCCGTTACACCAGCACACTAGAACTTCTCCCTCCTGTCTAGTTGTATCTTAGTATATGGTGACAATACCAATCTCTTTCTCTCCCTTACTGCCTTCCTCACTTGTTCCCTGTCTCTCCTTCCCTCCCTTCTTCTCTTCTCTTCTCTTCTCTTCTCTTCTCTTCTCTTCTCTTCTCTCTCTCTCTCTCTCTCTCTCTCTCTCTCTCTCTCTCTCTCTCTGTATTATGTGACAGTTCATGTGTATATGAACAATACAGGTGCTTGTATGTATGTGGAAGTGAAAGGACAACCTATGCTGGTTTTCCAAGTGTCATGGGCAGGCTGCACGTCCTTACCTCCACTGCTAGAAGTGAAAATATGTGCCACCATGCCCAACTTTTTTACATGGGTCCTGGGGATCCACCCCAAGTCTTCCTTCTTGCTTGAAATTTACTTTGTTCTCCAGCACAAAAGCATTTAATCTTAAGATTTTTATTTTATTAGAGAACAGTCACCCACATTCTCAAGGATGATCTCTTTTACTTAAAGTGAATCTATTGTACCTATTCATCATGTCTACAAAATGCTTTCACAGAAACATGTGAAACATTCATGGTTGGCTAACTGACTTGGTCCTGTAGCCATACTGATATGTTAACTAACATCACACCTCTCCCTCTGTTGTTTAGAAGAGTGTACATGGTACAACATCAGTAATATTGTCAGATCCCTACTAGTTAACTTATTGTATAGTCCATACAAACACCCCACAAAATAAAACTGACACTCTATGTTTGTGTTCAGGGGCAGGAGGGTGATACATCCCTTACAAGAAATAATTAAGCACCAGAACTGAGCAGTATGTGATTTAGAACTAAAATATGCATTATAATACCAATTAAAAAACCAAAACAACAACAACAACAACAAGAATCCAGAGGAGGGAAGAGCCTTGTGAGTGCAATGAATGACAAGAGCCAGTTTGCATGTGTGTATTGGGGACTATCTGTCAATGTATGTCATTATTTTATTGCAGCTCCTCACTTGATGACAGTCACACCCAAGCAAGGCACTTTCTCTTTGGCCTTCTCACTTTATAACTTCACAGTTCAGTTCATCTATGCTGTTGAGGATGGCATTCTTGGTGGGATGTTGGATTCCTTCTGTACCCACATTCCTGTATAATAAATGATAGATCTACTTCCTTTGGGTCGCCATCCTTAGTTACTAATTTAGTGGAGCGATGACTTACTTAAGCTACTTTGTATTCAGCCATGTATTTCACTGACTGAAGTAGCGTCAGAGAATTCTCTACCTTTCCCTTGTTTCGTGTACTTCTCTCATCAACTATAAAAGCTATCCTTAAGGAACCCAGAGGACTTTATGTGATTGCCCATATACATACACACGCACACATGCACGGATGGTATTAAATACCAAAAATGCAGTCTATAAGAAGGAATGGATAGGAAAGACATTTTCATAATTAAGCTGTACCTGCTGGTTGCTCTTGACCTTCAAGGAAAGAATATTCACATACAACGGAAGGTTCCTGAGTTTAGAGAAGAGCAACATGCTGCAGGTCACTTGTTAGACAATGTTCTTAATTCTCTTAACTCAACAAAGTGAGTATGGCCTTGAGCCAATCATGTTGTCATTGAAAGGAAGAATTTGCTATTTGAAGTGGGGTTGGACTAGCCTTTAAGCACTTTTAATCCTTAAAATTTTGCTCACACAAATCTTATGGTTACTACTAATTTATGACAACAAAGAAGGGCAAGGCTAGTGTAGACAGAAATGTGTGCTCACATACTCAGAAACTCATTTAAGCTAGAGGCTAGATTACATAGAGAAGTGTGTGCTTATACACTAATCCATATGTTCTTATACACTCATACACGTGCATGTCTGAAACTCATTAAAGCTAGAGGGTAGAGTAGACAGAAAAATGTATGCTTACACACTCATACACATCCATATTTGAAACTCATTAGCTTGAAGTTTCAGTTAGCTCTCTTCATGATGCCTATGGGAACTCCTCAGATGAAGGTGCAAACGGTAGTTTCCAGGGAATAAAATGCTGCCTTTAACTGCCATGAATTTATATGAAATTTGAGTTAATCCATCCACAGATTTTCATCAATGTGAGATTTCTTCTAAATGGTAATTGCAGAAAAAATAGGGAATGTGTCTTGCTGTAGTCTGATCAACCCAGGGATACAGAGACTAAGGAATGTAAGGGCTCTGACCTGCATCAGCTTCTCCGTCCCTCACACTACACATCTGGACATAGAGTTCCATATCAAAATATACCTTCATTTTTCCTGTATATAGGGAAGGTAGAGACTTTGCCAGAATCTGGACCATATTGTAGTATCATTCTCTAGCCTATGCTGTCAATTAACAGTATCTTCCCAACTTGGTATGAAATGCCTAATCCTTCCAGAGCTGAACAGTGTGAATAGTGTATGGGAATTTTGTTGCTCGTGTTATAAGTAGTCCTGAAAATGACCAGTCTTTCTTTGCTGCTTTAATTGATTTCTTAAATTCTTTTTCGTCTTGGCATGGTATATTGGCATGTGATCTATTTGCTCAAGGATCTATTTAGTTGAGTCACTAAAATCATGCTTTGGGCATCTAGTAAAAAAAAATGAGACCGTATACCTTATAAATGACTTTTCTGTAATTCAAATATATTTTCATGGACTCATACTTTTTAGTCACTTTGGATAAAAAAAATCTTATTAGAAGAAGCTTTTCATTCTGATGATGAAACATAAATAGAATCTTAATACATAAATGCAGTAATTATCATTCTCACCTGAATTTAAACTTTCATGTCCAAATGCAATAATGCTACAGAATTCTCTTTTTAGCATCTGCTTTTAATTCACACTTTATTTAATGTCGACTTTTTCTTTGCCTGCGCAAACAACACCAAGCAAAGCTGAGAATCAGATCTTCCAGCTTCTTCTTTTACACAATGTTTTGTCAAGTAAGTTGCCAAGCCAATCCATCATAAGGAGGTAAGAAACTCCTAAATAAATGCCAGTAAAAAGGAAGAAACTTAGTAAGATTAATCATCATTTTAATTTATAGTACTCTTCCAGAGTCACTTGCGTAGCTTTCCAAACATTTGAGCTAAAATGAAGTGTAAACTACTGGGAGACAGATATGTAAAGTTGCCGAAAAATAAAATACGAGCTGCATACCATGGCCCTTCATATTCAGAGATGACACATTCATATTATATAGTTATCAGCTCAACAAGTTTTTACTGCATTTTATTTGTTCTCCCCAAAGCCTTATTTTTGATAGATGATGCCTAAGATATACAGGGAGCTTCCTTCCAATATCCTGTGAGTGATGAAAGGCAAAACAAAACAATTTATCAAATCACACTGCATACATCCCTATAAATTTGGAGAGTGATGAATCTGTAGGCTCATAGAGTGTGGCATGCCATGTATTCATCAAAGGTGAAGCCTCAAAACACCTCCAGCAGTGCAGTTGACAGGATAGCTGTTCTTGCTTGGAAAAAAAAGAAAAGAAGAAAAAGGAAAAGAAACTACCCTCTGAAGCTGTTCTCATACTGTAAGAGATTCCAGGAAGATTAAACAGTGATGTGGGTGCACTGGGCTCAGACAAAGAGAAAATTATGACTAGGTCGAGATAAATTCTTATTTAAGAAAGTTAAGCGAGGGTTTGAAACCAACTACTATATGCTATGCTATTTAGTATTTATAGATGATAAGGAAGATATGATAAAACTCCTTTCAAATATAAGAAAAGGAGCAGATATACATTTCTCTATCATTCTCATTTAACCAAGTGAATGGTTTCCTCCCTCACTGAGATTTGACAAGCTGGGATAAGAAACACTCAACTTCCTTGTATAATGTCAAGGCAAGCACTTGATACACACTGAATGGTGAGTCTTAAGCTTTATCACTTGACCAATAAAATGGTATGTTAGTGCAGTGTAGTAGGTCAATAGATAATCTATTTTTAGGCCCTAAACCTGCAGATTATTAGAGACTGCTGTTGCCATCAAGTCCTGAACCACTGAAGTTGTTTCCTGAGTGCATCATAGGACAGTGGTAGTCTCTTCAAGGCCTTCTGTGTTGAAGTTGGAGACTTCATCTTTTCTTGCTTCTGTTTGACTTCTTGTACTGATGTGTTATACATTAGCACATTTTCCTTCTGCTCTAAGTGGTTAGCAGGGTTGTCGTAAGGGACTATATAATTTTGCTCAATTTCCAATTACTTAATTATTAGGGCAGTATCTTTAAATTTAAAGTCACTTTCAGTTTGTTTTCTTTCAAGTCTACAATTACATTCAAACAATTTGATGCATAGTGCTAGAAGTTAATTTTTCTGTCTGCCTGTTTGTTCATTTCCTTTTTCTCTTACCACCCATAAAACGTACCCTTTGAAAATAAATATCTATCAATAAATAAAAGAAAATATCTTCCACATTGTCCTAGTTAAGTTTTTCTATTGCTGTAAGGAAACACTGTGACCAAAAAGCAAGTTGGGGAACAAAGGGTTTATTTGGCTTACACTTCCCTATTGCCATTCATCATTGAAGTAAGTCAGAACAAGAACTCAAACAGGGCAGGATCTTGGTGGCAGGAGCTAATGCAGAGGCCATGAAGGTATGCTGCTTGGTGGTTTGTTTCCCTATTTGTATCTTGCTCAGCTTTATTATAGGACCTAGGACAACCAGCCCAGGGGTGGCACCACCCATAATGGATTAGGTACTCCCCCATCAGTCACTAATTTAAAAGTTGCCTTACAGCTGTATTTTTATTTAGTTTTCATTGATTCTTTTTGTGAGTTTCACATCATTCACCTTCCTTTCCCTTCCTATACACCCTCTCCCCTTGTAATGTCCCCTGCAAAATGTGTGTGTGTTGTTGTGTGTGTTGTGTGTATGTATATATTAAATATATATTAAACAAAATGAAACAAAAAATAGAAAACATCTTATCATGAAAGCTTCAGTATGTCACCGTGTGTCACACAGTATATCCCTTAGTCCAGACATCATTACTTACAAATGCTCATTCCAATCAGTCATTGGTCTACTTAAAGACCTCTGACTTTGGCTATGCAATTTATACTGGATTCTCACCAGGCCAGGATCAGTCTTTCACATACCTTGGACATATACATGGTCCCAGGTGGCAGCCTAGACTAGGGGTGTCTGCATGGTTTTTACTGATAATATGAGCCACAAGCATTGCCACAGACCATGACTACTGCATGGCCCCAAACCCAGATATAGCCCTTAGCAACAGAGACACCAGGGCTATTCCTCTCCAGCTTTGAGTCTCCAGTTTTGCCTCTCTTCATAATGCTCAAACTGCTCTGCTTCTCTTTCTCTCCTGTCTACCGCATACTTGCATATTGCAGTGACTTCTGGTGTGGGCTGACCACTAGGTTGATGGGTCTCAGGATGCATTCTGCCACCTGCATTGCTCAAGCTGTGTGACATGAATGCAGGCTGTCCTCTGGGTGTCTTTCCCTGCTCCTGTTGTATGGTATGGTGGCTGGCCAGTATTTGGATGTTGTCCTCTGCAGAAGGTGATGTTTTTTACAGCCAGATTTTATGAAGGCATTTTCTCACTTGAGCTTCATTGCAGATAACTCTAGTTTGTGTGTCAATTTGACATGATTAGCCAGCACACAGATCAAGTAGAAATTTCACTTTAGTGAGAAATCCCTGATCATGTGAAAAGATAACTTCTTTCTAGAAGATGCTGATAACTCTGGAATTAAGGGAGAAGCCTATGACAATGAGGGAATTAGAACCCACACTCTCTTATAGAGCTTTAAGTTAGTAAATGAAATATATTCACATGCTAGGGTATTTCATTGGAAATTTTAGACTAAAAATGAATGCTGCATCTACATAACATAAGGAGTGTGGGGGGGGCTAGCTGACAACATTTGCTGTTCATTATTGTGCTCATCATTCTAACTAAACTGTTGAGTAACAATGATGCTGAGCATGAACTCATGACCCCTGTTGCATGGATTGCTGGTGTGCTGGAGAACTCTGCTATTATGCTCAAAGTCCACTCTGTCATGGTAGCTCTCCAAGCTTTTTCTCTGAAGCTGACTCTTGGAGGTTCTTCCCATCATACTCAGTTTTCCTAATCCTATTTATGGCTTCTGTTCCTGTTCCTCTTGTGAAAAGGGAGCCCCACCCTGGTGAGCCAACCCCAAGGGATAAGACTGGGAAAGCCAATGGGCTGCTACATCTTAGACACAGATCCAGGGTTTTAAATTTGCTCACCCCAACATCTACCCAATTGAGGAACTGCTAAAGTACATGAAGGGCTGGTCCTGCAAATCCAAAACAACAAGATCTCCGTGACACAATGCAACAACAGGAAATCTAAGGGGAGTCGCAATGAGGTCGCAATATTGATTAAGTAGCAAAAGCCAAAGGCCAAAGGCCTTATACCCGAACAATGAATTAGTTTGGACAGACGGGTAATATATATCACAGTATACTATATATTGTGTGACAGCTGTGACACAGTGCAGCTTCCACAATGAGATCTTTTTCTCTGTTGAGGGCTGGGTAAGGTTGCAAGGGTGGAAGACAGGGATGAGGGGAACAGGAGATGAGTGGGATTGGGGTGTATGACATGAAATTCACAAAGATCTAATAAAAGTTAAGAAAAGAAAAGGCATCAGTTAAAAGTTGTTACTTAGGGTGAGGCTTCAGGGCCTAGCAATTGATCCTGCAGACCTTAGAGCCAAACACTATCTAATTTGCAGTGAAGATCCATTCCAGCTTCACTGAGCTGAAATACCCCAGTCTCTCTGTGTCTGTCTCTGTCTCTCTGTCTCTCTTTCTGTCTCTCTGTCTGTTTCTGTCTCTCTCTCTGTGTGTGTGTGTGTGTGTGTGTGCATGTTTGTGTATGTAAGACAATGTGTGTGTTTAAAAGAGAATGATGGTAAAATCGTCTAGGGAAGGCAACTATAAAGATGAAATAATCTATTCAAAATACAACACAAAGTCTGACACAAATGGATTCTATAAATAATAGCTAGCATTACTAAAATTGATCTAGATATAAGAGCAGCATACTTGTCTGTGTGTGAATAAGAGGCAAAGAAAGAGATGATAGATGATAGATAGATAGATAGATAGATAGATAGATAGATAGATAGATAGAGTATAGAATAAAAACAAGCCTATTCAAACTGCAATATAATCAATGTGTCCAATCTTTTTTTCTATTTTTTTTTTTTGGAGCTGGGGACCAAACCCAGGGCCTTGCGCTTGCTAGGCAAGCGCTCTACCACTGAGCCAAATCCCCAACCCCCAATGTGTCTAATCTTAAATGCTACCTTGGCCACCCAATACACGCATGCAGGAGTGTACACACATGCACACCCAATCCCTCAGCTGACTTCAGGCAGTGTGTGATGTGAGAGGAAACAAGGGAAAAGTCCCTACAGCTCCTTTTCTTCCTTATTCGAGTAGATCCTTAAATATCCTGGCTTCCATCTTCCTTTCTATTACTATATAGAAGGATGGGGGGTTCTGAACAGATACACTGTTGCTGCCTGCCCAGGAGTGCTGGGAAGTTTGAAAAATTTTGTACTACATGGGATAGGGAATAGTCATACATAGGTAAAATGGCATGCCCGGTTCTCAGAGGGGTTCCATCACTTTCCCTGTCACTTGTGTGTTATGAGTTGTTTGCATTTGAATTGATACAAGATAAGGGATGGTGCATGTGTATGTGTATGGGAGGGGCAGAGACAGAGACAAGCATGAGAACAGGATCTGGACAGTCCCTTGTTGGAAGAACCTAACAAGTTATTTACTATACATTTTGAAATATTGTTTAGATCAAGCACGGCCTTATCATAAATGAGAAAAGAGAGTGAGTCATGGCTGAATACATTTCAGGAGTTTCTGATTCAGAAATGACTACTGTTGATTCAGCCCTTCATGCTTCCCAGAGAAATCTCTATTTGCTTAGTTATTTCTTCATACAACCATATTTTTGTGCATTTAATGTCAATCCCTGTGCTAAGAGCTGGGCAAAAAGAGATAACTATAGGGTGCATCATTCAAAGGACCAGTTTCCACTTGGAGAGAGGTTTTGAGGAAGGGATGTCTGGGAGTGGTTAAGCAAATATCTCAAAGTCAAATCATGGGTCAAAACTGACACCCTATGTTCTGCTTGAGACAGCTTTCTACTTTTGTTCTCTCTGTTGTGCTTTCTCTCTTGGATCTGCTTTCGCTGGAGAGTTCCAGACAGCTCTCTGTGTTCTTCTTGAGACAGTTCTGAAAGCAGTTCTCTCTTGCTATTCTAAAATTTCTCTGGATAGCTCATCCCTTGTAGAGCACAAGCACAGTATTTTATTACTCCATATCAATCATTTACTTTGGGTTTTCTTTTGATTATCCTATGAATCAGCATCCCATGACTCCAGCCCCTTAATTCTTAGGAGACTGCAAGTATACATTCAGTATTTAAGAATGAAAATCAAAGCCAGGCACTTTGACCTGTGCAGGTAGTCCTCACTTCAAAGAAGGCTGATGCAGGAGGACCTTTTGAACCCAGAAGCCACAGAGCAGCTTGGCAGTAGAGCAATTAAAGCTTTGTCTCAAAACCCAAAACCAACCAAACAAAAATTAAACAAAATCAAATTCATTTATAGGGTATATTTAATGTGGAAGAAAATTTTGTTGGGACTCTATCCTTCATAGTATGCCATTTCCCCATAAAGTTCTATGTCAAGTGAATACATATATCTCTAGGACAGCAGGATCCACATGCTGAGTGAACCACTACAGCTGAGTGGCACAGCTTAAAGAAGAGGTTTCTGTGAGGCCAACAGAACTGAAATGGGTGGGAGAATTCAGAGTTGGTTTAACAGATGAGCAGGAGTCTTGAGGGAGCTGTGGCTTCCAATCTGTAACAGGCCTGTCTCCAAGGCCTGTGCCTTTGAACCCTTTGTACAGTTTTAAATGCTTAAAAGACTTCTTAGCAATATGAAGCACTTCAACAGAAATCAGCCTACATGGTGCCAGTCAGGGCTCTGCTTCTTCAGTAGCAACACTACAGATCATCTCTGATCCTCAAAAGAATGGAAGGGAAGTGAAAACTGGCTTAGTTTCAAGTGAATGACTTCAGAGTTGAGTGGAGTGGATGACAGCAACTTTAAAAGAGACGAAATTGTCCTTATAGAGAAGACTTGGCTGCCCTTTTCCAAACATTTACACAGACTTTATTTTCCTCAGCATTTTAATAAACAAAAAAAGTGAGTGGCATTCTGTAAACCTTTTGTGTTTAGGAAAGAAGATTCCCGTAACTCACTTGAGACTGAATCTGGGTGACCAACTGCTGTTTTACAGCTTGGGACTTTCCCTGAGACATTGAAAACTCCAGTTCAAGGTCACAGCATGCTCATGTAGGCAAAGCGCTAGCTGCAAGTCCTCAGTCATTATCGTCTTTTTTCTCATTTAGCTTCTATGACCATTCAACTCAAATTTTGGAAAGTTCCAGAGTGTTTTCTTTAATTTCTTATTAATTAATTAGGGCTGTAAGTTTTCCATGTTTATGTGTCCTCATGGAAGAGCCAAAGCCAAGTTGAAACCCTAACCAGATTCCACAGTGTTGCTCAGCACTGTGCAGTACTCACACCTGGTTCCAGAACTCTTCTTATCGTCTTTCTCAGTGATACGGTAGACTGTGCTCTGCTTGTCCACTGGAAGTCTTTCCACGATGTGTTCTTTCTGTGGGTATATGTTGGCTTACCAGTTTGCTCCATTGAACAGAAGGTAGAAATGTTGCATACATGTATATATTATGATCACAGCCCCATCTTTTCTTTCCCACTGATAAACTTTCCCAATAGTTCCTAGGTTACTTTCTAATTTCCATATGTATGAGAAAGAGAAAACCTAAAACTAGTCCTTTTGCATCAGGCTCGATTCACTTAGCAAATGATCTCTGATTCCATCTATTTTCCTGCAAATAATTTTATTTCTTTTTGGTTTAAATCTTCATTGTTGAACAACACTCTATGTCATGTATGTATATACACACATATGGATGTACACGCGTGCGCGCGCACACACACACACACACATTATATTTTCTGGGTGTATTGATCTATTGTCAGCACTAGGCTGACTCTATAGCTTGGTCATTTTGAATAGTGTGTCATAAAGGTCACATGTCTCTATTACATGCCAACTTCCTTTCTTTCTAGTATATAACCAGTAGTGGTATAGAAGAATGATATGATGGTTCTACTTTTTAGTTTTCTTTAAGCAACCTTTGTAATGATTTCCATACATGTTGGACAAATTTTCACCCCTACCAATATCCAAGCGTTCAATTCCCCCCCACACCACTATCCTCACCAGCACTTTTTGCTTGTGTTTCTGATGATAACCATTCAGATTATGGTGAAATGATTCTCCTTGTAGCTTCGTCTAGCATTTCTTTGGTTGGTAAACAACACTTTTTCCATGCATTTATTGGAATTTATATTTTTTCTTTTGAGAAATATCTGTTCTTAGCATGAGGGAAACAAGGTAAAATACCAAAGTTGATCCATATACACTCAGAGATTGAATTAGCTTCTCACCACTGAGGACAGAACCACTGTGTTCTTAGTAGCTGGCGCCCCATACTTGTTGAGATTCTTAGCTAGATTATGACAGGCCTTACCTTTTTCAAGAACTGTTACTTGAGGTGGTGTCTCTTAGCCAGTATGGAAAAATATTGCTAGAACTCTGGAATTACAGTAGTTTTCTGCTTGGTCATAACAGTGGCACCTTGAAAGATGATGTTTTAGGGTTACTCTTACAGTGAAGAGACACCATGGCCAAGATAGCTCATTTTTAGTTATTTTTCTTTAAATTAATGTATTTGTTTACAACAAACACTGACCACCTCCTAGTCTCTCCTCACATAAACCCTCCCTCACACCCTTTCCCCTTCTCTCATGAGAGGGTGGGGCCCACGGGACCACCCTGGATATCCCCCAACCCTGGCACATCAAGTCTCTGCCTGAGACCTGCCTGAGACCTCTCACTGAGGCCTACTGGGGAATGAATACCACAATCAAGCTACAGCTTTAGGAAGAACCTCAGCTCCAGTTTCTGGGGTGCCCACATGCAGACTAAACTACTACATATGTGCCAAAGGCCTCCTTCAAGCTCTTGTGTGTTCGTTGGTTTGTGGAACAGTCTCTAAGAGCTCCAAGAGTTCATCTTGGTACAGTTTCCTTTGATGATTATGAAGTGTCCTTCCCCATCTCATTTGATAACTTTTGGTTGAAAGTCTATTTTATTAGAATTAGGCATTAGAATGGCTACACCTGTTTGTTCTTGGGTCATTTGTTTGGAAACTCTTTTTCCAGCCTTTTCCTCTGAAGTACTATCCTGTTGCTGAGGTATGTTTTTTGCATGCATTATAATTATGGATCCTGTTTATGCATAGAGTCTGTTAGTCTGTGTCTTTTTATTGGTGAATTGAGTCCATTAACGTTGAGAGATATTAATGACCAATGATTGTTAGCTCCTATTATTTCGATGTTGATGTTGATACTATGTGTGATTGATTCTCCTCTTTTGAGTTAGTTGTGGACTGATTAATTTCTTGTGTTTTCTTGGGTGTAGTTTCCCTCCTTATTTTGTATTTTCCCTTCTCATATCCTCTTTATGGCTAGATTAGTAGAAAGATAATGCTTAAATTTGGTTTTATCATGGATTATCTTGGTTTCTTCATCTATAGTGATTGAAAGTTTTGCTGGGTATAGAAGTCTATGCTGGCATTTTTGTTCTCTTAGGGTATGCATGACATCTGTAAAGGATCTTCTAACTCTTAGAGTCCCTGTTGAGAAGTCAGGTATAATTCTGTTAGGTCTGCCTTTATATGCTATTTGGTCTTTTCTCCTTGCAGCTTTTAATGTTCTTTCTTTATTCTGTACAGTTTTCCATTATTATGTGTGTGGGGGGGGGTGGACTTTCTTTTCTGGTCCAATCTAATTGGTGTTCCGAAAGCTTGTATGTTTACAGCCATTCCCTTCTTTGTGTTCTGGAAGTTTTCTTTATGATTTTGTTGAAGATGTTTTCTAGCAATTTGTACTGGGGATTTTCACCCTCTTCTATTCCTATTATTCTTAGGTTTGATCTTTTCATAGTGTCCAGAATTTCCTTGACAGTTTGAATTAGGAACTTTATATATTAGGCATATTCTTCTTCTATGGTATACTCTATGCCGCCCCCCAAAATCTCTCTTCCATCTCATCTATTTTGTTGAAGGTCTTGGTCCATTTTATTCATTTCCTTTGCCTGCTTGATTATATTTTCCTGAATTTCTTTAAGGGCTTCTATCTGTTCAATTGTGTTTTCTTGTATTTCTTTAAATTTCCTGTAACCTATTTGAACACTTCTACATTTTTCATAAGATCTGGTTTAAGATGACAGTTTTTCTTCAGGTATGTAAAAATATCCAAGGCTTGGTACAGTAGGAGAGGTGGGTTCTGGTGGTGTCCTATTGCATTGGCTTCTGTTGACTTTGTTCTTCACCTTGTCTTGGTGAAGTGTCTTCATCTGGTTGTCTCTGATGTTGACTGGTCTGGATGTCTTGGGTTAGAGCAGACCTATTGCAAAGCAAGTAGATCTGTTTGTCTAGTGTTTCAGCAAGCCTCCTGGGAGACAGGTGGGACTATGGGGTGGGGTACAGTGTACCAATCCAAGACTGCCTGTGTAGGTGCAGACCAGAAGAAATATAGAGTTCTGACAGGGCAGGGCAGAGTTCATGACTATCAACTGGGCATCATGCAGTAGCAGCAGGGGGGCAATTGGGGCTGAAAGTGGCAGGTTCTCTGCTGTGCATCTCAGGTTAAAGCAGATCTCCTGGGAGGTAGGTGGAATGGTGGTGTGGGACACTTTCCACTGATCAGCCATCACCAGTGAAGGTGTGGACCAGAAGGAGGATGGAGCTCCTGCTGACCAAGGCAAATCTTATAAAGGAAAACATTTAGTTGGGTCTGTCTTACAGGTTCAGAAGTTTAATCAATTATCATCATGGTGGGAAGTATGGCAGATGAATAAAGACATGGTTCTGGAGAAGGAATCAAGAGTTTTACATCTGGATCAGTATGCAGTATGAAAAGAGAGGGGCACTGGACATCACTCGAGCTCATGAAACTCCAAAGGCCAAAGCTCACTGATACATTTCCTCCAACAAAGTCAACCTATAAAATAGATAATAATAAATACATAAATAATGCATAATACATAATAAACAAATGAATACAACACATAAATAATGCCACTTTCTATGAGCCCATTGAGACCATTTTCTTTCAATCTACCACATTCCATTTACTGGCCTACATAGGCTTGTGGCTATATCATAATGTTAAATCCATTTATTCCAACTTCAAAAATCTACATAGCCTATTTGTCTCAACACTATTCAAAAGTAAAATATTCAAAGTCTCTTCTGAGATTCATTGTGATCTCTTAATTGTAAGCCCTTATAAAATCAGGATCAAAAACTAGATCACATACTTGCAACATAAAATGGCAGAGACTCTACATTGCCATTCCAAAAGAGTAGAAAGAGGACACCATGAAGAAATACTGGACCAAATAAAGAACAAAGACCAACTGAATAAACTCCAAATTCTGCATTGCCATGTCTGACATCAAAGCACTCTTCAAATCTCCAACTCCATTCAGCTTTGATGACTGCAACACAATTCTCTTCCTCATGCTGTTTCTGTTCCCTGTTAGCAACTCTCCTCATCAGGTATCCCATGACTCTGGCATCTCCAACATCTTTTGTTCTCCAATGAAATCCAGGCTTCACCTTACAGCTTCATGTGATAGGCTTTATGCATAAGCCCTAATTAACTGCTGAGTGACCCAACATCAGATACCATCACAATGGGGGTTGAATTTCAACTAGGAATGGAGGTGATAGAATTCAATTCAGTCTATAGTAGTAGACAAATGCAGAAGGAGACCTTCTCAACATTGCATACTGAGGATGAATCAAAGAGCCAAATCTGGCTCCTGATTCTGTGTTTCTCACTTTCCAAGGTTGTTCCCATTGTCTCTCAGAAGAATTTGCCACATATACTTTAAATTCTGGAGTCTTAGTATATTTTTCTGCTTTTACCAGATTCCCTCAAAGAGATACATGAACACCTTTTCTCTTTTCATCATTATTTACAATAACTATGTGGCAGAGTAATCTGAGGATCCATAAATAGGTGACTAGGTAAAGAAAATACTCATATATACATAATAATGTTATATAACCAATAAATGTTAGAGAATTCTATTTTTTTTTAAATCATGGTGTACATATTGGATTGGAAGAGTATGCAAAACATTGGCTTATAAGGTGAGACATGCAAAAGAACCAAACCTAAAATACAACTCTATATGTGGCTTTAACACAGTGGCTGTAGCTGAGAATGTGTTTCATCCTCACTCTCTGTGTTCATTATGAGTCATTATGTTCATCCCACATTCTAGATTTATGGAAAACTTTCCACAAAGGATGATCTTGATTTGTGAGAACAGCATAAACATTGGAGTGCCATGTCATTATTCCTTACAGTGCATGCATAGGTCAAGGAAAATCATGTGACTAAGCTTGGCATGTGTGAGTTCCCTCAGGCAGAACATCCGATGGATGTCAAGTCTTCATCTTTGTTACTTGCAGACTTTGCAGATATTTTAGATAGATGTAGATTGTATGAATCATTTGTGTAAACATTGCTGTTTCTAATCTTGAACAGCAATGATGCCACAAATCCTTCAAGCTCTTCTTTATTTTGCTACAACATAAAAACCTGGATCTCTGAGTGGGTGGTATTGAATATTTTTAAATTTCTTGACTCAAGTTTCCTCCTCTTTTTTCTCGAAATGCCTAATCTTTGTGTTATTTTTCATTGTCCAAAGATGGCTTAAAAGAGGTGTTTAGCTAGAGCAACTAAAGATTTATCTAGAGATCCCTCTCTGAGTGTAGAAATGGAAGGAAGGTATTGATGTACTGTAGGGTGTGTTAGCCTTTAGCCACCACATTCTGACTGGTATAAAGTAGATCATTTTGTTTCCAGAGAATTAATGCAGTTTCCAAAAATTAGCTCTCATATGGCTCATTCAGGTAACCTGTGTTGAGTATAAAAATTAGAATCTTGTTCATACAATTTTATTACATTATGGTTTATGAATCACAGTGGCTTTGTGCCAGACTCCCTTTCGAGCTAAGTGGCCTCTTTGCTGTGCTATTCCAGCTGAGTCTTTATTTGAAGTGTCTCTTCATCTTGGCTCATTTAGTCACACACAGAAGTTGCCCTATGGGAGATAACATCTTATGTTTATTTACTTTATAGAATTATCACTTCTGGGCTCGCTGCAAGTGCAAAACATATCAGGAAAGAAAAATCACATTTCTGAATGACAAGATTCCTACAATGTTGACACATGCCTCTCTTTCCTTGTTGCAGAGGAAGCAAAACCTTTGAATATGAGTTAGAAAGCCTGTCCATGCTTTTTTTTAACCCTCTCTTATTTATTTGCTTATTTATTCATTTTACAACCCAATGTCAGCCTTTCTTCTCCCCCATTTTCAGCTTCCCCATCTATTTTTAAGATGAGGAAGTCCCCTCTGGTGTGACCCTACACACACACACACACACACACACACACACACACACACACACACACACACAGAGGCACATTAATAGAAACTCCCCCAACCTCCTCCACATCAAGTCACTCCAGGACTAGTTGAATCCTCTCCCACTGAGGCCAGAGAAGGCTATCCACTTAGGTGCAGGAGATCCTCAGACAGGCAAGCAACAGGCTCAAGGACAGCCCCTGCTCCAGTTGTTGGGGGTTTTGCACCAAGACCGAGCTGCTCATCTGCTACATATGTGCAGAAGGATTATTTTAGTCCATGCTTTCTCTTTGGTTGGTGATTCAGGCTCTGGGAGCCCACAAGGGTTCCAGGTTACTTGCTCTTCCTGTGGCATCCCTGTTCCGTTCAGGTCCTTCAATTCTTCTCGTAACTCTTCTGTAAGATTCCCCAAGCTCTATCTAATGTTTGGGTGAAAATTTCTGAATGCCTTTCCACTAGCTGCTGGGTGGAACATCACAGAGGATGGTTATGCTAGTTTCCTGTCTTCAAGCACACCAGGGTATCATTAATAGTGCAAGGGACTGGTTCGTGGCCATGGAATTGGTCTAAATTTGGGGTAGTCATTGGTTGCTCATTCCTTCAATCTCTGCTCTCTCTTTGTTCCTACACATCTTGGAGGCAGGACACATTTTGGTTCAAAGGATTTGTGGGTAGGTTGCTGTCCTTACCCCTCCAATGGGATTCTTGTCTGGCTTAGGAAGTCTGGCAATATTTTTGTTTGCTGGTTTGTACCAGCAAACTAGATAATATGCATGAGTCCTGTCGAGTTCCTGGACCTTCTTCTGCTGATGGGGTTTTTCAGAAGTCATATGATTGCCAGCAAAAGGCATTTAAGAGTTTTGCTTGCAAAATCAGAAAATAAAAATGTTTCTTTATAAGCAAAAATGGTACGGAATTGTCAACACTACCTCAAATTAAAGCATTTAACAATACTATCTAAATGTTTACATTCTGTAAACTAATCCTAACTCTTACTGTACCTAGTATTTAGAAATTTAAATGTAAGTTATGAGAGGTGCTGCCTTAGGGTTTTATTGCTGTGAACAGACACCATGACCAAGGCAACGCTTATAAGGACAACATTTAATTGAAGCAGGCTTACAGGTTCAGAGGTTCAATCCAATATCATCAAGGTGGGAGCATGGCAGTATCCAGGCAGGCATGGTGAAGGAGGAGTTGAGAAGATAGCTGACTTTCAGACAGCTAGGATGAGGTTATTAAAGCTCATGCCCATAATGACATGCCTACTCCCACAAGGCTAATAGTACCTCCTAATAGTGCCACTGCCTAGGTCAAACATATGCAAACCATCACAGGTATATACTTATCTGACAGTTGAAAAATTAAATTGATCATAGAGCTTTGCTCATACATTTTTCATAGGTTTTTTGAGCACAGTTTGCAGACCATGGAGCTCCACAACTTTATTTGTATTATTAGGTGCTTCTGAACTGATATAGCTGTATAATCATTAGCACAAGTTTAGAACACTTCCATGTCATCCTTCAGATTTTCCTTATGCTCATTAGTGGTTCATCACTAATTTTACTTAGCATACCAATAGGACACCAATCCATCTTCAGCCATTAGCTTATCTTTCTAGAAGTTGCATACAAAAACAAGCATGTATCAAGCTTTGAATTAGTTTGTTTTTCCTAAGAGTAAGTCTTTGTGTGGACACGTATTTTCACTTTTTCTCTTAGAGGTATCCTTGAGTGGAATTAGTAGAGCCTGTACTTTGTGTATGCAGAATGTTACAAGGGACTACTATACTCTTTGCAGACTATTCTAATTTACATTCAATGTACAGTAACTCCAGCTCTTCCTTGTCATAATTTTGCACAATTATTCTTTTCTTGTTTTTTCTCATTGTCCTTAAAATGTACTCATTTCATTTTTTTTAATGTTTGTTTTCTCCAAAGACTAAGGACACAGAAGACTTGTTAGCCATTATGTTCCTTAGTTAATGAGATACTTGTTCAAATGATAACCAATATTATTAATGCTGCTTTTTGTATGGTCTTCAATATGTGAATATATATGTGTAGTACTGTGTGTACATGTCCTTGTGTGTGGGTGCATGCACATACATGTAGAGTGCAGGGGTCCCTCTCAGGCGTCACTCCTTAGGGGAGGTCCACCTTGGTTATTTGGCAGGATCTTTTGCAGGGCTATAATGCTTACCACTGAAGTGAGGCTGATTAGCCAAAGATTACCAATGATCTGTTTGAGGATGCTATCACTTGGTCAGACTGAGATTACAAGTGTAACTGATGACAGCGGCTTTCCTCATGTGTGCTGCAGATCAACTCAGGACCACACATGGCACAGTAAACACTTTACACATTGTGATAACTCCCCAGCCTTTTTCTCTTCCTTAGCATATAAAATAATAGGTTCCATTAACATTTATCATATAAAATCCGTGCTGATTTTCTCACCCTTTTCTCTCTGTCCTGACCACCCACTAAACTTGTATATATACATACAATAAAAACTAGGGTCTGCATATAAATACAAAACTTGTGGTATTTGTCTTTCTGAGTCTGGGTCACCTTGCTTAACATAAGCATTTCTAGATCCATCTACTTTCCTGCAGATTTCATTTTAGGTTACAGCTGAGTAAAATTCCATTGTGTAAATGTACCACACTTTCATTATCCACTCATCCGCTGTGGGACACCCAGTCTTGTTCCATTTCCTTGCTTTTATGAATACATCATATTGTCTCATTATTAGACATAGTAAGGATTCTCTGTATATCCACCATAAATTTTACCAGTTTTTCCCTGTAGCCACCATCTGTGTGAACTTCAGTGTAAATAAACTGTCTCTTTCCTGCTTATTCTTTGAAATGGGCATTTTAATTCTGAGAAAGAAGCAGGACAAAATTTTAAAGGCCTATTAACCACCATTAAATAAGTGTCCTTGAATGCTTACCCGGTAGATTTTACAATGGTGGAATGAATCGTTACAATTCCAATAGAGGCTTCTGTTTGTTTAATCTGTACCTTATTTTCTAGTAGTGCATGGGCTTCTTGGAATCCAGCTACTTTGGGGGATTGAGAAGGAAATATCTGAGCCACTAGAACCCTCACATATTTAATGCTTTCTGTTTACTGGACTTAAGACATTTGTCTTCTGAGGGTGCTCTATAGAAAAATTAATAAAATATTGACTTCTGCATCATTTAATTTTTAAATACAAAATAGTAAGTGTTCCATTTCTTTATTTTAAGTTTTAAGATAAGGACGCATTATTTAGCACAGGCTAGCCTTTGCTCCCCCAGTGCTGCAGTTACAAGCCTGCACACTCTGCTTGCCAGCCTATTTCTTACTCTAGTTCCTACTTCCAACACTCATGCTTTGGGAGTGTTCATTTTGAGAATAACATCATGGAAAGCTAAAAATCCCCAATATAATTGTAGTTTGTATAAGAAATATACTTTAAATGCCATGTTTTATTCTCAGAGTCCCCATACAAAATAAAATCATACAGCTTCATCTATGTAACTAGTAAAGAATTAGCAACATCAAAATAATGATGTCCTCTTCAAACCACTATATGGTTAAGTCACTTAGCCCCACCAATATATGCACAGGTTTCCTTCAACTATGAGAGAAAGCTAAGGGTCTTGAAGACTTGAAAGAAAATTTCTATTGCAATAGAAAATTTAACAACAAAACAAACATGAAAGGACTCCCAGAAGATATTCAATTCTCAGAACAAGAAAGAATGCTGGAAAACAATGTTAAATGAAACAGCTCTGGCTGCATGAAAAGCTAGAGTGGGCTGGAAGGCTAGAATGAGTAATCAATTCTTGTAAATGCAGGCAAAATGGGAGCAGATGAATTGAACACCATTTAAATAATGATAATGACGTGAATGGTGGAAATTGATATTACCAAGTAAGAAGTGGAAGTCATGGATAAAATAGAAGAGCAGAAACAAAAATAACATACAATAATTATATTTAAAATATGTCTCAAGTGGGAGTTTAAAATCTGTAGTTCCTCCTTAGAGATCACTACATGTGAGTATGGTGTGTCTTCCCTCTGTCCCATGATCCAGTTGTAGTGACAGTGAATTTCCTAAGTCATAATCTCCTGTGCAATGACCGAAATCCATATGAAAATGAGCTTTAGAAGATGTCCTCTAGCCAAAGGCAAGATCAAACATTGTCTTTCCATGTTATGCACCATATGATGAATGCAAAGGCACTCATTTTGCTCGTCTAACAGCAGCAACTCTTCATTCCAACATTAACACATGGTTTGGGTTATGGTAATATCAAGCAGATGTAATGCATGGTGTGATGGTTGATCATGATAGTGAACTGTGATGATTTATAATCATTATGAGAACATACATTTCCAGAAAAGTATAAGGAAGAGGGAATGCAGGAAGCATCATCCATGGAATGCAGTCTGAACGTAAATAAAAGACAAGGGAACAGGCTGAGCGTCCACATTCATCTCTCTCCTTTCTGCATATGGACAGGAGGTTACCAGCCCTATCACACTCCTGACAGCAAGCCTTCCCAGCCACAATGAACTACATTCCCTTCCAACTAGAGACCAGAATACTTCTTTAAGTTGTTTCTTGTAAGGGCAGATTGATCAGAATGAGTCTTGTCTTTATTTGCCACCACAGAAAATGTGAGAACCTGTGATTCTGTTGATTTGGATGCTGTCTTGCAGTAGGAAGACTTTATGTCCTCATTGGCATGGGTCAGTAGAATGTCATTTGATTACTTGACCCTGCATTTATATAGCACTCTTTATTATATTAAAAGCAGCATTCATCTTTTTGTTGTCATTGCTCAGACTCTCTCAACTGGTCTTGATATCATTTAGTTTTCACAAAATTCTAATTTTTACTTTTATGTTAAATATTTTTAATCAAATGACTTAATCAAATATAAGAAATGATGAGTTAATGGGATTGATATCTTTGCCATGGAGTTCAATCAAATCTCATCTGTAAAATAAATTAGCAACTGATCATCTCAGAAATTACAAAGTCAGTTGCATGGTTTTCTATTTTTATTAAAGTGTTAAAATAACTTTCAATTATGAATGGATTCCCCCTCTTTAGATTGACTGAGGTTGTCTTGGCTGCTGTGTTTCTAGGATCTAGTGCTCTTTGAGCCACTTCCTTCAGGGTATAATTTGCAGGAAGAATACAAAAAGAATTACTTTACACTTTAAACACTCCTTCAAAGAAGCAGTTCATTCAGTGTCTGGACCTCTGATCAGGCAATTGTAAGTGGGATCTATAAATCAAAATCTGAATTATGCAAAACAAAACGTGTTCCTGTGAATGAAAGATCTTGAAAACAGGTCCTATTGACATTTTGGAAGAAGTAAGAAGAGAGATGAGATGGCATGTTCACATGAGGACAGTGATAATGCAAAACAGCAGCAGCTAGCATTCTTAATTGGCATTGTGGTCACATCATTATCTTTTATACTTTACATGCACCCTTCTTCCATAAAGAAAGCACTGCAGTAGATCCATTGCACAAACTAGGAGTCAGGAGCAAAGATTAGTCAGTCATTGAGCGTTTACGAAAAGCCTGCAAACTAAGCCATACAATAACCTACATTAGTGTGGTGAACAATCAGGAGGCTGGTGGATTTTTCTGCTGATATACAAATCATGGAGGCTTGAACTGTGGCTCCAGTCACCAAGTTGTCAGAGACAGACTGCAAACCAGCCGTGACAGTACATGGTAATGCCTGTTAGTCTAGCACTCAGAGGCAGAAGAAAGAGGATCTTGTGTTCAGTGCTAGTCAAGGTTATATAACATACTGTGTCAAAAAACAAACTAAAATAAGAGATACACCTTAGTGGAATGCTTATTCCCTGCCTCGCAGCTTGAGAGTCAAGGTTTAAGTGCCATTTTCTGTATATATCTAGCACCAAATATTTATTTCTGTAAATAAGTATGTATTGGTGTATTTATGTATAGGGGGGAAGGAGAGAGAGACGGAGACAGAGAAAGAGACTTGAATTTTTTCATGTCTCCCTAGGAACTCCTCCCTGCCAAAAGCAAACAAAAATCTGACCTCAGTGAGACTTCTCAGTCAAATCTGATACTGATGAGGGCCAGGTTCTTATCCAAGAAGCACTTGCAAATTCCTCACTCTGTCAAGGCATTAGTATAAAGCTGTGAATGGTGTGAACTTTACAAAGCATGTACTATTTAGATCACAGGGTTGCCCACATAGACTGGTGACTGAGGTTCCTGCATGGCTTGAAAGCTGCATTCTCGAGTGTGAAGATGAATACAGTCATGTTCTATTGGACATTCAGACTGCATGTCAGTGATGGAGGTGTCTGACCACTCAGCACTGCTTACTTGCCTCACACAGGATGCTTTATCAGAAGCACTTAGATTGTAGCCATGTTTACTGTCAGGACATCACATCTAGTTTCAATTCAGTTGCCACCCAAATATCACCAAAACGTTTCCACAGTGAAGGCCTTTTCATCAGTACAGATCTTTCTAGAAAAGCATGCAAATGTCACCAAAGAACAGAATCAAATCATTTAAACAGCCTGGAGAGTGAGATGTATTATGGTGGAATTTTTCCTGTATTTGCTATGAAGCAGAGATTGTGTGAACACCAGATGTTGAACACATCACACATGGATTTGTAAGATTATGGGACTGGTCAGAGGAGATAAAGGTTAAGCATAGGGCACAATAAAGATTATTTATGGTAATGAATTGCATAATTTTCTAGACAGTATTGGATTACTGTTCATTGTGAAAAGAGATGATAGATCATATTCTTGGGGTAAACAGATACTTAGCAGTTTACTTTTCTTTATATGAGTCATAAAGAATATGCAATGCATGCATATTAAAGCACACAGTGAACCATTCTCTAACTATACACTTGAGATATAATGAGATGTAGAAAGGAAGGGAAACCCAGTGTCCTGTATCAGGGGTTTCTTCTCTGAGTAAAGCCTTAAAAGAGCCAGGATGGCTCTAAATAAAAGGAGCCAGGATGAAGCAATGCCTCCTCCCATGGCTGCTGTTTAAAAACCTTACATTTCCTGAATCAGTAACATATCACCCTGAGTACATAATTATAACCTCTCACTTCAGCATCTGCCTTCTATTCTCAGAGTTAAGGTGACATGGGTTTTGATGGTCCTTAACTGCAAGTTTTAGATTGATTCTTGGTTCATCCACTTTAGTAATGGTGAAGGCCTCTTTAGAATCAATAATAGTAAAGTGTATTTAATTTGTAAATGAATGTCACTTTAAACTCTAAACTATCATTTCCATGTTACATAAAATAACAATGTACTGAAAATGAAGCAATGGTTCTGTATGATTCTTTTCCAAATACTGTAACTTTAGTGTAATGAGGAACTGTCAGAACCTCCGAGTTGAGGGACTTCTATGAAGCAGCAACTACTCTTCAGAAGTGTTGTTTTTGGCATCTGCAGGTTAGAAGATGTCGGTGAATATGTCCCTTAACTTCACCACCTAAAACTAAAGGCCATCCAGTTCTCAAGGAGAAGGATATCAGACTATTGTTCGGATGTATGCTTTTAGAAGAATGTCTTTAATTTGTGGTTTCTGGAGCTAGTGTTCCAGTTATTTCACTGGGGAGTATGCTGTGGGTCAGGCTTGGTATTTAAGAGCATTTGATCTTATAGAAGACCTAGTTTTGAGTCCAAACATCAATATATTTCCAGTGGTCCCAACACCCTCTTCTAACTCTTGCAGGCACTATGCCCACATAAAGAATAAATAGATACACACACAGACAAAACACACATACATTTAAGAATATTGACAAACCCTAAGTGCCTGAGTGACGTTGGTGCCTCATGTGTGGATATGAATTCAGGATGGACAACCACCACAGAAGCAGCATGGAATATTTCCTCTCCCCACTCCGCTCACGCCAATATCCATGGACACCATTGACTATCATGATTATCAAGTCAGGGGATGGCTCCAGTAAGACGTTAGGGACCTCTATTTAGAAACTACTATGCCTTGCAAATAATCTCTGTGATGATTTGCTTTCAAGTGCCGTTCTTGCTAGGGTTGAAGATGAACAATTTCTACAATAGGTGTTCAATCTCCATGTATGAGTAGAAAGGAAGATGCAATATTCCATCTATCCAGTGTTTCTGCCTATGCTTTTCAAAGTTCTGCCCACCAAAAAGCAAGGACCCCATGTCCTGACTAAATTCTCAGGCTCTACATACCCTCTTACCTACCTGGAAGAGCTCTGGTTCAGTACAGGGAAACATGTCACACAAGGTATGAAATTGTACTCAAAAGTACATTTACTGCAGTAGTTAACATCTACAAAGTTAATGTTGATTAGAGCACCCAAGAATCAAGGTCTCTGTTTAGAGGGCATAGAAAACATTACATGGTAGACATTGTTTGGGGTCTCCTCTTCCGTTTTGACATATTTCACATTTAATACTTCCGTTCTTCTAGCATCTTTCATGTAATAATATAGTGTCTTTTCAGTCACAGTATTGCATGATTATAAAATTTTCATGATAGTTTTTAGAGAACAGAAAATTCTACAGGCCCTTGATATTGTTCTTTATAGTCAGGGTACCCTGGGCTAACTTCACAGAGACAAATACATACATACCTGAATGCACATGCACACACCCATGTGCATATGTGTGCACATGCACACACACACAGACACACTGTGTGTATACACATATACAATTTATATATTTGGTACTAAATCCAACAGAATACTAAGTGTGTGTGTATGTGCACTTGTGCCAAATAAGGAAAATACAAAACAATAAATTAGAAAAATACTAATTATTGTCTTAAGATATAGCTCAGTTGTTAAAGAACCTGAGTTTACCTCCTAGAACCAGCATTTTTACAAAGATATCTGAGAGGTGTTGAATGTACTTATAGCCTCAGCACTGGCTGGAATTGAAAAATGAAGATACATAGATAGATAGATAGATAGATAGATAGATAGATAGATAGATAGATAGATAGATAGATAGATAATAGTGTACACATACACATATACATACATATAAATTAAGACAACTGAGAAATAATATATTAGAACTGCATCTCAAGAAACATTATGATTTTAGTTAAAGATTCTCAGGTGACTGAAACCAACATACTGAACTAAAAGGGGAAAACCTCAGCCCAGTCTGGGTCTCATGTCTGTGACTGAAGCTCCCTGTGAGAAGAAACTAAAGCAGTCTTGCTAAGGACAGGGATGCTATACAGTCCTTTCCCCTGTTTATTTTCTCTAACCATTATTTTTAAAATAATATGTATGTTACAGCTATTAATATCAACGTTATTTGATACTAAATCCTACAGAATGCTTCACTGACCTTTTCATTTTGAGTTAGAAAAGCTGTAATAATTGGCTTTTAAGGAACTCATAATGAGTATGACTAGAGTAGTCAGTTCTTTTTAAGTACAAATACTTGTCCTCAAAATCTTTCCAACTACTTAACTTTTGGTGTTATAGCTAAATCCTACCAACAAACCTGAGGCCACCTACATTTCTTCAATGTTATTCTCTAAAGAAGATTTTGCAGTTTACAATTGTGGCTCCTATTTGTTTTGAGTTCATTGGTATAAAAATATCTGTCACTCATATTTTCAACAGCTGTTATAGCCCATGTTGAAAAACTACCCTCTGTCCATTGATCTGTGTTTGCTAGTTGGTTGTATTTCTGCGTCCATGTCTGGATTTCTTACTCTCGTTCTATCTATGTTACTATTCTTTCATTGATATGACTCTCTCAGTTACTGCAGTCTTATGTTGTCATGAAGACAGGTGGTTTACATCATCGTATTCTCTTCTCTTTCAAAATTGCATTGACTATTTGAGGTAATTTGTTTTTCCCAACAAAATCAAAAGTCTATTTGTTGATATTCACAGGATAATTTATTGATGACTTAAGAATGTTCCCAATCTAGGCCTGAGCTTTTCTCATATAGACTTTATGCATTTTTGTTTGACTTATACATAAATCTGAATATTTGTAGTAAATTAAATCATAATATTTCATTTTGTACTAATATAAATGATATTATATTTTTAATTTCAAATATCAGTTATTCATTGCATGTTACAAGAAAGCAACTAGTTTTCTGTGGTTACCTTTTGTATTTTATTGCTTTTATTTCATGTAAGTGTTTTGCCTGCATGTATATATTTGGGTCACATGCATATCTGGTGCCTATGTAGGCTATAAGTGATCAATATATCTCCTGGACCTAGAATAACAAATGGTTGTGATGGTTTTGCCTGACTCAAATTTTATTTCTGTTCATTTGAAACTTCCGAGTTTTCCCCCATCCCAGTAATAATAACCAAAATTATTTGCTTTGCTTATGTGAATTTGGCCACTTTAGGTAGCTCACATACATGGTGCCATGAAAATCTGTTTCTTATAGTAACCGGCTTATTTTATTTAACATACTGCTTATCTTTGTTGTCCCATACTGCCATTGCACTCTATCTACAGGTTAGGTAGTCTTGCATCAGATCCACACGCACATTCTACATTTCCTTTATTCATCTGTCGGTGTGTATTTAAATTGTTTCTGTCTTTTAGCTATTGTGACTAGCTTTCCAATGAACATAGAGGTGCTAATTTCTCTTCAAGATTCTAATTTTATTATTTTCAATAAACATTAGGGACGTTGTATCATCTGGTAATTGTCTTTTAATTTTGAGGAGTCTTCATATATTTTACATTTGTAACATTAATATGGAAAGACTTGAATTTCTCCAGAGTCACAGCAATGGTAATCTTTTGTTAAGAGAGTGAGTGACATTTCATAAAAAGTTTGGTTTGTTTGTTTGCTTGCTTGCTTGCTTTTGTTTGTTTTGTTTTGCATTTCTTTGAATTCCTTTCTTTAAACATGTTGTGCATTTGTATGTCTTCCTTGGAAACATGCCTATGCAAGTCCCTAGTGTACTTTTTAAACAGGATGGTAAAGTTTCACTTTAAATTTTAAGAATTCCTTATACATTCTGAAGATAAGCTTTATATAAGATGCACGATTTATAAATGTTTTCTTCCATTCTGACTTTTCTCTTAGAGGTATAGAAGCTTTTTGGGTTTTTGTGCTCTGTTGACTTTTTTGTTGCTTGTGCTTTTGGTATCAAATCTCTGAAACAAATGACAAGGCAAATCTCAAAGAACTTTTTAGTTAAGTATTTTACCCACTTGCAGTTGACTTTTTTATATATGAAAGGGTAAAGACAGGTATTAGATACTGTCAAACAGCTTTTTGTCTCTACATATTGATATGGCCTGGTAATTATTTGCTTCAACTTGTTGATGTAATAGGATACAGTGATGATTTTGAATGTTGGGCCAAACTTGAAGACTTGGAATTCCACCAGCTCATGATGTCTAATACTTGTTGAGAGTTTAGTAGACAGTTTTTTGTTGATTACATTTGCATATAAATTTATAAGGTACTGATTGCTGTGATGTTTGTGATGTCTTTACCTTGTTTTGTTATTCTGTCTATTATCTGGCATCAACTGTAGAGAGATTTTATCATTTCTTCCTCAGATAATTAGAACTCACTAGTGATGCTCTCTAGGATTGGTACTTCCTGTATTGGAAGGCTAAAAATGATTAGTTCAATGTCTTGGTAACTGAGTCCTCGTTCTTAGCTATTTCTCCTTTGAATAAAGCTCTGAAAGTCTTCTTAAGGCTGTGCCCCTCAGAACTTTGCTGTTTTCTTTCTCCTTCAATCTAGTTTGCTCTTAGTCTTCTTTATCTGTTAATTTCCCTATAAAATGTCCCTATTAGTTCATAGCTTCTGCAGCAGGTTTTGTTCCTGTCACCTGTGACTCTCTTATTTGCCTGTCTCTTGCGTTAAGGATGATGATTCTTCACCTTACGTCCTCAATTTCCTGGTGGCCTGAGGCATGCTTGCCTATGAGCTTGTTCTGTGTTCTTGTGAAGATGGGTGTACTGTCCTCTCACCGCCTTACATAAAACGCCTGAAACTATAAGTCCCAAGTTTGGCTTTTATAATTGTTTTCACTCTTTCCAATTAAGTGTTTGGTAAGCTTGTGAATAATCAACTAGTGATTCATTAGAACAGTTAAATAGACTGGTTGTAAGTACATCAGAATTCGCATGCTCTTTCTCTACAGATATTATTTGAAAATCTGTGATTTGCAAAGTGCTGAAGCAAGACTCATAAATTCAGAGAATTAAAAATATGGCAGTTAATGAGTGATGGGAGTGGGGGAATTCTTTAGGGAAGAGTCCCCAGATAGGGCATGCAATGCTAGAAGATTCTTTAGGAGGTAATGAGAGGTTGTTCTTCTCTGGCTCTCAGTCCATCGAATTCTAAGTCTCACTTGTGTTCTGAGCCTCATACGTGTAATCTGGCCCTGTTCCAAACACCACTGAGCACTAGACACTGCTTTAATTCCACCTTCCAGACTACCATTGACAGAGCTTTCTATGAGTATAATACATTTATTGAGTTACCTGGGATTAAAAGGCATATGGCTCTCTAAGCCAATGATCAACTTGTCAAGAGTTGAAGATTGTTCATTTCTCTCCTGCAGATTGTCTGTTAGTCCAATCACTCTCCTCAGAGACTACCAGCTTACCATTGGGAAACCTTCCTGTTTGGTTCTTTTTTTTTCTCCTTCCCACTTAATGGGCAAATACCCAACTTTTTATTCACTTCCTTGTAAATCAATCACTATCTCTTAGACCATATGTCAGAGATTGCCATCAAAATAATCGAATACACACTGGAAAGCTTCTAAAGAATCATAGCCCTTTCATGAGGTCAGCTTTCTATGTAGTGTCCTTTCCTTACTCATCTGAACTTTGCAAGTTCATGCGTACCCAAACTCTCAACGATTTCAGTTAGCCAATAATTCAAAGGATGGAAAGGTTCTTCAAAGCTAGACATCTCCAGGATAGGTAAAGGTAAGGAGGAAGTGCTGACATCTGAAGGCTTACACAGAGTGTGGGTGGATATCCACACTCACAATCGCCTGAAAGCAAATAACAGTTGGAGAACCAGCTCTATTATATGCCCCCCCTTTAGTCAATGTGTGCTGCTGAAAAATTAAAGTTATTACTCTCATTTATTGGTAAAGGAACTGAGACTTTACATTGTGTACTAGACGAGTTTCTCAATATGAGTTAGATATAGAAAAATCCATCTTTGCTTCTCCATTTCACAAGAGCCAATATTGTTTCTAAAGGCAGAAATGACTCAGTTTTCAGTGATAATAGTTCATTCCTATGGCTTGAAACACAATCTGTTTTGTCTGAATAGTAAGTATAATTTAGAGATATCTGTCATCCTCTTCATTTCTATTATCTGAGTTCACTTGTGTGTATGTTCATTTCTTCAGATTCCCTAATATTCCTCTTTGGTAAGATCTTTGAACCCCACCTTCCATCAATGTATCAATTATTAAAGTGTCCCAACACCAACCTTATTCTTAGCCTCTGCAATGCACACTTGTCCATGTTTCCTCGGCTCTGCCTAGACTCGAGGTATAGACAGGATTGGCTGTACCTTCTTCACTTCTTCTTTGGAATCTCATCTTCTAATCAGAAATTGTTTGAATATTTTGAGGTATTTTTACTCAGAAGAAATCCTTGAGCAGAGTCTTTTTAAAAATTCTGTTCTAGGGCTAGAGAGATAGCTTAGCATTTAAAAGCTAGGCTCACAACCAAAAATCAGAATTCAGTTTTACATTTTATTAACAAGAAAACCTCAGCCAATAAACTTACTTTCACAAACCACCAAGGAAAGGTAAAACAAAGTGAAGCCCCTTTAAGGGTGTCTTGTTCAGCAATAGTTTATTCAAAGTCAGTAATAGCTTTGGAGCCATCTTTGTCGAAACCTCGGCACCATTAAAGTAATGTGATAGAATAGGAAATAAGAACAGGGAAGTACAAGGAGATTCAAGTAAACCAATTTGGGAAGCCATGGCAGCCATGGGAACAGAGAAAGAATGCTAAAGTTTGGAAACATTGGTACAAATTGTTAGAATACATACTATTATTAATAGTTTGTTTCTCAGTCTAGAACTTCCACTGCCATCTGATCACCAAGATCACTTCTGGGAAAACCTCCTTGCTTATAATTCAGCCAGTTCTTGTTAGTCCTTTGTCTCCGACATATGGAAATCTGTATTACCTCTGTTCTTAGGCATGGCCAAGTGTCACAAATGTGTGACAAATCATGTCTTCCAGTGCCTTGGCTGAATATTTAAAAAGTAAAATAATCAGATGAGTTATATAGCACCCCATTTTCTGAAATTTAAACATACATACACACACACACACACACACACACACACACACACACACACGTGAAAGCCAGAAGGGGATATTTGGATCCCCTAGATCTAGAACTCTGGATGGGTATGAGCCACCATATGGATGGTAAAAACTTAATCTGAATCCCCTGCTAGAACAGCACGTGCTCTTAACTACTGAACCATCTTTTCAGCCTAATAGTAGTAGACAAATATTTTAGTCTCTATACTCCACTATATGTATAACATAAAGATGAACTTCCAATATTGTGTGTAAGCATGTTTGACTTTAAAAAAACAAGGATAAAGCATCTTGTATGCTGAATTTATATTCTCCAATATTTTCAGATAACTTTGAACTTGACAATTTTTGTGTACAAATCTTATGATATGCTCAAGTACCTATGGAAGAAATCCCAAGAGCTGATAAAATTGTGTGTGCACAATTGTGACTTGAATTTTATCTTAGAGGAGACTTTGAAATCTCAAGTCATTATGATTGCTATGTTCTTTTTTTTTTTACCTTAAATACTTATAGGAGAATGTATGTACTATTAAAGTGAGATCAAGAAATAATATGAACTATCAACTTTTAAATTACATCTCAGAACATCAGAACCAGGTTCACTCCAGCTTCAGAATTTTATTAACCACACATGGCACTGAGCATCCTACATCCTCATGTAGCAGGGAGCAATGAGTATTTCATGTTCAAAGACATGGAACATGAATAAGAAAGATCGCAGTAGTTGCCCTCTGCCATGAGTCAATGGGCCTTTCTGGACCACTATGGTGATATCTTTCCTCCTTACACAATTTTTACAAATGTACTGATAAAGATAGATTCTATTATCTGCCTTGAATGGGTTGTCTATCTTTTTCCTGAAACTGTGTACAGTTGTGACAAGGTGTTTAATAATCTTAAGTTTACTGCTGACAGAATAAATGCAGCTGTGAGAAATGATGACCCTGCTATGTCTATAACAATAAAATAGCAAACTGTGGCTCCCTAATTTTGAACAATGCTAGTGTTGACTTGGATTTCTGCTTCCCATCATTTCTCCTGTGGATGTCCCATGGACACTACAGCTTTTTGTTGAATGACAGCATAGAAGATGACATTAGCTGTACTAAATTAGAATACGACAAAGGGCCTTGCTAGATCTTTTTGAAAATGCAACATTAAACCAGACATAGTAAAAGAAGATCAAGGAAACAAGATAACATTTTCAAAGGAAATGCTGTGAACTAGAATGCTTATAAACTTTAAATGATCCTGGACCAGTAGTGAACAACTTCCAATCTGAGGTTCCGCTCTCCACTCACATGTGTGGTTTCTTCTTGTGTAATATTTGGGGAAAACTGGCTGGGGAGATGCTTCACTGGGTAAAGTGTTTGCCCAACAAACATGTGTCCTGAGTTTGAAACCCCATACTCATGTTAAAACCTGGGCATGGTGACTTCTATCTGAACCCAGGCCCCAAATGCATGGTGTGTGGGGACAGCAAATGGCCCTCAGGAAGTTACTGACCAGCTACTCTAGTCAATCAGATGTCCACCCTGGAAATTACTGGCCAGCTAGTCTAGCCAGTGAGTAATCTCTGGGTTCAAGGATATCCTTATCTCAAAAATGTGGTGGGGAATAGAAGAGAAAGACACCCAACATTGAGTTATGACTGTCTGTGCATGTACACAAACAAATTGAAATGCAGTCATTGAGAACAGTGGGGATTTTTATTACCTTACTTTTCATAAAATTGTAAAAATCAACCTTTGTTGCTAATGACTGTATTCAGGAAAATAAAGTTATCCAAGAGTTGGTGTTATATTCCTGTAATTATAGTACATATATCAGAAAGCAGAGGTAAGATCATACTGAGTTCGACCAGCCTGTGTCAAACACAAAATTTTAAAAATTTAAGAGAGAATAGTGAAAAGGTATGAAGAATAAGATCCATGTTTTTCTATAATGTGACTTATTTTCACATGTCTGTGCATATGTACATCATATTACCTATATAATAAAATGCTTTATATAGAGAAAGAAAAATCAACTCAGATTTTATTTTGATCCTACGCCTCCACCCCATGTATGCTGACAAGATCTGCTGTTTGTGTTTGTCTAAGTGAACTATGCTTTAGTGTGTGGAAAACTAAGAAATCTGATACGATGAATACAGCTACCCTGGCTGAGATGGCCATAATCTTGACCTTTGATTAGATCCAAGCTAGTCATATTTATGATTGATCAAAATGTAAGTCATGAAGCATATAGTCTCCCTCATAGAGCAAAGGACCAAAAAATTTTTTGAATATGTGTTTTGAACCTTCCAAGAATAAAAACAAAGACAGGATTATTCTGTTTGTCTTATTTTTATCTTATCAGATTGCATTCACCAAATGAGTGACTAAAAGAAATTTTGAAATACATTTGCTAATATCAGATCAAAAAGAAGAAAGTTCTTATGTCTTAGCATTTTAAGGAATGCTTCACATATTTAAAAGTTATTTTATTAGTAATACCTAGCAAAGAATTCTATTTATATTTATTATTTAAATACAATTATTTTTAAAATGATGACAAAATATAAATGTCAGGAAAACCATGCTGAGGATTTGTGGGTTTCTTTTTCTTTGTTTGGTGTAAGGAATCAAATACAGAATCCCATGAGTACAAACCAAGCAAGCACTTGAGTTCCAAGCTATACCCTAAGCTCTATACTGCTGTCTTTATTGTTCTCAGTAAAAATATTTTTAAAATTAATCTATTGTTGCTTTTCTGATTATGTAAACGTTGGCAGCTAGACTCGGTGACATCTAATGCCCAGAGAATGGCACGAGCTCTTGAATTTGCACTAGACTGTCGTTACTGTGTGTCTATTAGCTCATCCAGAGACCCGCATTGTTGGACTGTTTTAATTGGGTTCAGGGATTGACTAATTCTTCTAGGTGGCTAAAAGTAGAGCTGAGGGGCTCCCTAACTTACAGGAAGCCCTTAAACAGACACAAAACCTTTAGGCAAATGCCTTAACATCTGAAACCCAAGAGATCCTTTGGCTATAAAAAGGAGATTATACACTAAAGCTTCCATCAGATTCTAAACACTTTGATCAATTAAATTAATAGAAAACATGAACAATGAATAGTGTGACATGTTCATTGTAAAGAACAAACCTCCATGCAATGTATAGAATGCACTAAGGTATTTTGAAAACCTTCAAGTTCCCTAGTGCACCATTTCCCTAATGCTTCATCATACAAAAATATAATAGTCTTATTAAGATTGAATGAACACTATATGGGAAGATGTGTTTTTGCATACATTGGAGTTTAAATGACTGAGCCCACATAACTTAGCACCCCATGTTAGTATGGAATAAAGTCGTCATCAATTGTAATACATTGTTGGTAAGCAGTTTAATTCTAGCCTAAAGTAGACCTATTCCACAGTACCTTTGTTAGTTTGCTTTATGTTGATGGGATGAAACTCTAACCAAAACCAACATGGCTGATAAGGGGTTATTCGGCTTATAATTCCATGTCATAGCCTATTCATGGCTATCAGGACAGGATAGTAGTTCAAGTGGAAACTGAAGCAGAGACCATAGCTGGTCCCCCACCCCCTCTGGCTAGGACTTAGACCCAGCCAATTGTCTTTCAATATCCAAGAACACTTACCTAGAGGTAACACAGTTCACAGTGGCCTAGGCTTTCTTCCATCACTTATCAATTAAGAAAATATCCCACATACATGCCCACAGGCTAATCGTATGGAGGCAGTTACCCAACTGAGGCTTCTTCTTTCCAGGTGTGCCAAGTTGGCAATCCAGATCAGCCATCCCACTTGCCAAATACATAGCCATTAAGCATAAATGTTACATAAAAATAAGTTGGGTGGGGATTGCTAGAGAGACTTCAGAGATAAAAAACAATTGTGCTCTTTCAAAGGACCCTAGTTGGATTTCTAGTACCCACATGCTGGTTCACAACTGTCCTTAACTCTACTTCTAGGATATCTATTGTGATCTTTTCACCTCCTCAGACACTTTGTACACAAACATACATGCAGGCAAAACACCCATATACATACAATAAAAATTATATAAATAATAGGACCGAGTTTAGTTCTTATTAAATTTAGTAGGTTGATGTGGTTATCTGTGGGTCCTCTTAGCCACAGACCCTTCAGGTGTACAGTGGTATTCTGATGGAAAACAGAACATGTGATAAATACATCAGACTGTCTCAGCTCTCAGGCAGCTATTAAATCCTTATAAGAAAAAAGTATCAAAAGTTGCTCAATAAAACAGGAACTGAATGATGTACACATATCTACAAAAATCTTCATAAGCACAGTCTATGGTGATATAAGCATCAGTGAAGAGGTGAACTGACAGAAGCTGAGCAGTTCCTGCGTTCACTGAGATTGGATAAATAGCCCATAGGTACTGAAGTAAGAATGATTTCAGTTTTCTTTCATCTTTTTTTTCTCTTCATAGGCGTCCTTGTGAACCTCCCTTGATAAAAGGTTGGATTCCTTATCTTGGCATGGCCCTGAAATTCTGGAAGGATCCGTTAGCTTTCTTGCAAACTCTTCAAAGGCAATGTGGTGACACTTTCACTGTCTTACTTGGAGGTAAGAAGCTCTGTTCTGAGTACTTTGCGTGTGTCATATTCTCTTGGTTGCTCTTCAATGTCTTCACGTTTGTCCATAGGCAAAATGTGGAGGATTCATCTAGCCCTGCAGAGCAAATGCAAAGAAGGGCAAGTGTTAGTGCAGGGGTGACCATATACACAACCTGGTTACACAATCCTCTGACAAGTCCTAAACCAGCCAGTCTCGGATTTGTTTTGAATTAGTTTAGGTTATTTGAGAATTTTTTAAGAGCTAGAATGTGGTGTGTGTGTGTGTGTGTGTGTGTGTGTGTGTGTGTGTGTGTGTGTGTGTGTGTGTGTGCGCATGTGTGTGTGTCCTTATAGAATAATTTTAGAAGTATAAGGTACTTCAGCAGACAGCTCAGAGTTCTCATGTTCCTGATCTTCCTGTCTTCCTGTCACAGATTCCCAGTTAATAGTGTCTCATCTCAGTATGGAACTTGATACCAACCGATGTGGTCATGTGGGTGCATCATTCACAGCTCCTCGTTTGCATTCTAGTCTACTTCTTGTGTTCTTTGGCTTTTCACTGATGCACGATTTTACACGTATGCCATTACGGCACCATAAAAAATGGTTTCACAAATCTAAACATCTCAATTTTCCACATAATCCTTTCTCTTTCCCTGCTTTGCAAACATTCATCTGGAGTATATGTCAGCATGTAAACTCTTCAGTGTGGTTCACACTTTTCTAAGACGTATCAGTCCTCATGACTCTTTCTTGGTGTCACATCACAACTTCTTCCTCTCATGCTTATGTTTTTTGTTTGTGATCTTTGTCCTTAGCTTAAAGCCACATTAAATCATTCAATGTCTCCTAATTTCATCTTGTATTTTCAACACTCTCTCTCACTCTCTCATTTCTTCTTTCCTTCCTTTATTCCCTACTTCTCTCCCTTCACCCCCTTGTCCCACCCTCCCACCATTCCTTCTTTCTTTTCCATGTTCTTTCCCCCTCCCTCCTTGTCTCCCTCCTTCCATCTCTCTGTCTATATTTTTTATACATCTCCCTCTCTCTGTCTCCTAGATATTTTTAGAGAGTGACTTGACTTTGATGTCTCTAGCAACTTGTTTTCTGGAGTTTACCCAGTCTTCTGTTCTCTCATTCATGGTCAAAGTCAGCCTAACTACCCCCTTCCTCTTAATGCCTTTCTGATCTCTCCTGTCTTACTAAAATATCTACTTGCTTCCAGCTCCCTTGAATGTGGCCCTTCAGGATCCTCTACTGACTCTGGGTGTCCTTTATGGACCTTGTGAATGCATGTCTTTCTATTTCAATACGTCTTTCTCTACATTTTCTCTTTTTTATTCCTAGAGAACTAGGGCAGTCTTCTTTCAGTAATTACTGCCTGTGGATCAGCAGCAAACTTCTGTAAATCATGGCTACCATATAAATGTACCATTTGAGTAATAAAAAGCTAGGTCTCCAACTTGATTGACTCATCCATATGGTTAGTTTTAATTCACCCTTGATCAGACAGCATTAGTTTTATTACAACTTATTCTTTCCCTTGACAGCTGACAAATCTTTTCCCATGATAATTGCATGAACTGTAATTTCAGAAAAAAATGGAAACAAAAACAATCATGCATCTTAGAAAGAATTGTAACATGTAATATGACCTTCCCAAGACCCCCATTCAGATCTCCACCCCCATCCTGCCTTGTGCTTATGATCTCATTAATACATCTCGCTGATGGAACATTCCTCCACACAAACCATGTCTTTGTGCCTTTAACCTTCCTTTTGCCTTTCTTTCTGCCAGAATTCTGCTTTCACATGACTATCTCTTCTTCAGGTCATTTCCTAGACACGTTATCCAACCTTTGGAACCCCTTCATTTGGGCTTAGTTTTACGCAGTACCTCTTGCTCAGTGCAATTCATGCCTCAATGGTTTAATGTATTCATCTTCTTCCTTTTCTGTTAGTGACTCTCTTAGAATTTGTTCTGGAACTCAGTCCTGATTGGATCATAATAGATGTTTGACAAGAAAAATCCCTAACATATTATAGTTGATAAATACTACTAGGTAGATAAAGGATATGCCTACCACTCTTTTTCTAGTTGTTCTTACAGCTAAACTAAAGATGCAAAGCAAATAACTTTTTTTTAATAACTCTTCTGCTGTCACTAGATGGTACCACCAGGTCTGTGTAGTACCAAAGGGTGCTTTGCTTTCTCTGTGGAGAAGGGGAGAGGATAATGGGGAGAAGAATTTGTAAGGGCAAGTCTGGGTAGAGAGGAAGGAATGGAGCTGCAATTGGGATGTAATGTAAACAAAAAGTAAATTATGGAAGAAAAAAACAATAAATGGGATCTCAAAACTGAAAGAAAATTCTTTTAAAATATAATTTCTAATTTCCAATGAGCAGTACAAAATGTTTTAGAACTTCTAGCTTTTTCTTTTTAAGACCTTATACAAAAGTTGTCTAAAATGATTGAACAGAAATTTGTAGATTCTTTGGATAGTTTTACTCACTTTCTAAAGCAAAACTCTGTCTGTGCATGTGGGCGGAGGGATGTGTTTTTTCTCGGCACTTGGGATATTTAAGCAAGAGGGTCTCAAGTTTGAGGTTAGCTAGCAAAATCTTGTAAACAAACAACAACAAAACAAAAACAAACGAACAAAGAAATCATCAAAAACAACATTTTATTTTCTAAAAGAGGGGGCCTGGGTAAATAGTTCAGTGGGTAAAGTGCTTGCTGCATGATGCAACATATGGGAAGTAGAGACAGAGAAATGGATTTACGGGGCTCCTTGTCCAGTTAGCTGATCCCAGTCGGCCAGTTCCCATCCTGGTAAGACCCTTTTTAAAATAACATGATGGATAGCATCTGAGCAACTGAGGTTAGTCTCTATTCTTTACTAACACACAGCATATATGTGTACACATAAATACATGCCCATATACAAATCAACCAAACAAAAGCAATCAATCCATGCTCACAGATGACTGTAATCCTAAATTCTAAGAAACCTAATACTGACTTAAACACTGATTGCCTAAATAATTTAGTCATCAGTCTGTTGTTAATTAGGCAGTAAACAGCCACCAGTAAATAGGTTCTGATGCTCCCTTATGTCTTACACTACTTTGAATACATTCCTGTTGAAAAGCCCTGTGAATACACAGTTTTGATGCTCAGTTTGTGATATGACTTATTTAAAAAATGAAGGGAAAAGTTGTCCAACCTTGCCCTTGTTATGTGACATTAGTGAGTGTATGGATTTTGCAGGTCAAGAAAATGATTGCCATTCCCAAAAGTCTCAAGGGACATAATTGTCACCTTAATAAAGAAATGAAAAGGTATGGCTTTCCATGAGAAACCACATAGATTCGTGACTTGCCACAGAATACAGTTCTCTAATTGGTTTTGTGTGTTAGTGCAATGGAATCATTTTCCCTAAATGTCATCCCAGGGAAGCGCCACTGTACATCATTGTCAGCAGCTAGAGAAATCTCACTAATAAAGGGAGCAAGTATACAATGGTGATCACTCTTAGCAAGTAAGTCAGCTGCCCAACTAATGCTTATAGGTCAACATTCAATCCAAACTCTGCCACAGAACTGCCTTACTAAAATGTTACCATTTTAGAAAATTTATTGAAAATCTCTCCAATAATTGGAATGATTAAGCAACTGACTGGAATTCCTAGACCTGTGTCTACTCAGTACCAACTTGAACATGAAAACAGCCAAGCTCGCTTATTATCTAAAAGGCAGATTTCTTGTGTATAAGACTTAAAGCACATTTATCAAATTATTTTGAATTTTTAGCATTGGCTTCCTGAGGAAATGATATCTGAATAGATGGGTATCTAAAGACGCTGGAGTTAGTAGTCCCAGTCTGCTCCATAAGAAGGAAGAAAAATGAAATAGTTGACAAGGAAGATATTAAGCTTGTTGGTCCCATTTCAATGTTAATGGGCAGAAAATTATTTTATACTTTATCTTTTCAGACATGGGACTCCTTTTGACATTTACAGTTTAGATAAATGCAAACTTTGCAATTTTTAAAATCAATATTTTATATTCATTTCTAACAGTATTCTCCCCTCCTTTGAAAACATTGCAACAGATATTGTTTGTGCATTAGGATCTCTGTGAACTAGGCAGCATGCCTGTTGACACTTGGTATTCATTTACATAAAATCACACTAAGAAAAAGTGAATTTCTCTCTGAGCATTCATAGCCTTCAAGAAAACTTTTCAAAAACAACCCTTTGTTCGGAAATTTAAATTCATTTTATAAATGTATATGTATTTTCCTAACTGTCTGATTACAGAACACAAAGAAACTCTGGTTTTACATCTCACATTAGCAGATGGTGGACAGATGGTTTAAATTAATATTAATTTTGGAAAACTTAGCTTAAATTGTTTATACTGAAGATTAAAAGTTGGAAAGCCAGCTAAAATCTCCAGGGTTATTGGTACTTCCAAATCAACTTGAAAAATAAGATCCAGAAAACATAACTAGCTCTAAAGTGATCCACATTTCCTTCAGAAAGATTGAAGGCAAAAGACATGAAGGTCTGTATCATCTTGTTAGGGAAGAAAATGAACATTGGAGCAAGGAAGAAAGGTGCAGATCCTAGACTGAGAAGTCACTTTGAACCAACTTCTCAGTGATGGCCCTGTCAAAGACCTTCGCAGGCTTGGCAGATGCTCAGTTGGTACCGTGCAAGATACACAAGCACAAGGACCTGATTTGGGATCCTCTGCACCACTATAAAAGGCGGGTGTGAAAAGTGTGTCCCTAAGTGTGTGGACACAAGTGGGTTCTTGGAGCTCATTGGCACCAGCCTAGCTGAATTGATGAGCCCCAGATCCAATGAGAAATCTTGTCTCCAAAAATACAATGTCCAGGGATTAAAGAAGACAGTTGGTGTTTACTTCTGTCTTCTATGCGCACATGTAGTTGCAAATGTACACACACACACACACACACACACACACACACACACACCAAACAAATGTATCTATAAAACACATGCGCACACACACACACACACACACACACACACACACACACACACACACAAACACGGACACAAGGACACAAGGACACAAAGAAAAGAAAATCTCCTGGAAGCTCACCAGCCAAAGAGCCTGCCCTACAAAGCAGAAGCAACAAGGCGAAAGGTGAGAACTAAGTTGCACAGGCACAATAGGGTACATGCACACTCGTACTGCCTATCTCCCTGCACACCGTACAGCACCTACAACCAACCAACTCATCGAAGTTTAAAAGATGTTACATGTGTTTGCTGATTTGAGCCAATTATTTCACATTTATATTTTTGTTCAAAAATCTGATATTTTCATCTGATAAGGGGTAGATAAAGAGAGAGATTGAAGACAGAAAGGTGGAAGAGAGAGAGAGAGAGAGAGAGAGAGAGAGAGAGAGAGAGAAGAAGAAGAAGAAGAAGAAGAAGAAGAAGAAGAAGAAGAAGAAGAAGAAGAAGAAGAAGAAGAATGTGTCTATTTCAAATGACTTGTAGACAGAGCAGAAATCTGGCTGTATCCAATTTCTGTTTTAAAGGATCATGGTGTAGTAGCTGACAGTGCTTGGGATGAATACTTTTTTAAAATTTCTCTTTAGATTTAGATCAATGTAAAAAATAAAGTGGTAGAAAAAATTTAAAAATATTTTCCAGAGATCATAATTTACAAATTAAACCTTATGCATAGGCTTTAAATTTTAGATCCTTACTTAAAGGGATACTATTAATATTTTACTAAACCCAATCACTTGGGAAGAAGAATGCATGAATCATCACCTGCGAAAACAAACAGGTTTGCCCAAAATCATCTCTGAAAACTGAGAACATTGACTCCCCCCACACTGAGTATTTCTCTGACAGCTGCTAGCAATTGTAATAACATGGTAATGGTAAAGGAAGTGATTCAAAGTGCCCTGTTCCAATGTGGTCCTTTGTGTCTTCATCCCTGAGGCTAAGCAAAGAATGAATGACCAGAAAACTCTGCTTCATTTGGAGAAGGCAGATCCAGCTTCCAACCAGAAAGAGTGGCTACTCCAGACCTCCCTCACTTCTGCATTGCCTTGCCTTGTTAAATGAATAGAGGAAAACTCCGTTGGATGAGAGTCACTTGGAGAAAAATTAATCCCAGCAAATATATTCTCATATATACTTAATATTTAAACTGTTTTTAAAATTGCCCAGATAATTTACAAGATTTGGTTGAAAATTATTCTGAATTTTTGTCTTGTACTACACTAATTTTTGTAATTCATTTGGAACAGAAATCATAAGGGGGAGTTTTCATCAAAGAAAACTACAGAGAGAGAGAGAGAGAGAATAGAGAGAATAGAGTACAGGTAGTAATAGCTAAACATGGACACTGTGAATTATTCAAATGTATGTAGTGTGTGTTTATAGGAAGGAAAGACATTATCTGCCCCCATTGCATACCACTGATATGATATTTCTAATCAGATGAAATGCACTTAAAGCAGTACTGAAGTAAGAAACCAGAGCTGAGTGAGGCTGAGAAAGAAGCCAGGGAATACCCTGTGTCCAAGCTTGGCTTCTTAGTTGTCTTAGCTCTCTCAGCTGATGAGTTCACGGGTTTCACTAGGAACTCTGATGTATTTGCCAACTTTGAGAGACTGGCCATAGAGATCAGTGAAGTTTAGAAAGTCAAGAAATGTAAGTTTCCAGAAAATTTTCACTTTACCTCTTGTTTTCAAAGGGGACTTAATAGCCCTTTGAATAGAATGGATCTTGTTATAATTCTTTAATAAAACTATTAACTTCTTTAAAATGTCTTTAATTTTGATTTAAATATTTGCAGACCTCAGGTATGTATTTTGTTTTGCAATCAAATAAACTACATTCTATTTCTTTTTTTTTCCTAGGGAAGTATATAACATTTGTTCTGAACCCTTTCCAGTACCAGTATGTAATGAAAAACCCAAAACAATTAAGCTTTGAGAAGTTCAGCCGAAGATTATCAGCGAAAGCCTTCTCTGTCAAGAAGCTGCTAACTAATGACGACCTTAGCAATGACATTCACAGAGGCTATCTTCTTTTACAAGGCAAATCTCTGGATGGTCTTCTGGAAACCATGATCCAAGAAGTAAAAGAAATATTTGAGTCCAGACTGCTAAAACTCACAGATTGGAATACAGCAAGAGTATTTGATTTCTGTAGTTCACTGGTATTTGAAATCACATTTACAACTATATATGGAAAAATTCTTGCTGCTAACAAAAAACAAATTATCAGTGAGCTGAGGGATGATTTTTTAAAATTTGATGACCATTTCCCATACTTAGTATCTGACATACCTATTCAGCTTCTAAGAAATGCAGAATTTATGCAGAAGAAAATTATAAAATGTCTCACACCAGAAAAAGTAGCTCAGATGCAAAGACGGTCAGAAATTGTTCAGGAGAGGCAGGAGATGCTGAAAAAATACTACGGGCATGAAGAGTTTGAAATAGGAGGTAAGAAAGCACCGAATGATCACTTGCTAAAATAAAATAATTTACAGGAGACCTTTGAGATAAAAAGATAAAATGACGTCCTTGAAAATTTTTTATGCTCTTTCTAATTGGCTAATGATAAAATGTTTTAGTCTGAAACAACCTTCTGTGATAATTGATTTTTTTTTTTTGCTGAGGTGGTAAAACAAGATATTTAATGATGATAATGAGAAAGAGTATAACTAAGCCGCATTTACTCCTTTATCTCATCCCCACCTTCCTGCACCCCACCTCCCCGCTGCAACACGCATTACATTTTAAACTATTCTCATTAAGCAGAAAATTAGACTTCAGAAGCCTATTGGTTCTCATTAGCATGCACTGATCCTTGGCTGGGTCCGTGTCCTAACATCTTTTAATTAGCACACTGCAAATCTAATCAGTGTAATAAACGCTATTAATCTTCCTTTTCACTTATTCTCTCCCAGCACATCATCTTGGCTTGCTCTGGGCCTCTCTAGCAAACACCATTCCAGCTATGTTCTGGGCAATGTATTATCTTCTTCAGCATCCAGAAGCTATGGAAGTCCTGCGTGACGAAATTGACAGCTTCCTGCAGTCAACAGGTCAAAAGAAAGGACCTGGAATTTCTGTCCACTTCACCAGAGAACAATTGGACAGCTTGGTCTGCCTGGGTAATTTATTTTTATCTGTTATGAAGAGAAGAAGGTAGCTCTCTGCAAAGTCAGTTTATCACTCATAGCTGTTTACCAAGAGGTGGAGGACACAGCTGCCTAATTGACATAATAACACCCATTTACATCAATTATAAATTATATAGTTTATAGCTGTAGATACTCTCATCGCATGTAAACATTAAGGCCTAGCTAATTAACTATGCAAGGTATGCAAAGGGCTAAACCAAAGCTTTGCAATTATTTGGGGGGGGAGGAAGTGTGTATGCCTATTATGTCAATTGATTCTGAGCATCTGTTGGTCTGCGGATGTCTCCCAAACACTGCTGTTCTGTCTTGACACAGAAGGATTCCATGGCTGAACAGGAAAGTGTTTCAGAGAGGCCACATGCACGCACAAATACTTAATCTTCCTTAAAATGGTTGCTGCATTTCACGCACAGGTCATGGGTGTCTTATATAGCTTAGGGCATACAGTTCTTATCATTGTAGTTTAAATACTTTTCATTGTAGATTATGGGTTTAAACACTCAAATAAAAAGGGTGAAGCAAAGAAAGAGAGGAAAGAAGGGAGAGACAAATGACAGGAACCCCGTGAAGAAGGAGAGGCAAGTTGAAAGGGGGGTGGGGCAAGCAAAACAGCTACAAACTGCTTCCTTTAAATGTCGAAATCTTAAAAAAAAAAAAAAAAAAAACCTCTCAGTGTTTTAGGAAATAAAATGGAACACTATAACAAATATACCTGTGGCCTATAATAGTTGATTGTTTTTGCTCCTGTCACAGTTTCGATTTTACTCAATAGCCTCACACCTGACGTGAATCCTGGATCTGCTGCTGGTGCACTTTTCCTTTCTGGGGTTTGCTCAGGCTGCTTCTTACTATTGTGTAGGGAACTTATACCCTTAAAGATAAAATCTGTACCAATACATGTCAACTCCCTCTGTAATTATGAGTCATCCTGTGTCAATCTTGAAGATATAATTCTCTCAGTTTATTTGAACAAATGCATTGTTTACATGTTTTCTATTCCTTGGCTATATGACTAATAAGATTAATATTTTAGCCTGTGTTTGCTTCACGGTTTTATACATAAAGTAGATTCCCCCTTCTCTCAGTAGATTCAGAGATATCAGGTCCTATTAGTCTTGATCCCATTGACTGCTTCTCAGCACTAATAGGACTGCCCCAAGTGTTGCAGAGATGGTTCCCATTGGGCAGGCTGAGACCTATCACAGGGGCAACAGCAGTCATGTGACTTATACTGTAGTCATCATCTCTGCATCACCCCTCTCATGTTCCTGAAAGAATTGCGAAAGAAATACATGTGCGGAAAATAAAAAGGTATGCCCTACATTATCAAAACATTAATATTCTTTGGGGATAGAGGCAGAACTCTTAAGGACCTAGTACACAAAATTTCTGTAAGATAGAGGTAGTTGTCTATTCTTTGGTTGAGTAGTAGTTTTTAGTTGATTTAGTTTCTATGGAAGTCTGGGTTTCATTTTCAATATATCCAGGTAATTATGCTTTCATTTTATGAATGAGAATATCAAAAAATAATGCAAATGAACTCCAAAGACTATGTTCGTAGTCTGTACATAATTATTACTCTTAAGAGTTTGCTTGAAACACATCAGCTCTCTGTTTATTGCTAGCAAGCAACTGTTTGTTATTGAAGTAAAAGGTTGTTTGTAAAGTACACTGTTAAGAAAGAAATGCTTAGATCTTGTCTTAGTCAGGGTTTGTATTCCTGTACAAATCATTGTAACCAAGAAGCAAGTTGGGCAGGAAAGGGTTTGTTCAGCTTACACTTCCATATTGCTGTTCATCAACAAATGAAGTCAGGACAGGAACTCAAGCAGGGCAGGATCCTGGAGACAGGAGCTAATACATGGAGGGATGCTGCATGCTGGATTGTTCTCCTGACTTGCTCCACTTGCCTTCTTTTATATTCCAAGATTACCAGCCCAGAAATGGTGCCACTCATAATGAGCCCTCTCCCATCCATCACTAATTGATAAAATGTCTGACAGCTGGATCTCATGGAGCCATTCCCTCAACAGAGGCTTTTTTTGTGATAACTCCAGCTCATGTCAAGTTGACACACAAAACCAGCCAGTATAGATTTATTGGACCAGAAGAAATGGCAAGTTCTGAACTTATAATTTAGGTCTATATAAGTCAACAGCTAGACTTAGTGACTCTTATCTTGGAGCCCTCATAAATTCACAGCTCTATCATGCTTACCCAATATAGAGAGACAACAGATCTTTTATTTTTAATTCTACTCTTATACATTACACCCCTCTCTCCATTCCTCACAGTCTCCCTATCCCTGCAATCTTCCCTCTCTTCCATTTCTCTTCAGAAAAGAGCTGGCCTCCCAGGGGAATCAGCAAATATGGTAAAGTAAGATGCAGCATAAACCCCCAAATCAAGGCTTCATTAGACAACTCACTAATAGGAAAATAGTCCCACAATCAGGCAAAAGAGTCAGAGACACTCCATTCCTATTGTTGTGAATCCCACAAAAAACCCACCAAACTAAACAACCCATGTATGCAGAGGACCTAGTGCATACCCATTCAGCCTCCTCTCTGTGCATTCCTATGAGCCCTGATGGGTTAATTCTGTGGACAATATCCTCCTGGTAACCTCTTCTCCTCTGGAAAATACAATTCTTCCTCTGCCTCTTACACCAGGGTTACCTGAGCTCCAAGGACAGGGAATCAAGGCAGAGATCTTTATTTTGGGCTCTCTTTAATATCAGAAACAACAAAATCTTAAAAACTGTGCCACAGCAACACCTTCAATAGCTAGTCATGTTTCTGGCAGCCCAGTGACCAGAAGAGTCAGTGTCATTTATTGCAAGAATGTATGAGACAGGTCATTACTTTTAGGAAACAAGTGTATATTTTTTCTGTCATGAGATACAAGGTTTAGTCAGACTGGAGCAAGCTTTCACACACTATATAACCACTGCATTTATATTTCAAGCAATAATCTCACTTTGTTCAAAAAACATAATGTACACTGAAAAGAAAAGAATATATACCATACCATGGCTCCATATACTATATGACATGAATATATTGTTGGCATTTTTCCATTCCTTTTTTCAAAGAAATAATTCTTTTTTCCATTAATTAATTTATTCATTCACCATATATCCCAATCACTGGCCCCTCCTCCTGGTCCCCCCCACACATACCGTCCCTCCCCCAATACCTCCTCTTCTTTTCGTCTGAAAGACTACCCCATGGTATCCTCCCACATTGGTATATCAAGGCTCTGCAGGCGTAGGCACATCTGCTCACCCTGAGGCCAGTCAAGGCAGCCCAATTAGGGGAACAGGATCCACGGACCAGCAACAGCTTTAAAGACAGCCCCTACCTCAAGTTGTTGGGGGTCCACATGAAGATAAAACTGCACATGTGCTATATATGTGCTGGGGTGGGAGGGGCCAGGCCCAGCCCGTACATGTTCTTTGATTAGTAGTTCAGTCTCTGAGAGCCTCCAGCTGTCCAGGTTAGTTGACTCTGTTGGCCTTCCTATGGAGTTCCTATCCCCACAGTCCTTTCCCCAACTCTTCCATAAGACTCCGAGTCCGATCCAATGTTTGTCTGTGGGTCTCTGCATCCGTTTCAGTCAGCTGCTATTGGGAGTCTCTCAGAGAACCGTTACGGCAGGCTTCTGTAAGTTCTCTATGTTGTGAAGACAATTCATTTTTAAAGGATATCTTTAATTTTTATCATTACAAGAAAAAAATGTAATCAAACAAATGCTGTAGTTTTTTTTTTTACCTAGGAAGGGAAGTTTTAATAAAAGTATGGAAAAAGATAGTCGTTTTTGGTAGAGGCTTTGTTGCTTGAGCAAAGCAATTATAAAACAGAATTGAGAAGGGAAGCTGCCATAGGCTATTGAAGTAATTTAAAGTGACTTCATAAATATGATCGAATAGAGGATAATTAAGAAAATATCAATGCAGAGAAAGCTCACTATTGAAAGTTTAACAACCTGGTAGAATATTGTCTTGATGAATCCTACTTATAATTTATTTGAATGAAGTATATGAATATTTTTATATAGAAGACTCAATAAATGTTATCTAATGATGTAATCAAAATATTTGACCTGCAAAGTATCTCTACAAACTTTATGGTGTTTTCTTACTTTTCTCATATGAATAAATCAACCTGGCACCATACTATAATCGGACTTGCCCCTCAGGGATGGTAACTCTACACATTACCACACAAAAGAGCAAACATAACTCCCATTAGAAACACTAGACAGATGTAACTACAAGCAGGTCAGGAAATACCGATTTTCTTCAGTGGCATAGCGTGAAGCTGAGCAGGTTGAAGACATGGTGATAGAAAGAAAGAGCTATGAAACAGAAGTTGGATAAACTTTGTTGTGCTTTTTAAAAGAGAAAATCATACATTAGAATGACTCTAGTGTGATGAGCTTACAGTCCTTACCCACCAAAACTACTAAATCATTTTTAGCCTATTTCTTTTTTAAAAAAAATTGTATTAGATATATTTCTTTACTTACATTTCAAATATTATTCCCCTTCCCGGTTTCCTGTCCATAAGCTCCCATTCCCTCTCCTCCTCCTCCCCCATATGGGTATTTCCCCCATATATCCCCCTTATTGCCCTCCTCCATATTCCCCTGCACTGGGGGTCCAACCTTGGCAGGACCAAGGGCTTCCCCTTCCACTGATGCCCCAACAAGGCTATTCTCTGCTACATATGCAGTCGGACCTCTGGTCAGTCCATGTATAGTCTTTCGGTAGTGGTTTAGTCCCTGGAAGCTCTGGTTGGTTGGCATTTTTGTTCTTATGAGGTTGCAAGCTCCTGCAACTCTTTCAAAGCTTCCTCTAATACCCCCCAAGGGGGTCCTGTTCTCAGTTCAGTGCTTTGTTGCTAACATTGACCTCTGTATTGGGCATGCTCTGATGTGCCTCTCAGGAGAGATCTCTATCTGGTCCCATTCAGCATGCAATTTTTAGCTTCATCAATCTTACCTAGTTTTGGTGGCGCTGTTTGTGTGTGTGTGTGTGTGTGTGTGTGTGTGTGTGTGTGTGTGTGTGTGTGTGTGTGTGTATGGGCCAGATGTGGGGCAGGCTCTGAATGGCCGTTCCTTGAGTTGCTGCTCCAAAATTTGCTTCCATATCCCCTTCTATGGATATTTCCCCCTTTTAAGGAGGAGTGAGAACATGTGCATATCTGCATTTTGGTCATCTTTCTTTCTGAGTTTCCTGTGGTCTGTGGATTGTATCTTGGTTAATTTGAGTTTTTTGGCTAATATCTACTTATCAATGAGTTTAGGCCCATTTCTTTTGTTTAAAATTTCTAATTACTTTATGTAGTTGCAAAAATACTTGTAGGTAAGGACAACTTAAAAATAATTAATTTGGCTTCCTGTCCTATTTTGTTATGATGGAATTATTTTTAATAGTAGCTGAAAACAAAGTAAAATACTTATTATGTTCCTCAAAGGCTTGGTGGGTCCTGTAAACTGTAAAATTTTCTTGTAATAAACAAATAACTATAATTATTTATTTACAACAATTATGTATTCATTTTATAGACTATTAATATGCATTTACTTTCACCTTATTCTTTTCTTTTTTATGGAAAATAGATTGTTTTTTCACATAACATATCCTGATTAGTTTCCCTTCCTTTTACTCCTCCCAGTTACTGCCCACTTTCCCTTCCATGTGGATCCAATCACTTTGTGTCTCTCATTAGAAAACAAAGAAGTGTCTAAGGGATGATAATAATAAAATAAAACAAGAGCATAATGATAAGTCAAGACAATGCATTGAACAAAACAGACAAACAAAACAAAAAGAGCTCAAGAGAAAACACAGGAACCGGAGACCCACTTATTCACATACCCGAGAACCCTATTAAAAAATCACTAAATTAGAAGCCATAATACATATGAAAGGACCTGTTATAGAATCCTGCTGGCCCTGGCATGCTGCTTCAGTCTCTGTGACTTCAGATATGTGTGGATTCTGTTGAGTTAGAAGTTCTAGGTGTCCATCCTTTTGAGTTAAAGATCTTAGGTGTCTTACTGTCCTCTATCCCCTTTGCCTCTTATATTCTTTCTGTCTTTTCTTCCGGATTCCTTGACTTCTAAGGGGAGGGAATAATAGAGTTGTGTTATTTAGGACTGAGTATTCCAAGGCCTCTCTTTAGCTGAATAATGCCAGGCAGTGGATTTCTGTATTTGTTCCATCTGCATGTAGAACAGGGTTTCTCTGATGATGGCTAAGCAAGCTATTGTTTTATGAGAATAGCACAACGGCATTAAGTCTTTTTATTGTTAAATTTGTCGTTATTGTTGTTGTTTGGTTTATTCTTCTCCCATACAATACATCCAACCTCCAGCTTCCCTTCCTTCCCCTCTTCCCAGTCCACCTCCCATTTTCTTTCTCCCTGAGAATCACTTCTGCTCCTTTTCCCTTCAGAAAAGAGCAGGCTTTCAGGGTTATCAGCCAAATATAGCATAACAAAATTGAATAATACTAAACATAAACCCTCACTTCAAGTGTGAGTCAGGTAACCCAGTAGGAGGAAAAGGGTCCTTGGAGCTGGCAAAAGAATCAGAGACACTACAATCCCACTGGTATGAGTCCCATAGAAGCACCAAGCTACACTACCACAGCATGTATTCAGAGAGCCTAGCACAAACTCTTACAGGTTCCTTAGTTACCACTTTAGTCTCTGTGAGCCCTATGAGCCCTGCTTAGTTGATTCTGTGGACTGTGTTCTACTGGTGTCTTCTACACCTCTAGCTCTTATTATTCCTTCTTTTCTATCATCTGTGGGCTTCCCTGAGCTCTACCTAATATTTCACTGTGGGTTTCTGTACGTGTTCCACTCAGGTGCCGAAGAAGCCTCTCTGATGACAATTGAGCTAGATATCAATCTATGAATATAGCAGAATATTGGGAATCATTTCATTGACTTTTTTTTGTAAGTTGTATTTGGTTCTACCCTAGGTCACTGAGCCATCCAGCTTCCAAATTCTGGCCAATCATTCAGGGATGGGCATGGGCTTCCTCTCTTGGATTGGGCCTCAAAGTAGGCCAGTCATTGGGTAGCCACCCCCTGAAGCTCTGAGCCACCATTGCTCCAGTACACCTTCCAGTCAAGACAGGTCAAAGACTTTTATGGCTGGGTTAGTGTCCCAGTCCCTCCATTGAAAGCTTTGTCTGATTACAGAAGATGGCTGATTCAGGCTCCATATCAACCATGACTAGGAGTCCTCACTAGGGTCATCCTCATAGTTTCCAGCAAGTTTCCACTGCACTAGGCTTGCACATCACTACCTATTCCAGTCATCTTTACTCATACTGTCTCCCTTCATCCCTTATCCACTACCTGATTCCTCCTGTTCCCATCCATATCTGCCCCAGTCCACCCACAAAATCTATTCAATTTTTCATTCTGGGCGAGATTTATGTCTTGCCCTCCCCCCATTTCTTACCATGAACATAGTTAAGCAAGTGTCTCTGGGGGAGAATGGTTCATTTATTAGATATATGCCCAAGTGTAGTAATATATCTAGATTTTGAGGTAGACCAATTCTCAATTTTTTTGAGGAAACACAATAGGGATGTTTGCACTCCCACCAGCAATAATGGAGTGTTGCCCTTGCTCGACATTCTCACAAGCATGAGCTGTCACTTGTGTTACTGATTGCATCTATTCTGACAGCTGTAAGATGAAATTTCAAAGTAATTTCCCTTATGGATAAAGATATTAAATACTTCTTTAAGTGCTCCTCAGCCATTTGAGATTGTTCTAATGAGAATTCTCTGTTTAGGTCTATACCCCATTTCTTAATTGGATTATTTGATTTGTTAATGTCTAGTTTCTTGGGTTCTTTATATATTATGGATATTACCCCTCTACCAGATATGGAGTTGATAAAAATATTTTCCATATTGTAGGCTACTTTCTTGTCCTATTAATGGTTGATGTCCTATGCCTTACAGAAGCCTTTCCATGTCATAAAGTCCCATTTATTAACTGTTGATTATAATGCTTGTACTATTGGTGTTCTGTTTAGAAAAATGTCTCCTGTGCTACTGTGTTCAAGGCTATTCTCTGCTTTGTCTTCTATCAAGTTCAGTTTATCTGGTTCTATGTTGAGGCCTATGATACAATTGGACTTCAGTTTTTTGTAGATTTTACATTCTTCTACATCCAAACATCTAGTTAGACTAGCACCATTTGTTAAACATGTTTTCTTTAGTCCATTGGGGCTTTCTCAATTCTTTATCAAAAATCTGGTGTCCATAGATATGGAGATTTCTGTATGGATCTTTGATTCAATTCTACTGGTCAACATTGATCAACATGTCTGGTGTGGTACAGCTTGAAATCAGTAACAGTGATGCCTCCAGATGTTGTTTTATTGTTCAGGATTGTTTTAGCTATTCTGGATTGCTTTTGGTCTTCCTGATCAGGTTGAGTATTGTCATTTCAAGGTCTGTAAAAAAAATTGTGTTGGATTTTTGGTAGGACAATTATTGAATCTGTAGATTGCTTTTGTTAAGATGGCCATTTTTATCGTATTGTTTCTACTGATCCAGGGCATGGGAGACCTTTCCATCTTTTGATGTCATAAGCAAGCCTTTTACTTGCTGAGTTAGGATTGCCCCTAGATATTTTACATTGTTTGTGGCTATAGTGAAGGGTATTGTTTCCCTGATTTCTTTCCCAGGCTGTTTGTCAAATCTATGTAAGAGGGCTATTGATTTTCTTGAGTTAATCTTGTATCCACACACATGACTGGAGGTGTTTATTGTTAACAGTAATTCCCTGATAGAATTTTTGGGGTCACATATGTATACTATTATATCATCTGCAAATAAAAATACTTTGACTTTTTCCTTTCCAATTTCTATCTCCTTGAATTCCTTCAGTGATCTTATTGCTCTAGATAGAACTTCAAGAACTATATTGAATAGATATGGAAAGAGTGGGCAGCCATGCCTTGTTCCTGATTTTTGTGTAATTATTTTGAGTTTCTTTCCATTTAATTGAACATTGGATATTGGCTCAGTGTAAGTTTCCTTTATAATGTTTAGGTATGTCCCTTGTATCCCTGATCTCTCCAAAACTTTGATCATGAAAGAGTATTGGATTTTGTCCAAGTGTTTTTCATCTAATAAGATGATCATGTGGATATTTTTCTTTCAATTTGTTTCTATGATATATTACATTGACTGATTTTCATATGTTGAATCATCCTTATATCTCTAGGATGAAGCCTATGTGATCATGCTGGGTGATCTTTTTTATGTGTTCTTGGATTTGTTTTACAAGTGTTTTATTGAGAATTTTTGCATCTATGTTCATAAGGATAATTGGTCTGTAATTATCTTTCTTTCTTTCTTATGAAGGCTTTTATGTTGTTTTGTGATCAGGGCAACTATGCTATCTTAAAATGAATTAGCCAAGATTCTTCTGTTTCTATTTTGTGAGATAATTTGAGGGTTACTGGCATTAACTTTTCTGAACTAAAGAATTCTGAACTAAAAATCATTTAAGGCTGGGCTTTTTATGATTGGGAGACTTTTGATAACAGCTATTTCAGTAGGGGTTATAGGTCTCTTTTACATATCTGATATTTGTTCAACATTAATAAGTAGTACGGCTTGACAAAAGTTTTTATTTCTTTTATATTTTCCAATTTGGTGGCTTACAGGTTTTTAAATTGTGTCCTCATGATTCTCTAAATCTTCTTAGTATCTTTTATTATCTCCCTTCTTAGAGTCTATTATTATTTTACATTTTTGTTAATTTTATTAATTTGTTAATTTGGATATTCTCTTTTTACCTTTAATTTAGATAAGAGTTTGTCAGTCTTATTGAATTTCTCAAAGAACCAACTATTTGTTTCCCAGATTTCCTAGATATTTTTTGGTTTGGAGATTTTCTTTTTAGATTTAACATATTTTTCTGACATGTACATTATTTTATTTTTTCTTCAATGCCCGAGATTCTCACTTTTCATCTCTTGTATTCCATTGGTGAGGCTACATCTGAGCTTCTCTTTGAGTTAGTAAACTTTTCATTTCTAAATTCCCTTCAGGTGGAGTTTTTGTTGTTCCTTCTATTTCCACCTTCAGGTCTTGGACTGTTTTATTCATTTTCTTCCTCTGTTTGTTTTCTCATAGATTTATTTAAGAGATTTATTCATTTCCTTTTTAATGACCTCTATCATATTCATAAAGGCTATTTGAAGGTATTTTCTTGTTATTTAGCTATATTGAAATACTCTGGGTCTGCTGTGGTATGATTGCTGTACTCTAATGGGGAAATATTGTCTGGCTATTATTGATTATGTTTTTACACTGGCATTTAGGCATTTGACATTGGAGAAATTGTAATTCTAGTTTCTGATACCTGGTCCTGTCTTCATGGGGTAGTTGTTTTGTTCCTTGGTTTCTGTTGCCGTTTCTGGTTCTTAGGAGACTGTGTATTACCTGGTGGGAAATTCTTTGAGAGTCGTGATAGGTGTGGCTACAGTAGATTCCAGGTAAAATGTGCTTTTAGGCCTTCGGTGCTAACACTTAGGAATGGGTCCATATCAGGAAGAAAAGGGGAGTGCTCCATCAGGATCTGTTTAGCCCCCATGGGAATGGGACTAGAAATTGAAGAGAAGTCACAGCATGTCTGCTACAGAGCTGGCAACAAGACCGGGGAGTTGGACTTGGAAGAATGGAGGATCTGTAAAGATTTGTGATTGTCCTACCTGCTTTATTGGCTGAAGTGGCCTGTGACTTTCCAGGCAATGTCTGTGGGAGGCACTGGCTGGGATAAGGCAGTAAGTGGTGGAAAGGAAATTTGAATGGGTAGAGTTGTGTGATCCACAGGAGATGAGGGCAGGGAAGGGAGGCTGCAGCAATTGTTCTGTTACAAAGTTGGGAATAAGACTGGGGAAAATTTTTGGAGTTGCTGAGGGAGAGAGGTGGAGATCTGCTGTTAGTCTACCTGCCTTCCTGTCCAGGATCTAAACCTATTTCTTGTGAGCAGTGGAATGAGGAGATAGAGACCCAAAACAGAAGGGTTAGCTGCAAAATTAAACATCCAGTAATAAACAATAATAATCATAGATCCATGATAAACATATTAGTTGTTTAAGTATTGCAAAATAGCTTTAGTTCTTTCTTTTTTTTTTTCCGGAGCTGGGGACTGAACCCAGGGCCTTGTGCTTCCTAGGCAAGCGCTCTACCACTGAGCTAAATCCCCAACCCCCAGCTTTCGTTATTTCATATGGTCTTTACCAAGGTGCTCAGGGGGACAGTGGCTGCTGTTCAATCGTATCAGTCTTTTTACAAATGAGAATATTCTCATGAGAGAGACGGAATTTTCACTTGGATTTTGATGACCATAACTATATCTTTCTCCTGAGATATCACTATCCCAGATTATTTTTTATTGTTCCCACTGAGAGAAAATTTTATATTTAGACTATTCCAAGCCATGTACCACAGTGTCTATATTGACAAACTAGGGTAAGGTAAGACAAGTCTTAAGACTATGACCAAGATTTTAGCCTCAGGATAAGCTCCCAGGATAATGGTGTGTTTTGTTTTGTTTTCATGAGGCAAAGGATTAAACCAATACCAAGTAAGCACTTTACTTCCAAGCTGTATTCTTACCTAAAACTATTAACAACATTTCACCAAATTGACATCATGTTAGCGATTTGTTTATTTTAGCTTAGCTAGTATTTTCATTTGATCACTGCACAGAAAGGTTCAGCAAAAATTAAATACAAACCATGCAGTGAAACAGTAGCAAATCCAGAGGCAGGCTGTTGGCTTTAATGCTTGGTGGTAATCACTGTCACCTCAGGCAAAATTGTTCAGCAAACGACCACTATTTTTTTATACAATATGTACTATTGTTTCTCAAATACAGGATTCAGTATTATAAAAATAATTGTGTAGAGGAAAAATTAGGTATTTAGATAAAAGGGGCAGTTGTGAAGCTTACCAAAATATTCTCATGAGGAAACACAGAAGGTATGACTTTCACTTCATGTTAGTAATTTTTTTCTTCTCTTTTTGCCATATTGGGGATTGAACCCAGGGCCTCTGCATATGGTAGGCAAATGCTTTCTGACCACACTGTATCACCAGTCTCCTGTGAGAAAATCTTAACTGAAGAAATACAGAGGACAATAAGGTTTTATGTATAATATAAGGAAACGTCATTGAAAAATACTGACTTCACTATCAATTTTGCATTCTAATACTAAGAGGTTCAAGAAGGAAATACAAACTGACTGGAAGGTAACGCTAATGAAAATTTAAGTAAAGTGATCAAATGAATGTTACAAGTAAACCAGGACAGAAAGGGATGAGGATTCGTGGCAGAATCCAGCTTCAAGCCACAGCTCTCAACTTGGTTGTTCACTGAAATCATCTGGAGAGCTTTTAAATACTCAGTCCCGGGCTGGTCCCCAGAGCATCTGATTTTATTACTCTGTAGTGAGGGTTGATGGCTTTAAAAGCCCCCCAGGTGATTCTATTATGTGACCAAGGTTCAGCACCCCTCATTTCAAGGTTTTGGTTAATGTTGTGGTTCTGATTTCATTGATCTAGGATGGAGATGTTATGCTTATTTTTTAACTAATCCCCTGTGATTCTAATAGGCAGCCAGAGTAGCTGGTAATCTCTGCCATATCAGAGTGCTTCAAAGGAAGACGTGGTTAAATTATTTAAAAATTGACTCCTCATCTGCTTGCACATGTGATGCACCAATAGAGGTATGCTGTCTGGGACACAGAAAATAAAAGCACCTCTCTCTTTTCCAACTCAAGCAGTGTTTGTAGTTTTGGCACATTGTAAGAGGCCAATCAACTATCTGGATTTACCAAGCATATATATCATCTCTGACAGAGAAACACAGAAGGCTAATTTAGGCTGGGGTATGTCTCAAGGGTAGAGTTCTTGGCGAGCATGCACAAAAGCACTGCTCTTACACCTATAGAAATGATAAAATAACCACATGTATTTTAGGGGTTATGAATGGATTGGAAGCAAGATTTGTTTTTTGTTTTTTGTTTTTTTATAAAGGTTGAAAGTTAAAGGGAAGACAATTTTTCAATGTGAAAGATTACTTTTTTGTGAGTGATAACTCAGAAACTGCGCATATCAGTCAAGGGAATGATATAAGGTGTAACACCAGAGCTTGGGAAAGGCAGGAGAATCATGATTTTAAGACCTACTTAGACTGGAAAGCCAGAACCTGTCAAAGAGAAGGAAGAAAGGGAGGGAGGGAGGAAGGGAGAGAGGGAAGGGGAAGGATAAAATGACAAATTATAGCTCATTGCTAGAGAAGTAGCATAGCATCTGTAAAGCCTTGTTGGGCTCAATCCCCAGAACCGTAAAAAAGCAAGATAAAGCAAAACAAAAACCCACAAACAAACAAATCGCCCTATTAATCCATGCATGCCCTAGTTTGAACTGTAGATATAGCTCTGGGGTTGCGTACTTGCCTCGGATATACATGGTTCTGAGTCCTGTCCCATATGCATCAAAATTACACTGAAAAGAAGACTGAAACATTAAAATGGTAAACATAGTTATGAGGTTTCCTCAAAAAAATAACTGATGATGCATGTGTTGATTAAGCTGGTAGAGCTATTCCATGAGGCTAAAATATTCAAAGTTTATAGTGTTTTATAATTTAAGAAGTAAGGGGTGCAATCTCTAAAGTAGTAGCTTGGGGGTCTCATAAGAGGGTTCAGATGAAACAGACACCTACAGGCACATTTGGTCACCAATGTACACTGTATGTGCACACTAAATAGATTAATAAAGAAATACCTTAAAGTACTATCTTAGGAGCCTCTTGCTTCTATATGTTTTTCATCTTTGAATTCCTCAGATGGCTGCATGAGTACAGGTCAAATCCACACACTGCATTTCTCTTTCCTTCAGCCACGCTGTCCCAGGACTTTGAGAAGAGTAAGACCTTAACGAAATTTTATTGAGCATATGAATGTTTAGCGTACATGTATATAAATATATAGCAGAAACCATAAATAGCAGGAACTGAAGCCTGTTTCTGCAATGCAGTGTGAAGGTAGGCATTCGTACTGACTCGGATTTATTTTTAACTTTATTCAAATATACAATTGTTGATCAAAAAACTTATGATTTTCCTTTGAATTATATATTAATTATCATAATTTCATTTTTACTTTCTCATCTGTCTAAGAGACTATAAAGACACCCAAGGGTATGTATGTGTGTGCATCCTAGGCTACATTTCATCAGACCTCATAGAGAACAGGACTGTCATGTCCATTCCCTTCCCTGTTCCTGGCCATTTTCATGTGTTCAGCCCCAGTGGCCACAGCAGGGCTGGCTGCTCTTTTCACTGCTGCCATCACTACTATCCCCCGATCACCATGGCTAATCAGGTGGCACGCCAGCCTCACCAATCATTAAGGTGACCCAAATTAACAGCTCAGCCATGTCACAGAGTATTCATTCCACATACACAGACATGGCTTAAGTATGAGGCAGAAATGTGCATGTGCTGCTCTGTGTTTTCACTGCAGCAGGCTTTATTGATTATCATGATCTGCTTTGGCACTCAAAATTTACAAATGAATTATTCCAAAGACAAAGCGGATGTGCCTTTTCCTACAAGCATGTCCCTTAATTTGTCATTTTCCTCCAGTTGGATTGCAAAACATCACAGCTTAAAACATGCCAATCACCTTATTGGGAAGGAACTTTTAATCATATTAATTTCCTATCTTAAAAAAGAAACTCATTTTTTTTGCTCCTGGCCAGGTAAAGAAGGTAATACAGACTCATAATTGTGAGTTCATCGTGAAAATTTTGTGACCCAGTTGTCTTGTAGATGGTCGTCAGTAAAACTCAGTTCTTGACAGTATATACAAGCAGCCTTATCTGAATCACAACTAAGACTGTTGGCACCTTGCAATGCCCGGTGTAGATCTATCCCTCAAATATTTGCATTCTCTATAGCCATTTTTCTACACTATAGTCTAATAATTAGAGGGTCCCATTACCTGCTAAATGCTTGCATAAATTAGCAATCCATTATGCACAATAAGTTTTATAAAACATTTACAGATCGAGATCATGTTTAATTAAAATTAACTTCCATATGTAAGCCAAGTATGCACTAATGATCCACAGTGACCTTTTATTACCTATAGTCCCTTGTTTTGGATGGATGATTGACAGCTTGCTGTTTGGCTACCATGTTGAATTTTAGCTGACAAGACTTTTCATTTTAACTCAATTTGCCCGCCTATCACAAGCTGGTGGCAGGCCAGACCCCAGTCACCCAGCTCTGCCTCGGCAGCTTGCTCAGTTCTCATTAGTACGCATTTATTCAGTGGGAATTGGAAGACAAATGCTTGAAGGCATGTGAACTAAGTATAGCAAATTAGGTTTAAAGACTGAATATTTATAAGTATATGGAAAGTTGTTGTTTTTTTTTTTCTCCTCAATTCTAGAGCGAATTGAGAACCAAGTGCTAGCTTTAGTATAAAGGAAATGAAGATAGAAGGGAGACAATTCTAAGAATAAAAATACTACAAGCTTTTCCCTTCCATTTTGGAAATATGTAAAATCTCTCTGACAACACCTTATCCAATAAAAACCTGGCATCTCTTTCATGGAATGCTTGCACAATGAAGTTTAGCACCTCGAGTGTGAGAAGGGAGGGGAAAAATGAGGGTCATGTTCATTTGTTGCTTGGTTATCCCTTGGTATGCTTTAAACTGCCTTGTTTGTTCGGCACTAGCATAGAAACAGATGTTGCTCTACCGTGCAGGATAATTTACTGTACCTCCTGGTGTGGCATGGAAGTCCTCCCAGGGCCCAGCTGGTCTGTCAGTGGCACTGGCTGGTGTCTGCTCAACTATGACAACTACAAGGAGAAACTGCAGCTTTTTCATTGTGTCCTTGTCATCCTTCTCAACATATAGCTCTGCCCACATTCATTCTGGGACTGCTGGAAGTGCTGCTGGCTTTTGTGTCTTTATTCTGTACTGCAGACCCCATAAGCTTGCCTCTCCATTGGTGATAATAACACAACTCATTACTTTTGTCGCCTAATGATTATCGGCATGATCGCTCAGAGCAAGAGCCAACCTCGTCTTGCACACATAACTGGTACTGGAAGGTAAAACGGATTTGTCACTTACGATCTGACTGCTGAGCCACACTTTCAGCTCCATTATTGTGATTAACTTCTGCATAAGATATGCTTGCCCAATTGTCATTTGTGATACTGCAGTAGGCACAAGCTGCCATGCTGCCCGAGAGCACACCAGCCAATCGGATATGACCATGTTATTCGGACTGTTAAATGGCTACCCTGTCACAGCAGACACCCCAAGCATTATTTTGCTTTTGTGTTTTTTCTTCCCACTCCCCTACTGGACTTGTTGTGTGAACAGAACTACTACATATGTCAGCTACTATTTCATAGCACATGCTAAAATGATGTTATGCCATTGTTGGTCCAACAGGACCAGCAGCAGGACATAGGAAAGCTATCCTTGATTTTCACCATAGCAATGTTGGTTGTTGGTGCCTGGCCAGCTGAAATCTGTCATGTCAGGTGCCTTGTGGCTATCTGCAGTAAAGTCTATGTTCCAAAACCAAAGTTCTTTTCTGGCCTCATCACCAGCAAACCGATTTGACTCTGCCTGATTATAATAACGAAGGCAGTCTAAGAGAATATGCACAGCCTCACTATACGTCACATTGAATCACCGCACTGCCCACACAGAGCTGACCGAAGCCTCATTTCTTTAGACAAATGCATGCTTAAGGAAAAAGCTCCTGGGAGAAGGGACCCAAAGCTACTTCGTGTCCCTATGCAAGGTGTTCCTAGATTTAAATCTTACTAAACTAATATTTATTTTTGTGTTTTGCTATATACAAGCCCCCCCACCAATGGGTCTGCCTTTAATAATCTAATACCTAGGAACGGGCTATGCCAAAACTGTGCTCAGCACCAAGAAACGAGGCTCTGAACATGTGTATGTGTGTGAGGTTTCTAAATTGTAAGTCATAAACACAATCATTTATTACCATGTGAAAGGGGGGAAGCTCCATTTGGCGCTCTTTCACATTGCTGATTAGAAAGAATCAGGCTTTATATTCCAAGACCCATTCACGCTGGTGGAAACATAGTCAGTTTTGATTATGAAGGGAGAGAGGCAGCTCTAGACAGGAGCTACACACTGATATGCATGCTATCAGAATGATTTATGCAAATTATGCATATTATTCCCAAAGGAATTCCTCCTCAAACTGCCAGGATAAATCGCCGGAAATTAGCCATAAAATCTGCCGTGCTAGGAGCAAAAGGTGAAGGCCACTGGGAAAGAAAGGACATTCAGCTTCTGGAATCTTCCAGGATATGATGGTGAATGTTATTATATCCCTGGATACTGAGAAAAATGTGTTTTTTTTTAAAAAATCATATAAAAAATTCTTCCTTTGAAAAATTTCCAACAAATGCTGATTCATTTTATTTACAACTAGCACAAGAGAAATTAAGAGTTAAGCTGTCTCCAAATGCACCTTCTACAATTACCTTACAGTTAACCGTCTAGGGGCTTTTCAGTAGCTAAACTTGACTTTAAAGGCAACACTGGTGTACAGACTGGTGAAGTAACCCTTCAGTAGTAGGCTGTGAGAGGGATATAGTTTCATTTCATCATCGTTTGTGCCCCTGACAGACCAGTCCTTTTCTGGAAACTGTTCCTTCTTTTCTCTGTCCATTAACAGTGTGCCTACCCCTGCCTGTAAATCCCAAACGATGCTGGGGCAAAGCCACCAGGTTCTTTCCCCTCAGCATCCACAGCCACATTGAATCTCTCTTGGTTGTCAATGGATGTGAAGAATTCGGGTCACTTCCAGGCAAGGTCGTTGGTCATGAGTTCTAACCAGTAACTGAGAAAGCTGCTCAGAGCACTCTCACCTTACAGGAACTCTCACCTTTCAGAAAGCGCTATTCTTGAGGTTCTGAGGTTGTGCTCCTACTCCAGCATCATCCGTGAAGTGCAAGAGGATATGGATTTCAGCTCAGAGAGTAGGAGCTACCGTCTGCGGAAAGGAGACTTTGTAGCTGTCTTTCCTCCAATGATACACAATGACCCAGAAGTCTTCGATGCTCCAAAGGTAAATAAGCCTCTTGAAAGTCATTGCTGACAAGTAAGCAAGCTCACTCCTATTCACGCTCCACTCATTTCCACTGGAGATTTGAGGCAGCTTGGTGAGGACAACTTATGTTTTCTCGCCCTCTAATAGGAAGGCTTTTGCCTCTACAGAAGGTTTTTTTTTCCCTAAGAATCTGACTTCAACAAGTTATGTGATCTCTGCACAGAAATTCAGATAAGTCTAAATGTTGCTTAATTCAAATGAAATGGACATTTTTGCCTAATCACCCTTACCTTTAGCCACTGAATCAGATTCTTTTTGACCTGGAATTTCTGAAACCCTTAGGGGGCTAACTATGATATGTGGCATAAAAGTTAAATAATGATAACTAGTTTGCTAAATACTTCCAAAGTGAAGCTGACTTCAGAAGTCAAATACCATCATCACTATAGTTAGGCCCAAATAGTAGTTAAGCCCTTTTAGCTAAAGGTATGTGCCCTGCTTGATCAATTAGCATGGCACTATGAACTTCGAATTGTAAAGCTGCTGCTCTCCGGTGAGGCTCTGAGGGTAATTGTGTCATCTCCTTGTATTTTTTTTCCTGAACCTGGAGTTAATGAATATCAAAGACTGGAAATTAATCCACCCTGGTTCATCCCTTAATGCCACTTCGGAGTCACCCCCCGCATGCAAATTGAGTGCAGTTATATTCTGCTTGTGCTTCGCATGAAGGGAAGCTCTGACTTCTAATATTTACTGATCACCTTTTGAAAAGGAAACTTCCATGCACTTTTTAAGTGTTTCATAGATAAACCACTTTAAAATATAGGTTTTTAAGACACATGCCCTGCAGCCAACCCGGGTTACAATATTATGAAATTAATAAGAGGACAGACTTCAAAAACATGATTTATGTGTATTTAACCAGTAAAGCCAATGTCTTACTATGAGAGGAAAGTCTTGTTTGGTTTCTTAGAAGGATTATGCAGATAATGACAGTCCAGAGGTTGGAGAGCTTTGGCCAGTGAGTAAACATTCTCCAGAAGCTTCATTTCTAAATTTGTGGTTAACAAAAATTACAGTTATAAAACAACTGAAATTAAGTCTGAAAAATACTTGCTAAAACGATACCACTTCTCCCTCCAGTTTTTCGCTTCTGCCTACAATTTTCTTTGTGATTATTCAATTAGTAGCAGAGTTTATTATTTGTGTCATAAGAGTTAAATCAGAATTACTGTTGTCATCAAATAAAAAATGTCTACCAGATTGCCACCATCTCTATAGGCACCATTCTTTATGCTTTTCCCACCTCCCACCCTTTCAATCCCATGGTTCTTTTGTGTTTAAATCTGATTTTGATAACCTTAGGAATTTAACATCCAAAATTATTTATTATAAGTGTTAGAGCCAGTCATGGTGGACCAAAGACCAGCAGATATCTGTACCTTTAAAGCCAACCTAGAAAAGCATATCCCTTATCCAAACTGGGCATCAGGGGCTTCAGTGTTATACCATTTCTGCTGTTTGTAAACTCTAAATATTCAGCCACTTGCCATTCTTTGTATGTTCACATTCACATTCACCTATTCTCATCACCTATCCTTTGTTCAAGAACATGAGTATCGCCTTAAAAGTAGACATTAGAAAAAATAGACACTAGTCTTACTTGCTCATTAGTACAAGCATATGTGGAACCCTGCTATGGGAATATCATTGTATTGCAGGCTGTGAAAAACTCAGAGGTAGGCTGAGAAAAGAGAATCCCCTCTCACTCTGACATCTTTTGCGAACTGGTTCTATATGTCATCATCTCTGCATGATGAGATACAGGGAAAGACTGTTCTGCTTTCTTTCCAAGCAAAGAGGTTCTTTGTGACACTGGCCAGATGCTTCAAATTCCTGGCCCCAATGCCATTCAGTGAGTGTGAGCGTCTCCAAGAAACTGTAGCAGAAGAATACCTGGTGAGCAGTGAGCACATGCGGTGTCTTTCACATCCAGTCCTGTTTCTGACACCCTAAGGTCTCTGAGATGATTTAAATGATTGTGATCAATACCAAGTTTAAGTGGAGCTTGCTGGTCTTTGCTAGCCCAAAGAGCTCAGGTGAGATGATAACATGCTTCCCTTTAGAAGCTAAAACTAAACTAGCTCTGTAATGGAGACAGTAGGCCTTCCTAACATGGACCTGTCCAGGTTTCTCATACACATGCAATGGAACAAACTGAAAATAATTTTGATTCAAATTTACTTTCAAACATTATTTGAAAGTGTTTCCCATTATGATGGTCACAAATGCTATGATAGTTTCCCTTTTAGTTTTACTAAATAAAGCATAAAATATAAATTTTGGAGATAGTACTTCTGACCAAATTAAAGAAAGAGGACAGAAATTTCAGGGAGCTGCTCTGGCCTCTCACAAGACAATCTTTGAGGCCACTTAGGAGAGCCTGGTCAGCCATGGTAGCTTCAGGCTTATTTTACATGATTTGGATATAATGAAGCCAAAACTCTCTTTTGCTTTTTTGGATCAAACAGGAGAACTATGGTGAAATTTTTTTCTAGGGTTGTGTTTCATGTTAAAATTTACTTAAATTTTTTGGCCTTAGCAGAAAGCTCTAGGGAAGAACACCAATCTGCTTAGATTGGCCATCAAGACAAGGAGTGCTAAGAAGAAGGGTTAATGCTGAGTTCAGAAAGGCAGGAATGGGCTGCAGAGATGAAAGGCGTTCACCAGGGGAGGACTCCATGTGCTACCAGAAAGTATGTCCATGGAGACTATCATGGTATTTGCTGCAGGGATGAACAGATATATTCAGTTCTACATTGGTTAGATTTGTTTGGATACGTTCCATAACAGTACTAAAATATGCATCTACTCTAATGTGTTTAAAGTATCATTTGTTAGGAAATAAAAAAATCTATCAAATGCTAAATAATTTTGCCAACATTATTTTATGGACTTGCAAGATGAGATGCAGTTGGAACTGTGCAAAGGTTGTCGAAGCTCAAATATTTAAATTAAATATTCTGGATGACCAAATGCTGGTAGGGGAAATGATTGTCCCAACCTTACCAAGTTTGCAATTAAAATGATTTGAACATTTGTAATGTGATCATAATTTATTCACATTATAGGGTTTTGCCATAACCAGAAATGTGGTGGATCTGACTACTTAGTTCTCTATGTTTGACTTCATGTAGTTTATAGCAAAGTGGTGGTTAAGCAAATCTAATGAGCTCCATTGAAAATAATTGGTCATTTTAACTCAAACCATGAGCATTAATTTAATTGAAAGTTTAATTCACAATGGACTAAAATAAGGTCACTAAGTACCCTTTAACACTCAAATAAGAGTTGAACAGGACCATCTTGGTAACATTGCAAAATTAAGAGTGCAGACTGACTACCCTAAATAAACAAGTTCTCTAGTTTACTATAATCAAATAGTATAACTTCTTTATAAATATATGCCAGAGATGCGTGATACATAGAATTAACCCAAGTAGAGTATACTCTAATAGAAATGTTATAGGAGAAATTTGCATCAACATAGAAAAAAAAGCAAAATCTGTTTTGCAGCTTAAGCTTTCTCTGGGACTTTGCTGAATCTTATTATTTCCTGTTTTTTTTTTAATCCAAAATAAACATTAAATCACAAATTCATGGTACTCATCCATCAGTAGCTAGTTGAGAGAATAAATGAGTAGCAAACTGTGGGAGACTTCATAGTAGAAATGTCAACAACAGTATAGAAGAACCTTTCTACCCATAATCAGCGTGTGTGTGTGTGTGTGTGTGTGTGTGTGTGTGTGTGTGTGTGTGTGTGTGTCTGTGTGTGTGTGTTGGGGGAGCTATTATAAAGGACAGAAATATAAATAGATGTAGCCTCTCTGGGCTTAGGAACTCAGTGCAGTCCCTATAATTTGAGCATTGTGTGTCCTGTCCAAAACTCATCCTGAAAATTGATGTCATTTCGGTGGTGTTGGGAGGTGAGATATTAACAGGTGGTTGGGTCGTTATGGGTAGGGCCTTTGCCTTGTTATCTATCTCTTTAAAGTATACTGGCTTCTAGAAATCTGGGTTACTATAACAACAAGAGATTTTATCTCTGATTCTTTCCTTTGTAAATGTACCAACATGCTCTGTGGTTTTCTGTTTTGAGGAACAGTACAAGGCCCCGTCAACAACAGGTTCTTAGAGTTTTGGGACTCCAGAATCATGAGACAAAAGAAGTGCTTTTCTTTATCAAAGTTATCAAGACTTCAGTATTTTGTGACAGCATAGAATACCAAATAAGAAAAACAAAAGAAATATGAGCTGAGAAGAGAGCGTGGTATAACCATTTGTATATAGGTGATCCTTGTAACATTTGAATTTCTCAAGACTTTGAGTATGGCTTTTATATTTTCAGGTTTTACTTCCTCACGTATGTCTTTTAAACGAAAAGCAATCTCGAGAACTTAACTCAAACTAGTAAAAATTTAATTTTAACACTGTCTGTTGTTCCTTGTAGGACTTTAGGTTTGATCGCTTCGTAGAAGATGGTAAGAAGAAAACAACGTTTTTCAAAGGAGGAAAAAAGCTGAAGAGTTACATTATACCATTTGGACTTGGAACAAGCAAATGTCCAGGCAGATACTTTGCAATTAATGAAATGAAGCTACTAGTGATTATACTTTTAACTTATTTTGATTTAGAAGTCATTGACACTAAGCCTATAGGACTAAACCACAGTCGCATGTTTCTGGGCATTCAGCATCCAGACTCTGACATCTCATTTAGGTACAAGGCAAAATCTTGGAGATCCTGAAAGGGTGGCAGAGAAGCTTAGCGGAATAAGGCTGCACATGCTGAGCTCTGTGATTTGCTGTACTCCCCAAATGCAGCCACTATTCTTGTTTGTTAGAAAATGGCAAATTTTTATTTGATTGCGATCCATCCAGTTTGTTTTGGGTCACAAAACCTGTCATAAAATAAAGCGCTGTCATGGTGTAAAAAAATGTCATGGCAATCATTTCAGGATAAGGTAAAATAACGTTTTCAAGTTTGTACTTACTATGATTTTTATCATTTGTAGTGAATGTGCTTTTCCAGTAATAAATTTGCCCCAGGGTGATTTTTTTTAAATTACTGAAATCCTCTAATATGGTTTTATGTGCTGCCAGAAAAGTGTGCCATCAATGGACAGTATAACAATTTCCAGTTTTCCAGAGAAGGGAGAAATTAAACCCCATGAGTTACGCTGTATAAAATTGTTCTCTTCAACTATAATATCAATAATGTCTATATCACCAGGTTACCTTTGCATTAAATGAGTTTTGCAAAAGATTAAATGTCCCAACTTCCTTTCAATATTTAATCATCCATAAATGCTCTTTATAACTTTGTATTCTACAGCTCAATAGAACACAATTAATTGTTATGTAAGATTGCTCATGTTCAAGTTAGATATTGTTAAATTTTAATGTATATGAAAACACAAAGCCTATTCCATAGTCAGCAGTTACTCTAAACATTAGTATTAGGTTTATTGTGGAGGTAAATGTTGAAGTTACAATAGCACTGATGGTAGAATTGGTCTGTAGTATAAACTGTGTTAGCTGATGCTGCAATGAACCCTTTACCAAACATTTCCATTTCTATAAACAGAGAAATTAGGTAGCATTATTTATCCACAACCTTTTGGACTTGAAGTTAAGTTTATTATTTTAAACTATTAAATTAAACTATACAAAATAATTCTATGTGATACCATATAGCCTGTATTGATTAGTAAAAGATTTCTACTATCAAATATCCCAGTGCTTGACATTTGACATAAATGGTGACACAAAATGTAAACTCACAGGATAAGTAATTAAGACAAATTAATTCATGCTGTATTAATTAACTAGAAATTGTAGTATTTGGAAGTATTTTATTGTCATTATGAAGGAGATTGATGTAAAACAACATTCTGAAATACTTATCACATTAGGCAATATAACACGTTAGCATTTCTTTTCTGCTTTCTAGAGCATAGCTTCTTTTCATGCTGTCTGCTTGAAGGTCTACTGGCATGAACTCTGGTTTTGTTTTAATGAAGTGGTCTTTATTCTCCATCTCATTTCTTTTTGTAAAAAAATATTGCAAAATGACCATTTGTAATTATATAAATTCACAGAATACAAAGGGAGGTTATAACTCATGAAAAAGATGTAGATTGATTAAATTAACCCAAATTATTGAATCAAATCACTTTTGTTATAAGAGCTTTTGGGATATATTCTCTTAGCAACTTTTCACCACACAATGCTCTATTATTAACTATATTCACAAAGCAATGTACTAAAACCTCTTTCCACACACACCTCCAGTGGACCATCTTCATCCTGACTGAGATTTTGTACCTTTTGATCACTTACCCTATATTTTCCTCAGCCTTGGTAATCACCCTTCACTCTGTGCTTTGTAAGTTGGATTATTTTGGATTTCATATATATTCTAGTTTGATTTTCTGTTGCTTTAATAGGAATACTGTGACCAACAGTAACCTGGGGAGAAAAGAATTTACAGGAGTCATATTTCCTAATCATAATCCATCATTGAGGGAATTCAGAGCTAACACTCAAGGCAGGAATCAGATACAGAAAGCAGGAAAACGCTGCATACTGGCTTGTTCACTCTCTTGTGCTCAACTAGCTTTCTTAGAGAGTCCAGGTCCACAAGCCCAGGAAATGTGCTGGCCATAGGAGCTGTATTGTGCCACATTAATCATCAATTAGGGCAATCTTTCACAGACATGACCACAGGCATCTGATTAAGGCAACTGTTCAACTGAGGCTCCCTTTTCCTAGATACTGTGGGTTGTACCAAGTTAAGAATAAAAGCAAATACATAGGATAGAGTGTATAGTATTAGACTAGGCAAGGTTTCACTTCACTTAATGATCTCTAAACCTATCTATGATGTTTCAAATGACAGAATTTTTTTTGGACTAAGCAATATTCCATCCTGTGTATATACCACATAGTCTTTATTAAAATGCTGCTGTCTCTAACCACCCCACCTCCTCCATACAATTCCATGACACCCTTCATTCTCCCCCAACAAAGCAAATGTGATCCCTTCCATCCTAAGAGGCCGTTGACCCTTTTTCCTTCTGAGTCTCTGGAGCTGATTTGGAGCCTCCAGTATCTCAGCTTTCACATTTTCTTCCTCATGACATTTCTAAACTAAGTTGAGTTATTGCATTTTTCAGCTTGATAATTCATTGTTCTTTATTTCTACCTAATCATATCTTATAAAATCTTGTTCCTTTAATGTACCTTCACTATCCCTTTACATCCCTTTAAACATATTAAGCATGGTTTGAATTCCAAACCTGGCATCTTTAACCTATTTCCATTTTATGGATCTAATTCCATAGTTCCCCTTCCGTTCGCCTCTTCTGATGGCTTAATCATTAAGCCCCTATTCTTTGGAAATTTACCTCTGGAAAATTTTTCCAATCTGGGTTTAATAATCATTCCTTCAAGTATAATTTGTGTTTGATTTTTTTCTTCCTATTTATATTTCTGTCTAATTCAGATTACTGGGACTGGTCAGTTGGATGTTTGGGAGGGGATATGGTACACTGCTTAGTAACTGAATTTCAGCTTTCAGTGAAACCCTGTGATTAACAGTGTTTTGTTTTGGGGGAGTGTTGTTTTGTTGTTTTGTTGCAATTGGCTTGCTTACTTGTTTGTTTGTGAAACATTACTTCATTTTGTAGTTTCCACTGAACTGGACCTCCATATATGGACAAGACCAGCCTTTGACTCACAAGAAATTGCCTGCCTCTGCCTCCCAAGTGCTGGGATTAAGGAGGAACTTAAACTCTATGGTCAGGGATGGACAAAAGGGACATTTATTTGTTTTGTTTGTTTGTTTCAAGCAGAAACGAATTAAGGCATGCAAATATATTTAACCTTGCTCTGTGGAGCAAAGTCCATCCACCAAGTGTATTGACTCTGAAAGTTACTGACTTGGATTTTACACACACACACACACACACACACACACACACACAGAAGCACATATGTACATGTATACACATGCATATTTATGGCATGTTGAGCCCTAGACTTTGTCTCTTACCTTCCACAAGACAAAATATTGTTTTCTATCCGACATGTATTAGGATATGTGGTCTTCCTTAATGGCTGCACAGAGATCCTTTTCATAATGTAAAATTCAACAATCAGTATGCTTTACATGATATTACAGCAGAGCGAACCACATGAAATTAGTCTCTATTCTAACTTCTGCTTAATATACAGTTAAAGATGTATACACAAATTTTAAATGAATAAAATGATTGATAAAATATTGTATGAAACAATTAGACTGAAGCAAGACTCCAGCTTTTGGGACTAAGTAATTCTAGGAATACACAGTAAGCCTCATCTAACTGGTTAGTTATCACCAACACATGTGAACTTATTTTAAACACACAATTGTAACATTTAACAGAGTTATGTAAGTGAGTTTTTGTCTTTTAAAAATTACTTTGGGGGCAAGAAAAATGGGTCAGCACTTAAGAGCACTTGCTGCTTTCACAGAGAACTGAGTACAGTTCTTTCATTTATTTATTTATTTATTACTTATTCACTTTACATTCAACTTATTTCCCCCCTTCTAGTCACCCTCTTCCACAATCCTTTCCCCAAAACCGTCCCCTTCTCCTCTGGGTGAGTAGGGGTTCCCCTGGGTATTCCCCCTCCCCTGCCCTCTCACTTGAAGTATTTTAGAGACTAGGTGCTTTCTCTCCCATTGAGTCCAGACAAGGCAGCCTAGTTAGTACAACATATACCACAGGCAACAGCTTTTGTGATAGCTCCCATTCCAGTTATTCAGGACCCACATGAAGACCAAGCTGCACATCTAGTTACTTTATGAGTGGGGAGCATACATATATTCCAGCCCATGTATGCTCTTTGCTTGATTATTCACTCTGAGAGCCCCAAGGGTCCAGGTTAGTTAACTCTGTTGGTCTTGCTGTGGCTTTCCTATCCTTTTTGGGGTCCACAATCCTTCCTCCTATTCTTCCACAAGAATCCCCAAGATTCACCCACTGTTTGGCTATGGTTGTCTATATCTGTCTGAGTCAACTGCTGGGTGGAGCCTCTCAGAGGACACCATGCTCTTGTCTACAAACATAAACCATCCAAAGATTCAACAAAGAAAGAGAATTTCAGATTAATTTCTCTTACGAACACTGATGCAAAAATATTCAATAAAATACTCACAAACCAAATCCAGGAACACATCAAAGACGTCATCCATCAAGATCAAGTAAGCTTCATCCCAGGCATGCAGGAATTGTTCAATATATGGAAATCCATCAACAGAATCCACAATATAAACAAACTGAAAGAAAGGAATCACATGATTATCCCATTAGATGCTGTATATGGTTCTTAGCAGTTAGAATAGGCAGCTTATAACTGCAGATCAGGGGATCCAATTCTCTTCACTGTCCTCTGTGGACACCCATACACAGGTGGCATCCACATGTAGCCACAAGCACATACACCTAAAAATTTAAAAAAAACATAAACCTCTTTCTTATTTTTATTAGTTTTGAGAGAAATTTTGAAATGACATCTTGTATAATGTCTTTTGATCATATTCATCCCCTCCCCCAGTTCCTCTCAGATGCATCCCCTTTGCCTACCGAGACAACTTTGTTTCCTCTTCTTTTTTCTCCTCTCCTCATGTACAGTCTGTTCTGTCCTTATACTCTTCGATGTGTGGCTGTAAGTCCGGTTGAACTACCAGCGACCACATACTTAAATGAATTGACTTTCCTTTTCCTAGCAGATGCATCAATCTATAGGTAGGACAAAATCTTATTAGGAGCCTGTTTAATGCATTATGTTCATTTAGCAGAATAATAGTGGTAGCTTTTCCTGTATGTCATATGCCATGTCTAATTCCTGGGCTCCAATAGCAGTTCGAGGTATGGAAATCAACCTGTGAAATGGGCTTCTAATGGAATCATAAAGTGATTGGTTAGTCCCGTAATGTTTCTGCCACTATTGCAGCTGTGAGCATGTCTCACCTGACCATTCACCATCATAGTTTCTAGGGTTCCTAGCTGGGTAAGACTGAAGACTATTCCCCCATCCCTGCAACATTCATAGATCTTCCAGGATTATGGATGCCAGCCATTAGGAATGAAGTTTCCAGGACAGTACTAGCTTGCTTTCTCCATGCTATATCACTCAATTGTGCAATTCTTTAGAAGTCAGGTCTTACTATAAAATTTTCAAAGGTACCCAAGAAGATTGGCAATAACCTACAACGTTAGGGGTGTATGTGACCTCAATGATAGCAACTCTAAAAGAGATAACCTAGTCCTGGCACTGAGTGGGGTTTTTTACTTGTTGTTCCATAGTGTGTAGTTGACTTACTGTTGCCTCATTATAAGGTAACTCCATCAAACATCATTTTATATGTGTGTGCACATATATTTTAGGATAATGATGCAGGTCATGTGTTTATTAAGGGAAATATTTTATAGTTATTGTTTCCTCATTCACTTATTTAACCAAATATTCAGTGAGCATTTCCACTAGTTAAGTATAATACTATTCATTGTATTAACCTTCCCCTTCATGAATATCCACTTCATAGACAAAAACAACATATAAATAGCTAATTTGTTTTGTGTTTGGTTGTAAATAATAAAATTCTCTTTTTAAAACTATTTTAATATTGTAATGTCTGATTTAGTATACCTTCTAAATAGTCCTTTTCCCAGCAGCCATTAGAAAGTAGTGTTCTACAATAAATTATCATAAACAAATTAAGCAAGCTAAAAACATATAGAAGGACAATCAAGATGGTTCAGTGAGCCATGGTTCCTGCTGTCAAGCCTGATGACCTGCGTTTCATCCCTGGAGCCTACATAGTAGAAAGAGAGAATTGACTCTTACAATTTGTCACCTGGCCTCTGCACAGACACACACTCACACCCATACAAAATCACACACATTCTCCTACTCATGTACAATCACACACCTACAAAAGTGTGCATATACACATACACATAATTAGTCAATAAATTAGTCATAATTGGTAATGTCAGTTTAAGGTACTGTGGTGATATGATTAAAAAAAAGCTAAAACAAAATATTCATTAAATCTCCAGATCTGTAGCAGAGGATGACCTCGTTGGGCACCAATGGGAGGAGAAGTCCTTGGTCCCCAGTGTAGGGGATTGTCAGGGCAGGGAAGTGGGAAGGGGGGACAGTTGGGGAGGGGGAACACCCTCATAGAAGAAGGGAGAGGAGATGGGAGGGGCTTATGGATGGGAAACTGGGAAAGGGAATAACATTTGAAATGTAAATAAAAAATATACAAGAAAAAAACAAGCAAATTTTAAATAAAACTGTTTCCTTCTTAGAAAAAAATCTCCATAATTTTGTAACTATTTCATATGTTCTAAATTTTTATCTTTTCATTTTTACAACCTCACTTATTGTTTGAATTAAGTGCCTATATAATATTGTTTTATATCAGTGACTGTTGATACTTGCACATTTGATTGTTAGCAGAGGTTCGGTACTAAGTCAGGCTTACCGAGGAAGAAGCTTTGCTGGTCTTTACATCTACTTTGTTCTGGCTGTTCGGCCCGTTACTGTGCCAGGTCCGTTTTGTCATCAGATCTCCAGTCACTATCAAAGAGATACAATTCAAATACCCCTGTTCATGTGTGCTCATTTTACCATAAAAAATGATTTGTATAATACTTCATTTAAACGGCTTCTCATTTAACAGTAAAATCTTAAAAATTCTTGAAAGACCGGTGTATTCTAGTTTGAATTATGGAATAAAAAGCGGCTATACTGTGAAAGCCATAATTTCCATCCTTTAAAATGTGAACTTTTTAACATGTTAAAATTTCTAGTGTTGCAAACTATTGTTTATTTACTTGCACTATGTTATTAAGTACTCATACTCAAATACTCAATTATAAAAAAGTTAGCACACACCATTTATAGCTCTATTTTGAGTTATACTGAGTACTGCCATAAAATTGTACTGTTTACCTAAGGCAATCATTAATTACTCTTATAGTGTTAGGTCACTGACCAATGAGTTTTGCTTTTCAGCTTAAATGTATTTTATACTAAATATCTAGAATAGATTAATTTAATTTAAGAAAAATTACATCATATACTTTTGAATAGCTGAAAATTTGTCAACAGTTACATTTCAAAATATGTTTAGACTGACATGTTCTAAAAAAATAGCTATTGCCCTGATACATTTGCTTACCATTTTTGATTATTAAGTAATACATACAGACTTACAAAAAGTCAATTATCTTAAAGAAGCGTTGAATACGTTCAAGTATTTTACAAATGAAATATTTAATATTCTTTACAACAAAAAAATCAACCTTTAAATCACAGTTGAATGTAGGAGTAAATTGGGTGACAATTGGTTAAACAAAACAAATTTGAGGGAGGAATGGTTATGCTATATGAATAGCCCCAATTCATCCCACACTTCCTTATGTGTGTGTTCACGTCTTCTTGTACTCTTCCTAAACAATCCAGTGTTCAGAGTGTCTTTCAATACATTAGTACTTTGTCTATCTGTAAAATAAAGAGATCCAAGAAAGAGCACTAAATTGCTGACCTGGCTTGCCTACAAATTTTAATACCTTCTAGTCTGTGGAAAAGAAGAGATGTATAAAAATGAGAAGAGAAAGAGGTTTCAGTCTATCTAGGCCTTGTCTTACAAAGCTTTCTTCACTCCTCAACAGATAATGCAGGAAACTGAGTAATATTTGGACAATACTCAATTTATACAAAATTGAAACACAAATGCTCAACAAAGACTAAAACAGAATTGATGAGAATAAAATGGGCATTTTGTGGTAATTTACTTCAGTGTTGCACTGGGGCATGTGGCATTTCTTTAGGAACAATAATGATTTGGAGGGACTCTGATTGACTTCTACAGGGCAACGGGTCACAAATGATGACTAGGAGATGATCATCCTCTTGTTAGCAGGTAACAGAAGCCCACTGTTTCAGAAGTGCACCTGATCCTTTGAACTGGTTGGGTCAGCATTCCTTTATTTTTCTCTCCTGCAAATTAAATGGACATTCTGTGAAAACTATACCTTAACTTTCATTTGGACTCTATAACACTTACTGGGAAAATTAAAATGTGAATAATTTTCTGGAATTAGCATGATCCTCTGAGTAATAATGTTCATTTTCTATTCAGAGAGTAGGGGTAGATTTAAAAAAAATTCTATGGTTATGCCACATTCTACAGGAAACTATATTGCAGACTACACAGGAAAAAAGCACTTAGAGATAGAATCATTATCTATTTGTACCTATAACAGCAATTTGTGTTGTTATAGCACAAACTAAGTAGAGAAGTTAAAAAAAATACCAGATCAAGGTATTACTATCTAATTATTCATCATTGAAATAAATTTAAACTAACTTATTTTGGAATAACTCAATCCTACTAAAAAGCTATAAAATTTATCTTCACTTTTAATAAAGAAAGTAGACTAAACAATACTTTCAAAAGTTAAACTTAAGGAAGGGCTCTTGGACTAGTGAACCTTTTCATTAACCTTTGACCCTTAGTAATGATATCTATATGCTTCTACAGGGCAGGGGGTCACAAATGATGGCTGAGCCACAGACATAACTTATGTTTGCTAACACATTTTCCATCATCCGGATAATTGTTTTAGTTTCATGGAAAGTAATTTTTAATTGCTCCAAGAGATCAATTTGTTGAGCAGTTATAGATCTTTTAAATTTCATCAAGACATTTACACTTTAAAAATATGTATACCTGATGCTTCTGCAAAAGAAAATTACAGTTATAGAGACTCAGGTATTACTCGATCACATAGCTGATGTACCTAACATTCTATAGAAGAAAGGTCTCTTCCTTTTCATGATTCTCTGTGTTAGAGTGAAAGCCTGGTTAGGAAAGACATTTCCTTTCATCAAAGTCTGGAATGAACAATACAGGCTCAGGCTGGCACCTGATATTTGACTGTACTACTGCAGAGACAGTGTACATAGCAAATTTAGTTTCATTTACTGGAACAGACAATGCATGATTCAGTATTTTAACAAGTTAGGTACATAATCCACCATCATCATGACCACCCCCTGGAGGGAAAATGTTGCCTCTTCAAAGAATACATAAGCATATTTAACAGAGAAATCCTTGTACCAATTCTTCTTCGGGAATTGCCAGAGTTGAATAGATATGTAAAATGAGGTTGGGTCATGAAGCATTTTTTATGTTAAAATCTAAATTCTCAGCCCTAAACACCTCAATAAGCATGGCAGGTTTTGAGTTGCTGCCATCCTCTTGGTAAAAATGAATCTTTAAGACTGAGAAGTATTTGTAAATAATAGATTCTTAAAATATATCTGAACTTTAGTCTAAAACTTATAAGGAGAAATGATACTTGCTTTATATAACCGGTGACACCACTTTTCCGTTTGATGAAGATGTTAATTTATGGTTGGTTAGCAGTTTATGGCTGTCATTAGTTTTTCAGTTTGGTCCATATTAGAAATCTATTTTTCTTTTTTATTTTAACCTGAGATAATTATATAAAGATATGGTTATGTTTTATCTAAAACGTATCATTCTACTATAGCATTTCAAATTATTCACAGATCATAGTTCTTATATGTTCATATATGAATTTGAAAATACAGCAATAAAATGCTTGAAACAGATCATAAATTTGCTTCATATTTTATTGCATCTGTGAATCAGGTTGAAAAGACAAGGACAGCTCTGGTCTTTGAGAAAGAATTAACTCTTTCTCAAGCTGGGAAGAAGATGATATCCTATTGAGCATAATTAAGTCAACTCCCCATCAAAGCACCCTGGTGACACATAAGAGGGACATCCTTGCAAAGGTTTCAGTTGGAGTGTTGGTCAGTGTTTAAAACCGATCTTTGTTTTTGTGTGATAACCTGGCCAGCCCAGAAATTTTCTCTTCCAATATTGTGTAATCTGTATTTGTGTTGCTGAGCGGAACAAGCCAGAAAAGAGAACCCTCACCTTTTCCTCCCCATTCTGTCTTGCCTCCCTCCACCTCATTTTAAGAAAATCCAGAAAAAAAGTTTAAGAACAATACCACTAATTCCTATAAAGTGACAGAGTTGAATCCACTCAAGTCTCCAGAGAAGCAAAGGGAAAACAGAGTTTCCTTGCCCTAATAAGGGAGTAAATAAAAGTTCCTCCAGATTTACAACTGAGGCCATTCTCTGAACTCCTGGGGTTGGTCCAGCTGCAGGGGGTGCGCCTTAAAGGGCCATGCTTGAATCTGGAGAGCATGGTGAGCATGGGCAGCTGGATTTAGCAACACCTGGGAAGAGAATTCCAGGCAAAGCACCTTAAATTCTCTCTGTGCCCATAGAAACTTGGAGGTTGGACCACAGTTGGCCTGCAGGAAGGGCACGCAGAGGAAATGACAGTCTCTGGGAAGCCCGGGAAGAAAATTGACCCAGCTGCTCTGAATCGCCACCCTTTAGCTAGGCTCAGCCTGAGAACAGCTCTTTGGGTGCTCATATCTATCACAGAAGTGGTTCCGTTTCTCCATCATCAAACTGGGAAAAACCTCCTTGCTCTGACTGAGGCTAGGCGACATGCACTAGGGCTATCCTGGGACTTGGGTTGGAGCAAACTCCTGTATATCTTGGGAAGCCTACAGCCTGCAGAATGCACACCACTTGACCAGAAGAACCAGAGATCTGTTCGAGAGAAAAATAACTCTCATCCTGAAAGTGTTCTGTACTTCAAACTGACCATGCTATCCCTTAGTTTTCCTTCCTGCAATCTATGCCTACGTTTGGCCTCAAGACTGAGTTTCGTATATGTGCTGCTGAAGCAAGCACAAGACCGAGTTTAAATCAGTCTGGGAAACGTTAATTGATGTAAAGTCCCTTGAGCTGTGGATGATTTTAGTATGATCTGCATTTTAGTTAAAAGAAAGCTTTTATGTTTCTGGTGTTTAAGTTTTACTATTTGATTTTGTGTAGAGGTGTCACCCTTATATCCCCAGGCTGAATGGCATTTCCATTAAAGGTTGAAAGAGGACACTTGGAAACATCCCCTGACCAGGGTTCATTACCTCCATCTTTTTTGGAACACAGGAGGACCTCCGATCTCCACTGCTTCTGTTGCTCAGCCAGGCAGCCACGGCAATGTGCTGCATGCCTGGAACTGAACTCTCATCATTATTTTTCAAAGTCTGGGAAGTGTATTATCTTTTTCCTAGTGGTAATCAGTTACCATAGCACTTAATACGTAAATGTGCCCAGAGCACACCATTAACAGTTAAACGGAGGATTCAATTTAACACATGATTATATCTTTCATAAGTCATTACATTGCAACCGTCACTGCCACTCACGCTGGGTTGGGTAGCAAGGCAGGTGGAAAAGTTTGTTTCCGGTGTTGCATGCTAAAAGTGGGAGGGAAAGGAAATCAGAGAGCCTGGGTTTCCTGTGGTGGGTTGTGGGCTAAGACAAAGAAATGGGAGCTATCACAGCAAGAACTCCTATGTAACACAGGGTCTTAGGAGGGTTATTCACTTGGAGAGTAGAGAGAAAGAAAAAGCACTGAAGTCTCCCCCACCTCCCCTCTATCCTCTCTCTCTCTCTCTCTCTCTCTCTCTCTCTCTCTCTCTCTCTCTCTCTCTCTCTCTCTGTGTGTGTGTGTGTGTGTGTGTGTGTGTGTGTGTGTGTGTTGGGCACAGCACAGCAGAGCACAGGCACACACATCTACCCACCTCAGGTAGGAGAAAGGAGAGGTGACTTTTCCAGGATGTTCACTTGCAGGGAATTTAGTAAATAAACAGTAGAAGGGTCTCTCGGACCTCAGGGTCAAGCTAGTGTGCAATTCAAGTGGGGTTCACAGGGCAGGTGGAACCTTCAGTTCCCTGAGGATTTGTCTGTAGAATGCTCCTGAGAAAGAGTCCTAAGGTCTGGTGGCTATCCCAGCAAGCTCTTGGGTGAGCTGCTATTGGCTGGCACATGCCCACATGCTGAGGATGCATCTGAAGGCCCTGATGTTGAGTCCTTGGTTCTGATGCAAGTGTCCCATCTGGGCAGACACTGTGGAGCAGCAGTGAAAGGACTAATTCTCCAGAGTAGGCAGAAGAAAAGAGGCCTGGAGTCGAGATACAGAGAGGTTGAAAATTTCTCTAGTCATCCTTTTTCCTTAATCAGAAAATGCTGGAGAAACTCTGGAAGGGTTGGTGTTGAGGCAGAGAAGGACACCTAAGCAAACCTGAAGCATCTTTGCCTTTTCTTTCAGACACCCTGTGGATTTTCTAAAACCACATGCTGACCAGCTCTAGTCAAAAAAAAAAGTTGACATGTCTGAAAATATTAAAATGAAAATAAATATCATGGTTTCCGATGCATTTCAGTACTGCCTGTTTGTTTGACATTTTCTGTCTTCGATATCCTTCTCCAACACCTCCCCCTTACATCTGAGTTCTTTTCTGGACTAAGCATAGAAGCTGAGTGATTGGAGGATGAGGGGAGGGCCAGCATGTCTTTTTCCTGAAGTTCAAGATGTGTTGCTATTCTGTCCAATTTCTGATAATGGTTCAATAGTACACCGGTTTTAGAGGAAGGATTTCAGGGAGGCCTTCTTAATGATGTAAAATATTAAGCAGTAAATCTTACAGCAAATGTGTCCCCTACAATGTTAATATGCAAAGGGGGGAAATCTGACTAGTGGTGGCTGTGGCTAATTCCTAATCAGAATGATGGACAGCAGGGCCAGAACAATACAAACTAATGGCTGTGTTGCTGATCACTTTACCCCTTGATTAAAGACACCCAATTATGGTGCAGAACAGTGTCGTAATTATGTTTCTTAATCACATCCAGGAGGTTTAATTGCCTTAACGATGTGTTTCATTAAATGAATTTAGGTATTATAGTCGACAGTTTTCATACACAGTTGTTTTCAAATTAACATAATATTAGACATCGTCATGGAAATTGTTTTAATAATCATAATTAGACGCACCCAGGCTTTGTCTGGTAAATGCTGAGAGAAGGTCTTCTCCAGCCTGGGGACTACCCTGTCTGCCACCACTCCCTGACAGAGGGGCTTGAGTTTCAAGGCCTTTTACTCTTATGTTGTCTGAAAAGTTATAGGTTCTGATTAATCTTTGATGGTGATCAGAACAGAAAACATTCCTCTTTACCACCCCCCACTAAGTTTGATGGTATTTTGGGTCATCTTTATGAGCTGAGGCTGCACAGACCACCACCTCCCTCCAAACTGCATTTAGGTAACTAGGTCCCGTGAAAGTTCTGGACCTTCAACCCGCCACATGAGTACCATCATCTCTGTGATACCCAGTGCAGTACAAATTATACTTTCTACATTGAAGAGCAAATGTTCAAATATAAGCAAATGTATTATACCTTAGCAGAGTCATGCCTAACCCAATTCAAATACAAAGCATCTCATTAACCAATGACCTAATAAATTCTGGGAGTCTCTGTGGGCATTACTTACACTTACATAATTCAATCAAGTTGACCCTTTTGTCGCAGAAAAGTAGAACGAAGCACTACAGTAAAGCTGGTGCTCAGAGAATCCAGATCCATCTTTTCCTTTGGTCTTCAAGCATTTGGTGGCAGAACTTTTGATATAAAAGAATTTAAGAAAATTTACCCACGTTGGCAGGCCCTAGCATGGCCTAGATTCTGTACATGTGGGAAAGATGTTCAGGGAGACCCCGTCTTTGTAAGTCTCAGTAATACTAGACCTGTTCTGGGCATAACCACCGACTTCTTTCACCTCTGCATCCATGGCCATCCCCAGCTCTTGTCCTCTTAGTAACCATGTGAACAAAGCTACACATAATTGTTCAGCACTGCCAAAACTTTAGTTCCACTTTTTATGAAACTCCTTTCCATTTTTCTTTTCTTTTTGTTACTTCTCAGGCAAGAACAGCACAGAAGAGAGTGGCTGCTCCTTCTACAAAGCACAGCATAATAAAATGTTTGATCAAAATATTTTAATAAAGATTCTTTCTGACATACATACACATACAAATGGTCGTACATTGCTGTCATAGTCTGATTGACCTATTTAATATATATATATATATATATATATATATCAATCTTTACACATCCGAAACCCACCGATAGATCCACCATAGCTCTGAAATCACCATCCAACCTGACAAACTGAATTTGTATTATCTGTAAGGAGTGGAAAATAGCAAGACTCCATTTTAAAAAGAGGTTTTCTGGATTTTCATAGGAGGAAAGGCAGGCAGATAGCCATGCAAACTAAAACTGAAAGCTCACTTTGGGTAAATAGCTTCTTGCTCTTCCTTAGCTTTATTTCATTTCTTTTAAATTTTATTTTTCTTAGAAAAATAACAAAGGATTTCACACCAAAAGCAAATCAAACCAGTCTCTTAACTTAATTCGTCACAGTTAGAATAACTTATATATGTACATCTATATTAAAGACAATTAAATTAGACCTTCGAAAATGCACAGCACAACCTGAAAAATATATTTGCCTAGAATGTCCTTACTTATAAAATCTATTGCTGTTTTTTTTTTCAATTTTGGAATGCAAATAGGTGCCTTTTGGGAAAGAGATCAATTTATTCATCAATTAAGAATACACCTTTCCTGTAATTTTTGGACTGAAGCAATTTATTAAAGCTCAATTTGAATACATGGATGATGCAACTGAAAATATCCAATGACCTTCCAAAAACCTCAGCAGCTCAGATACATCAATACTTTTCTTCATATTTGTTGGCAAATATACCTTTGAACACTAGGCACACAGTGTAAGTTAATATATAAAACAGAATTTTTGAAGCGTTAAAAAAAAACTACACTTAAGACCCAAGACTGTAACACATAATAAATACTGTTGATGTGGATCATTGAAGAATAACAAATAAATATCATAAATTGTTAATACATCATTGCAGAGTAGAAAGTAACAAGGTGCACATAAATATTTTAAATGCAATTCTTTCAGCCACAGCCTGCTTTTTATATCACTCTCACCAAAACTTTGAGCATTTTCACAGGATTTTAAGTTCAGAGACAATAAAAAATACAAGTCTTTCATAGCAACATGTCTCTCTGCTTTCCCCTCCACTTAAATAAGTCTTCATTTCAAGTTTTTCTCCTGGCTCAGAATCAAGATGTATTTTTGAGTGCCCTTTCTGATTTGTCTGGATGAATATTCTGTCCCCAAGCCTCTCAACTCTGAACCCCTCTCCCCTTCATCACTTGCCAATTCTCAGCTGTTAGTAGGATTAGAATTTTGCCACTCCGTACTTTTCCCATCTAATAATCCAGCACTACTTTTCAACTTATTTTTCACCTTCAAAGAAAACTGTACTTCCTTGAAGTCTAGGTTGCCATCAAAGTTGCCACTTTTCTGAGGGGAAAAAAGAACCACACTTCATCCCGACTAAACCTCCCTCTGCCCTCCCTCCCCACCCCAAAGACCGAGATTCCCGGCATGCCAAGGCTGAAAGTCCGGTTTGTCTCTGATACTTCCTACGTCCCTGCCTCTGCTTTGTTTGCCCTGCAAGTGTTTGACAACTTAGGAGAGTAAAAGGGATGGGGAGCAGCTTCTCACTTTCCTCTAGCTTTGGGGTCGGTCTCGAGGTTTTTCGAGGGAGGGAGTGTTTAAGGCTTCTCCGTGCACTGTTTGCAGAGGCTAGATGAGACGCTGTTGAATAGGGCACACTTTTCGGGACAGGAGGCAGCGGGCGGCAGCCCTGCACTAAAGGGGTAGCCGGCTGCCTGCTCGTAGGCGCCTAGCGCTGGGTGCAGGGCAGCGGCCGCCGCGGCGGCGGCCGCCGAACTGGGTAGAGAGGCTGCCGAGATGGCCTGGCCTTGGTTGAGGTAGGCGACTAGGCGCCGCATTTCCTCCAGGGCCTGTGCCTGCATGAGGATGTAGTTCTTGGCGAGGAGCAGCGTGGCGATTTTGGAGAGCTTCCGCACCGAAGGGCTGTGCGCGTAAGGGATGACCGCGCGCAGCTCATCTAGAGCGTCGTTCAGGTCGTGCATCCTCCGGCGCTCGCGGGCGTTGATGTTGAGGCGCAGCGCCTTCTGCTCTTTGGATTTCTTGCTGCTGCCGCCGCCGCCGTTGCCGCCGCTGCCACTTGTGGGCCCCCCCGGGGGGAGGCCCGAGCCACCGTGCAAGTGGGCGTTGGAGCAGCCCTCCGCCACCTTGGCACCGCCGCTCCCCGCTCCTGGCGATGCCCGTGGGTCGGGGCCCCCGGCTCGCAGCACCAGCTCGCAGCGGCCGTCGCTGTCGTCGTCGGGGCTCTGCTCCCCGCCGCTACTCTCGGCCACGGAGCCGCGGCCCGCGCTCTCGCCGTACTTGAGGCACAGGGCAGCCCCCGCCGGCAGGCTGCTCAGGCTCGGCTCGCCCCCCACGCCCGCTGAGCCCACGAGTAGCCCGGGGACACTCACCCCGCCGCCGCTCGCACCGCCGCCTCCTCCGGGCGGAGGCAACAGCAGCCCGGCCCCTTCGGGGTCAGCAGGCTCGAAGCAGCCGAGGGGCGACGAGGACGACGCCGGGCGTTCGCGAGTTGGCGGCGCCAGGGACAGGTCCATGCCCGGGGGCGTGGAGCGAAAAGCCGCCTCCAGGCGTTTGGCGGCGGAGGCGCCCAGGCTCTTGTGCAGGAAGAGGTCGTCTTCGCTGGCGGCCGCCGCACCAAGGTGCAAACCGCGCTCCATCGTCCCGGCCAGCCGCCGCCTGGGCTCGGGAGTCAGGCGGCTGCACAGACGCGCGCCGGCCGGGCTCCGGAGCTGCTGCGTGCGTCGGTCCCCGCACTGCCCGCAGCCCTGTCCCCTTCTTTTTCTTTTTCGCCTTCCCCCGCGCTCGCCGCCTCCTCTTCTTCTTCTTCTTCGTTTCCAGCCGACGGTGCTGGCTGCTAAGGCTCACCATGGGCCGCGGCCCCTCATGGTGGGAGGCTGGTCGCGGAGGGAGTGGAGCTGCCGCCGCTGCCGCCTCTGAGTCCAACCCCGCGCCTCCTCTCTGCACCGTTTATCTTGCTTGGATTCACCTTCAAGAGATTTCCGGACCCATCAACCAGCCACCGCCACAGACGGGGGAGTCTTTTACATCATTATCTCTGAGTAGGTTATTATGAAGAAGACTCGCCTGTTGGGACAGCGCTTTCTACCCAATCAGGTTAACGTTTTAATTAATAGGATTAAAACGGTAACAAACAATCGCAGGCGCTATCTGGCCGCTAGTCTGAATAGTTTCATTCCCCAGGTCTGAAGACAGGCAGCAGCCAGAGCTTTATAAAAGGCGCCTGCTCCATTATTCTGCCTGCCATCTGTATACACAGCTTAGCGCATATGTTTGCAAGGCGCTGGGTCCTGTTAGTAACCCAACAACTGCCTTTAGCTTGACATGTGTGGCGACTTTCACTCATCAATGAGCACACTAAAAGCCCTACTTAGAGCCGAGGATGTTCTTTGCTCCTTCAGCAAATTGTATATCCGCGGTAAAGGCTCAGAGTCCAGTGGAAAGCAGACTCCCCCCTTCCGCCCCCACTGCGCAACCCCCCACCCCGCCCAATACACACACACACACACACACACACACACACACACACACATACACACACACACTACCCTTCACTGGGCCACTACTGTCTCAGCTTGAGTAGTTACTCTCACAGGAGAGAATTATATTTCTCCCTGTTAATAGCATGTCTGCATTTAGAGATGGAACCTGGGGGCTGGGGGTAGGGGTGAGTTCCTTGCTGTCCTGCCTCGAATTTACCCGAGATTTTCAGCCAGTAGTCAGCAAAGCAAGAGCGAACCCAGATTTTTCTCCGTGCCACGTTCCTCACAGCCCTCCACTGCCCATTTCCTATAGATGAGAAAATTTAAACCATTTAAAAAGCACTAAAATGATGACCAAGTAGCTTACATAGACCGTTCGATTTAAAACTCGAAGGGGCGGCAGAGTGGGGGAGGCCTTTGCAGAGTCCCCCAGACTGTGGTGAGAGATCGAGTTTGTGGCGAGAGAAGCGCACTGCTACATGGACAGAAGGAAAAAACAAAAAACAAAAAACAAAAAACTACTCTCAAACTTTCCTCAAGATTAAATCCAGTTGCTTCGCAAGAGGGAACATCGAGAGTCGAATCTTCTCACACACCAAGTGGGGGCATTCGTGCATGTAGCTGCTCTGAAGCCGCTTGGGGACATCTGGATCCATCTGGGCTGTTCCTGGAGGTTCAGGGCAGAATTATGGAAACAAGTGCTCTCCGGGTGGAGACAGTACACACGCGGTCCTCGTTCTTCTGAGTCCAGTCTCTTGAAGCACATGGTATTTAGTGGCTAGTTTTCATCTTTATAAGTAAAAACAATATTCCCCAACATATCCAATAAGTCTCTTATCTGGCAGAATTACTAAAGGCTGTGCAGTTTGGGGTTTCTCTGGTTTCATTAAAAACCTTTTAATTGTGGCTTTCAGAGTTGGCCCCAGGTGTTGGACTCTTTTCATTATATTTTGCTCTAATGTGATGAAATTCTAATTCTCTCCTTACCATATGGTTAAATTTCCCCACTGAGAATTAGTTGAAAAGGGAGAAATAATCTATTAATCTCTGTAATAGATTCACAAATGAGGTTCACCTCAGAACCTGTTTTTGAATGGTAATATCAGAACAGTTGGGCACCTCATTTCATACAGGAAATGTGAGGGCGACACCGAAACCTCTACATTGTCACCTGGAAAAGGACGGAAAGGATTCTTGGTTCTACCTTTCCAGAGTGGCTGCCTGAGATGCAACCGCTAAGGGTGAGAAACACTACCGGTGGTCTGTTACTGTTACTGTTACTGTTACTTCAGCTAAATCCGAACCCAATCATTGAGAACCAGCGAATGGACTACTTGAAGTTGTATTGCTTGAGATCCTGGCTGTTAACCGAAGGCCTGCCCACGTGTATAGCTGTGGACCAAAGCTGCTTTGGTGCGGGGCGGTGCCTTGCTCCCGCTCTGGGCTCCCCGCCCCCTTTTTCCCTCCTCTGTTCCTCGCAGCTCTTAGCTATAGGAAGCTAAAGATACGCTAGTGTTGCTTGTCAATTAGCAGCTTTGTTTTCAGGGGGGTCATAAAGGACAGGTCACTATAAACTTTTAAGAATGGAGACTAGCGCCATAGTGATTCTGGACAGAGTGGCTAAAAGTCTTCCCTAAAGTCTAACTTCGTTTACCAGTATGTTTTCCTTGTGCTCTTGAACTTTCGTCAGGATGCCTGGATTCCTTTGTGTCCTGGAGAAGGTATTTAAAAGGCATGCAGTATAGCAAGTACCAGCTAAGTAGGAACTCTAACTGACTGCCCGGTATCTTCCAGGTAGCACCCAGGAGGGGCAGGGAGATTTTAAAAAACAGGATGGCGTGAGGCATCCAGGTTTTTCTAGTCTCACCTCTCACTTTCCAATTATCAAAAGCTCTACAACAGTTTTGCTCCTTAGTAACCAACCACCTCTTCCGAGCTTTAGGGAAATCCCCCCAGGTTCCCCGAAGGAGGTGGTTGTTTAATAGTAGTAGAAAGTTGTGCTGGGGAAATGGCCAGAGAATTTATGGAAGCTTTAAACGCGGGCCTTATAACCACCGTCGGGGAATGGTCTTACAGGTTTATGCACTCGTAAACTTTTGCTGATTGCTTCTGGGAAGTTGTCAGGCACTTAACACTGCATTTATCTTACAGGGCAATGAAAACACATCTGCCCGACGTCTCGTTACCCGGTTTAATCATCACTAACCCCCAGTCACTGCCTCAACTTCCTTTTACTTTGGGTAGAATCAAGCTGCCTAGGTTCCGGCTCAACGGAGGGTGACATCAGCAGCTCTCTCAATATCCGTTGCTAGAAATCTTAAACTTTGATCCAGCAGTAGTAGAGGCAGGGCCGGGGCTTCTGAAACAATAGACAAGTTCCAAAATAGAAGATAAAGTCCAAACCAGACCTTTCTTCTATAGAGAGTGAAGTTGTGTTAATCAACCAGGACTCACCTGATGCTTCTATAGAAAAACTCCCCCTCTATTTTGCACAGTTTATTCCAAGAAAGGGATTTGGGGGACCAGAGATCCAAGGGATGTGTCTTTTAGAAAGCGTCAGAGGCAGGATGGGACAACTAGGAGCACTCAGGGAAAACAGATCCTGGGTTCCCCTGTGGTTAGACTGGTTGGCTCAGTGAAACTCATTGGAATCAGAAAAGGCTACATTTTCGGCTAATTGTTGAATACCAAATATATACATTTCAAAAAGCTCTCATAAAGATGAACAAATTTTGTTATTGTTGGAGGAAACGCTCCGAAAGCCTCAAAGAGAGGCTAAAATATTCAGTAAACACCGACGCATTGAAATTAGAGGGTGGAGTTGCAGAACCAAGTAATGCAAAGCGTAGGTCAAACTTACATTTCTCAGACGTCGTTCTATGCTTGGATGTGGAAATAGCTCGAGCAGAATCATAATGGAACTCACTCTACCTTTAAAGTGGGATGCTAAGAATTTCGCTGTGGTATTTCTGCATCTCTGATAACTTTATGAGTTGTCTAAATTAAGCAGCCAGGAGAAGTCTGGCTCTGGCTGTCTGTGTGTCTCCATTTATTTCAGAACACTTTGAAAAATAAAACAAAATAGAGAGATAAGACCATAAACTTTAACTTGGACCCGCTCAGGGGGAAGTGAAATTTGCAAGAGCTGTGGGAAGAATGTGACAGACTTGGAAAGTATGCTCTTAAGGTCCTGTCTGTCAGGGACCATCACTGACAAACTGCTCCTGAACTGCCAAGCACAGTGCTATGAAGTTCTCATCCCCCATCCTCTAGGCCCAGGGGCTCCTGGCTGTCCTCCAGCCCCAGGAAGGGGCACCTTGACCTTGAAGCTGCATTTACTTCCTTTCCTCAACAGTGTTTGTTGTATCTTGGGGTGGCTGAATGCCTTTCGCCCCCTGGTCCTTTGAGATCTCAGTAACATCCAGTTCCCTGGTAAGTTTCTCAGCATCCTTTTGCTCACGTCCTCCAAAGAACTTGGAGAGACTGGGTCTACGAATGCCCTAGTACCATCCGGATTGAAGAAAACCCACAGGGAAGAAGGAGACACCAGGCAGTGGTCGGAGCTGAAACAGTTCTGGCAGCTCTCCAAGGACTCAAGCTTCACATTATACACGTGCGTGCGCTTCCCAATTCCCCAAATTCCTACCTGGAAGAGTTGGGGTTTGCTTCAAACTTCGCTTACTGAGTACTTCTCTTAATCTACTTCTAGACAAAGGACGTTGTCCCTCATTACTCTGGAAGTAGTTTAAGTTCAAATAGATGCTGAGCAGAAACCTTCAGCTTCCAAAAGCAGCTTTCCGAAATCCATACAAACTGGCCCAAGCACATTATTGAGTCGTTTCCAATCTCGGTGACTTTCAAGGTTAGGCAGTCTGTGTAGCAAGAGAGGAATATGGTGCCTGATTATCACTGGTAAAACCCAGAGGACGACCTTAGCCTCGTGGCTAAAATAAATGGAAAGGTAATGGAAAGAGTTGACGAATTCCCTGTCGTCTTCTTTAGACATACAATACAATGTAGATGTTTTCTCCTGGGACCGGTAACTATAGACTTCTTTGTCCTGTTACAGGAATCTCTCTCCTGAAAATTATCTTCATAATATTGGAAAACATTCTGGAACATGTTTAAAATAATTCTAACAAAAGTGGTGGATACTTTGGGGGTTTGGCCAGAAATAAGAAAACTAAAGATTTAACTGGGCTTTGGGAGCCTTAATTCTGCGATTTAAAACCCACAGCGCCATCTCCTGACCAAAAAGAGAATATCATGGAGTATGATAACATTTGAATACTAAAGCCGGAAATATCCAGGTACCAGAGACTCATTTTATTTTATGCATTAAAAGTCATTTGAGTGGTAGCTTGGTTATGATTAAAAGCGTTATCTAGACATCTATGTCCATTAAATATTTTCAGCCATAATTCCCAAAGAGAATATTTGTAAGGAGAAGTTTGTGTTCTAGTTTTACGTACACATCAATTTTGTACATTCATATACAGTTCTCCTGGTAATTTAGAATAAGTTTTATTTAATAAATTGAAAACAAAATTTCTTCATAGAAATTAAATAATGGGCTAACTTCTAAGTAAGACTGAGCTATTTTGTGCAAAGGATGCTGCAAGCTTAAGTACTGTCAAGAATAAACACATCAGTGAAAACTTAGCTGTTCGTTCCTATTCAGATGATTTATCACCCTGCTGTAAAGTGTGAGTACAATCTCTAGAAACAGCCCTCCACCCCCTGCTCTGAGGTATCTTACCCCCACCTCTGTCGGAAAAAGAAGAGGAGCAGAGGCGACTCTTCCAGACTTGTTTGCATCCTCATAAAAACCATCAGTAGGTAATCCAGCCCCACCATCTCCGGGACCTTCACTTTTTTTTAACGCAACAGTTTTCCTCACCATATAGTTCTACAGAAAAGCCATTCTAGGCTTTGATCCTGTGTCATCTAGGGTAACACATTTCTAGAAGAGCTTACTAGAATTGCTCCTACTTAACAGTTGGCATTTCTAAAGTGTATTTTTAAAAAAGAAAAAAAAGCTTGCTTCTTATTAATAAATCGGAACCTAGTAAGGACCAAAGGTAGGCCCAGGCTAGACAACTGATTGATTAACAAAGTGATTGCTTAGAATGTCCTAAGTGCTAGATTTTATCTTCAACTTTGGACAAAAGGAATCAGAAATGATAACCCGATTAGAACACTTCTCATCTATGATTGCATACACAGGCCAGCTGCTTGAAACACAAATACAAGTAGATATACTTTTTGTAGTGTATAAAATATTATGAATAGCCTTCAAAAATAGCGGATCAAACAGTCAAAAGCGAATGTCATTACAGTGAAAGATTAATTTTATTAATTACAGTCAAGATCCATTAAGCTAAATATTTGGACTCGTTTACTCTGTCAGTGTAGGAGCTCATGTTTGAAAGAAATTTGATTATATATAGGAGGAACTAGATAAACAGATGGTTAGCTACAGAGCTTTTCACAGTAAAATTTGAAAGTTAACATGGATGAGTTTGACACATTCTTCAAATGTTTTTGATGAGGTCACCTGATCAACTCTAGCAATTGGGTATTGTTGCCTGAGCTACTCCAGCAATTGGATATTGTTGCCTATAATTATGTTAAGTTATATTAAAGAAAATTTTACTTGGCTGTGTTATTAATATATTTCACTAAAAATCATAAACTCAATTGTCTGGTTAAAAACACAAAATGGGAAGCTAGAGAGAAGCGATGGAGGGAGAAACAGATTACATGTGTGCTAAATTTATGCAGTATTAAGTTAGTATAAAAATTATACACACACACATACACACACAGAAGAGAAAAGGAGGGAGGGAGGGAGGGAGGGAGGGAGGGAGAGAGAGAGAGAGAGAGAGAGAGAGAGAGCAGCGAGAGAGCATGGTGGCACAAGCCTGGAACTTGGTCACCCAGGAGGCTGAAGCAGGACAATAGTCAGAAGTTCTAAGCCAGCCAGGGCTATGTCACAAGAAAACCGACCATCCAGGGTTATGTCCTTTGAGCCACAGACCTGACTCAAGAAAACAAAAGCAAATCAAGAACTGACAGCTGCAAGACATGGTGAAATGATTGTCAATACATAAACAACATCCTCTCATAAAAATGTCCTTGCCAAGTCTGTGAAGGACAGATGACACCGTACAACACCCTAAGTTTATATAATGCCCATGGGGAGAATGCATCCCCATGCAGGTGGTATAGAGACAGAAATACACATTTCAAACTGACTTGAGGAGCTGTGAGGCCATAAGTACCTGTCAAAACAAAACAACAGCAGTAGCAAAACCATGCGTCATGGATGAGAAGTTCAGACTTTTTAGAAAGATTGTTTATATTTTTACTTCCTATATTTGTAAGAACAAAGCTCATGAAAATATAAAAGAAGGCAATTGACAGAGAAGGAAATATATGTATTTGAATGTAAAGAATGTATAGTGTATGCATATGTGGAAGCCATGAGAAGGACTGTCACAGAGGCAGTATGTTTCTTTTAAGAAATTTGTAAATTCACTTCTATAGGACTTGGTTGCTCTGCTCTGTGAAATATTTAATAAGGGAAGAGTAGCATTAGCAGAAATACCATATCTATGGCACAGTAATATTTTTAATAATATCTGCCAATTTCCTTGGTCTTATTTAGGTTCAAGAGGAAAATGGGCCTAGTGATCTTGCCTTTCCTGACTTCCTTGTGGAATTAATCAATGGAGACTATGAATTTAAATTCAATACTGACATTGTATTTCTTGGACTGTTCAGCCTAAACAGGTTCAGTGAGATTTCACCTGATAGTTTATTCCTGGTTTCTATCTTATTGGCTGTTCTTCTATCATAACTTTATAGTACTGAAAGTTTCAGAGCAACTTTCATCTGATGGGCCGTGTTCGAGTCATTGCATGCAGCACTAAAGAGGAACAGATAGGCGGCAGCTCTCTGTGGGTTCCAGACAAGCCTGTTGCACAGAGGGAAACTCTGTCAAAAAAGAAAAAGAAGGTTAAGAGTCATGAAACTTGTTGCATCAATGTGTATCCCTATAAGCCAAGAGCTGTTAGGATCTGAAGTTTAAAGTCAGCTTTGGCTACTTACACAGTTCAGACTAGCTTTGACTACAGACAACCCTATTTCAGAAAACAAGCATTAGCCACCAAAAATATTCATGGAATTTGGAGACAAAGTTTTGACTTTTTATAATTCTAGACTGTCAATGGCCACACCTACCTCTGTCTTTCTCTTCTGCCATTAAGAATATCCCTATGTCCTGGACTGACCCTGGACTCTGACCTCATAGGTAGCAATGAATAGCCTAGTAAGGGCACCAGTGGAAGGGGAAGCCCTTGGTCCTGCCAAGACTGAACCCCCAGTGAACGTGATTGTTGGGGGGAGGGCGGTAATGAGGGGAGGATGGGGAGGGGAAGACTATGTAGAAGGGGAGGGGAAGGGGTTAGGGGATGTTGGCCCGGAAACTGGGAAGGGGAATAATAATCGAAATGTAAATAAGAAATACTCAAGTTAATAAAGATAAAAAAAAGAATATCCCTATGTCCGACTTATGGGAGTTTTCAAAACTGAGTAAATTTGTCTCTAGTATCTTACAAACCCTGCAAAACCATCTAAGTACATCATTCCACACAGTGGCTAGTGTTAGTGTGAAGCTCCTGCTGCTGGATCTCCCTCGCTTATGCTCCATCAGACTGTTTTCAGTTAAGCGAGAGAACTCACCTCAAAGAAGCCACCCTAGATTTAATTTTTAATAAGGTGTATGAAGGCAGTGCCTGACAAAGGTATAAATCTATTACACCTCTTGCCTTTTGTCAGCAGCTAAGATGATGATTTTCATTGAGAAAACTTTGCTTGACTTAATTATAGTTTAAAAAAAAAAAACCTCAGCTATTTGTAGCGTGTTCCATTATTCTTCAAGTTAAATTTTACTCAATGTTTCTAGGATTGAAATTGAATCAATATATAACCCTAATTAAATTAGGCTTCCTATAAATTTGGAAATACATGTCCTGTGAGTGAAGAACACTATTTCTATAAAGACAGTTTTACAGACAGCAAATAAAGAAAGGCACTTCTGCACAAGGGGGTAAAAAAAAGAAAAGAAAAACAGGATTCACAAAGGAAAAAAGTGGGCACACTGAAAAACACTGCATTTCCTGATCCATAAAGAAAACAACCACTTACAAAGTCAAAAGATAAATGTCATATTGGGAGAGAATAAGCACATCAAACATACAAACAGCATCTACAAAACAAAAGCCATTTAACAGAAAAAAATGGAAAATAATTTCACCTGATAATTAACAGAAAAGTAAAAACATCCAAAATGGTATAAAAAAAGAGATTCAGGATTTTTAATAAAAATCAAATAAATGTCAAAAAATAAAATGGGTAAAAAATTTAAGACAACAATATGTAGAGTTATAAGAAATATTGGTATAGTAAAAATTGTTAAAAATGAATTTTATAATCTAAGCATCCACAATAGCATGAGCCCATGTAGAAAAATGTCTAAAGATGTTTTTAAAGGGAATAAAATATGATACAATCTAAAGGTTTGCAAGTGACTAAATGCACGATTGTGCCTCGATCCCACAAGGTAATATTCTATTTTACAAAGTGATTGTGAAGTCAGATGTGGTGAGAAGTACTTGGAATTCCAGCGCTTTGAATGTCTTTCTAGAATACGATTTTACATGGCTTTGGAACTTAGAGTAGAGCTACCATCATACGGCTGATACAAGAGCCTAGACCCACATGTCACCTCTGTGAAGAGTCACTTCCCGCTGCTGGAATGGGTGACAGGGTGCCTCAATAGGCAAGGGAGGCAGGCTGGCGCTCAGAAAGAAGACCGTGCTGTCTCAGTTACAACCTAGACTGTAACAGTCAAGAAAAAAGATGGCTCTGTCTATTGCTAGAAGGCAAAAAGGCAGTCATGACAAACAATAAAAGCTCAGTGAGAGTGCGGGCCTCAGAGTATCAGCTACAGAACAAGTCAACGTCCACTAGCAATTAACCTGCAAGCCTGCTTTGCTTTTGGGCAGCCGTTACTCCACACTTAGGCAGGTGGATTTCAACCATGGGAGGACAGTCTTGGCTTTACATAGGGAAAACCTATAGGTATTTCATTTCCTATTTGATGGAGACTTTATTCAATAGTTAATTTTCTTTCCTTCCTGGCAACTGAAATTGGGAGATCAAGGATGAGATGATTTTTATAAATTTCTTTAAAGCATCTCTACTAAAAGTGGAACAATCGCTGGCAGATGTTCGATTTCTGTAAGAGTAAATGAGGAAGAATTTCCTGTCTTCTCTAGAGACTTTGTATCATAGTGTATTCTCTTCTCCATTTAGAAATAGAATCATCACTTGTCCTCATTTTAAAATGATCTAAAATTAGTCTTCTCTAGCTATCATTTCCGGAAAACACTTTCTTCCATTGTTGCCTTGGTCAACAATGTGTTTAAAGTAATGATGCTATGTGTGAATATCTTTCCCTAACCAAACACATCTGTTTTTCTTTATTGTGTGTTAGAAGGTTTAGGGCAATTTTCAACATTCAAAACACAAAATTATAACGTAAAAACAGTGACTTTATTGAAAGAGGAGAGCCTATAATCCACCTTTATTATGACTTGCTCTCAATGTGCATTTAATACAAGGCTTGGGGAAATTTCTTATTCTTTGTGTCATATTCTTCCTGTTCAATATATTTCTTACTTTATTTGGATCGCTACATAGTAAAGCCCAAAGTGCAATGAACCTTACTCTGCTATTATTCTTGGAAACAGTTTGGTAAAATCATGAGGAGTGATTTAAGAGTAAAGTGTAATTGGGATTTAAATTCTGAAAATTAAGCCATTTTATGTATGCCGTTTTCTAAGACCACAGTGCTATTTTTTTTCTAAATGTTGAAGCAGATTATAGATTTGTGGAGGAAGAATTCTCATTTCCTTCTTTGAAAACAATGACATCGAGGTGAGTTTTCCTCTTTGCACCCCTGTACTTGTGATCGGGCTGCGGTCCACCGACTGTAGCTTCGGGTTGAAAGAACATGGGTCTCTGTGTCCAGTTGCTAATGTCCTCACTTCAATCTCTCTGGGGATGGTTATTTCTGCATCACACTCAGATGTCTGATTGTCAGCTTTATGTCTCAGAAAGTGTTCCCTGCAATTCAGGCACAGTAAAGCATCTCCTTCCAGATAGCCTCCATGTACTATATAACTTTTATGGTCATTATAAAAAATAATTTATTGAAAAAACCTAAACCTTTTCCAACTCAAGTGACTTTTGATTTAAATGTCTGTGGTCATGCTTATGGTAATCAGCTATAGGAGAAATTTTTTCTTCCGAATTAAGTTTGCTGTTTAGATTATAAAGTTTAGAAAATATAAAAAGCAACATCGTCTCAAACAGAGCCCATTGGGGAAATGGAGAACCTGTAGTCCACGTTTATCATACTTGCTTTCGATTTGTATTTAATATAGGGCTTGGGGGAAATTTGTTATTCTTTGTGTCATATTTTTTACTTTACTTGGCTGGCTACATAGTAAAGTCTGAAGTACAATAAGCCTTACTCTGCTACGATTATTCAAAACTGTTTTGTAAAATTATGAGAAGAATTTAAGGCATTAAAAATGCCATTAAATATTCCAGGTAACAATGAGTTATTAAAAGCATTTTAGGAGGTTATTTAAAGGTGAGAGCACAAGCAACAAATCTCTGTGAATGCTTAACCGTTGCTCCTGTGAGGACATAAACCCTCCGTATACTGTGATCTGAATTTGCAAGCACTATCCTGACGGCGGTACTTCCTATGAACATGGGTGTAACTGACAAGATCAATGTGTCCCAAACAACTCGAAGACACATCAATCAAAAATTGCACCTTTCTTGCAAGACATACCCCCCTCCTCTGTTACTTTGTTATCTAGACTTTGGCGTTAAGATGAAATTGTTCCTCCCTCAAATGCAAACAGCACTGTGCTATTTTTATATTTGCCAACTGAGCTATTCCGACTCGGACTGTGGTCAAAGCAATTAAGTCATCTTTCATCTGTGGGTAGTTTGATGTGCCAAAATCCAGAAATATCATTTGTTATCATGCTACCATTTAAAATAAAGCAATTTGCATACTACTTAAGCTCAGAACAGCTCTCCTCTGCTGTTTCCATTGGGATTTTGCTTTGATCAAATCTCTATATTTTCTAGCTATCAATGCTGATGTTATAGCTTCTTTTCTTTTAAAAATGTGAAGAAGCTTCTCTTCTTATATTTGAAAGGTATCACGGTACAAAAGTAGACATGCTGAAAATAATCTTGCTAGCAAAGGGAATATTATTTTAAAAAAATGAATACAGACCTAGCCCTTTTTGTGGAACTTGATACTAGTACTCAAATAAAGAGACGTGGTTAACAGTTTAAAAAGTAAATCTCTTTCGTCTACTTCTGCAACAATGGGGACAAGAGCACAGAAGAACTTCTATAAGGAGAGACTTGAAGAGGTTTGAAAAACTGTTATCTAGGTGAACAAAACAGTTTAAATTACGTGGGAGATAGTTCAGCTGGTATAATGGTGGCTCAAACACAGGGACCTGAGATAAAAGCTGGATGAGGTGCTGATGGAGATGGGGGAGGAGGACCCTGGACCCTGATGATCAGGAAGCTAGATGAACTGAGCTGCTCCAGGTTCAGCAAGATACCCTGTCTCAAAAAATTAGGTGAGGAGTGATTGAATAAGAAATCGATATTGATCTCTGGCTTCCATGTATATGGGCACACATAAGTGTGTGCACAAATCACATATGAGAAAATTCTTTGCATTAAAAGGAGCTTCAAAAGGAAGAGTATTAAAGATGCCTAAAGATGATGATGTATCCAAGAGAGCATTGATTCTCAGTGAGTGTAACCCATAACAGAAGTGACAGTCCGGAGCTCTAGGTTGATTTGGAATGAAAAAGGAGGGAGCAGAGTGCTTCCACAAGACTTTCCTCAGACAATTTTTGAGGAGCGAAGGTCCTGCAAGGTGAAATTGCTTCAGAGCTCATTACGAAGATAAAATGTGAAGCTTCATCTTCATGAGGGTAAGCCATGAGTTTAAAACTCACCTGAAGGAGCAGCTAAGAAAGCTCCTGCCTCTGTGAAGCATGTCATACAGATTTTATAACCTAAATTAAGCTAAGTGGTGACAAAACCTATTTAAACATTGCAGCACTGTCAGTGCTGATGGGATTCAGTTCACTGCTGTGCGATGGGACTCAGCTCTACGGGAGAACAACTTAACACATTCTCAGCAGTAGCCCATGGGACTAGCTTTGGAATTCTATAAGTTGCTGAATCTGCCAATACAATTGCATTTTAAGAATAAGAATCCAGTTCTGAATGAGCTGTAAGATTTGCCCAGAGGGCCTGGATGCTATGGGAGCATGGTGACTTGTAATCTAACTCAAGTTTTTGCAAGCTGCTAAGACTTCCTAGATAGTGCCTCTGCCACCTAGTGATCATTCTGAGAAGCTGGCTTAGATGGGAAAGGACTTTCTGTGAAGGACTGACAACTAGTTTAATTCTGGGAGCCCACACAAACAGAGAAACCTCTACATATCTAGCACGGCATGTGCACCCATGCATACCATGAACACACAATAATAATAATGACTATAATGATGATGATGATAAATAATCCAGAAAAATAAAAAACTCCTCAAGCTGGAGTGATGGCTCCGAGTTAAATAGCACTGGCTGCTCTTCCAGAGGAACCATATTCTATCCTCAACACCCACAGGTACACACACTTCCATATAGATGGGGATGATGCCTATGAGGCCAGCACTCTGGAGAGGCGGGAGGCTTGGGAGTTGAAGGCTAGCCTAGGTTACTTAGTGATCCACTGTCTCAACCACACAATAATGCAGGAGCAAAGATGAATAGTTAAGAAGGTGATGTTATACCATATTGTGACTGACTGTGCTTTTAGTCACCTTGCATGTGTGCAGAATTTCATTATCCCAGTATCTTTCTCTCTATTCCATTTAGTTCAAGATCTGCATATTCTGCTCGTGTTTATTTAATGTCACCTCAGACGACAACAACAACAACAACACAACTCAAAGGAAACAAATGATGCACACATTACATCACTTTTAAACATCCAATCATAATAATTTTTAATTCAGGCAGCTGCAGAACATAGGATCTTGATAACAAAGTCTATGAGTTGAGTAGTTACTATCAGTCCCTATGGTTATAGATCAATTTATAGATAATAAATTAATATTATTATAACATCAAATATTTTGTTTTAAGAGCTATGTTATTACTGATAATTACTCAGTATCTGTTAATTGCATGAGTTTCTCCTAAAACAAAAATAGAATTTCTTATTTGAGGTTACAAAGAACACTGCAGAATGAAAAGCATCATCTTTACTAAAATACTGAGGCATATCTCAAAATCAAATTCACAGAAGAAAAAAATCTGAATTCAAATGGAAAATACTAAAGTTTTATGCAGTTAGAAAGAATCAGGTATGGAAAAAAAACAAATACAGAGATAGTACATGTTTTCCTATTTGAAAATACAGCAAATAAAGCAGAGAGTTAATTAAAATATTTCAAATTTAACATGTTGGTTTTTGAAATGAAATTTACAGGGAAAATGTGCACATTATGTTCTAGAGGAGATTAAGGTAGAAAGATGGGAGCCAGAGAAATGCTTCAGTGTTAACAGTGCCTACCGCTCTTCCAGCTGACTCAAAGTTAGTTCCCACCAACTGATTTCAAGTGCCTAAAGTACCTGTGTGTCTGGATTCAGGGACTTTGATGCCCTCTTCTCACCTCTGCTCGCACCCTGAATTCACATTTATGCATAAATCCACGCACGCATGTAGATGTAATGAAAAAAACCTTCAGAAACAGAAAAAAAAAACTATAGAATAGGGAATCAGCTCAGGTGAAAATGTTTGACTTTGTGATCAAGAGTGCCTGAGTTCAGTCTCCAAAAACCCTAGTTTTGCTCTCTAGGCAGCTTAGTTTGTGTGGTGACTTCAAGGCGAATGAGAGGCTCAGTCTACAACCATCCCAAATACATGTATACCTGCATATACTCCTACACACATGTAAAGCAACACACACAAAAACACACATGAATATCTGCACACACCCCTATACAGTGGACACCTGCACACACCACTGCACACATGTATACTTACATACACAAAACATACATGTATACCTGCATATACCCATACACACATGAACACCTACATACACGGTAACATAGTAACCATGTATAACAAATATACATTTGCTCAAAGGAGTGAATAATCCTAATTTTTATCTTAAGTTTCAATATTTCATATATAAAATGATCAAAGCTGGGCATGGTGACTCAACTTAAGGATGAGTAAAAATATATACTTAAAATATATAAAATTATTTTTATTTTATAAGCACTTATGGTTTTATTCTTGATCTGTATGTGAACATGTATAGCTATAGTGATGGACAGTCCCTCATGATTAAGTTAAATAACTTCAAGCTGATTAGACTTGAAATTATTATTTCTTGATATCTTTACATTCTTAATTAAATTACATATAACACAAGTATCATTTTGTAAAGGCCATAATTAATATTAAGCTTTAATTTGTATGTATGATATATGCATGTGTGTACACATGAGCATACTCATGCATTTCTACAGAAATATGAGATCAGAGGAAGACATCAAGTGCCTAATCTTTTAATAGCCACCTCATCTCCTTGATACATTATCTTTCACCAAACTGGGAGCTTGGTGTTTTTCAATTAAGCTAGCTGATCAGAAAGTTCCAATAGTCCTCCTTCTCCATCTACCAATGTTGGCATTTATAGATGCACAAAGCTTTTATGTGGTCGCTGGAGTTGAACTCAGTTACCCAAGCTTGCACAGCAAGAGCTTTTCTTATCTACTGAGAAAGTGCCCACCCTAGATTAGTAGTTAAATACACAGACACACACAAACACATACACACACACACACACAGACACACACACACACATACACACACACACGCAAACACACGCACACACACAAACACATGCACACACACACACAAACACATGCACACACACACAGACACACACAAACACATACACACACACACACACACACGCAAACACACGCACACACACACACACGTATGTGTGTTTGGTGCTTGGGACCTAAAGGCTCTGACTTCTGCAACTGAGTTACATAAAAGTTACATTTTCTTTAACTCACACCATTTCTTTACAACAATTTCGGGGTTTGGAGCTTTTTGGATTGTTGGAAACATTTTAAATATTTTCTTATTTAAGGGAACTTGAAAAACATGGCACTATTCAGAATGCTGAGACACAATGCAAAGATAGTATTCAAATTAAATAATACACCAGATGCACTCACACCATACGTGTGGTTTGCAAATGCTGCTTATTGTGCGTTATGCATATTATGATTTCCTCTGATACCTAAAACTGTGAACTTTCATTAGAATATGCAGTTTTGTGATTCCAAACCCTTAACTCCATGCTGTTAAAATTGTATATATTAATGTCTGATATTTGAAAGGCAGGTGCTGTGAGCATTCTAAATAGAATTTGAAAGGGTTAATTCAATTTAAGTAAAAATATTATTTATAGTGTGAACATGAAAATGGAGTTTTAATATTCAGTGCAAGTTTTGGGAAAACAAAGTCATTTTTGGAATGTTTGATAGGTGTTAACTGACAACAATCTATTGTTCAGACTTTTGGAGTAGTCCCACAAAATATTAGGAACTGATGAAAAGAAAGAATGTGCTATTCTTTTTCAGTGAAAATATCATGAGTCCCATTATCAGTAGGAACTGTTATTACCGGAATATCCCTTTCAAGGCCACTGTTGGACGTGAGGGAGAGCACTCATTGCCATGTCAGGCATTGCATGCTTGCTTTAAACTCATTTCCTTTTCTCTTTGTTTTTCTAATATTTTCATTTTGCCCTGTTGTGAATGTTGAAATAGGCACATGGAGGTTGAATCGAATGTTCATTAAGTTATCAGGCACCTTCAGTATTCTTAAGCATCACAGTGTGTATATGTGATACGAAGACCTCAGAGCGATGATTAGATGGGAAGAATGGTATTTAGATGGGAAGAATGGTATACATTCTGACTTGTCTCCAAAATGAATACCCATTCCTACCAAAGCAGGTATGTTGTGAGGAATGCCAAGAATGTGAGTTAAGTCAGATGGATATGACATCGTTATTTCTTTTGTTCAAACTACAATTTAGTCAAGTTAAAAGGATTAGAAATGATTTATGAAGAGAAGGCTTTGGTCTCTCACTCTCTGCATATTGAGGACCTCTTTCTTTCCATCTACTGGAAGGAGGGAGAGTAGGAGGTAGGCTTATATTTTTCAAACCACACTTTAGTAAGTGTACTTAAGTGCTTTAACCTCCCTTCTAGCCCACCACCTACTAGAGAGAGTGGAAAGGAAAGGTTAATACGACAAAGGTTAATTAACAAAGGAGAATGTGGACCTGTTTAGAAATTGTTCTTTGTAGCCAATCCAATCTGCACTGTCAGGATATAAGCAGTTCAGTTCATACAAATGAGCAGTGCCAGCTTGATCCACTTTCAAACACCATTCATGAATCAGTAATAACAGTTCTATCCAGATGAAACCATGAGGCTCTGCCAATCGGCCAGAGGTCGCAGAAGTGGCAAGAAGCCACCTGAACATCACCAGAAGTTCTTTGATGGTGTTTCTTTCTATGAAGTCACAACAAATGATGACAAGCAAGTAGTGGCAAGGGGAACCAATACCACAAAGCATCATTTACTGTTTGTTGGCTTATATTTATACCCTTTCCAGACAGCACGAGTTCTCTCAAGCATTCGCTCTAGCAAAATATTATGTTCTTTTTCCAGACTGCTTCCAGAAAAATGCCATGTGTTTGTTCTCAGCAAAACATCCTTCCACTTGTCCAATTCAGCAAGAATACCCACGCAAAAGATAGTTTCTAGAAAACATTACATGACACAACTGAGTTTCCAAAGAAATTTCTACTTGAAGAAGAGGAATAGGAGGAAGAGGAAGAAGAGGAGGAGAAAGAGGAGGAGGAAGAGGAGGAAGAGGAAGAAAAAGAAGAAAGAAACAGAAGCAGCTTTTCTGGTGATGGTTGAGCAAGGAACTGATCTATTAGAATGTCATTAGAAGTCTTTTATTTCTTTGTTCCTTTTACAGAATTAGGTTTCCCCGTAGGTCCATAACCTATCCAATTTAAGTTCTCCAACCTTTAAGCAGTGTCAGGTGTGGGTTCCAGCTCATGGCATGGGTCTTAAATCCAGTTATAAAGGGCATGGGATCACTGTTGTGGTTTGCCCTGAAGTTACTGTATTTTGATGCTAATTCCAGTGCCCCAAGGACAGCTGCCTAGTAAGGACTCAGAACTCAGGTGACTTCACCAGAACCACCTCTTCATTGAATTTGTAAAGTACTGGTGAGGGGCAGGTATAGGATAGAAGGAGGCCTGTCATTGGAGGAGAAGGAAGGATGGGCGGGAGAGAAGTTTGAAGGAAGAGGAGGAGACTAAGGGAGAGAGGAAGAGACAGGAGGGAGAGAGGGAGAGAAGTGGTGGCAGGACAAGATGGCAGGTGATGTTAAGATTCTGCTCTGTGTATTTACAGGTTGTTATTAATGTTCTAAAGGGATGGATGGTACCGGGCTTTATATGTTTAAGTGGGCAATTATATCTTGTCAATTGGGTCAAAGATTGTTGTGTTGTGTGTTCTTTTATGTGAGGGTTTGAGTGTGCGGCTAGGATGTGTTTCCGCCAAGATACCCAGCAGATATCTTGGGGCACCGCGGTGCAGACCTAGCGGGGTAAAAAACCAACAATACTTTTTATTTTTATATTTTTACAACAACAGATCTCTGCAGAAGAGGAGGCAATAAGATTGTAAGAGCCAGAGGTGGTTGATGGCTCCAGGGAAATAGCAACTTACAAACACAGCAGAACGGATACACTAATGGATTCAGAGACCATGGCAGTACACAGAAGACCACCTGCACAGGTTCAAAACACATGAAATTCCATCACTAAGAAGGGGGTGTGAACGCAAAGTCCCACTCTTAAACAAGAAGCTATTTGCTGTTGTTTTCCTCTGGGAAGGGGAAAGACTTTTCTCCATTGGAGTGTTACTGAGTGTAGCAATAACTGTTCAGGGTGGACCCCAGGTTCAGGAGTAACTGGCCTACTCAAAATGGACTTGGAGTTTTGTTTGTTTGTTTGTTTTTGTTTTTTGGGACTTACTTTTGTTTATTTTGGCTTTTTTAAAGATGAGTTTAACTTTGACAGAGGGAGAAAATATGGAGTTGGGTGGTAGGGAGCTGGGGAGGGTCTGAGAGGAGTTAAGAAAAAGGAAAGAATATGGTCAATGTATAGTCTATGTAAAAATCTTTAAATAAAAACATGAAAATGCTACTTTGTGAACTTTTGCTGAGAACAACTCTGATAAATGTAACAAAATAAGAGAGTGTTACTGGGACCAGCCTGCTGTCAGGCACTTTGTATCTTCTTGGTAGTAACTCCTTTGCTTCTGCCCCACTTAATGTATATCTGCAAGGTTAATGTCAAACGGGTGCCAGGAGAAATGGACTCATGAGAATGCTTCTTCCCTTCTACATTTTCCACTGCACTTCATACCACATATCCTTATATGGGAATCTACATTTATCTCTACCTCTGAACTCTTGGGGATTTCAGCTTTACTTAGTCTTCAGTATTTTCACTTGTTTGATTTTTACATCATCCTGATATTTTCATTTTTTCTCATTTAGACTGAAACATAAATTATGTTTCATAATCATTGCCTATGCTTGCAATATTGTTTTCAAGTGCCATAGTCAGAGTAGGCAGTCAGTCCTCCTGTAGCTGCACTTCTTATTAGTTCATTTGCCTGATGGCAAGAGATATTTCCTTACCATCCAAAGGAAGGTTTTCTCTGAACACCTTCCATTTCTCAGGAACCTGACAGCACCCAATCTCCTCTGTGCTATTTTCTGGAGATCTAAGCATCCAGGAGTCACTCCAAACTCCACACACAAACAAACAGGGAAAACTATGACTTCCACTCCTCTGTTGTGTCCACCTTTACCTTGGAAAAAGCATTTGACCTCTCTCTTCTTTATTTTGATTCCTTGCAGTTGTATACCCACTCCAGTTTCATTCATTCTTCCCACACTTGTTGAAAATTGATTTTACTAAAGTCAGTTATGATGTCTTCATTTTAAAACCCAGGGCAGTGAAGAAGTGTTCGTTACAATTCTTATTTGAGGGCCCATGCAATGACTCAGGGGGTAAAGTTGTTGGAGGACAAGCCTGCCAACCTGATTTTGTCCTCAGAACTCAACGTGGTGAAGAACACTGATTCCCAAAAGTTGTCCTTTGGTGTTTATAGAGGTCTGCACATATGTGGATATGCATGACTTCATGAACACATGCACATGATAATAAAATTAAAAATCACTTGCTCCATTTAAAAAAGGGCTTTGCCATATTCCTTCCGTCTAGGCATACTGCCCTACTTGCCACATTCTACCTCACTTCCCATGGTACATTGTGCATGTATTCTAAGTAGAGCTTTGTTTTCATCCCTTCATCCTTTTCAAAATCTCTTTGCTTTCTTTGTTCCTTTGATACCTCTCTCTCTCTCTCTCTCTCTCTCTCTCTCTCTCTCTCTCTCTCTCTCCCTCTTTCCCTTAAATAATTAGGTGTTTAAACAAAAGAATAAGTTGATTGTCAAAATAAAGGTCCATGATAGTGATACAGTGGTAAGAAGGGCTGGAGGAGGTCTAGCAGGCATGGCAACTTCCATTACACTTGTCTGGCCCTGTGCAGAGAATATTAGTTGAGTGGATCTCCTAGAATTCTTTCCTTGGAGACTCTGGGACTCTAGTTCCTTCCATTGTTTTAATGCCATGCATTTTAGGATAAAGGCTGTAAGGTGACCATGTGAAGAAAATATTTAGTCAAGTACAGCTGCGGGCTAAATACCTGGGGTCTGTATTGACTTATAAGTTCTCCTACATTCCATCATTCCATCAACCAGACCAGCCATCTACCTCCTTTAGATGCAGACTGTCTGTGTCCTTGATGGTCAGGTGATCCCAAACCTACTTTAAACTATGGAAGGAGGTATCAGTCTTCTGAGTTAGCCAGCCATGACTTATTACATTTTTCAACTTTTATATCACTCCAACAATTCTCAGTAATGATGACATTTACTCTCCCAAAGGTAATTAAGTGCTCTTTTGTGTCTCAGCAATGGTCATCATTAACATTCATGTTATTGCAGATGCTGATGCATTTAATGTTACAATTAGGTACCAGGGAATGGAGCAGATTGTGTAAGGAGGGACGTTGTCAATATCTTCTCTCAAGTCAAACAGCTTTTTGGTGTCTCTCTGCCTCATTGATTCACCATCTTTTATTTTTTCTTCCAAATCTCATATTTTCTTTAGAGTGTGCCTCTTAATTTATTTCTTCCTCCACTTTTTATTATTTAACTGTGTATTGTTTAATTAAATAAGATTACATTACTGTTGGTGATGGCCTTCAAAGTAAATTGTTATGCAGTAGTCTTTTTATTTCATACTCTTTCACCAAAGCACTTTACAGTATTAATTAGTAACTTCTCACAACACTTCACAGAGGTGAATTAATTGTATCCCTTTTTCTGATGAGATATCCATCTAAGTGAAGGACAAAAGTAGGTTTGCTTCATAAACACATCTGTTTAAATTCCTTCTCTTTGCTCTAGTCCTAACATGAATTTATAATGAGATAAGCACTAGCAATTATTTCTTGAGGTTCTTTGATGACACCATGGTAAACACCTTAGGTGGGTTAAACCTGCAATCTTCAGGATATCACAGTTAGATATTGCAAGGGATTAAAAGGCCTTAGAAATTTGCTTTGAAACACTGTCCACTTATTCACATTTAGAGACAGTAGCCCAGAGCAGCACTGGGTGCAACTGTTGGTAAGTCCGTTCACAGCAAATGATGGTTAGGTAGTTATAAAATTATGCCTTTTATTTTCTCTCTTTGCCATTTAGTCAGTTGTTTTCTTCCATGATGCAGTGACATAACTAGACTGATGAAGTTCATTCTCTAGAACAGCTAGTGGCTTAGTGCTGAGAAGGCTTTGGGCAAAGACCAGTGCACCATTCATGGGTTGCCTGTCCTTACTCAGTTCCTGACCTAGAACAATAGCTGCCCAGAACTCACTAATCAGGATCTTCTGTGGAAGGATGTTGTCAGCAGAGCTTAATCTATTTTTTTTAAATTGTGGATGGCAGTATCAAGTCAGAAGGTTGAAGAACAAATTGCTGAGGATGCTGATTGATGGCTTTTCCTGCCTCTCTTGCATAATTAAGAACTACTTTCCTAGGGATGACACCATTCACAGTAGGCTGGGTCCCTTACATCAATTAGCAATTTGGTAGAAAAAGTATCTTCTTTTTGAATATTTTATTTATTTACATTTCAAATGTTATCCCATATCCCGGTTTCCCCTCTGGAAACTCCCTATCCCATCCTCCTTCCCTTCCTCTCCTGCTTCTATGAGGGTGCTCCCACATCAACTGACCCACTCGTGCCTCCCTACCCTGGCATTCCCCTACACTCGGGCATCAAGCCTTCCCAGGACCAAGAGACTCTCCTCCCATTGATGTACAACAAGACCATGGTCTGCTACATATGCAGCTGAAACCATGGGTCCTTCCATGTGTGCTCTTTGGTTGGTGGTTTAGTCCCTCAGAGCTCTGGGGTTTCTGGTTGGTTAATATTGTTGTTCTTTCTATGGATTGCAAACCCCTCCAGCTCCTTTCGTCCTTTCTCTATTTCCTCTATTGGGAAACCCGTGCTCAGTCCAATGGTTGGCTTGGAGCATCCGCCTCTGTATTTGTGAGACTCTCGAAGAACCTCTCAGGAGATAGCTATAACAGGCTCCTGTCAGCATGCACTTTTTTGGAGTCTGCAATAGTGTGTCTGGGTTTGGTGTTTGTGTATGGGATGGATTACCAGGTGAGGAAGTCTCTGGATGGCCTTTCCTTCAGTCTCTGCTCCATATTTGTCTCCTTATTTCTTCCCTTGAGTATTTTGTTCTAAGAAGGACTGAAGCATCCATGCTTTGGTCTTCTATTTTTTTGAGCTTCATGTGGTCTGTAAATTGTATTTTAGGTATTCCTAGCTTTTGGGCTAATATTCACTTATCTGTGCGTGCATACCATGTATGTCATTTTGTGACTGAGTTACCTCACTTAGGATGATATTTTCTAATTCTATCCATTTGCCTAAGAATTTCAGGAAGTCATTGTTTTTAACAGCTGAGTAGAACTCCACTGTATAAATGTTCCACATTTTCTGTACCCGTTCCTCTGTTGAAGGACATCTGGGTTATTTCCAGCTTCTGGCTATTATAAATAAGGCTGTTATGAGCATAGTGGAACATGTATGCTTGTTAGATGTTAGAGCATTTTTTGGGTATATGCTCAGTAGTGGTATAGCTGGGTCCTCAGGTAGTACTATGTCCAATTTTCTGAGGAACCACCAGATTGATTTCCAGAGTGGTTGTACCAACTTGCATTCCCATCAACAATGGAGGAGTGTTTCTCTTTCTCCACCTCCTCACAAGCATGTGTTGTCACTTGACTTTTTGATCTTTGCCATTCTGACTGTTGTGAATTAGAATGTCAGGATTGTTTTGATTTGCATTCCCTGATGACTAAGGGTGTTGAACATTTCTTTAGGTCCTTCTCAGCCATTCAGTATTCCTTAGGTGAGAATTCTTTGTTTAGCTCTGTACCCCAATTTTAATAGGGTTATTTTGTTCTTGGGAGTCAAACTTCTTGAGTTCTTTGTATATATTGAATATTAGCCCTATACTGAGAAGAGAAAGGGGTAAAGAGCCTAGAACACATGGGGATAAGGGGCAATATCCTGAATAGAACATCAGTGGCTTATCAAGAATCAACAAATGAGACCTGATAAAATTCCAAAGCTTCTGGAGGGCAATAGATTGGCAAAAGATCTTTATCAATCCTACATTTCATAAAGGGCTACATATGTAGTAGAAGATGGCTTTGTCGGGCATCAGTGGGAAGAGAGGCCCTTAGTTGTGTCCAGTCTAGATGCCCCAGTGTAAGAGAATGTCAGGGTGGGGAGGTAAGAGTGTGGGTGGGTTGGTGTGGAAGCACCCTCACAGAAGCAGGGGAATGAGGATGGAATAGCAGGTTTCTGGAGGGGAAACTGGGAAAGGGGATATCATTTTAAATGTAAATTTTAAAAATCCAATAAAAGAAAAAAAAAGAAAACAGAAAAACTTGAATACTTACTCTAGATTAATTAATTAATTAATTAATTAATAGAAACTTAAATTAAAAAGTCCTGTATCATCATCATGAGATGTGATTTTAAATCTGAATCTTGCTTTCCAGTGTGTTGGGGTATCCAGGACTTGCTGTAGTTGGAGAAGTGGGATCTGATGATGCCAAGTAGCCTTGGTTTCTGTGGCTTAGGTTCTTAGACTTGCCTCTCACTATCTGGTTATCTCTGGTGTTAGTTGGTCTTGCTGTCTCTGACTGAAGCCTGTCCCTCCTGTGAGCCTGTGAGCCTGTGAACCTGTGAATTTAGGAGTGACAGTGTTCCTGGGAGACCAGCTCTCTTTGGGCAGGATTTTGATCCAGAGAGCTGTGCCACAGTCTTAACTCCTAGGTGCAGATGGAGACTGGAATTATCCTGTCTCCAGTTGCTCCGGGGTTCATGAGCCCTCTGGTTTCCTGTCAGGTCCCTCTTTGGCCAGTTATTGGAGCAAAAGTGTTAGTCTCATTTGTGAACTTGAGAGTGAAAACACTCATAGGAGACCAGCTTTCTCTGGGCAGATTTGAGAGCTGTGCCACAGGATTGGAAAAAGTTTCTTGGGCAAGAGAGATGGCTCAGTGGTTAAGAGCACTGGCTGCTCTTCCAGAGGACCTGAGTTCAATTGCTAGCAACCACATGGTGGCTCACAATCATCTATAATGGGATTCTATGCCTTCTTCTGGTGTGTCTAAAGACAGCTACAGTGTACTCATATAAATAAAAATTAACAGAAAAAAAATTTAGAAGTTTCTTGACTGAGGCTACCCTTTGCCATCTGTGTCAAGTCAATAACCAAGATTAACCCTCATAGTTGGCAACATTTTCATCTCAGAACAATGAATATATTACCTCATTTCTTTATGGTTTAGTGAATTATGCCAAAAATCTACTGATAACTTGTGGAAGTTCCCTCGTATTATTTATTGTCTTATTGTTGCTCTCCAACTTCTGTTTCTGTTTTTATTTTAACAATTTGATTATAGCGTATACTCACATTTCCACATGAACTTCTTAGAACTTATTGTAATTTATGATGTTATATTTTTTGACTTGGATGTTCATTCTTGTCCACAAGTTTGTATATGGGTATTTTGGGCTCTTTCTTTTCTCTTCCTCTTCATCCTCCTTATCCTTTTAATCTTCATTGTCTTCTCACTCCTCCAATCACCTCTTCTCCTTCTACCTCTGCTTCTCATGTTGACTTTAAGCTTGTTAACTAGCTGAGGACGAATTTTAACTTCTGATTTTTCTAGCTCCATCTCCCAGTTTTGAGATTGTAGGCATGCTCAGTTTGGGGCTATTATTTCTTTAAGTAAACCTTGCTCTCATCTCCTTCTGGGCATCTCATGATGTATATATTAGGTTACCTATAAGCATCCTATAAATATCTTTGACCTTTCTGATTCTTTTTTCAAAGTAATATATCTTCTCTTTAGAGCTTGTATTTTAAGTTTTTCTTAGTTCATTTTATTAGTCAATTTCTCTCTCTTTATGCTCGTTGTAACTTTGTTTTGATATGTGTATATTTGAAAAGACCCACTTCTACAGGTTTTTATACACTAATTCTGTACAGCAAGATACTAACCAACCAATCTTGGTTGAGTTTGGACTGTCTTCCTACGACAGAGACTTCTTTGGTCTTGATGTCCACATAGATTCCTAAGCAAAGAGATTACTGCCCATCTTCTCCCCTCCCTCCCTTGCTTTCTCCCTTCTCTCTCTCTCTCTCTCTCTCTCTCTCTCTCTCTCTCTCTCTCTCTCTCTCTCTCTCTCTCTCTCTGACTGACACTGGGTATTTGGGAAACGTCTCCAGCAATAGTTAGACTAGTTGAGATACACTCCAATCTTCTCTCTCCCTCCCAGTGAGAAGCTGAAATGCACAGTTAAATTTAAATCTCATAATGTTGTGCCAGAGGAGGTGCTATGGAGAGGTTACAGACTTTGATGCCACCGATTTGATGCTTACTTGGGGTTCAGAAGTCCCTTAATTGCTTTAGAAGGAATAATAGGTACATGTATTGTTGCTGAATCAGTATCTATTTAGGAGGACGGTTCAAGAACTTCCTGTTCTGTCATGTAATTCCATTTCACACCTTTTTTTTCCTCTTTTAAATTTAAATTCATCATTTTCACATAACTATGATAACTTCTTTATAGTATATTGTTCTATAATATACTAAATTTATAAAATAATGATGCCAATATTATTGCCAATAACTAGAAAATAATAGATTCTTTCTATTATATGCATGCAAATACATATAAACCAATATATACCCAATTGTGCACTAATATAGTTAACAACAAAACTAAATTGATGTGGCTGTCCATAAGAACAGAAATGAACGCAGTTGGGAGCTTAGGAAGGGAAGTGAGGCTATTCTATTTATCTCTACTCTTACATCTCCTACTTCCCCATTTCAAACACAGATGTGGAAATCCTTTAAAATGTCTATTGAAATATATTTTAAGTACAACATTTATAATTAATATGCAGCAAATGACACTGAAAATATTAATGTCATACATAGTCAGGAAACAAAATTAATAAAAGCACAATCCAAAATACTGAGAATATGTGAAAAGAACTATTCATAGCTGTATATTAAATTTCAGAGAAGCATTTTTCAAGTGAGTTTAGAATTTTGTATTTTAATTATACATTTTACTGCATTGTATTTTCAGGAAAACAACTTTTTATGAAACCTTAATATCCTCTTATTCAACTAGTTATTAGTAGTAATAATACTATTCTTTAAAATACATTTTCAATTATTTACATATTTGTGGGGAAATGAGGGTTTCACCATATATTGTGATGGTTAGAGGACTACTTATGGAAGTCATTTCTCTCCTTCTGTTATGTAGATTTTTGGGGATCAAACTGCTGATTCCCAGATTTGAGAGACAAAGAGTTTTAAATACTGACTCCTTTCACCAGTCTCACATTGTCTTCAAAATTTCTATACATTATAAAGTAATGCTATTAAGTAACTTATAAAAGGCATATGAAGTACCAAATGAAGTAGTTTAAGTGAATAGACTGTAATTTAAACTTTACTTTGGCTTTGGCTTTGTGCGTGCTGGGCAAACACTCTACCACTGTACCTAGCCCTTGAAACTTACCTTGAAAATAAAAGTATAAATTTATTTTTCTTTCAATATATATATTTCATAGTTTTCCTCGTTGAGATAGCCCAGAGCAATGGCAACACCATGGCTTTGTTCTTTACTTTGTAGTTTCTTTTAATTTGCTTTTCATTTTATTTTTTATTTTTTTTTATTATTTTTTTTATTAACTTTAGTATTTCTTATATACATTTCAAGTGTTATTCCCTTTCCCGGTTTCCGGGCAAACATCCCCCTCCCCCCTCCCCTTCCTTATGGGTGCCCCCCTCCCAACCCTCCCCCCATTGCCGCCCTCCCCCCATAGTCTAGTTCACTGGGGGTTCAGTCTTAGCAGGACCCAGGGCTTCCCCTTCCACTGGTGCTCTTACTAGGATATTCATTGCTACCTATGGGGGTCAGAGTCCAGGGTCAGTCCATGTATAGTATTTAGGTAGTGGCTTAGTCCCTGGAAGCTCTGGTTGCTTGACATTGTTGTACTTTTGGGGTCTCGAGCCCCTTCAAGCTCTTCCAGTTCTTTCTCTGATTCCTTCAACGGGGGACCTATTCTCAGTTCAGTGGTTTGCTACTGGCATTCGCCTCTGTATTTGCTGTATTCTGGCTGTGTCTCTCAGGAGCGATCTACATCCGGCTCCTGTTGGTCTGCACTTCTTTGCTTCATCCATCTTGTCCAATTGGGTGGCTGTATATGTATGGGCCACCTGTGGGGCAGGCTCTGAATGGGTGTTCCTTCAGTCTCTGTTTTAATCTTTGCCTCTCCCTTCCCAGCCAAGGGTATTCTTTTTCCTCATTTAAAGAAGGAGTGAAGCATTCACATTTTGATCATCCGTCTTGAGTTTCGTTTGTTCTAGGGATCTAGGGTAATTCAAGCATTTGGGCTAATAGCCACTTATCAATGAGTGCATACCATGTATGTCTTTCTGTGATTGGGTTAGCTCACTCAGGATGATATTTTCCAGTTCCAACCATTTGCCTACGAATTTCATAAACTCGTTGTTTTTGATAGCTGAGTAATATTCCATTGTGTAGATGTACCACATTTTCTGTATCCATTCCTCTGTTGAAGGGCATCTGGGTTCTTTCCATTTTCTGGCTATTATAAATAAGGCTGCGATGAACATAGTGGAGCACGTGTCTCTTTTATATGTTGAGGCATCTTTTGGGTATATGCCCAAGAGAGGTATAGCTGGATCCTCAGGCAGTTCAATGTCCAATTTTCTGAGGAACCTCCAGACTGATTTCCAGAATGGTTTTACCAGTCTGCAATCCCACCAACAATGGAGGAGTGTTCCTCTTTCTCCACATCCTCGCGAGCATCTGCTGTCACCTGAGTTTTTGATCTTAGCCATTCTCACTGGTGTGAGGTGAAATCTCAGGGTTGTTTTGATTTGCATTTCCCTTATGACTAAAGATGTTGAACATTTCTTTAGGTGTTTCTCAGCCATTCGGCATTCCTCAGGTGTGAATTCTTTGTTTAGCTCTGAACCCCATTTTTTAATAGGGTTATTTGTTTCCCTGCGGTCTAACTTCTTGAGTTCTTTGTATATTTTGGATATAAGGCCTCTATCTGTTGTAGGATTGGTAAAGATCTTTTCCCAATCTGTTGGTTGCCGTTTTGTCCTAACCACAGTGTCCTTTGCCTTACAGAGGCTTTGCAATTTTATGAGATCCCATTTGTCGATTCTTGATCTTAGAGCATAAGCCATTGGTGTTTTGTTCAGGAAATTTTTTCCAGTGCCCATGTGTTCCAGATGCTTCCCTAGTTTTTCTTCTATTAGTTTGAGTGTGTCTGGTTTGATGTGGAGGTCCTTGATCAACTTGGACTTAAGCTTTGTACAGGGTGATAAGCATGGATCGATCTGCATTCTTCTACATGTTGACCTCCAGTTGAACCAGCATCATTTGCTGAAAATGCTATCTTTTTTCCATTGGATGGTTTTGGCTCCTTTGTCAAAAATCAAGTGACCATATGTGTGTGGGTTCATTTCTGGGTCTTCAATTCTATTCCATTGGTCTATCTGTCTGTCTCTGTACCAATACCATGCAGTTTTTATCACTATTGCTCTGTAATACTGCTTGAGTTCAGGGATAGTGATTCCCCCTGAAGTCCTTTCATTGTTGAGGATAGCTTTAGCTATCCTGTGTTTTTTGTTATTCCAGATGAATTTGCAAATTGTTCTGTCTAACTCTTTGAAGAATTGGATTGGTATTTTGATGGGGATTGCATTGAATCTGTAGATTGCTTTTGGTAAAATGGCCATTTTTACTAAATTAATCCTGCCAATCCATGAGCATGGGAGATCTTTCCATCTTCTGAGGTCTTCTTCAATTTCTTTCCTCAGTGTCTTGAAGTTCTTATTGTACAGATCTTTTACTTGCTTGGTTAAAGTCACACCGAGGTACTTTATATTATTTGGGTCTATTATGAAAGGTGTCGTTTCCCTAATTTCTTTCTCGGCTTGTTTCTCTTTTGTATAGAGGAAGGCAACTGATTTATTTGAGTTAATTTTATACCCAGCCACTTTGCTGAAGTTGTTTATCAGCTTTAGTAGTTCTCTGGTGGAACTTTTGGGATCACTTAAATATACTATCATGTCATCTGCAAATAGTGATATTTTGACCTCTTCTTTTCCGATCTGTATCCCCTTGATCTCCTTTTGTTGTCTGATTGCTCTGGCTAGAACTTCAAGAACTATATTGAATAAGTAGGGAGAGAGTGGGCAGCCTTATCTAGTCCCTGATTTTAGTGGGATTGCTTCAAGTTTCTCTCCATTTAGTTTAATGTTAGCAACTGGTTTGCTGTATATGGCTTTTACTATGTTTAGGTATGGGCCTTGAATTCCTATTCTTTCCAGGACTTTTATCATGAAGGGGTGTTGAATTTTGTCAAATGCTTTCTCAGCATCTAATGAAATGATCATGTGGTTCTGTTCTTTCAGTTTGTTTATATAATGGATCACATTGATGGTTTTCTGTATATTAAAGCATCCCTGCATGCCTGGGATGAAGCCTACTTGATCATGGTGGATGATTGTTTTGATATGCTCTTGAATTCGGTTTGCCAGAATTTTATTGAGTATTTTTGCATCGATATTCATAAGGGAAATTGGTCTGAAGTTCTCTTTCTTTGTTGTGTCTTTGTGTGGTTTAGGTATAAGAGTAATTGTGGCTTCGTAGAAGGAATTCGGTAGTGCTCCATGTGTTTCAATTTTGTGGAATAGTTTGGATAATATTGGTATGAGGTCTTCTATGAAGGTTTGATAGAATTCTGCACTAAACCCGTCTGGACCTGGGCTCTTTTTGGTTGGGAGACCTTTAATGACTGCTTCTATTTCCTTAGGAGTTATGGGGTTGTTTAACTGGTTTATCTGTTCCTGATTTAACTTTGGTACCTGGTATCTGTCTAGGAAATTGTCCATTTCCTGAAGATTTTCAAGTTTTGTTGAATATAGGTTTTTATAGTAAGATCTGATGATTTTTTGAATTTCCTCTGAATCTGTAGTTATGTCTCCCTTTTCATTTCTGATTTTGTTAATTTGGATGCACTCTCTATGTCCTCTCGTTAGTCTGGCTAAGGGTTTATCTATCTTGTTGATTTTCTCAAAGAACCAACTTTTGGTTCTGTTGATTCTATCTATGGTCCTTTTTGTTTCTACTTGGTTGATTTCAGCTCTGAGTTTGATTATTTCCTGCCTTCTACTCTTCCTGGGTGTATTTTCTTCTTTTTGTTCTAGAGCTTTTTGGTGTGCTGTCAAGCTGCTGACATTTGCTCTTTCCTGTTTCTTTCTGCAGGCACTCAGCGCTATGAGTTTTCCTCTTAGCACAGCTTTCATTGTGTCCCATAAGTTTGGGTATGTTGTATCTTCATTTTCATTAAATTCTAAAAAGTTTTTAATTTCTTTCTTTATTTCTTCCTTGACCAGGTTATCATTGAGTAGAGCATTGTTCAATTTCCACGTATATGTGGGCATTCTTCCCTTATTGTTATTGAAGACCAGTTTTAGGCCGTGGTGGTCCGATAGCACGCATGGGATTATTTCTATCTTTCTGTACCTGTTGAGGCCCGTTTTTTGACCAATTATATAGTCAATTTTGGAGAAAGTACCATGAGGAGCTGAGAAGAAGGTATATCCTTTTGCTTTAGGATAGAATGTTCTATAAATATCCGTTAAGTCCATTTGTCTCATGACTTCTCTTAGTCTGTCGACATCACTGTTTAATTTCTGTTTCCATGATCTGTCCATTGATGAGAGTGGGGTGTTGAAATCTCCCACTATTATTGTGTGAGAGGTGCAATGTGTGCTTTGAGCTTTAGTAAGGTTTCTTTTACGTATGTAGGTGCCCTTGTATTTGGGGCATAGATATTTAGGATTGTGAGTTCATCTTGATGGATTTTTCCTTTGATGAATATGAAGTGTCCTTCCTTATCTTTTTTGATGACTTTTAGTTGGAAATTGATTTTATTTGATATTAGAATGGCTACTCCAGCTTGTTTCTTCTGACCATTTGCTTGGAAAGTTGTTTTCCAGCCTTTCACTCTGAGGTAGTGTCTGTCTTTGTCTCTGAGGTGTGTTTCCTGTAGGCAGCAGAATGCAGGGTCCTCGTTGCGTATCCAGTTTGTTAATCTATGTCTTTTTATTGGGGAGTTGAGGCCATTGATATTGAGAGATATTAAGGAATAGTGATTATTGCTTCCCGTTATATTCATATTTGGATGTGAGGTTATGTTTGTGTGCTTTCATTCTCTTTGTTTTGTTGCCAAGACGATTAGTTTCTTGCTTCTTCTAGGGTATAGCTTGCCTCCTTATGTTGGGCTTTACCATTTATTATCCTTTGTAGTGCTGGATTTGTGGAAAGATATTGTTTAAAATTGGTTTTGTCATGGAATATCTTGGTTTCTCCATCAATGTTAATTGAGAGTTTTGCTGGATACAGTAACCTGGGCTGGCATTTGTGTTCTCTTAGGGTCTGTATAACATCAGTCCAGGATCTTCTGGCCTTCATAGTTTCTGGCGAGAAGTCTGGTGTGATTCTGATAGGTCTCCCTTTATATGTTACTTGACCTTTTTCCCTTACTGCTTTTAATATGCTTTCTTTATTTTGTGCGTTTGGTGTTTTGACAATTATGTGACGGGAGGTGTTTCTTTTCTGGTCCAATCTATTTGGAGTTCTGTAGGCTTCTTGTATGTCTATGGGTATCTCTTTTTGTAGGTTAGGGAAGTTTTCTTCTATGATTTTGTTGAAGATATTTACTGGTCCTTTGAGCTGGGAGTCTTCACTCTCTTCTATACCTATTATCCTTAGGTTTGATCTTCTCATTGAGTCCTGGATTTCCTGTATGTTTTGGACCAGTAGCTTTTTCCGCTTTACATTATCTTTGACAGTTGAGTCAATGATTTCTATGGAATCTTCTGCTCCTGAGATTCTCTCTTCCATCTCTTGTATTCTGTTGGTGAAGCTTGTATCTACAGCTCCTTGTCTCTTCTTTTGGTTTTCTATATCCAGGGTTGTTTCCATGTGTTCTTTCTTGATTGCTTCTATTTCCATTTTTAATTCCTTCAACTGTTTGATTGTGTTTTCCTGGAATTCTTTCAGGGATTTTTGTGTCTCCTCTCTATGGTCTTCTACTTGTTTATTTATGTTTTCCTGGAATTCTTTCAGGGATTTTTGTGTCTCCTCTCTATGGGCTTCTACTTGTTTATTTATGTTTTCCTGGAATTCTTTCAGGTATTTTTGCGATTCTTTCAGGCATTTTTGCGATTCCTCTCTGTAGGCTTCTACTTGTTCTCTAAGGGAGTTCTTCACGTCTTTCTTGAAGTCCTCCAGCATCATGATCAAATATGATTTTGGAACTAGATCTTGCTTTTCTGGTGTGTTTGGATATTCCATGTTTGTTTTGATGGGAGAATTGGGCTCCGATGGTGCCATGTAGTCTTGGTTTCTGTTGCTTGGGTTCCTGCGCTTGCCTCTCGCCATCAGATTATCTCTAGTGTTACTTTGTTCTGCTATTTCTGACAGTGGCTAGACTGTCCTATAAGCCTGTGTGTCAGGAGTGCTGTAGACCTGTTTTCCTCTCTTTCAGTCAGTTATGGGGACAGAGTGTTCTGCTTTCCGGCATGTGGTTTTTCCTCTCTACAGGTCTTCAGCTGTTCCTGTGGGCCTGTGTCTTGAGTTCACCAGGCAGCTTTCTTGCAGCAGTAAAGTTGGTCTTACCTGTGGTCCCGAGGCTCAAGTTCGCTCGTGGGGTGCTACCCACGGGCTCTCTGCAGCGGCAGCAACCAGGAAGACCTGTGCCGCCCCTTCCGGGAGCTTCAGTGCACCAGGGTTCCAGATGGTCTTTGGCTTTTTCCTCTGGCGTCCGAGATGTGTGTGCAGAGAGCAGTCTCTTCTGGTTTCCCAGGCTTGTCTGCCTCTCTGAAGGTTCAGCTCTCCCTCCCACGGGATTTGGGTGCAGAGAACTGTTTATCCGGTCTGTTTCCTTCTGGTTCTGGTGGTGTCTCAGGCACAGGGGTCCTGCCGCTCCTGGGCCCTCCCCCACGGGAGCCCAGAGGCCTTATACAGTTTCCTCTTGGGCCAGGGATGTGGGCAGGGGTGAGCAGTGTTGGTGGTCTCTTCCACTCTGCAGCCTCAGGAGTGCCCACCTGACCAGGCGGTTGGGTCTCTCTCTCACAGAGTCTGGGGGCAGAGAGCTGCTGCGGGCCGGGATCCGTGGGTGTGGGACTTCCGGTAAACACAGAACGTGCCCGGTCCTACAGGAATTCTGCTTCCGTGTGTCCCAAGCTCACCAGGCAGCTTTCTTGCAGCAGAAAAGTTGGTCTTACCTGTGTCCCGGGGCTCAAGTTCGCTCGTGGGGTGCTGCCCACGGGCTCTCTGCCTCATTTTATTTTTTATTAATCATTTTATTTGTTTACATTTCAAATGAGATCACCCTTTCTGGTTACCCCTGCACAACCCCTCACATTTTATCCCCCCCCCTTTGCCTCTATGAGGGTGTACCTTTACCACTTACCCACTCCTGCTTCACCACTCTAGCACCTGTCTGTGCTGGGGCATCAAACCTTCACAGGACCTCCCTTCCCATTGATAAAGGATAAAGCTATCCTTTGCTACATATGTATCTGGAGCCATGGATCCCTCCATGTATACTTTGTGGTTAGTGGTTTAGTCTCTGGGAGCTCTGGGTGGTCTGGATAGTTGATATTGTTCTTCCTATGGGGTTGCAATCCCCTTCAGCTCCTTCAGTCCTTCCCCTAGCTCTTCCATCAGCGTTCTCAGGCTCAGTCCGACAGTTGGCTGTGAGTATCTTCATCTGTATTGGTCATGTGCTGGTACAACCTCTCAGGGAGCAGCCATACCAGGTTCCTGTTAGCAAACACTTCTTGGCAACAGCAATTCTGTCTGGGTTTAGTTTTGCAGATGGGGCGGTCTCTGGATGGCCTTTCCTTTTGTCTCTGTTCAATTTTTGTCCCTGTCTTTCCTTTGGACAAGAACATTTTTAGGTTAAAAATTTTGAAATTGGTGAGTAGCCCCATCCCTCAACTGAGGTCTTGCCTATGTACTGGAGGTCAACTCTGTAGGTTTTTTCTCCCCTCTGTTTCTTATTTCGGCTAAAGTCGTCCCCGTTGGGTCCTGGGAGCCTATTACTTCACTGGTGTCTGGGACTTTCTAGTGGCTATCCCCAGTTTCTCATCCCCCCACTGCTACATAGCCAGGTTTCTGTAGTGCGGTGGTTATCATGTTCACCTCACCTAACACGTCGTAGTTCGTATTTACAAATCTTAAGTAACAAATTCAACATACATGGACACAAGTCTATGAGAAGAAGTAAACACAATGAGTTTCAAGTATTACCAACTACCAAACAACAAGTGCTGTCTGAGAAACTATCAGCTCTGGTAATCTCCTGGGAACACAGGACAATGAGTGCAATATGTCATTATGGATGGAACCTAGAGAGAAACCTGAGAGAGAGAAATTGTGACCGTAGTGTGAGCTCCAGGCCAACAACAATGTGTCAATACTGACTTATTAGTTGTGAAAAGGGCACTATTAGCATGGTGCTGTCACTGGGAATATCAATGTGCCCTAGATTTGAAATCTGTACCACCGTATCAATTTTTTATAAATGTAAAAGTATTGTGAACTTAAATGTTTACTATTATTTTATGTTAAAGGACGTAAAAGCATAAGAGTGTTCTCACTGGCTATAAATGTCAATTTAAACATTGCATGATATTTATACGTAAGAATTGTTAATTACCATTGGCATAATCCAAAACTCAGAGATTCAGATTTCAAAACTAGAAGTGTAATAAGTAAATATTCTTTGAAGGTAATAGATATCAAATGAGTACTTGGAAACTTTTACATAAAAGCGTTCCTGTCATTATGCAGCTCTTGCCCATGAATGGATTAAGTCAGTCATTCATCATCGATCATCATAAGTTAAACAATTGTTTCTCAAAAAATGATGTTTGATTCTCTTGCAAGAAAAGGCACAAACGAACACCAAGAAATTACATGTATACATGTAAAATTAATATAGTTTAGCTGTCAGAGCTGACTTCAATCTTCCACAAACATAGAGTCTGAGAAATGAATCGCATGCGGCAGGAAGAACATAGATACATCTAGAGAATGGGTGCAGAATGGTCTAGTTTCTAGCCTAGCTCAGTGACAGGTCAAAAGAACTGGAGGAGAATACACTTGAGAGAATCTCTTAAGAGAGATAAGGGTTATAAGATACAAAGCTGTGTGTGGGTCTTGTTTATATGCAATTTGAATAGACAGCTATGATTTTAAAATTTTATTTATGTATTCATTAATATATGTGTGGTGCACATGTGTGTGTAGAAGTCAGAGATCAACGATGTAAAGTAGGTCCTCATTTTCTCCCATTACAAGTATCACCAGATCTGCATGCAAGCACCTTTTAGGCATGGCACTCTTGCCAATGTGAATCAGGAGCTATGAAAGGCACTGTGTAAACAAGTAGAGAAACATGATTACACATGTAGTATCAGAAAGAAGCCACTGTGTTGTTAGCTCTAAACATTTACTATGCTAAGCAAGTCCTAGATACATATGTTATAGAGATGTATGCTATATTTTAGCAAATTAATACTGCTGAAACAGAGATAAATACCATGTGCTTCAAATGGTGGGCAGATGTGTACCCTGGTATGGTTTGTGTACATCTCTTGCCATTTTATGTAGGAGTGGTATTTTTCCTAGTTAAGCATTTTTAAAGAGTAAGCAATATATACTTTTGTCTTCTCTACTTGGTGGGCAGGGCTTTCAGAGATGACACTATGTATAGAAAATGAAGAAAGGTCTAAAGCTGCAAACATACAGATTCAGAGTATTATACTAAAAAGGAAACATAATTTTCAAAAGCAAATCTATTTGGATAATTTATTTAGAAGAATGGTGGTTTTCATGTACATTTTAAACAAGAAAATAACATATAGAAAAATTAAGAATAGAACGAAATTAGCAAATTCATTCTCAGAATAAAACTATTATCTATTAAAAAAAAAACCAAAACACTAAAATGAGTGCTTAAATATCCTGAAAGCAAAGAAAAGAATATGACCTAGAAATTACTGGTGAGAATACACTGTTAAAATGTAAAAAATAAAATAAAAATAAAAATATGAAAAAATAGTGCTTTGAAATTTTGAATGGGCACATTTTGACTCAATAAAACCACATCTTAATGTTAAAGAACTAATTGGAAATGGGACTGTAGATTCACTAATATGTTATCTTAGTTAGGGTTTCAGTGCTGTGCACATACATCATGACTAAGGCAACTCTTATAAAGGCAAGCATTTAATTACTTAAGGTCGGCTTAAAGTTTTAGAGGTTCAGTATATTACTGTCATGGCGGATAGCATGGCAGCACCCAGGCAGACGCAGTGCTGGAGGAGCCCAGAATTCTACATCTTGGAGACTGAGCACAGGAGCCTGCCTACACAGTGACATTTTGCTTTAACAAAGCTACACCTCCTCTAACAAAAACCACACTTCCCAATAGTGCCACTCTCCATGGACCAAGAATATTCAAACTGCCATGGATGTTTTCTCAAACATTTTAAAGAAAAGCAAAACAATAATAACAAGATGACTTAAAATGCCTTCGATGTCAGCACAGAAACTAATACATTACTGTGCAGTCACCCAAGCCCATACTAGGAAGCATCAAAATGGATTGTGTAGGTCCACTTGCAGTAACAGGAATTGCTTTAAGGAACGTGGCCGGAGGGGAAAGAGACCTGAGGGGCAAGAGAAACCTACTTAGGAATTCTCTGAAATGTATCACTGGGCTGTCACCAAAGTTGAATCTTTAGAGAAATTTCCAGGAGCAAGGGCTCGGGAAAGGGAGTAAGGATTTTGCACACACATTGACCATGGTCTTCAGAGGGAGCATTTTATTCAACATGGGGCAGTTCTTAGAATTTTAGCTTTTAAACATCTTTTCCAGTTTGCATTGAAAAATAGCATTTCACAGTTTTAAATTTCCTTGACTACTGTTGTTTTATACATTTATTTCCCCACATGTTTATTGATTGATGTCATCTTTTGTGAAGTTACTTTCATTTTATATATGTAATATTTGTTATTTTTCTAATTTGGAGAGGATTTTATAAATTTAATTCTCGACCCATCATATACTGGAATTATCAATTTTTAAAATTGTCTATATTTCTTTAGTTTTTTTTACAATGAATTTTTGAAACTCTATGTTTTATATAGTCACTTTTAAAATATTTTTAAATGGCATCTGTTTTATGACATAATCTCATGGTTTTAATTTATATATTTCTAAATACATGAATTTATTTATTTTTTAATTTAAATTACATTTAAATATTTATGTTATGGGGAAGGGGACCTGTGAATCATGATGTACTTGTGGGAGTCAGAGGACAGTCTTTGAGGAATAGTCCCCTAAATTCATCATGAGTGTCCCTAGAATTAAACTTAATCTTCAGGCTTGGTCATAGGCACTTAACCCCTGAGTCATCTTGCCAGGTCGATAAAGGCCCTTCAACATATAGTTATATAAAGTGTCACTCCTGCTTCTGTTCATATATTATACTTAAAGCTTAAATCTGTAATCCATTTGGACTTTATTTTGGTACAATATAATATATTATATTACAATAACAATATAATTACTGTATGCCAGTGTCATACAAATATTTTAATTTTTCCAAAACTATTTAATGAATAATGCAGTATTTCTTCAATCATCAGGAGCTCTCAGTTTATAAACAGTATTATTTTTATTATATAGTACATATTCTGTCTTAATTTCTTTTCTCTCCTGTGATAAAACACCATGACAGAAGAATGTACGGAAGGAGTGCTTTATCTTGGAGTTCTAGAGTCAGGAGTCCATCAGGCACGGTGAGTGGAGCTGTAGGCTTGAGTTGAAGGCTTACATTGTTTATAGCAAAAGTGCAGCAGAGAGAGCTGCTCTCTGGGTGAGAGAACACTGGGGACAGCACACAATTTCTGAAGTCCCCAGAAACACACTTTTTTTTTGGCAAGGCCACATCTCCTAAGCCTTCTCAACTATTTGGGAACCAAGTATTAAAATACTTGAGACTTACAGGGACATCTCATTCAAACAACCAGTAGTTGGCAATTTCTAAAACATTTTCATTTTCTATCCTATCTTACTGTCATAGTTTTCTTTTTTAATTAAAATTTTATTTTATTCTATTTTATATGAATGGGTGTATGTGTGTCTATTCACTATGTATATGCATGGTGCTCCTGGAAGGGGACAGAAGAGGAAACTAGATCTCCTGGGACTGAATTATAGATACCTATGGGTTGTCATGTATCCAGAAATTGAATCTGGGTCTGCCTACCCATCTCTCTATCCTCCCATGATTTTTTCCTTATCATCTAAGTATACTCAAGGTTTGAAAAAGAATTAGTTTGTTTTGGATATTGTATCATGGCTCTAAACAAGTATAAAATTATAATTATTTGTTTATGCACATACACATAGCAAATGAAAAACACACTTCAAAGAACTTATCTCTAGTAATAAGTACGAATTTGCTCAAGACAATTTGGCCACACTTAAACCTGAGTGTTAATTTGAGTTTTGGTAATACATTTTTGCAATGGTTATCATCATTATCAACTCAACTTGACTGGGTGTAAACACACTCCCAAGATGTCTCTAAGAAAGGTTTAGTGAGCAGGAAAGACTCACTTTTAAAATGAGTATTGCCATTGCCCTAGAGTGAGATCTAAGACTGAATAAAAAGGAGACAGCTAAATGAAAAGAATTCATCTCTTAGCATTTCCTGGCAACTTGCAACATGCCTTATATCTCTGCCCATCCTTTCCCTTCCATAGTGGACTGTATCTCTCTGGACTGTAAGTCAAAATAAACCCTTTAAGTTGCTTCCTGTCAGAAAATTGGCCATAGCAACAAGAAAAGTTAATAAGAAAAGTAACTAAGATACTTTTCTTTTTGGGGTAGAAAGATGTTGTTCTCATACCAAACAATATGGTGAACACTTGCAGACCACTCCACAATGCCCTGAGGAAAAATGGTGACTACAGTTTAGGGACATTCACAATTATGTGATATCATATGGTATCACCTAAGTTATAGATCTGGGGGTAGTGGAACTGTGTCTGTTCTTGGGAAGTTCTATGTTGAGGCATCAGAGGGCATTTTATTTTCCTAATAGAGGTGAGGATAGTTACTATCAGCCATCTCTTTCACTTAGAGTGAGCAAGGGTAATTCACTTCATGCTGCCGAGGCTTGGATTGGCTTTGAAAATTGCCTTCTCAGCTAAAACTAAATGATACTTTATGTGTCCTTTTCAAATAGCAAGATTAGAAAGCTATATGTATATATAAGAAGTGGTGGTGAAGCACATTAAATAGATGATAAAGTAAGTGGTTTTGTAACTGATTTTATAACTGAAGTTCAAATACTTTTTTCTTACTAGTCACTGTCAATTATAAATGAAGATGAAAGAAGCTGGACAGGGAACAACTGAAGCTGTGTGGAATGCTCCGGGGATCACGCTTTAAGGACTATTAAACACAATTTGTTTTTGTCAGATTTCAATTTATCTGTATTGTAGCCAAGCCAGTGTAGGCAAATTCTGACATTGTATACATCCTTATTAATTACTTATGCTTGGGTTTCTCTACTTGCTTGACCTTATGGACTGCATGCTGCTCACACTAGTGAAAACTGAACAGAATATGTAGAGTATTTATTTTCAATGAATAGATCTAACACTTCTGTGTAGTTTTGGTTGTCAACACATTGAATATTTGGTGCTTATTTTTTCCACACACAACCATTTCTTTGGAGAAGAATATGTTAGTAATAAGTGGCCTTTAAAGGGATAGTGCTACTATGTGTTATTTGTTATGCAGAGGTCTTTTTTTTTTATTCAAAGAGTTGCTTTTTCATACCACAAGTTATTTCTGGGAATTCTAGAATGCATTGTCTCTTCCTTTATAATCTGCTTTCCTTGAACAGCAGAATTCTTCTCCTTCAGTATTAAAAGGATAAACTTAAAATTTCCAGGAAAATATAAGTTTCTTCCAGTTTGCAAAGTACCTTTTGATAAAAATTTAACTGACTTTAAGATACAAGTTTAAGACTGTTTCTTCTTTTACACCACAACTTTCTCAATGTTAAAGAAGACACAATATGATAGAAAAACATTCTATGCCCTAGATTGGCATAATAAATATCAAGAAAATGATGGCATAGTGAAAGTAATCTACAGAATTCCATGTAATTCACATAAAATTTCTGATGACATTCTTCAGAGAACCAGGAAAAAAAATCTAAGAATTATACTAAACTGCAAAGACTATGTATAAAATAACCAGAGCAATCCTAAAGAAGAACAAAGATCATAATATCAGAACTTAATCTATTTAACAGAACTATAATCACAGAGGCAGTGTGTTACTGGAATAAAAACAGGCAAGCAAACCAATGGAGCAGAAAAAGAACATAAAAATAAACCAACAAAGATGCAGTCATCTCATTTTGATTAAAAAAAAATCAGGATAACAAATCGGGAAAATATAACTCATTCAACAAATGGTGTTAGAAGAAATATACATCCCTATTTTCAATAATGAAATGAGATTAATATATTTTATCATATATAAAGATCAACTTGAAACAAGCAACTATATTAATTAAAAATATAAAATGCTCAAACTGACAGAGGGACATTTTAAAATAATTACAAATCTTCAAGATAAATGTTTAAGAAAGAATTTTCTGATTAGAATTCCCATACCTCAGAAACCAGCTTCAAGAATTAGCAAATGGCCCTAGTCTTATTCCCAGTATTATAGCAGACCATCTTTTGCAGCCTTCTCTCTGCCTCTATTCCCAGTGGGTCGTACAGGCCTACTTTGGCAGCTTTCTTTCATACTCCATCACTGTGTTTCAGCCATCAATTCCTAGGTCAAAGGCACAGAAGATATTTTCAACAAAATCATAGAAGAAACATTTTGTAACCTAAAGCAGAAGGTTCCTATCAAGGAATATACATAGCACCAAGAAGAATGGATCAGAAAAGAAATTTCCAATGGAACATACTAATCAAAATAGTAAAAGTACATAACAAGGAATTATTACTAAAGTCTATAAGAAAAAAATGAATAACATGTAAAGGTAAGTCTATTAGACTAACACCTGATTTTCAATACAGACCCCAAAAGCCAGAAGAATCTAGAAGGATATTCTACAAACTATAAGAATCCACAGAGCCTGGCAAGACCACTCAACCTGCTAAAATTTCAATCACAATATGTGATTCTCACTTGTACCCAGGAGCAATTGGTCACTGGTCATTGAGAACAAAGGAAACAGAAGTGGAGTAAGGGGTGGGGAAAATGTGGGTAGGTGTGAGGGCTGTTTGATGGCAAAGGGGTTGGGGTTTGGAGGGATGAGAATGTGGGTGTATATGGGTGGCTGGGGGTGTAGGGGAAATGGGAAGGGATGGGAGCTTTCAGACATGATAAGTACCAAATACCTATGGATGGACTGACTTGCAGATCAGCTTTAGTGAGACAGCTAAACTTTATTCCGGGTGAACAAGGATTATATAGATCTTGGGGAGTGGATATGGATTTCCTGGGTAAATATACATCATTGCCTGGGATGGGAATGCTTCTTTTACATGAAGTAGAACCAAGAACCTGCTAGGTAGGTTTTGATCAGGAGAGAGGAAGTTTAAGTTGTAATCTGACTATCAGCTTTGTGACTTTCCTTGGAGATTTTTGGAGGTTACAGGGCAAAAGGACTGATTGGTCATACCAAATACCAAATTGTCATACAGTGGAAGGTCTGAGCAGGACTTACGTGCATGAACATGCAGGAAGACTGATCAGTCTTGTGCAGTGTCATCCTCCATGTAAGGTCAGGGACCTGATCATAGAGATGATCTCCAGATAAGGTCACGCAGAGAAGAAAAAGTCCTGCTGAGAAAGGGAGTCCTCCATTTTGTACTGAGTTTATCTGTTCATGGTAGACTGTAACTTTAATAGCAGGGTCTACAAATAACAATATATGAATAAAATAAGACATTCCATGTTAAAAACCAAATTTAAGCAATATCTACTGACAAATCTATTATCTACTTTTATAAGTTCCATAAAAAGTGATAAAAAGAAAACTCCAACTTGAAAAGATTAAATGCATCCAAGAAAACATGAGGAATAAATATTCTCAAAGAAGCAAATCAAAAGATGCAAACACTACAAAATAATGGACGTCAACAAACACTTGTAATTGATAATCACCAACATCAACGGTCTTAAATTCCCCAATAAAAAACATGTACTGACAGATTAGATTTGAAAACAGAATCTGTTCTTCTGATATATATATATATATATATATATATATATATATATAAATCTTTATATATAAAACTTATATATGTAAAACTTTAACATCAAGGATAGACATCATTTCAACATAAAGAGATGGACAAATTTGTTCAAGTTAATCAACCTACAAAGAAAGCTACTGTAGACATGTTAATATCTTACAAAATATGTTTCATGCCAAAATGAACAAACAGAAGAGATAGAAAAGGATACCAGGTACTTATTAAAGAAAAAATTCACCAAGGGATATTACAATTCTTAACATCTATACATGCAACACAAGGATACTCAAGTTTATAAAAGAAACACTAGAAAGAATGGCAAGCTTACAAACCCATATAAACTGAATATCTAACTACTGAATGAAAAATGGGCCAAAATAGAAATTAAGAAATAAGTTATAACCTTTTTAGAAATGAAAAAAAGAAAAAGACAATATACCTACACTTGTGGGAGCAAATGAAGGTAGTTGTAAAGGATAAGTTCATAGCACTAAATATCTACATTAAAAACATTGAGACATTTAATGTTAGTCACTTAAAAGCACACATAAAACCTCTAGAACAATAAGAAGAAATAACATCCAAAAGGAGCAGATGTCAGAAATAATCAAAATAAGGGCTAAAAGAAATAAAACAGGAACAAGAACAGCAAAACAGTGCGAAGGTTCAATGAAACAAAGAGCTGGTTCCTTGAGAAAATTAGTAAGATTGACAAATCCTTAGCCAATTTAACTGAAACGGAGGGAGAAAGTATACAAACCAACAGAATTAGCAGTGAGAAGACAGTGTAACAACAGACACTGAAGAAGTCTAAGGAATCATAAGGTCATACTTTAAAAACCTGTACCACATCAAACATGAAAAGTGAACAACAACAACAACAACAACAACAACAACAACAAAGAATAATTTTCACAATATATACTACTTGTTAAAGTTGAATCAACAACAGATAAGTCACTTAGAAAGACCTATAACTCCTAGTGAAACGGAAGCAGTCATTAAAAAGCTTTCCAACCATTAAAAAATCCAGGAACAGATAATTTTAGAATAGAATTATACCATGTTCTACAAAATAAAAACAGAAGGAACATTGCCCACTTCATTTTATGAGGCCAGAGTGTCCCTGAGATCACCTTTATACATTTTAAGAAACATCTACTATATTAGGTTTCCAATTGACCATCCTCAAATGGCCCTTAAATTTATTGTCTTTCCTCATATTTTACTCCCCAATGCCTCATTCCTTCTCCCATATTTGATCTTCTCATTCATGTCTCCCCCCACATTTTCCCATAACTATCCATTTTATTTTCCTTTCTTAATGAGATCTATCAGTCCTCCTAATCCCTGACTCTATACCTAACGTCTTTTGTTCTACCAATTGTAGGTTAGTTATCATTAACTTACCAGCTAATTTCCATAAATAAATGAACTTATATTTTGTATTTCACAATCTGAGATAATTTATTCAGGATATTTTTCTATGTCCATCCATTTAAGCACAAATTTCTTTTTTTAACAGGTGAGTAATATTCTACTATAAATGAACCACTATCCATTATCCATCTATTTGTTCATATCTAGGATGTTTCCACATTCTGGCTATTGTGAATAAAGCAGCAGTGAACATGGTTGAACAAGTGCATCTGTAGTAGGATGAGGCTTGTCCAAGAGTGGGATAGCTGGATCTTGAGGTACATTGATTCTTAGATTTCTGAAGAACCAAACATTGATTTCAATTGTGGCCATAAAAGTTTGCACTCCCACAAGCAAAAGTGTTATATCCCACAAGCAAATCGAAAGAATGTTCCCCCTGTCTACATCATTGTCAAATGATCTGTCATATTTTTGTTTGGTCTTAGCCATTCTGACTGGTATAAAATGAATTTTAGAGTAATTTTGATTTGCATTTCCCTGATAGCCAAGGATGTTGACCATTTCTTTAAGTGTTTCTTTGCCATTTGTATATCCTCTTTTGATAATTCTGTTTTGATCTGTGACACATTTTTATATTGTGTGCAGAATTGAGTGTGATTCTGTTTATGTGCTTCTCCTGCATTTTCCTTGGATCCTTTTCTTCTGTTGGTTTGTTTTATTCTGTACTGTTTTGTTTATTTTTACTTTATTTTACTTTTATTCTTTAGATGCCTGTTTGATTTTTAAGAGTAAAGGGAATAGGTATGGATTCAAATGTGTGTTGGGTGTGAAGGTAGAAAAAGCACTATAAGAGTATAGAATGTATATTTAAAATCCCTACTTTTAATAAAGGAAAAATAGGTAAAAAAGAAACAATAACTCCCTCCCCCAAAGGAATCAACCAACAAGGCCAAAGGAAATCAAATATATATATATATATATATATATATATATATATATATATATATATAATCAGCACAGCACATAGACATCCATAGACTTGGAGAAAGTCTTGAAACCTACAGATATTTTTCAGTATTTATAAAAAATTGTCAAAGGTAAACACACATACGCACAAACAAAAACCTTCAAATTTCTAAACTACTAAGAAACAAACAGGTTAATGTAATAATGAACAGAGAGCTCTCAGACTAAGAAACACAAATGGTTAATGAGTATTGTAAAACACGTTCAACAGCTGTTGACATCAGAAAATGCAAATAAAAATGATTGCAAAATACCACATTGATCCAGCAAGGTTAGCACTAAGAAATCCAATAGAAAATATTGGTGAAGGTTCACTGCTGGTGGGAGTGCAAATTAATACAGTCATTATGGAAATCAGTATAGAGGAGTCTCAAGGAACTGCAGAAAGAAATATTACATGATTTACTTGCACATTTATTTTCTTGCTTTTTTTTATAGCAAGGAAGTGAAACAAGTCTAGATGTCTATCAACAAATGAGTCAATAATGAGAATGTGACATTTACATAATGGATGATGAATAAATAGCAAAAAGTGTTTTGTTTATTCATAGTGGAATTTTATTCTTCTGTAAAGTAAAATGGAATTTTAAAATTTGTATTTTATAAACTTTATAAATAGAAATTCACAGATATGGAAAATATAATATTTATTGAGGTAACTGGAAGTCCTCAGAAAGCTAAATGCTGAATATTTGCTATCTTTCATATGTAGGTTTTTTACTTCAATTTAGTATGAATATAAATTTGGATAAAGCATTAAACACAAGAAAGGAGACTAAAAGAACTTAAAATGGGTACTTAAGAATGGGTTGGTTATTTTGTTCCCCCTTGTAAGTAGGACTGAATCATGTACTTTGGTCTCTCTTCTTCTTGAGCTTCAAATGGTCTGTGAGTTGTATGGTGGGTATTCCAAGCTTTTTTGCCTATTATCCACTTGTCAGTGAATACATACCATCTGTGTTCTTTTATGAATATGTTACCTCATTCAGGATGAATTTTCCAGTTCCATCCATTTGCCTGAGAATTTCATGAAGTCATTTTTTAATAGCTGAGTAGTATTCCACTGTGTAGATGTACTACATTTTCTTTATCCATTCCTCTGTTGAGGGACTTCTGAGTTGTCATCATAGGAGGTACAGGGAGGAAGAGACTTGGGAGGGACAGAGGAGGAACAGGAAAAAGGCGGACAGGACCAGGTGTGGGAGGAGACAGGAGATACACAGAGGGTCAGGAAATTGAACAGAGGTGTGAGCAGTGTAAGATGGGGAACCACCAGAAAGTCCCAGATACTACGAAAGCAAGAGACTCCCAGGACCCAATTGGGATGACATTAGCTAAAATACCCAACAAAGGGGAGACAGAACCTGTAGAGACCACATCCAGAGATTAGGAACAACTTCACTTGAGGAATGGGGCCATATACCCCCCATCTCAAATATATTAACCCAGAATTGCTCCTGTCTAAAGAAAATACAGAGACAAAGAATGGAGCAGGGACTGAAGGAAAGGCCATCCAGAGACTTCCTCACCTGGGGATCCATGCTATAGCAGACAACAAACCAAGAGACTATTGCTGATGCCAAGAAGCACTTGCTGACAGGAAACTGATTATGGCTGTCTTCTGAGAGGCTCTGCCAGAGCCTTAACAATACAGATGAGGATGCTCGCAGCTATACATTGGACTGAACATGGGGACCCCAATAGAGGACTTAGGGTAAGGACTGAAAGAGCTAAAGGGGTTTATAACCCCATAAAAATATCAACCAATGAGACCCCCTAGAGGTCCCAGGGACTAAACCACCAACCAAAGAGTACACATGGAGGGACCCATGGCTCCAGCTGCATATGTAGCAGAGGATAGCCTTATGTGGCATCAGTAGGAGGGGAGGCCTTTGGTCCTGTGAAGGCTTGTTGCCCCAGCATAGGGGAATGCTAGGGTGGTGATTCAGGAGTGGGTGGATACCCTCCTAGAAGCAGGGGGGAAGGTAATGGTCTAGGGGGTTTGTGGAGAGGAAACTGAGAAATGGGATAACATTTCAAATGTAAATAAAAGAAATAACTAATAACAATTTTTAAGAAAAGGAAAAATGTCACATGTAACACGAAAATGGAAAAGAAACTAGGCATAGGTTACAAGAAAGGACAGTGACAAAGAGTGAAAAAGTAATGGGAGAAATGAATTGACTAAAGACAACTTTAAAAAGAACAAAAGGAGAGAGAGAAAGAGAGTGAGACAGAGAGAGAGAGAGAGAGAGAGAGAGAGAGAAAGAGCGAGATACAATGTTATGTAAATGTAATGACTTTTGTTAAATAAAAATCTATGATGATGTAAGAGAAGACCATGGTTGGTATAGGAACAGGTTGTTACCCAGTAGAGTTGGCAGGATGCTCTGCAGCATACCAATCTGGAAGGGAAGCAGCAAAGAGAACACTTGAAAGTTGAGATGAAGATGCCAAAGCGTATCTCTCCATAATTGATGGCTTCTGGTAGGGGCACAGGTGGAGAAAGATTCAGGTTTTTTTTGGGGGGAAGTAGGGTTGGAGGCTTGCTGCTGCGGTTTCACCATGGCCCAGTAAATACATATAACAGCATAAAGTAGACTTGTTTTTGTTTTCCTCTTCACTTTTTTTCTTCTTTTTTTTTAGGAGGAGAGGTCACAGGGGTGAGAAAGCAGACATGGGAGGACTGGGAAGTGAGGGTATAATGTAAAATTTCTAAATGATCAATACAAATATGTTAGAAAAATCTCTTTTAAAAATGTTTCTCTCTCTACATTATATCTGTGCTAGGGAAAGCAAGTCAGTTTGTTGATGGGTTCTACCAGGAGATTCTAACCTGTGTATTATTTTTCAAGAAATGGCTCCATTTCCTTGAAGTTCTTTACCTCCTTAGAGCTAGTGGGTATGAAGTACTGTTATTTACTGGAGTCTATTCTGTCATGCAACTGACTAGCCTAAAAGTTATCCCCACCATATATGATCCGTGGGGTTATAATATCAGTATAGCTCTGTAAGATTTGGTGTTCTTCAGTGTTTTCTCTCTCCTTAGTACAAGGTCTTCAGAAGTCTTTAGGCTACTATACTTAGAATTTGATACTAGGTTTGGTCTTTGCTATTCCCTTTTCTGCATTCTTTTTTCACAACACTCTCAGAGTGTTGGGGCACAACACTGAGTGACTCTTGGTAAAATATTCAGATTACTTATGAGATACTTAAGAGGTTTAGGGGGAGGGTTAGAACCTCCCCAATCTCCTGGTCACTTTCACTTTGTAGCTGGTCTTAGCTACTTTGTGAGTTCTTTTTTTTTTCTACCCTCTTTTCACCCTAACACTAGACAGGAGAAAAATAAGATTAGAAGGACAGGGGAGGGGGAAACCCTGAATCTAAATCTAATTTCTTTCTGTTTGTTTCTTCTTTGATCTGGGATACTGGTAAACCCCCGCCAACCTCTTTTAAAAACAAACTGTTGAAGTTAGCCCTGGTTCTACTTCCCAGTCTCATGCTCCCATATGACTCAAACTGAAAATATACTTACAAATACTGTGTAGAAATACATATAGCTAGGCTCTTCTTTAACTAAATATAACTTAAGTAGCACAATTATTTACCCCACATTTTGTCATGTGGCTAATTACTGTTGCTCATTATGCTACATTTGTTTTTGGTATAAAAGTAGATCCAGTAATCTATCCCTATTTGCCTAATTTCTTATAATATTTCTTTATCTCCCCTTTTTCTTTTCAAACCCCTTTCCTTTTCCTAAGGTAGGAGGAAAAATCATGAAAGGAAAAAAATAGAAATCCCTGAGACTGACCTCACTATTTTGTTCCCTCTCTGTCCAACACTATAATTATTTGTAATTATCCCCTAAAATGACAATATATAACTCATAAAATGACCAACACCATCTACCTCAACTTAAGGGACTGGGAAGGCAGTCTCCTGATAATTGCTTCCTACTGAATTGGGGTAAAGAATTTCGTTTATGGGGCCCAAGAAAATTAGAAAAGCAAGCTGTGGCATGTGTTGTTCAGTTTCTGCATTTTGAGAAAGTCAAGGCTTGACTGAAGTCTGTACTGAACAGTCTGAAAGTTTAGATGAACCAAAGTCATTTGGAATTAACAACCTTTCCTGAAGTTGTTTTCAGAAGCAAGCCTCTGGAAACAGCATTAGTTTGAGGCAGTATTATCAGGAAGTTGGAACAGCAGGTTTCAGGATATTGGTATCCCTGAGGGTGAATCTTATCAGGGCTGCTCTCCTAGTCTTCTATTCTGCAATATACAAACAAATAATACTTAGCTCTATAAAGACATTTGTATGGAAAATGCAGGTGGACAGATCAGTTAAGGATGATGTCCTGCTCTTTGTTTGAGCAGGTAAAAGACAACTGTCTTTCATTAGAAGTTAGTTTAATCAAATTTCAATATTAACCATCATTTATGTCATAATCAACAACCACCAAGTTTACCTCTTGCGAGTCTAGCACTTATATATCCTCTAGAAAGTTCCCAGAATTTCAAAAGTCACAGAATAGCAAAAAAAAAAAAATATCTGCAGCTCGTAAAACCATTCTTCTGCTAGAGCATAAGGCAAATCACAGTCAGCTGCTATGGACCATGTAAATCAGCCCCATATCCCTGTATCTCAGATTAAAACAAAAGCACACTAATAATATTTTGGTGTTTTTCTTCCTTTTTTGGAACCAAAATTCCAAAATTCTTGAAACAATGTCATTACATCACTTAGTGGAGATGGAGTTAAAGTCACGGAACACAATCTCTTTCTTTTTTGACCTTTTCCTTCATTCTCACAGACTATTATGGCCTTAATACAGCAGTTCTCAGCCTTTTGAGAGGTATACGATACTCTGACAGGTCACCTAAGGCAACTGAAAAACAGATATTTTTACATCATAATTTATAACAGTTACAAAAATTACAATTATTAAGTAGAAATAAACTTAATTTTATGGCTGGGGTTGCCACTACATGAAGAACTGTATTAACATATCACAGCATTAGAACGTTGAGAACCATGGTGAAGTGATGCTGGTAATTGTGATATTAATGTTGTTGGTCATGACAATTGTTTGCCTAATGTAGTTCTTTTCATGTAATAATGTTGTCCTTATAATAACCCTGTGGGGGCACACATTATTACTCTGTTTTCTCACACTTAGAAAGTCTCAATAAAGAGCTGAAAGGGTTAACTGAGTTCTCACAGGCATATAAGAAAGCAGGTTCATAATATGTATCCAGGCAGCCTGGCTTAAGAATCTGTTTCATTACAAGATTCTGATTTTGTTGTAAGAAGTATCTGGCTACTTTTCCTTTCAGGTTGTCATATCTCTCACTGTATTTCTACTCTCAAGAGTGAACTTTTGAGATGAATGTTGCTGTCTAGTTCCTCTACAAATCTGAGCCTGAACTGAAACTAATATGCTACCAATGGCTTGCAAAAGTCTATTCCTAAAGAAACAGGACTGAGACAGGAAAAAAATGTAGCAAACGTATTGAGTTTGATGGCAGTCATTTATTTTTAAAATCCAGGGGTAACCTAGGTGAGAGTAAATGCAAGTACTGTATATCTAAAGGACTGGGTAGAAGCAGGAGTGTTTGCTCCAGAACGTCATACTGCAAAGCTCAAAGTTGGCGCTATAGAATCTTAACAATATATGAGTGGAGTGGAAGCTTTAGTACCCAAGTACCCAAGAATCCTGCAGGGGTGGGTAGCATGGAGGGATTGATATTTTTACAATCCAGTCATCACCTCCTCCCAGTCCTCCCTCCCATAGATTCACATTCCATTCTTCCTCACCCTGTTTCCAAGAGGATGTCCCCATCCTCTACCCCTTGAGCAGGTCTCCCTAATCCCTGGGGCCTCAAGTCTCTTGAGGGTTAGGCAGACAACCAAAGGTGGAAGGTATGTGGTTGTCTATTTACATAATTTTGTATCTAGCTCCTGTCTAGTTCCGTCCTCCTGCACTGCAGCTTTATATTTCGTAGTTTTCATTGGCCATGTTAATTTTGTCTTGGAACTATTCTGTATACTGACAGGCTGGCCTATAAAGTCAGGAGAGAGTTGCATGGTTACATCAAATAGCTAGCTTTTGGAGCTACCAACCAGGCAGCATATACTAGTTGGTACAAGGCCCCTAAAACATATACAGCATATATGCCTAACTCTCAAGAGACTTGAGGCCCTAGGGAGTGGGGAGACCTTCTCAGGGGGTAGAGGATGGGGACATCCTCTTGGAAACAGGGGTGAGGAAGAATTGGATGTGAATCTATGGGAGGGAGGACTGGGAGGAGGTAATGACTGGATTGTAAAAATATCAAAGTTAAAAAAATAAAGAACAAAGTGAAAAATACAAGTTTTTGATAACCACCAAGAGAGGAAGCAGATGACCAAAGTGATTGAATGCTCAAGAACACATTTGTCTGAAGGGTCTTTGTTGGGAACTGAGAAAAGGAGGAGCTCACTACTAGGCATGTAGCCGGATTGCTTCTGTTTTAATAGACAGATATGTCTACATTTTTCTTTACCATGTAGGTCATTTCCATTGATTTTAATCACATGTATTGAACAAATCATAAGCATACGATGGCAACCATGAGATTCTACCAAAAATCTCACTCATTGACAGAGTTGGCCTTATTCCCCGTATATTTAAAGCTAGTGTATGGATACCTGGCCTCTGTCTCTCCATCCTGGGTAGATCTTGGGACATGTTTGAGAAGAGTTAAGTTGTCATCAAACAATTGCCAAGGAGAATAGTGTGACTTATTTTTCCTGTTTGAATCATGAATACCTGCACCCTAATGTGGGTCTTTGAGGGTATGTGTGCCACAGGTTGCCAACAGGTTGCTTATGTGCACTGCTAGAACAATAACATGTTTATTGGATCCAAACAGAGTCCCAAGTAGCCAAGCTTTTCCTATTTCAAAATTGGTTTGTGCTGAGAATTAAGTAGCAATATTGGTAATAGACCAAGGGTTCAGGATAGAATGAAGCTTTTCAGTGTTTTCTAGTATGATTTTATTTTTCAATCCTCATGGTTCTCTTCAAACTGCTCAAACTGTGCCCAGCCTTCCTCTAAAATGATGTCCCCACCTGCCACATTGAATGCCACTGTGGACTGCTTTTCAGGACTTGAAAATGATTCAGCAAAGAGAACCCTTTGGTTAATCTTGTTTACTGGAGTGGGATTTGAGCAGTGGCAATTTAGACTCATAGCTGCCAGATGGTGGATGGCCTTGGGAGGCTACACCATTTGCTTAGAATGCAGAGTTTGAATTCTCCCTTCACTATTCACTTAAAAAATGAGTCTTACTTAGAATTTTACTGAAACACTCTAGTTCTGTGTTTATTTACAGTCTGCAAAACCAGCAGGTACAATCTCAGTAGATACTTAATCTTCAAAGCAAATTCCACAGGTCTCTTAGAGTCCGTGTCTTTGTGCATCTAGAAAGATACATTAGAGAGTCAGCTTCTGCCCAGGTCCCAGACTCATGACAGAAATAAAGATTGAGAAAATAATTTTCTTTCTAATTTGTAAAGCAAACAAGAGAAATAAAAAGATCAGGAGGAAGCCAGCTGCTGGAACAGCAGCCAAATGGGATACTGTTCAATAGGTGAGCAATTAAGCCTGAGTGCAATAGGAATAAAGATGCTCCTAGGTTTGCCCACTTTTCATTAAATAGCTAAGTGGAAGCAAAGAAGCATTTTGTGGGAACAGAGGGACACTGGGGACAGGACTGAGAGGAAAAATAATAGCTCATATTTGTGCAGCCAGAGCACAAGAGCAAAGCTTGCTGAGAAGGCTCTTTTATCAATCAGAGGTCACTGACAGGCTGATTTGGAGCTTGGTGTGGAGGGCATTCAGTGCAGAGATGCTGAAGGAGTTTCCTTTGCACAACAGGCAAAGCGAGGGGCCACAGAATGCCCTTCACTCTGCCCCTGGTTTCCTTCCCAGTGTTCCAGTCTGTGTAGAACAACTTCTTAAATGCATGCCTCACTTTTGGAAGGAACGTGAGAAGGACACAGCTGATAAAAGGGGATGTCAACTTTATTGCACCTCACCTGTGTGCAGGGGTCTTTACAATATTAGCTCACCAAGACTGAACGTAATTCTCCCATGTACCAAGGATGGCTCCCACTTTCTAAGAAGTAAGTAGCAAAGCTCATCTTACATCTTACCAATTCTGCTTCTGAAACCTATCACTGTTGCCTTGTCCAGTGTGGCTCCAGGGATAGACCCGATAGTGGTGGCAAGGGAATAAAGAGAAACAGACAATGCATTGACAAAGGCTGTACTCTGGTGGGCTGGACTCTCAGTTGGAGAAACCTCAGCACCCTGGAAATTCAGCATGTTTATTATTATAGAGTTGAACAGAGAATTGGATTACTGCATATAGCTGGGCAAGGATATATACATATAGATAAACAATGATGCAGGATTTATGGTTAAAAAAACTGGATTAAGGAGACAGGTTTAGGTAATCTAGTAGGAACAGCCTCTGTAGGGAGTAGTCTATAGGCTATAAACATCCTGGTGAGAAAACTAAGGTGACATATTCTACATACACGATTAACTCCCACAACAGCTTTGTCTTGCCTTTGAGCTTAACCTCAGGTGAGCTGCTGTGCCATTTCTCCTAGGGTCTGAGGCTTAGTGGTCTTTAACATGGCCAGGTCATGTCAACAGACACATTTGCACAGTACTTCACACACTCAGGATTTTATTTGCTTCCTGAAGACTCTACTTAGAGCATAATTTCTTCCTTTCAAGTGAGCCCACAAAACCCACACTTTGTGTCATAGAACAGAGAGTAGAAAACCACACTCCAAACCAAAACGCCTCTGTGATGAAAGACAGAGTCCCTAAGGGCTGTGCTTGAAGCTGCATTTACACAGAGGAAACAAGGGGCAGCCATAGGCACAGTTGTTTAGATCCTTTCATCCATTTGCCTAGCCAAGGGATTCTTACCAACTCTGCCTTGTGCTAAATCCTGTGCAGATAGAACTAAAATATCTAAATGAAAGATATTTCTTTTTATATTAAGTTGTACCATAAAAGGGGGAAAATGAGACAAGTTAATCTTCCTGAGTAGCCTGTGAATGTTAGAATTCAGGTTTAAACTGAGCCCTGAAACCAGTACCAAAGAGGAAACAAGGCAGTTTTTGACTGAAGCATGTGAATAGAGAGATTTAAAAGTAACAGTAGAGAAAAAAGTCAGCCTTTCCCTGAATAAATTCCTCAGAGATTTAACAGCTCATTTTGTTACTTAAGAAAATTATATGACAGGGGAGAAATTTAAGAGAATCAGAAAGAGTTTTTAAGATGAAAGTCTTTGTGAAAAATAACTCAGGAAAATGGGAAAATACATATAAATATTCTCATAAAATTATTCATAATAAAATATTAAGATATTGATATGTACTGCAACAGAACAATTGTTTTTATGATAGGATATTAAGCATATTTTAGGGGAAACTTCATTTTGAAAATTATCATGCACTTAGTAGGTGCATTACTTTGGATATCTGAAACTAAGTCAACAGTTTTATCCTTAAAAAACTTACTCATATAAATTCCCTTATCTGATGTTAGGACTGCTTAGGTTTTCTTTATTCTTTTGCATTTATTTTTTAACAGTTTCTATGTAGCTCGGGTTGGCCCTGAGTTGGCAGCCCTCTGCTTCAGCATTTTCTCCTCCTCCTCCCCTTCCTCCTCTTCCTCTTTCTCCTCCTCCTTCTTCTCCTCCTCCTTTTCCTTTTTTTAAAATTGAGCAATGACATTGATTTTCATTTTATTTTTTTCCAGAAAAAATGCAGCACAAGCAGAGCATATTCTAAACAGTAGTAAGGCCAGGAATGTCACTGATTTTATTAAATTAAAAAAAATAACCTCTTAAAGCTCTTTGGTCTTTATATCAGTTTATCTCATTTCTCAAATACCTACAATATTTCTCATTTTCTCAATATAGTTAACTTATTTCTTTTCTTTTATTGGTTATCTTTAATTTACATTTCATATGTTATCACCTTTCCCTGTTGCCCCTCTGGAAACCCTCTATCCCATGCCCCTCCTGTTTCTTCTATAAGAGTGTTCCCCCCCACCAACTCACCCACCTCTTATCTCCCTGCCCTGGCATTCCCCTACATTGGGGCATCGAGCCTTCACAGGTCCAAGGGCCTCTCCTCCACTAATGCCTGATAAGGCCATCCTCTGCTACATATGTGGCTGGAGCCATGGGTCACTCCATGTGTCCTCTTTGGATTATGGTTTAATCCCTGAAAGCTCTGGAGGGTGTGGTTGGTTGATATTATTGTTCTTCCTATGGGGTTGCCAACCCATTGAGATCCTTCAGTCCTTTTTCTAACTCGTGCATTGGAGAATCAGTTCACAATTCAATGGTTGGCTGCGAGCATCTACCTCTGTATTTGTCAGGTTCTGGCAGAGTCTCTCAGGAGACAGCTATATCAGGCTCCTGTGAAATCAGTCAGGTGGTTTCTTAGAAAATAAGACAGTGCTACCTGAGGACCCAGCTATACCACTCCTGAGCACATACCCTAAAGATGCTCCAACATATAACAAGCACACATGCTCCACTATGTTCATAGCAGCCTTATTTATGATAGTCAGAGTCTGGAAAGAACCTAGATGTCCTTCAACAAAGGAATGGATACACAATGGACTACTACTCGGCTATTAACAACAATAACTTCATGAAATTCTTAGACACATGGATGGAATTAGAAAATATCATTCTGAGTGATGTAACCAAGTACCAAAAAAACCACACATGGCATGTATTCACTGATAAGTAGATATTAGCCCAAAAGCTTGGAATACCCAAGAATCAATTTACAGACCACTTGAAGCTCAAGGAGAAGGAAGACCAAAGCATGGTTGCTTCAGTCCTTCTTAGAAGGGGGAACAAAATACTCACAGGAGGAAATAGGGATACAAAGTGTGGAACAGAGACAGAAGGAAAAGTCATCCAGAGACTGCCCCATCTGGGGATCCATCCCATACAGTCACTAAACACAGACAATACTCCTTTAGCATTCTTAGTGCTGAGGTTATAGGTGTACATCCCTACATAAGCCAATAAAAGTATTTTGTTTTCTGTTTCATCTTTTATTTTTAAAAAAAGTCTCATGAATAGCAGCCTGTCATTGAACTTTCTCTGGAGCTGTGGGTGACCTTGATCCTTGGATCTTCCTATATCTACTTCCCCGGAGTAGGAATTATAGTATTATGTCACTGATCTTGGTTTTATGTTGCTTTGGGAGTTGGACCTAGGGCTTCCTGCATGCTAAGCAAGCCAAATTTGCTACAACTCAAGCCCCAAAGAGTGCATCTTAACCAATATGTTTTCCGTGAATTCTTTTTAAAATAGTAAGTTGCTTTGGTTTAGGTAAATATAAACATTATAAAAACATGATAGTTGTGTTTATTTATTTGTAATCTCCTCTTCCTAATCTGACCCCAGATATTGTTCATCTATAATTTTGCCTTTTTCCTGAAAGTTACATGAATAAAATCACATAATATGATAATATTTTTGTATATTTCTCTCTGATTATAGTGTAACTTTGAGAGAGTTTCATCTACATTTTTGTGTGGTTTTGTGTAATTTATTTCTTTTAATTGGTAAGTAAAATTCTATATTAGTTTTCACAATCTATCCGTCTGTCAGGTACAAATTATTTGAAATATTTGGCTGAGTATAATTTCTCCAAATACATCCATATACATCTTTATGTTACATCTGTTTTTATTTCTTCATTTCTTGGTAATATGTGAAGCAGATTTGGCTCCATACGAAATTACCAAGCTACTTTTCAAAAGAAGTGTATGTATCATTTTGCATTACAAATAATAATATATGAAAACTGCCGGTTCTTTCCACCGTGGTCAAATCTGTTTCATGTAAGCTGTTTAAGCTGGGATGTAGTATCAGGTCATTGTATAAACAGTCTCTAATACCACCCTCAACTTGATTTAAAGAGCAACTCACAGGATGTATTTTAAACAAGCAAACAAAAAACACTGTTAATACTCATTACTTATTACACTGAAGTCACAAAGACTATAATCAGCAGTAGGAAATGTTTATGAGGAGAAGTTCTGAGCAAACCAGACACAAGCTTCCCCACGTCTTCTCTGGGTGGCCTCAAGTGGGATGAGCTTAATTCTCCTTTTTTTTCTTTTTTGTTGGCTATTTATTTACATTTCAAATGTTATTACCTTTCCTGGTTTCCTGTCCACAAACCCCCCAGCCTCTCCCCCTCCCCTTCTAGGATTGATTTGTAGCAATGCATGTGGAACATTTTCTTCAGACAAGCTCACAATCTAGGTGTCCCGAGACGTGCAGTGATACAGCCTTTCAGTGCTTCTGTGAAGGACAGCTATTTGTATCCCATACCTCATCCTATCATCTGAGCAAAACCAGGTACTTGTCAGAACACATTGGTAGCATCTACTTTGAAAATTATATCATTATTTTTTATATTTTGAGTATAAATTGTTTATTAACTGTGTATTTTACAGATAGTTTTTATTGACCTATGTATCTATTATCATTTCTGTTTCTCTGAGAGTGTTTTCAAGTATCCAAAGCTTTTTACTTCTGATGCAGTCCAATTATTAACTTTTCTTTTTATGTGCTAGACATTTTCTATCTTTGCTTGTCCAAAGCCACAAAGGCTTTCCTTTATGCTTTTGCTCCCCTTATACCTTGCTTTGTAGCTGAACCTGTGCACAATGTATATTCTTCTCACCTCAGACCAGTTGTTTTAGTTGTTGTTGTTATTGTTTTCCTCTTCCTTTTCTCCCAGTAGCATTTTGTCTTGTACTCTAATCTTAGGCTTCTGATGGACTTAAGGAAACCTACAAGCACAAATCACCTAGACTTTTCATGTGATTAATGTAAGAGTAACATTCCCTTTGTCCTAAGTAAGAAAGTAATGCTTGAAGTAATGCATAACAGTTGTCAGCTTGAAAAACAGCATTCTGTTTTATTGAATATTTTATGTATTTACATTTCAAATGTTATCTGCTTTCTACCCTCTTCCATCTGCCCTTTCCCCTCATCCCTGATTCTTTGAAGATGCTCACACTCCCATCTACCCATTCCCACCTCAACAGCCTAGCATTCCCCTTCACAGGACCAAGGGCCTCTCCTCCTATTGATGCCAGACAATGCCATCCTCTGTTACATATGTGGCTGGAGCTGTGGGTCCCTCCATGTGTACTCTTTGGTTGGTGTTTTAGTCCCTGGGAGCTCTGGGGAGATTTGGTTGGTTGAAATTGTTGTTCTTCCTATGGTATTGCAGACGCACATGCACAAGAGCAGATCTTCCAAAGGCACACAATATTTTTGGAAAACATGAAATAGACTTTCTTAATCCTTATTGCCATTGTCACGGACGCTTGTTTAGTTTTGTTTAATTCTTCAATGCTGAGGATGCAGTGCAAGGCCTCTTAAATAGGAGGAAAAAATTCTCACCTTGAGATATATTTTGCTCCTTAGTGATAGATACTTATACAGATATTAACAATTTCTCTGCCAGAGAAGCTTTTTCAAAAGTGTAGAGGTGTTACTATAAACAATGACAAGACAAAATACTCAGTTTCTCCCCAAGAAGAAACATTTCCATGCAGAACTACTAAGTAGTATGATGTTTATAAGGATGTGTGTATATCTCATGATCCATGCAAACTCAGGCTAAGAATGTTCCCATATCTTCATTTATTCACATCAGCAGTGGTTTCACCTAATTTCCCACCTACTGATTTCTTCCTTTTTCTTCAAAATTGAGCTAAAATACTACATGTTCTATGAATAGTTTTCATGGAAAGATTCAACCTTAGGAGGGTAAAATCATTCTCCCTTGAGGAAGAGACCACATTTTAATATCAGGATCTATGTCTTCCTCTTCTACATTGGCATCACTCATTGGCCTATATGCCAGAGGTGAAAATATTTATCCTGTGCTGCCCCAGGGGAATGTCATTTGGTCTAGAAATCCACTGGGTCCAACTGGTTGGTGCTCTGAGCAGGACTCTGATAGATGCTCTTCATTTTGAGAAGACCTGTCTAGTCTAGAATTCTGTAGTTCTTAACTGAGCGATGTTGATACACATTACAAAATGTGGACTTATGCCATTTTTAATGTGTCAGCTGTTGGGTGGATTCCATGAATAAAATCAGCCAAGCTTTAAAAATATATATTATTGTCTCTAGAAACCATAAGGGAACCATGGAAATAACTCTCTGTTACTAACACAAACTGTAGCAGGGGCCCTGCCGCCTTAGGCAAGTGAGACCACACGTGCTGTGACAACTGAAAAGAAGGAAAGCCTTGCTCCATTCTTAGCTATGCACTATACAAATGAGCAGTGGAAACAGCACAATACCTGCACTTGCTTTTCGTGTGATGCTTTCTTTATTCAAGGCCTTGATGCCTCACTTTGGCCCATACTGCTGCATTTCAGTTATGGTTATGATGCCCTTGTCACCATCATTATTACTAGCGTTTCCTCATTATCAGTGGCACTAATATTTATTGTAATGACTATACTGTTTCCTAAAGAAATAGCTATCAGTGGTATTAATATTTATCTGATACCTAAACTATCTCCTAAAGAAGTGGCATTCACATAAGCTTTTCTCTACTGTTGGGCATATAGAATTCATACCCTTGAGGGATAAGTTGGAAAACATCCAAAGAATTCTTTAAATCAATGAGACCTGATAGCTGACTGAGATTCTGGAAGGCTCAAATAAGATGTTTTATACATGTATTGGTTATATCTGTATCATAAGGCAAATGGATAAAATATGCTTGCCATTATTTCTAGCTTTCCTATGGCTTTTATTATTATGGCTGAGTAACTATATGGAGTAAATATATGGTATAGTCAAGGAAGTTCCTCCCTGTTCAAAATTGAAGAGGAAAACTTTTTGAAATTGTCATTGTGTGAGTAACATTATCCATGGTAATTTTTCTAGGAATTAATCAAATTGGGGACTGATTTTGTGCCTTACAATAATTTGATATTGTCTTACTACTGCCACTCTGGGGACATGAACATTATTTGTCAGGGTGTTGGCTCATGTGATGGTCTGAATGAAAAAAGTCCATCATTGTCTCAGGCATTTGAATATTTGGTCAGTTGGTGGCATTGTTTGTGTAGGGTTGGGATGTGTGGTCATGCTAAAGGAAGGATGTTGGGTTGGGAGGTGGAAAGTAGGTTATAATAATTTAAACACTGGGGCCATTTATAGTTCACTTTTTCTGCTTCATGCCTGAAGTTCAAGAAACAAGCCCTCAGATAATTGCTTTACCCACTGTGCCTGCTGCTTCTCAAACTTCTTTGCCATGACAGACTTTTTTGGATGTGTGGATAAGATACATTAATATAAACCTTTTCACAATGTAGATAGATTTATATTGTCTCTTGTACAGAACATTTTAAAAGTATATGTTGTGTAAATTTGGTTCTGTCCATGTATGTTAGTTGAGAGTTTTGCTGGATATATATAGTAGCCTGGGTTGGCTTTTGTGTTCTCTTAGGGTCTGTGTGACATCTGCCCAGGATCTTCTGGCTTTCACAGTCTCTGGTGTGAAGTCTGATGTAATTCTGATAGGTCTGCCTTTATATGTTGCTTAACCCTTTTCTCTTACTGCGTTTAAAATTCTTTTTTTGTTTTGTGTATTTGCAGTTTTGACATTATAACAGCAGGAGGAATTTCTATTTGGAGTTCTGTAGGCTTCCTGTATCTTTATGGGTATCTCTTTCTTTAGGTTAGGGAAGTTTTCTATGATTTTGTTGAAGATATTTACTGGCCCTTTATGTTGGGAGTCTTCACTCTCTTCTATACCTATTATCCTTAGGTTTGATCTTCTCATTGTGTCCTGGATTTCCTGGATGTTTTGTGCTAGGAGCTTTTTGCATTTCACATCATCTTTGATGGTTGTGTAGATGCTTTCTATGGTATCGTGGGCCCCTGAGATTCTCTCTTCTATCTCTTATATTCTGTTGGTTATGTTTGCATCTATGATACCTGATCTCTTCCCTAGGTTTTGTATCTCCAGGGTTGTATCCCTTTGTGCTTTCTTTATTGTTTCTATTTCCATTTTTAAATCCTGGATGGTTTTGTCCATTTCCTTTACCTCTTTAGTTGTGTTTCTTTAAAGGATTCTTTAAGGGATTTTTGTGTTTCCTCTTTTTTTTTATTAACTTGAGTATTTCTTTGTTTTTGTTTTTTTTTATTAACTTGAGTATTTCTTATATACATTTCGAGTGTTATTCCCTTTCCCGGTTTCCGGGCAAACATCCCCCTCCCCCCTCCCCTTCCTTATTGGTGTTCCCCTCCCAACCCTCCCCCCATTGCCACCCTCCCCCCCACAGTCTAGTTCACTGGGGGTTCAGTATTAGCAGGAACCAGGGCTTCCCCTTCCACTGGTGCTCTTACTAGGATATTCATTGCTACCTATGAGGTCAGAGTCCAGGCTCAGTCCATGTATAGTCTTTACGTACTGGCTTAGTCCCTGGAAGCTCTGGTTGCTTGGCATTGTTGTACATATGGGGTCTCGAGCCCCTTCAAGCTCTTCCAGTTCTTTCTCTGATTCCTTCAACGGGTGTCCTATTCTCAGTTCAGTGGTTTGCTGCTGGCATTCGCCTCTGTATTTGCTGTATTCTGGCTGTGGCTCTCAGGAGCGATCTACATCCGGCTCCTGTCAGTCTGCACTTCTCTGCTTCATCCATCTTGTCTAATTGGGTGGCTGTATATGTATGGGCCACATGTGGGGCAGGCTCTGAATGGGTGTTCCTTCAGTCTCTGTTTTAATCTTTGCCTCTCTCTTCCCTGCCAAGGGTATTGTTGTTCCCCTTTTAAAGAAGGAGTGAAGCATTCACATTTTGATCATCCGTCTTGAGTTTCATTTGTTCTAGGCATCTAGGGTAATTCAAGCATTTGGGCTAATAGCCACTTATCAATGAGTGCATACCATGTATGTCTTTCTGTGATTGGGTTAGCTCACTCAGGATGATATTTTCCAGGTCCAACCACTTGCCTACGAATTTCATAAAGTCGTTGTTTTTGATAGCTGAGTAATATTCCATTGTGTAGATGTACCACATCTTCTGTATCCATTCCTCTGTTGAAGGGCATCTGGGTTCTTTCCATTTTCTGGCTATTATAAATAAGGCTGCGATGAACATAGTGGAGCACGTGTCTCTTTTATATGTTGAGGCATTTTTTGGGTATATGCCCAAGAGAGGTATAGCTGGATCCTCAGGCAGTTTAATGTCCAATTTTCTGAGGAACCTCCAGACTGATTTCCAGAATGGTTGTACCAGTCTGCAATCCCACCAACAATGGAGGAGTGTTCCTCTTTCTTCGCATCCTCGCCAACATCTGCTGTCGCCTGAGTTTTTGATCTTAGCCATTCTCACTGGTGTGAGGTGAAATCTCAGGGTTGTTTTGATTTGCATTTCCCTTATGACTAAAGATGTTGAACATTTCTTTAGGTGTTTCTCAGCCATTCGGCATTCCTCAGGTGTGAATTCTTTGTTTAGCTCTGAACCCCATTTTTTAATAGGGTTATTTGTTTCCCTGCGGTCTAACTTCTTGAGTTCTTTGTATATTTTGGATATAAGGCCTCTATCTGTTGTAGGATTGGTAAAGATTTTTCCCAATCTGTTGGTTGCCGTTTTGTCCTAACCACAGTGTCCTTTGCCTTACAGAAGCTTTGCAGTTTTATGAGATCCCATTTGTCGATCCTTGATCTTAGAGCGTAAGCCATTGGTGTTTTGTTCAGGAAGTTTTTTCCAGTGCCCATGTGTTCCAGATGCTTCCCTAGTTTTTCTTCTATTAGTTTGAGTGTGTCTGGTTTGATGTGGAGGTCCTTGCTCCACTTGGACTTAAGCTTTGTACAGGGTGATAAGCATGGATCGATCTGCATTCTTCTACATGTTGACCTCCAGTTGAACCAGCACCATTTGCTGAAAATGCTATCTTTTTTCCATTGGATGGTTTTGGCTCCTTTGTCAAAAATCAAGTGACCATAGGTGTGTGGGTTCATTTCTGGGTCTTCAATTCTATTCCATTGGTCTATCTGTCTGTCCCTGTACCAATACCATGCAGTTTTTATCACTATTGCTCTGTAATACTGCTTGAGTTCAGGGATAGTGATTCCCCCTGAAGTCCTTTTATTGTTGAGGATAGTTTTAGCTATCCTGGGTTTTTTGTTATACCAGATGAATTTGCAAATTGTTCTGTCTAACTCTTTGAAGAATTGGATTGGTATTTTGATGGGGATTGCATTGAATCTGTAGATCGCTTTTGGTAAAATGGCTATTTTTACTATATTAATCCTGCCAATCCATGAGCATGGGAGATCTTTCCATCTTCTGAGGTCTTCTTCAATTTCTTTCTTCAGTGTCATGAAGTTCTTATTGTACAGATCTTTTACTTGCTTGGTTAAAGTCTCACCGAGGTACTTTATATTATTTGTGTCTATTATGAAGGGTGTCGTTTCCCTAATTTCTTTCTCGGCTTGATTCTCTTTTGTGTAGAGGAAGGCTACTGATTTATTTGAGTTAATTTTATACCCAGCCACTTTGCTGAAGTTGTTTATCAGCTTTAGTAGTTCTCTGGTGGAACTTTTGGGATCACTTAAATATACTATCATATCATCTGCAAATAGTGATATTTTGACTTCTTATTTTCCGATCTGTATTCCCTTGACCTCCTTTTGTTGTCTGATTGCTCTGGCTAGAACTTCAAGAACTATATTGAATAAGTAGGGAGAGAGTGGGCAGCCTTGTCTAGTCCCTGATTTTAGTGGAATTGCTTCAAGTTTCTCTCCATTTAGTTTAATGTTAGCAACTGGTTTGCTGTATATGGCTTTTACTATGTTTAGGTATGGGCCTTGAACTCCTATTCTTTCCAGGACTTTTATGATGAAGGGCTGTTGAATTTTGTAAAATGCTTTCTCAGCATCTAATGAAATGATCATGTGGTTTTGTTCTTTCAGTTTGTTCATATAATGGATCACGTTGATGGTTTTCTGTATATTAAAGCATCCCTGCATGCCTGGGATGAAGCCTACTTGATCATGGTGGATGATTGTTTTGATGTGCTCTTGGATTCGGTTTGCCAGAATTTTATTGAGTATTTTTGCGTCGATATTCATAAGGGAATTTGGTCTGAAGTTCTCTTTCTTTGTTGTGTCTTTGTGTGGTTTAGGTATAAGAGTAATTGTGGCTTCATAGAAGGAATTCAGTAGTGATTCACCTGTTTCAATTTTGTGGAATAGTTTGGATAGTATTGGTTTGAGGTCTTCTATGAAGGTCTGATAGAATTCTGCACTAAACCATCTGGACCTGGGTTCTTTTTGGTTGGGAGACCTTTAATGACTGCTGCTATGTCCTTAGGAGTTATGGGGTTGTTTAACTGGTTTATCTGTTCCTGATTTAACTTCGGTACCTGGTATCTGTCTAGGAAATTGTCCATTTCCTGTAGATTTTCAAGTTTTGTTGAATATAGGTTTTTATAGTAAGATCTGATGATTTTTTTGAATTTCCTCTGAATCTGTAGTTATGTCTCCCTTCTCATTTCTGATTTTGTTAATTTGGACACACTCTCTGTGTCCTCTCGTTAGTCTGGCTAAGGGTTTTTCCATCTTGTTGATTTCCTCAAAGAACCAGCTTTTGGTTCTGTTGATTCTTTCTATGGTCCTTCTTGTTTCTACTTGGTTGATTTCAGCTCTGAGTTTGATTATTTACTGTCTTCTACTCCTCCTGGGTGTATTTGCTTCCTTTTGTTCTAGAGCTTTAGGTGTACTGTCAGGCTGCTGACATATGCTCTTGCCTGTTTCTTTCTGCAGGCACTCAGCGCTGTGAGTTTTCCTCTTAGCACAGCTTTCATTGTGTCCCATAAGTTTGGGTATGTTGTACCTTCATTTTCATTAAATTCTAAAAAGTTTTTAATTTCTTTCTTTATTTCTTCCTTGACCAGGTTATCATTGAGTAGAGAATTGTTCAATTTCCACGTATATGTGGGCATTCTTCCCTTATTTTTATTGAAGACCAGTTTTAGGCCGTGGTGGTCCAAGAGCATGCATGGGATTATTTCTATCTTTCTGTACCTGTTGAGGCCCGTCTTTTGACCAATTATATGGTCAATTTTGGAGAAAGTACCATGAGGAGCTGAGAAGAAGGTGTATCCTTTTGTTTTAGGATAGAATGTTTTATAAATATCCGTTAAGTCCACTTGGCTCATGACTTCTCTTAGTCTGTCTATGTCTATGTTTAATTTCTGTTTCCATGATCTGTCCTTTGATGAGAGCGGGGTGTTGAAATCTCCTGCTATTATTGTGTGAGGTGCAAAGTGTGTTTTGAGCTTTAGTAAGGTTTCTTTTATGTATGTAGGTGCCCTTGTATTTGGGGCATAGATATTTAGGATTGAGAGTTCATCTTGGTGGATTTTTCCTTTGATGAATATGAAGTGTCCTTCCTTATCGTTTTTGATGACTTTTAGTCGAAAATTGATTTTATCTGATATTAGAATGGCTACTCCAGCTTGCTTCTTCTGACCATTTGCTTGGAAAGTTGTTTTCCAGCCTTTCACTCTGAGGTAGTGTCTGTCTTTGTCTCTGAGGTGTGTTTCCTGTAGGCAGCAGAATGCAGGGTCCTCGTTGCGTATCCAGTTTGTTAATCTATGTCTTTTTATTGGGGAGTTGAGGCCATTGATGTTGAGAGATATTAAGGAATAGTGATTATTGCTTCCTGTTATATTCATATTTGGATGTGAGGTTATGGTTGTGTGCTTTCATTCTCTTTGTTTTGTTGCCAAGACGATTAGTTTCTTGCTTCTTCTAGGGTATAGCTTGCCTCCTTATGTTGGGCTTTACCATTTATTATCCTTTGTAGTGCTGGATTTGTAGAAAGATATTGTGTAAATTTGGTTTTGTCATGGAATATCTTGGTTTCTCCATCTATGTTAATTGAGAGTTTTGCAGGATACAGTAACCTGGGCTGGCATTTGTGTTCTCTTAGGGTCTGTATGACATCAGTCCAGGATCTTCTGGCCTTCATAGTTTCTGGCAAAAAATCTGGTGTGATTCTGATAGGTCTGCCTTTATATGTTACTTGACCTTTTTCCCTTACTGCTTTTAATATTCTTTCTTTATTTTGTGCGTTTGGTGTTTTGACAATTATGTGATGGGAGGTGTTTCTTTTCTGGTCCAATCTATTTGGAGTTCTGTAGGCTTCTTGTATGCCTATGGGTATCTCTTTTTTTAGGTTAGGGAAGTTTTCTTCTATGATTTTGTTGAAGATATTTACTGGTCCTTTGAGCTGGGAGTCTTCACTCTCTTCTATACCTATTATCCTTAGGTTTGATCTTCTCATTGAGTCCTGGATTTCCTGTATGTTTTGGACCAGTAGCTTTTTCTCTTTTATATTATCTTTGACAGTTGAGTCAGTGATTTCTATGGAATCTTCTGCTCCTGAGATTCTCTCTTCCATCTCTTGTATTCTGTTGGTGAAGCTTGTATCTACAGCTCCTTGTCTCTTCTTTTGGTTTTTTTTTTTTTTTTTGAAACTTGGAATATTGTTTTATTGGTTTCACTATGATCTTTTTTTTTTTTTATTAACTTGAGTATTTCTTATATACATTTCGAGTGTTATTCCCTTTCCCGGTTTCCGGGCAAACATCCCCCTCCCCCCTCCCCTTCCTTATGGGTGTCCCCCTCCCAACCCTCCCCCCATTGCCACCCTCCCCCCATAGACTAGTTCACGGGGGGTTCAGTCTTAGCAGGACCCAGGGCTTCCCCTTCCACTGGTGCTCTTACTAGGGTATTCATTGCTACCTATGGGGTCAGAGTCCAGGGTCAGTCCATGTATAGTCTTTAGGTAGTGGCTTAGTCCCTGGAAGCTCTGGTTGCTTGGCATTGTTGTACTTTTGGGGTCTCGAGCCCCTTCAAGCTCTTCCAGTTCTTTCTCTGATTCCTTCAATAGGGGACCTATTCTCAGTTCAGTGGTTTGCTGCTGGCATTCGCCTCTATATTTGCTGTATTCTGGCTGTGTCTCTCAGGAGCGATCTACATCCGGCTCCTGTCGGTCTGCACTTCTTTGCTTCATCCATCTTGTCTAATTGGGTGGCTGTATATGTATGGGCCACATGTGGGGCAGGCTCTGAATGGGTGTTCCTTCAGTCTCTGTTTTAATCTTTGCCTCTCCCTTCCCTGCCAAGGGTATTCTTTTTCCTCATTTAAAGAAGGAGTGAAGCATTCACATTTTGATCATCCGTCTTGAGTTTCGTTTGTTCTAGGGATCTAGGGTAATTCAAGCATTTGGGCTAATAGCCACTTATCAATGAGTGCATACCATGTATGTCTTTCTGTGATTGGGTTAGCTCACTCAGGATGATATTTTCCAGTTCCAACCATTTGCCTACGAATTTCATAAACTCGTTGTTTTTGATAGCTGAGTAATATTCCATTGGGTAGATGTACCACATTTTCTGTATCCATTCCTCTGTTGAAGGGCATCTGGGTTCTTTCCATTTTCTGGCTATTATAAATAAGGCTGCGATGAACATAGTAGAGCACGTGTCTCTTTTATATGTTGAGGCATCTTTTGGGTATATGCCCAAGAGAGGTATAGCTGGATCCTCAGGCAGTTCAATGTCCAATTTTCTGAGGAACCTCCAGACTGATTTCCAGAATGGTTGTACCAGTCTGCAATCCCACCAACAATGGAGGAGTGTTCCTCTTTCTCCACATCCTCGCCAGCATCCGCTGTCACCTGAGTTTTTGATCTTAGCCAATCGCACTGGTGTGAGGTGAAATCTCAGGGTTGTTTTGATTTGCATTTCCCTTATGACTAAAGATGTTGAACATTTCTTTAGGTGTTTCTCAGCCATTCGGCATTCCTCAGCTGTGAATTCTTTGTTTAGCTCTGAACCCCATTTTTTAATAGGGTTATTTGTTTCCCTGCGGTCTAACTTCTTGTGTTCTTTGTATATTTTGGATATAAGGCCTCTATCTGTTGTAGGATTGGTAAAGATCTTTTCCCAATCTGTTGGTTGCCGTTTTGTCCTAAGCACAGTGTCCTTTGCCTTACAGAAGCTTTGCAGTTTTATGAGATCCCATTTGTCGATTCTTGATCTTAGAGCATAAGCCATTGGTGTTTTGTTCAGGAAATTTTTTCCAGTGCCCATGTGTTCCAGATGCTTCCCTAGTTTTTCTTCTATTAGTTTGAGTGTGTCTGGTTTGATGTGGAGGTCCTTGATCCACTTGGACTTAAGCTTTGTACAGGGTGATAAGCATGGATCGATCTGCATTCTTCTACATGTTGCCCTCCAGTTGAACCAGCACCATTTGCTGAAAATGCTATCTTTTTTCCATTGGATGGTTTTGGCTCCTTTGTCAAAAATCAAGTGACCATAGGTGTGTGGGTTCATTTCTGGGTCTTCAATTCTATTCCATTGGTCTATCTGTCTGTCTCTGTACCAATACCATGCAGTTTTTATCACTATTGCTCTGTAATACTGCTTGAGTTCAGGGATAGTGATTCCCCCTGAAGTCCTTTTATTGTTGAGGATAGCTTTAGCTATCCTGGGTTTTTTGTTATTCCAGATGAATTTGCAAATTGTTCTGTCTAACTCTTTGAAGAATTGGATTGGTATTTTGATGGGGATTGCATTGAATCTGTAAATTGCTTTTGGTAAAATGGCCATTTTTACTATATTAATCCTGCCAATCCATGAGCATGGGAGATCTTTCCATCTTCTGAGGACTTCTTCAATTTCTTTCTTCAGAGTCTTGAAGTTCTTATTGTACAGATCTTTTACTTGCTCGGTTAAAGTCACACCGAGGTACTTTATATTATTTGGGTCTATTATGAAGGGTGTCGTTTCCCTAATTTCTTTCTCGGCTTGTTTCTCTTTTGTATAGAGGAAGGCTACTGATTTATTTGAGTTAATTTTATACCCAGACACTTTGCTGAAGTTGTTTATCAGCTTTAGTAGTTCTCTGGTGGAACGTTTGGGATCACTTAAATATACTATCATATCATCTGCAAATAGTGATATTTTGACTTCTTCTTTTCCTATCTGTATCCCCTTGACCTCCTTTTGTTGTCTGATTGCTCTGGCTAGAACTTCAAGAACTATATTGAATAAGTAGGGAGAGAGTGGGCAGCCTTGTCTAGTCCCTGATTTTAGTGGGATTGCTTCAAGTTTCTCTCCATTTAGTTTAATGTTAGCAACTGGTTTGCTGTATATGGCTTTTACTATGTTCAGGTATGGGCCTTGAATTCCTATTCTTTCCAGGACTTTTATCATGAAGGGGTGTTGAATTTTGTCAAATGCTTTCTCAGCATCTAATGAAATGATCATGTGGTTCTGTTCTTTCAGTTTGTTTATATAATGGATCACGTTGATGGTTTTCCGTATATTAAACCATCCCTGCATGCCTGGGATGAAGCCTACTTGATCATGGTGGATGATTGTTTTGATGTGCTCTTGAATTCGGTTTGCCAGAATTTTATTGAGTATTTTTGCGTCGATATTCATAAGGGAAATTGTTCTGAAGTTCTCTTTCTTTGTTGTGTCTTTGTGTGGTTTAGGTATAAGAGTAATTGTGGCTTCGTAGAAGGAATTCGGTAGGGCTCCATCTGTTTCAATTTTGTGGAATAGTTTGGATAATATTGGTATGAGGTCTTCTATGAAGGTTTGATAGAATTCTGCACTAAACCCGTCTGGACCTGGACTCTTTTTGGTTGGGAGACCTTTAATGACTGCTTCTATTTCCTTAGGAGTTATGGGGTTGTTTAACTGGTTTATCTGTTCCTGATTTAACTTCGATACCTGGTATCTGTCTAGGAAATTGTCCATTTCCTGAAGATTTTCAAATTTTGTTGAATATAGGTTTTTATAGTAAGATCTGATGATTTTTTGAATTTCCTCTGAATCTGTAGTTATGTCTCCCTTTTCATTTCTGATTTTGTTAATTTGGACACACTCTCTGTGTCCTCTCGTTAGTCTGGCTAAGGGTTTATCTATCTTGTTGATTTTCTCAAAGAACCAACTTTTGGTTCTGTTGATTCTTTCTATAGTCCTTTTTGTTTCTACTTGGTTGATTTCAGCTCTGAGTTTGATTATTTCATGCCTTCTGCTCCTCCTGGGTGTATTTGCTTCTTTTTGTTCTAGAGCTTTTAGGTGTGCTGTCAAGCTGCTGACATATGCTCTTTCCTGTTTCTTTCTGCAGGCACTCAGCGCTATGAGTTTTCCTCTTAGCACAGCTTTCATTGTGTCCCATAAGTTTGGGTATGTTGTATCTTCATTTTCATTAAGTTCTAAAAAGTTTTTAATTTCTTTCTTTATTTCTTCCTTGACCAGGTTATCGTTGAGTAGAGCATTGTTCAATTTCCACGTATATGTGGGCATTCTTCCCTTATTGTTATTGAAGACCAGTTTTAGGTCGTGGTGGTCCGATAGCACGCATGGGATTATTTCTATCTTTCTGTACCTGTTGAGGCCCGTTTTTTGACCAATTATATAGTCAATTTTGGAGAAAGTACCATGAGGAGCTGAGAAGAAGGTATATCCTTTTGCTTTAGGATAGAATGTTCTATAAATATCCGTTAAGTCCATTTGTCTCATGACTTCTCTTAGTCTGTCGACATCACTGTTTAATTTCTGTTTCCATGATCTGTCCATTGATGAGAGTGGGGTGTTGAAATCTCCCACTATTATTGTGTGAGAGGTGCAATGTGTGCTTTGAGCTTTAGTAAGGTTTCTTTTACGTATGTAGGTGCCCTTGTATTTGGGGCATAGATATTTAGGATTGAGAGTTCATCTTGATGGATTTTTCCTTTGATGAATATGAAGTGTCCTTCCTTATCTTTTTTGATGACTTTTAGTTGGAAATTGATTTTATTTGATATTAGAATGGCTACTCCAGCTTGTTTCTTCTGACCATTTGCTTGGAAAGTTGTTTTCCAGCCTTTCACTCTGAGGTAGTGTCTGTCTTTGTCTCTGAGGTGTGTTTCCTGTAGGCAGCAGAATGCAGGGTCCTCGTTGCGTATCCAGTTTGTTAATCTATGTCTTTTTATTGGGGAGTTGAGGCCATTGATATTGAGAGATATTAAGGAATAGTGATTATTGCTTCCCGTTATATTCATATTTGGATGTGAGGTTATGTTTGTGTGCTTTCATTCTCTTTGTTTTGTTGCCAAGACGATTAGTTTCTTGCTTCTTCTAGGGTATAGCTTGCCTCCTTATGTTGGCCTTTACCATTTATTATCCTTTGTAGTGCTGGATTTGTGGAAAGATCTTGTTTAAAATTGGTTTTGTCATGGAATATCTTGGTTTCTCCATCAATGTTAATTGAGAGTTTTGCTGGATACAGTAACCTGGGCTGGCATTTGTGTTCTCTTAGGGTCTGTATAACATCAGTCCAGGATCTTCTGGCCTTCATAGTTTCTGGCGAGAAGTCTGGTGTGATTCTGATAGGTCTCCCTTTATATGTTACTTGACCTTTTTCCCTTACTGCTTTTAATATGCTTTCTTTATTTTGTGCGTTTGGTGTTTTGACAATTATGTGACGGGAGGTGTTTCTTTTCTGGTCCAATCTATTTGGAGTTCTGTAGGCTTCTTGTATGTCTATGGGTATCTCTTTTTGTAGGTTAGGGAAGTTTTCTTCTATGATTTTGTTGAAGATATTTACTGGTCCTTTGAGCTGGGAGTCTTCACTCTCTTCTATACCTATTATCCTTAGGTTTGATCTTCTCATTGAGTCCTGGATTTCCTGTATGTTTTGGACCAGTAGCTTTTTCCGCTTTACATTATCTTTGACAGTTGAGTCAATGATTTCTATGGAATCTTCTGCTCCTGAGATTCTCTCTTCCATCTCTTGTATTCTGTTGGTGAAGCTTGTATCTACAGCTCCTTGTCTCTTCTTTTGGTTTTCTATATCCAGGGTTGTTTCCATGTGTTCTTTCTTGATTGCTTCTATTTCCATTTTTAATTCCTTCAACTGTTTGATTGTGTTTTCCTGGAATTCTTTCAGGGATTTTTGTGTCTCCTCTCTATGGGCTTCTACTTTTTTTTTTAGGTTTTCCTGGAATTCTTTCAGGGATTTTTGCAATTCCTCTCTGTAGGCTTCTACTTGTTCTCTAAGGGAGTTCTTCACGTCTTTCTTGAAGTCCTCCAGCATCATGATCAAATATTATTTTGAAACTAGATCTTGCTTTTCTGGTGTGTTTGGATATTCCATGTTTGTTTTGATGGGAGAATTAGGCTCCAATGGTGCCATATAGTCTTGGTTTCTGTTGCTTGGGTTCCTGTGCTTGCCTCTCGCCATCTGATTATCTCTAGTGTTACTTTGTTCTGCTATTTCTGACAGTAGCTAGACTGCCCTATAAGCCTGTGTGTCAGGAGTGCTGTAGACCTGTTTTCCTGTTTTCTTTCAGCCTGTTATGGTGACAGAGTGTTCTGCTTTCGGGCGTGTAGTTTTTCCTCTCTACAGGTCTTCAGCTGTTCCTGTGGGCCTGTGTCTTGAGTTCACCAGGCAGGTCACTTGCAGCAGAAAAGTTGGTCTTACCTGTGGTCCCAAGGCTCAAGTTTGCTTACGGGGTGCTGCCCTCGAGCTCTCTGCGGCGGCAGCAACCAGGAAGATCTGTGCTGCCATTTCCGGGAGCTTCAGTGCACCAGGGTTCCAGGTGGCGTTTGGTGTTTTCCTCTGGCATCCGAGATGTGTGTGCTGAGTGCAGTCTCTTCTGTTTTCCCAGGCGTGTCTGTCTCTCTGAAGGTTTAGCTCTCCCTCCCATGGGATTTGGGTGCAGAGAACTGTTTATCCGGTCTGTTTCCTGTGTTTCCTCTTTTAAGACTTCTATTTGTTTACTTGTTTTGTCCTGTATTTCTATAGGAAATTATGTATGTCCTTCTTAAAGTCCTCTATCATCACCATAAAATGTGATTTTTACGTCTAAACCTTGCTTTTCCGGTGTGTTTGGATATCCAGCATTTGCTTTGGTGGGAAAACTGGACTCTGAGGATGCAAAATAATTGTGGTTTCTGTTGCTTATGTTCCTGCACTTGCCTCTTGCCACCGGGTTGTCTCTCATGTTGGCTTGTCTTGCTGACTCTGAAAGTGGCTTGGCCCTTCTATGTGTAAGCACTCCTGTTTGCCTGTTTTCTTTTAGCTGGATCTGGAAACAGAGAACTCTGCTCTCAGGTGTGTAGGAGCTCCTGGCAACTGGCTTTCAACTCACAGTGCAGGCAGAAACCTGAAGGATCCTGCCCCTGAGTGCTCTTAGGTCCCTATGCTCAGGGGACACAGAAGGCACTAGGGGATTTCTTTTTGGGTCAGGAAAATAGGCAGAAAGTTTTTGTTTTCTCTGGGTTCTCAGGATTGTCCGCACTTCTGAGTATCCAGCTTACTCCCCCATGGGATTTGGGTACCAGGTGCTGTGTGACAAGTTCAGTTCAGTTCTGGGCACAGCCAGAAACCAACTGCTTCCTGTCACTGACTGCTCCTATATTCCTGTATTCAGAGACCCTATGAACTTTCCTCTTGGGCAGGGAATGTGAGAAGCAGTGGGCAGAAGTGGAGATCTGTCCTAAGGTCTCAGGATTATCAGCAGTTCTGGGAGATCGGCTTTTTCCCTCATGGGATTTGGGTACAGGGATCCGAGGGATCAGCTCAGCTCAGTTCAGGCACAAACAGAAACATAAGTATCCTGTCCCAGAAGACTTCGCCTTTTTGTGCTCTAGGGCCACCAGGCAGGTCGCTTGGAGCAGAAAAGTTGGTCTTACCTCTATTCTCAGGTGTGTAGGTGCTCCTGGTGACTGGCTTTCAGCTCTTGGTGTGGGCAGAAATCCGAAGGGTCCTGATCCTGATTGCGCCTAGGTCCCTGTGTCTAGAGGGCACAGATGGCACTAGGTGATTTCCTTTTGGGTCAGGAATGTGGGCAGAACATATTCATCTCCAGTGGGCTCTCAGGAGTGTCTGCACTTCTGAGGGTCCAGCTCTTCACCCATGGGATTTGGGTCACCATTTTTCAAAATCAAATAATATTGGGCAAATTCAGGTTGGTATGGCTATAGATTGTTTTTATTTTTTTTCATTTTTAAGTACACTATTTCTTTGAGTAAACATCTCATTTTCTTTGCAATTTGATGGACAAATTAGAAATGGCTTCATTTAGAAAAAAAACAGACTATGTACAAGGAACCAAATAAGTTTCCTTTTTTTAGAAATGAGTTAGAGTAACCCAAAAAACATATATTTAATAATTATCTGACCTTTGTTTGTGATTGAATGTGTAAATATGCCATTAAACAAATTTCATTTAAAAAATGCAACCTTAAGAATTTTCTATGACTGAGAAGAAAGTAATAAATCTTCTGGGTTTCCTCCAGTAGGACTCTATTTTTTAAAATTTTCTCCATATTGTTTTCTTTCTTCTCAGAGGCTAGGTTTAGACTTTGTGATTCTTCTCTCAGTTTCATTTTGAAAGAAGAGAGTGAGATAAAAGAAGACTGGAGAAAGATAATTGGAGGGGAAAGTGGAGCAGAGGTACAAATACACATGCACACATATACACATATATGCACACAGACACACATGTATAAATGCACATAAATATATACATATATACACTCACAGTCACACACAAATATATATATATATATATACATATATAAAATCTACTGATATGTAGATATATAATCACATGAGCGTGATTCAACACTATCACTTGGCCCTCTCTTTTTGTTTAATTTCTTTGGTTATGTTGGCTTTATCATGGATATTCTGTGCCTTATGAGTAATACCCACCTATCTGAGGGCACATACCATGCATGTCCTTTTGAGTCTGGATAACCTTACTCATGATGATATTTTCTAGTTCCATCCATTTGCCTACAAAATCATGATGTCCTTGTTTTTAATAGCTGTGTAGCATGCCATTGTGTAAATGAACCATATTTTATGTATCCATTCTTCGATTGAGAAACACGTGGATTGTTTCTAGATTAAGGCTATTAAGCTGCTATGAACGTAATGGAGCACATGTCCTTGTGATGTGGTAGAGCATCTTTTGTATATATGCCTAGGAATGATATAGTTGGGTCTTGAAGTAGAACTATTCCCAGTTTTCTGAGAAACCACCAAATTGATTTCAAGAATCTCCAAGTTTGCATTTCCACCAGACATGGAGGACTGTTCCCCTTTCTCCATATCCTTACCAGCATGTGCTGTGTGTTGAGTTTTTTTTAACCATTCTGAATGCTGTAAGGTAGAATCTCATGGTCCTTTTGATTTCCCTGAGGATTGAGAATGCTGAGCATTTCTTTAAGTAATACTCAGCCATTCAAGACTACCCTGTTTTAAATTAGATTATGTGGTCTTATGGGATCAAACATCTTGAGATCTTTATATATTTTTTTATTTATTTTTTTTATTAACTTGAGTATTTCTTATATACATTTCGAGTGTTATTCCCTTTCCCGGTTTCCGGGCAAACATCCCCCTCCCCCCTCCCCTTCCTTATGGGTGTTCCCCTCCCAACCCTCCCCCCATTGCCGCCCTCCCCCCATAGTCTAGTTCACTGGGGGTTCAGTCTTAGCAGGACCCAGGGCTTCCCTTTCCACTGGTGCTCTTACTAGGATATTCATTGCTACCTATGGGGTCAGAGTCCAGGGTCAGTCCATGTATAGTCTTTAGGTAGTGGCTTAGTCCCTGGAAGCTCTGGTTGCTTGGCATTGTTGTACTTTTGGGGTCTCGAGCCCCTTCAAGCTCTTCCAGTTCTTTCTCTGATTCCTTCAATAGGGGACCTATTCTCAGTTCAGTGGTTTGCTGCTGGCATTTGCCTCTGTATTTGCTGTATTCTGGCTGTGTCTCTCAGGAGAGATCTACATCCGGCTCCTGTTGGTCTGCACTTCTTTGCTTCATCCATCTTGTCTAATTGGGTGGCTGTATATGTATGGGCCACATGTGGGGCAGGCTCTAAATGGGTGTTCCTTAAGTCTCTGTTTTAATCTTTGCCTCTTCCTTCCCTGCCAAGGGTATTCTTTTTCCTCATTTAAAGAAGGAGTGAAGCATTCACATTTTGATCATCCGTCTTGAGTTTCGTTTGTTCTAGGGATCTAGGGTAATTCAAGCATTTGGGCTAATAGCCACTTATCAATGAGTGCATACCATGTATGTCTTTCTGTGATTGGGTTAGCTCACTCAGGATGATATTTTCCAGTTCCAACCATTTGCCTACGAATTTCATAAACTCGTTGTTTTTGATAGCTGAGTAATATTCCATTGTGTAGATGTACCACATTTTCTGTATCCATTCCTCTGTTGAAGGGCATCTGGGTTCTTTCCATTTTCTGGCTATTATAAATAAGGCTGCGATGAACATAGTGGAGCACGTGTCTCTTTTATATGTTGAGGCATCTTTTGGGTATATGCCCAAGAGAGGTATAGCTGGATCCTCAGGCAGTTCAATGTCCAATTTTCTGAGGAACCTCCAGACTGATTTCCAGAATGGTTTTACCAGTCTGCAATCCCACCAACAATGGAGGAGTGTTCCTCTTTCTCCACATCCTCGCCAGCATCTGCTGTCACCTGAGTTTTTGATCTTAACCAATCGCACTGGTGTGAGGTGAAATCTCAGGGTTGTTTTGATTTGCATTTCCCTTATGACTAAAGATGTTGAACATTTCTTTAGGTGTTTCTCAGCCATTCGGCATTCCTCAGCTGTGAATTCTTTGTTTAGCTCTGAACCCCATTTTTTAATAGGGTTATTTGTCTCCCTGCGGTCTAACTTCTTGAGTTCTTTGTATATTTTGGATATAAGGCCTCTATCTGTTGTAGGATTGGTAAAGATTTTTCCCAATCTGTTGGTTGCCGTTTTGTCCTAACCACAGTGTCCTTTGCCTTACAGAAGCTTTGCAGTTTTATGAGATCCCATTTGTCGATTCTTGATCTTAGAGCATAAGCCATTGGTGTTTTGTTCAGGAAATTTTTTCCAGTGCCCATGTGTTCCAGATGTTTCCCTAGTTTTTCTTCTATTAGTTTGAGTGTGTCTGGTTTGATGTGGAGGTCCTTGATCCACTTGGACTTAAGCTTTGTACAGGGTGATAAGCATGGATCGATCTGCATTCTTCTACATGTTGCCCTCCAGTTGAACCAGCACCATTTTCTGAAAATGCTATCTTTTTTCCATTGGATGGTTTTGGCTCCTTTGTCAAAAATCAAGTGACCATAGGTGTGTGGGTTCATTTCTGGGTCTTCAATTCTATTCCATTGGTCTATCTGTCTGTCCCTGTACCAATACCATGCAGTTTTTTATCACTATTGCTCTGTAATACTGCTTGAGTTCAGGGATAGTGATTCCCCCTGAAGTCCTTTTATTGTTGAGGATAGCTTTAGCTATCCTGGGTTTTTTGTTATTCCAGATGAATTTGCAAATTGTTCTGTCTAACTCTTTGAAGAATTGGATTGGTATTTTGATGGGGATTGCATTGAATCTGTAGATTGCTTTTGGTAAAATGGCCATTTTTACTATATGAATCCTGCCAATCCATGAGCATGGGAGATCTTTCCATCTTCTGAGGTCTTCTTCAATTTCTTTCCTCAGTGTCTTGAAGTTCTTATTGTACAGATCTTTTACTTGCTTGGTTAAAGTCACACCGAGGTACTTTATATTATTTGGGTCTATTATGAAGGGTGTCGTTTCCCTAATTTCTTTCTCGGCTTGTTTCTCTTTTGTATAGAGGAAGGCAACTGATTTATTTGAGTTAATTTTATACCCAGTCACTTTGCTGAAGTTGTTTATCAGCTTTAGTAGTTCTCTGGTGGAACTTTTGGGATCACTTAAATATACTATCATGTCATCTGCAAATAGTGATATTTTGACCTCTTCTTTTCCGATCTGTATCCCTTTGATCTCCTTTTGTTGTCTGATTGCTCTGGCTAGAACTTCAAGAACTATATTGAATAAGTAGGGAGAGAGTGGGCAGCCTTGTCTAGTCCCTGATTTTAGTGGGATTGCTTCAAGTTTCTCTCCATTTAGTTTTATGTTAGCAACTGGTTTGCTGTATATGGCTTTTACTATGTTTAGGTATGGGCCTTGAATTCCTATTCTTTCCAGGACTTTTATCATGAAGGGGTGTTGAATTTTGTCAAATGCTTTCTCAGCATCTAATGAAATGATCATGTGGTTCTGTTCTTTCAGTTTGTTTATATAATGGATCACGTTGATGGTTTTCCGTATATTAAACCATCCCTGCATGCCTGGGATGAAGCCTACTTGATCATGGTGGATGATTGTTTTGATGTGCTCTTGAATTCGGTTTGCCAGAATTTTATTGAGAATTTTTGCGTCGATATTCATAAGGGAAATTGTTCTGAAGTTCTCTTTCTTTGTTGTGTCTTTGTGTGGTTTAGGTATAAGAGTAATTGTGGCTTCGTAGAAGGAATTCGGTAGGGCTCCATCTGTTTCAATTTTGTGGAATAGTTTGGATAATTTTGGTATGAGGTCTTCTATGAAGGTTTGATAGAATTCTGCACTAAACCCGTCTGGACCTGGGCTCTTTTTGGTTGGGAGACCTTTAATGACTGCTTCTATTTCCTTAGGAGTTATGGGGTTGTTTACCTGGTTTATCTGTTCCTGATTTAACTTCGATACCTGGTATCTGTCTAGGAAATTGTCCAGTTCCTGAAGATTTTCAAATTTTGTTGAATATAGGTTTTTATAGTAAGATCTGATGATTTTTTTTAATTTCCTCTGAATCTGTAGTTATGTCTCCCTTTTCATTTCTGATTTTGTTAATTTGGACGCACTCTCTGTGTCCTCTCGTTAGTCTGGCTAAGGGTTTATCTATCTTGTTGATTTTCTCAAAGAACCAACTTTTGGTTCTGTTGATTCTTTCTATAGTCCTTTTTGTTTCTACTTGGTTGATTTCAGCTCTGAGTTTGATTATTTCCTGCCTTCTACTCCTCCTGGGTGTATTTGCTTCTTTTTGTTCTAGAGCTTTTAGGTGTGCTGTCAAGCTGCTGACATATGCTCTTTCCTGTTTCTTTCTGCAGGCACTCAGCGCTATGAGTTTTCCTCTTAGCACAGCTTTCATTGTGTCCCATAAGTTTGGGTATGTTGTATCTTCATTTTCATTAAATTCTAAAAAGTTTTTAATTTCTTTCTTTATTTCTTCCTTGACCAGGTTATCATTGAATAGAGCATTGTTCAATTTCCACGTATATGTGGGCATTCTTCCCTTATTGTTATTGAAGACCAGTTTTAGGCCGTGGTGGTCCGATAGCATGCATGGGATTATTTCTATCTTTCTGTACCTGTTGAGGCCCGTTTTTTGACCAATTATATGGTCAATTTTGGAGAAAGTACCATGAGGAGCTGAGAAGAAGATATATCCTTTTGCTTTAGGATAGAATGTTCTATAAATATCTGTTAAGTCCATTTGGCTCATGACTTCTCTTAGTCTGTCGACATCACTGTTTAATTTCTGTTTCCATGATCTGTCCATTGATGAGAGTGGGGTGTTGAAGTCTCCCACTATTATTGTGTGAGGTGCAATGTGTGTTTTGAGCTTTAGTAAGGTTTCTTTTATGTATGTAGGTGCCCTTGTATTTGGGGCATAGATATTTAGGATTGAGAGTTCATCTTGGTGGATTTTTCCTTTGATGAATATGAAGTGTCCTTCCTTATCTTTTTTGATGACTTTTAGTTGGAAATTGATTTTATTTGATATTAGAATGGCTACTCCAGCTTGCTTCTTCTGACCATTTGCTTGGAAAGTTGTTTTCCAGCCTTTCACTCTGAGGTAGTGTCTGTCTTTGTCTCTGAGGTGTGTTTCCTGTAGGCAGCAGAATGCAGGGTCCTCGTTGCATATCCAGTTTGTTAATCTATGTCTTTTTATTGGGGAGTTGAGGCCATTGATATTGAGAGATATTAAGGAATATTGATTATTGTTTCCCTTTATATTCATATTTGGATGTGAGGTTATGTTTGTGTGCTTTCATTCTCTTTGTTTTGTTGCCAAGATGATTAGTTTCTTGCTTCTTCTAGGGTATAGCTTGCCTCCTTATGTTGGGCTTTACCATTTATTATCTTTGTAGTGCTGGATTTGTAGAAAGATATTGTGTAAATTTGGTTTTGTCATGGAATATCTTGGTTTCTCCATCAATGTTAATTGAGAGTTTTGCTGGATACAGTAACCTGGGCTGGCATTTGTGTTCTCTTAGGGTCTGTATGACATCAGTCCAGGATCTTCTGGCCTTCATAGTTTCTGGCGAGAAGTCTGGTGTGATTCTGATAGGTCTCCCTTTATATGTTACTTGACCTTTTTCCCTTACTGCTTTTAATATTCTTTCTTTATTTTGTGCGTTTGGTGTTTTGACAATTATGTGACGGGAGGTGTTTCTTTTCTGGTCCAATCTATTTGGAGTTCTGTAGGCTTCTTGTATGTCTATGGGTATCTCTTTTTTTAGGTTAGGGAAGTTTTCTTCTATGATTTTGTTGAAGATATTTACTGGTCCTTTGAGCTGGGAGTCTTCACTCTCTTCTATACCTATTATCCTTAGGTTTGATCTTCTCATTGAGTCCTGGATTTCCTGTATGTTTTGGACCAGTAGCTTTTTCTGCTTTACATTATCTTTGACAGTTGAGTCAATGATTTCTATGGAATCTTCTGCTCCTGAGATTCTCTCTTCTATCTCTTGTATTCTGTTGGTGAAGCTTGTATCTACAGCTCCTTGTCTCTTCTTTTGGTTTTCTATATCCAGGGTTGTTTCCATGTGTTCTTTCTTGATTGCTTCTATTTCCATTTTTAATTCCTTCAACTGTTTGATTGTGTTTTCCTGGAATTCTTTCAGAGATTTTTGCGATTCCTCTCTGTAGGCTTCTACTTGTTTATTTATGTTTTCCTGTGTTTCCCTAAGTGTGTTCATGTCTTTCTTGAAGTCCTCCAGCATCATGATCAAATATGATTTTGAAACTAGATCTTGCTTTTCTGGTGTGTTTGAATATTCCATGTTTGTTTTGGTGGGAGAATTGTGCTCCGATGATGCCATGTAGTCTTGGTTTCTGTTGCTTGGGTTCCTGCGCTTGCCTCTCGCCATCAGATTATCTCTAGTGTTACTTTGTTCTGCTATTTCTGACAGTGGCTAGACTGTCCTATAAGCCTGTGTGTCAGGAGTGCTGTAGACCTGTTTTCCTCTCTTTCAGTCAGTTATGGGGACAGAGTGTTCTGCTTTCGGGCGTGTAGTTTTTCCTCTCTACAGGTCTTCAGCTGTTCCTGTGGGCCTGTGTCTTGAGTTCACCAGGCAGCTTTCTTGCAGCAGAAAATTTGGTCTTACCTGTGGTCCCGAGGCTCAGGTTCGCTCGTGGGGTGCTGCCCAGGGGCTCTCTGCAGCAGCAGCAACCAGTAAGACCTGTGCCGCCCCTTCCGGGAGCTTCAGTGCACCAGGGTTCCAGATGGTCTTTGGCTTTTTCCTCTGGCGTCCGAGATGTGTGTGCAGAGAGCAGTCTCTTCTGGTTTCCCAGGCTTGTCTGCCTCTCTGAAGGTTCAGCTCTCCCTCCCACGGGATTTGGGTGCAGAGAACTGTTTATCCGGTCTGTTTCCTTCAGGTTCCGGTGGTGTCTCAGGCAGGTGTCCTGCTGCTCCTGGGCCCTCCTCCACGGGAGCCCAGAGGCCTTATACAGTTTCCTCTTGGGCCAGGGATGTGGGCAGGGGTGAGCAGTGTTGTTGGTCTCTTCCGCTCTGCTGCCTCAGGAGTGCCCACCTGACCAGGCGGTTGGGTCTCTCTCTCACAGGGTCTGGGAGCAGAGAGCTGCTTCGGGCCGGGATCCGCGGGTGTGGGACTTCCAGTAAACACAGAACGTGCCCGGTCCTAGAGAAATTCTGCTTCCCTGTGTCCCAAGCTCACCAGGCAGCTTTCTTGCAGCAGAAAATTTGGTCTTACCTGTGGTCCCGAGGCTCAGGTTCGCTCGTGGGGTGCTGCCCAGGGGCTCTCTGCAGTGGCAGCAACCAGGATGACCTGTGCCGCCCCTTCCGGGAGCTTCAGTGCACCAGGGTTCCAGATGGTCTTTGGCTTTTTCCTCTGGCGTCCGAGATGTGTGTGCAGGGAGCAGTCTCTTCTGGTTTCCCAGGCTTGTCTGCCTCTCTGAAGGTTTAGCTCTCCCTCCCACGGGATTTGGGTGCAGAGAACTGTTTATCCGGTCTGTTTCTTTCCGGTTCCCGAGATCTTTATATGTTTTGTATATTAGCCCGCTGTTAGATGTGGAGGTATTGAAATCTTTGCCAAAATGTGTAGGCTGCTCTTTTTTTCTATTGAAAATGTCATTTGCCTTACAGAAGCTTTTTTGTTTCATGAGGTCCCACTTATCAATTATTGACCTTAGAGTCTGAACTGTATAGGAAATTTTGTCCCATACCAATGTGTTTGAGGCTATTTTCTATTTTCTCTGCTTTTAAAAAATTATTACATATATTCCTTTACATACATTTCAAATGTTATTCCCCTTCCTGGTTTGTCCATAAACCTTGATCTCCTCCCAACCCTTCCCCCTTGCAGGTATCCACCCATACATCTACCTTACTGCCCGCACCCCATATTCCTCTGCACTGGGGGTCCATCCTTGGAAGCATCAAGGGCTTCCTTTCCTACTGGTGCACCAACAAGGGTATTCTCTGCTACATATGCAGTTGGAGCCCTGGGTCAGCCCATGTATAGTCTTTCGGTAGTGGTTTAGTCCCTGGAAGCTCTGGTTACTTGGCATTGTTGTTCTTTTGGGGTTGCAAGCTCCTTCAACCCTTTCAAAACTTCCTCTAATTCCCCCCAAGGGGGTCCTGTTCTCAGGTTTGCAGGTGGTTTGCTGCTAGCATTGACCTCTGTATTGGACATGCTCTGATGTGTCTCTCAGGAGAGACCTATATCTGGTCCTTTTCAGCATGCATTTTTTAGCTTCATCAATCTTATCTAGTTTTGGTGGCTGCATATATATGGGCCAGATATGGGGCAGGTTCTGAATGACCGTTCCTTGAGTTGCTGCTCTAAACTTTGCTTCAATATCCCCTCCTATGGATATTTTTCTCCCTTTTAGAGTGGGGACATCTGCATTTTGACCATCCTTCTTCTTGAGCTTCCTGTGCTCTGTGGATTGCATCTTGGGTAATTTAAGCTTTTTGACTAATATTCAGTTATAGATGAGTGCATATCATGTGTATTTTTCTGTGATTGGGTTACCTCACTCAGGATGATATTTTCCAGTTCCATCCATTTGCCTATGAATTTCAGAAAGTCATTGTTTTTGATAGCAGAGTAGTATTCCATTGTGTAGATGTACCACATTTTCTGTATCCATTCCTCTGTTGAAGGGCATCTGGGTTCTTTCCAGCTTCTGGCTTTTATAAGTGAGGCTGCTATGAACATAGTGGAGCATGTGTCTTCATTATTTGTTGAAGCATCTTTTGGGTATATGCCCAAGAGAGGTATAGCTGGGTCCTCAGGTAGTGCAATGTCCAATTTTCTGAGGAACCTCCAGACTGATTTCCAGAATGATTGTACCGTTGTACAATCCCCCCAACAATGGAGGAGTGTTCCTCTTTCTCCACATCCTCGCCAGCATCTGCTGTCGCCAGACTTTTTACTCTTAGCTATTCTGACAGGTGTGAGGTGGAATCTCAGGGTTGTTTTGATTTGCATTTCCCTGATGGCTAAGGATGTTGAATATTTTCTTAGGTGCTTTTTGGCCATTCAATTATCTTCAGCTTAGAATTTTTTGTTTAGCTCTGTACCCCATTTTTAATAGGGTTATTTGGCTCTCTGGAGTCTAACTTCTTGAGTTATTTGTATATTTTGGGTATTAGTCCTTTATCAGATGAAGGGTTGGTAAAGATATTTTCCCCATCTGTTGGTTGCCATTTTGTCCTAATGACAGTGTCTTTTGCCTTACAGACGCTTTGCGGTTTTATGAGGTTCCATTTGTTGATTCTTGATCTTAGAGTGTAAGCCATTGGTGTGTTGTTCATGAAGTTTTCCCCCCTGCGCATGTGTTCGACGAGGCTCTTCCCCACTTTTTGTTTTATTAGTTTGAGTGTTTGATGTGGAGGTCCTTAATCCACTTGGACTCACGCTTTGTTATTGTGATAAGAATGGATCAAATTGCACTATTCTACATGCTGACCTCCAGTTGAAACAGCACCATTTGTTGAAAATGCTATCTTTCTTCCATTGGATGGTTTTAGCTCCTTTTTCAAAGATCAAGTGACCATAGGTGTGTGGGTTCATTTCTGGGTATTCAATTCTGTTCCACTGATCTATCTGCCCATATTTTTACCAATACCATATAGGTTTTATGACTATTGCTCTGTAATACTGCTTGAAGTCAGGGATGGTTATTCCCCCAGTTCTTTTATTGTTGAGTATAGTTTTTGCTATCCTGGGTTTCTTGTTATTCCAAATAAATTTCCAAATTGCTTTTTCTATCTCTATAAAGAATTGAGTAGGAGAGACATGCTGGGAAACCAGAGGAGAATACTCTCTGCCCACTTTTCTGACTCTAGAGGAAAACACCTAGTGCCATCAGGGCCCCCTGTGCACAGGGACCCAGAAGTAAGGGCAGGCCCTTCTGGTTGCTGCCCTCCCTGAAGGCTGAAAGCCAGCCCCAAGGAGTGACTTCAGGCCCAAGACCAGAGGTAAGACCAACTTTTCTGCTCCAAGTGTCTGGTGGACTCAGGACACACAAAGGCAAAATTCCTCTGGGACCAGACATTTTCAGTTTTTAGCTGAAGCCCAAACCTTTCTGATCTCAGCCCACAGCTCCCTGTTCCCAAACCCCATGGGAGAGAGAGAGCTCATTGTCCAGACAGGTGGGCACCCCTGAGACTACAGGGCAAGAGAGACCACCAGTGCTGCCCACCCTTGCCCATGTCCCTGGCCAAGAGGAAACTGTATAGGGCCTCTGGGAACAGGAAGATAGGGGCACTCAAGCTGCAGGTAACCTGCAGTCCAGACAATGCCTGGATCTGAAGGGACCGGGTCAAACAGCTCCCTGCACCCAAATCCTTTTGGGTGGGAGAGCCAGACCTTCAGAGGGGCAGACAGGCCTAGGAAACCAGAGGTGACACTACTCTCTGGCCACATTTCTGACTCTAGAGGAAAATGCCTAGTACCATCTGGGTCCCCTGTGCACAGGACCAGAGAACAGGCAAGGCAGGCTCTTCCGGTTGCTGCCCCCATGGAGAGCTGAAACCCACCCACAAAGAGCGACTTCAGGACCAAGACCAGAGTTAAGACCAACTTTTCTGATCCAAGTGACCTACTTGGTGGACAAAGTATGCACACCCACAGGAACAACTGAAGACCAGTAGATAGGGAAGACTACATGCCTAAAAGCAGAACACTCTGTTCCCATTAACTGGCTAAAATAAAATAGGAAAACAGATCTACAGCACTCTTGACACACAGGCCTATAGGACAGTCTAGCCACTGTCAGGAATAGCAGAACAAGTAACAGCAGGGACAACCTGATGGAGAGAGGCAAACACAGGAAACCAAGCAACAGAAAACAAGACTACATGGCTTCATTGGAGCCCAATTCTCCCACCAAAGCAAACACTGAATATCCAAACACACTAGAAAAGCAAGATCTAGATTTTAAATAACATTTGATCATGATGATGGAAGACTTCAAGAAAGACATTAAAAACTCCCTTAGAGAAATGCAGGAAAACATAAATAAAAAAGTAGAAGCCTATAGAGAAGAATCACAAAAATTCCTGAAAGAATTACAGGAAAACACAATCAAACAGGTGAAGGAATTAAAAAATGGAAAGAGAAGCAATAAAGAAAACACAAAGGGAGACAACTCTGGATATAGAAAACCAAAGGAAGAGACAAGGAGCCACAGATACAAGCATCACCAACAGAATACAAGAGATAGAAGAGAGAATCTCAGGAGCAGAAGATTCCATAGAAATCATCAACACAACTGTCAAAGATAATGTAAAACAGAAAAAGCTACTGGTCCAAAACACACAGGAAATCCAGGACACAATGAGAAGATCAAACCTAAGGATAATAGGTATAGAAGAGACTGAAGACTCCCAGCTCAAAGGACCAGTACATATCTCCAAAAAAAAATCATAGAAGAAAACTTCCCTAACCTAAAGAAAGAGATGCCCATAAACATACAAGAAACCTACACAACTCCAAACAAATTGGACCAGAAAAAAACTCCTCCTGTCACATAATAGTCAAAACACCAAATGCACAAAACAAAGGAAGGATATTAAAAGCAGTAAGGGAAAAAAGGTTAAGTAACATATAAAGGCAGACCTATCAGAATCACACCAGATTTCTCACCAGAGACTGTGAAAGCCAGAAGATTCTGGATAGATGTCATACAGACCCTAAGAGAACAAAAATTCCAGCCCAGGTTATTATATCCAGCAAAACTCAATTAACATAGAAAGAGAAACCAAGATATTCCATTACAAAACCAAATTTACACAATATCGTTCTACAAACCCAGCCCTACAAAGGATAATAAATGGTAAAACCCAACACAATGAGGCAAGCTAAACTCTAGACAAAGCAAGAGACTAATCATTTTGTGACAAAGAGAAGGCAAGCACACAAACATAATCTCACCTCCAAATACGAAGCTAACAGGAAGCAAAAAACTCTATTCCTTAATATCTGTCAAAAACAATGGACTGAATTCCCCAATAAAAGGGCACAGATTAACAAATTGGATATGTAATCAGAACCCACTGAAACACACCTCAGAGACGAAGACAGACACTACCTCAGAGTAAATGGCTAGGAAACAACTTTCCAAGCAAATGGTCTGAAGAAGCAAGGTGGCATAGCCATTCTAATATCGAATAAAAATCGATTTTCAACCAAAAGAAATAAAAAAATAAGAAAGGACACTTTATATTCATCAAAGAAAAAATCCATCAAGATGAACTCTCAATCTTAAATATCTATACTCCAAATACAAGTGCACCTACATACATAAAAGAAACCTTTCTAAAGCTCAAAGCACACATTGCACCTCACACAATAATAGTAGGAGATTTCAATACCCACTCTCATCAATGAACAGATCATGGAAACAGAAATTAAACAGAAACATAGACAAACTAAGAGAAGTTATGAACCAAATCGACTTAACTGATGTTTATAGAACATTCTATCCTAAAACAAAAGGATATACCTTCTTCTCACCACTTCACGGTACTTTCTCCAAAATTGACCATATAATCAGGCACAAAACAGGCCTTGACATATACAGAAAGATAAAAATAATCCCATGTGTCCTGTCTGACCACCATGGGCTAAAGCTGGTCTTCAGTAATAATAAGGAAAGAACGGCCACATATTAATGGAAGTTGAACAATGCTCTACTCAATGATAACCTGGTCAAGGAAGAAATAAAGTAAGAAATAAAAGACTTCTTAGAATTTGATGAAAATGAAAGTACAACTTACCCAAACTTATGGGACACAATGAAAGCTGTGCTAAGAGGAAAGCTCAATGCTTTGAGTGCCTGCTAAAGAAACAGGAGAGAGCATATATCAGCAGCTTAACAGCACACCTTAAAGTTCTAGAACAAAAAGAAGCAAATACACCCAAGAGGAGTAGAAAGCAGGAAACAATCAAACTCAGAGCTGAAATCAACCAAGTAGAAACAAAAAGGACCATAGAAAGAATCAACAGAACCAAAAGCTTGTTCTTTGCGAAAATCAACAAGATACATAAAACCTTAAACAGATTAACCAGAGGACACAGAAAGTGTGTCCTAATTAACAAAATCAGAAATGAAAAGGGAGACATAACTACAGAATCAGAGGAAATTCAAAAAATCATCAGACCTTACTATAAAAGCCTATATTCAACAAAACTTGAAAACTACAGGAAATGGACAATTTCCTAGACAGATATCAGGTAGCAAGGCTACATCAGGAACAGATAAACAATTTAAATAACCTCACAACTCCTAAAGAAATAGAAGCAGTCATTGAAAGTCTCCCCCCCCCAAAAAAAATAGAGCCCAGGTCCAGATGGGTTCAGTGCAGAATTCTATCACATCTTAAACCTAAACCACACAAAGACCCAACAAAGAAAGAGAACTTCAGACCAATTTCCCTTATGAATATTGACACAAAAATACTCAATAAAATTCTTGCAAACCGCCTCTAAGAACACATCAAAACAAATATACATCATGGTCAAGTAGGCTTCATCCCAGGTATGCTGGGATGGTTTAATACACGGAAAACGATCAATGTAATCCACTATATAAACAAACTCAAAAATAAAAACTACATGAACATTTCATTAAATGCTGAGAAAGAATTTGACAAAATTCATCAACCCTTCATAATAAAACACCTGGAAAGAACAGGAATTCAAGGCCCATACCTAAACATAGTTAAAGCCATATTCAGCAAACCAGTAGCTAACATTTAACTAAGTGAAGAGAAACTGGAAGCAATCCCACTGAAATCAGGGACTAGACAAGGCTGCCCACTCTCTCCCTACTTATTCAATATAGTTCTCAAAGTCCTAGCCAGAGCAATCAGACAACGAATGGAGATCAGAGGGATACAGATTTGAAAGGAAGAAGTCAAAATATAACTATTTGCAGATGATATGATAATATATGTATAAGTGAACCAAAAGTTCCACCAAAGAACTAGTAAACCTGACAAACACCTTTAACAAAGTGGCTGGGTACAAAATTGACTCAAATAAATCAATAGCCTTTCTCTACACAAAAGAAAAACAGGTGAGAAAAATTAGGGAAACAACACCCTTCATAATAGTTCCAAATAATATAAAATACCTGGCTCTGTGTTTAACCAAGCAAGTGAAAGATCTGTATGATAAGAACTTCAAGCCTCTGAAGAAAGAAATTGAAGTAGCTCTCAGAAGATGGAAAGATTTCCCAGGCTCATGGATTGGCAGGATTAATACAGTAAAAATGACCATTTTATCAAAAGTGATCTACAGATTCAATGCAATCCCCATGAAAATTCCAATCGAATTCTTCATAGAGTTAGACAGAACAATTTGTAAACTGATGGGAATTAACAAAATACCTAGGATAGCTAAAACTGCCCTCAGCAATGAAAGGACTTCTGGGGGAATCACTATCTCTGAACTCAAGCAGTATTACAGAACAATAGTGATAAAAACTGTATGGTATTGGTTCAGAGACAGACAGATAGACCAGTAGATAGAATTGAAGACCCAGAAATGAACCCACAAAACTATGGTAACTTGATTTTTGACAAAGGACCCATAACCATCAAATGGAAAAAGAGCATTCTCAGCAAATGGTCCTGGTTCAACTGGAGGTCAGCATGTAGAAGAATGAAGATAGATCCATGCTTATCATCCTGTACAAAGCTTAAGTACAAGTGGATCAAAGACCTCAATATCAAACCAGATACACTCAAACTAATAGGAGGAAAAGTGGCAAAGATTCTCAGACACATGGTCACTGGAGAAAATTACCTGAAGAAAACACAAATGACTTATGATCTAGGATCAAGAATCAACAAATAGGATCTCATAAAACTACAAAGCTTCTGTAAGGCAAAGGACACTGTTGTTAGGACAAAACAGCAACCAACAGATTGGAAAAAGATCTTTACCAATCCTACAACTGATAGAGGCCTTATATCAAAAATATACAAAGAACTCATGACATTAGACTGAACGGAGGCAAATAACCCTATTAAAAATGAGGTTCAGTGGATGTAGATCTCTCCTGAGAGACACCCAGAATGGAGCAAGTATATAGGCAAATGCCAGCAGCAATCCACTGAACTGAGAATGGGACCCCGGTTGAAGGAATCAGAGAAAGTATTGGAAAAGCTTGAAGGGGCTCAAGATATGAACAATAATGCCAACCAACCAGAGCTTCCAGAGACTAAGCCACTACCCAAAGACTATACATGGACTGACCCTGTGTGCCAACCTCATAGGTAGCAATGAATAGTCCAGTAAGAGCACCAGTGGAAGGGGAAGGCCGTGGTCCTGCCAAGACTGAACCCCCAGTGAATGTTATTGTTGGGGGGAGGGTGGTAATTGGGGAGAGGATTGGAGGGGGAAGCCCATATAGAAGAGGAGGGAGAGGGGCTAGGGGGATGTTGGCCTGGAAACCGGAAAGGGGAATATCAATCAAAATGTAAATAAGAAATACTCAAGTTAATAAAAAAAGATTCATCAAACTAAAAAAATGGGGTTCAGAGGTAAACAAACAATTCATAGCTGAGGAATATCGAATGGCTGAGAAGCACCTAAAGACATGTTCAACATCTTTAGTCATAGGGAGATGCAAATCAAAACAACCCTGAGATTCCACCTCACACCTGTCAGAATGGCTAAGATCAAAAACTCTGGTGACAGCAAATGCTGGCGAGGAGGTGGAGAAAGAAGAACACTCCTCCATTGTTGGTAGGATTGCAGACTGGTACAAACACTCTGGAAATCAGTCTGGTGGTTCCTCAGAAAATTGGACATTGCAATACCTGAGGACACAGCTATTCCTCTCTTGGGCATATACCCAAAAGATGCCCCAACATATAACTAAGGCACATGCTCCTATGTTCAAAGAAGCCTTATTAATCATAGCCAGAAGCTGGAAAGAACCCAGATGCCCTTCAACAGAGGAATGGATACAGGAATTTGGTATATCTACACAATGGAATAGTACTCAGCTATCAAAAACAATGACTTTATGAAATTCATAGACAAATGGATGGAACTGGAAAATATTATCCTGAGTGAGGTTACCCAATCACAGAAAAACACACATGGTATGCACTCATTTTAAGTGGCTATTTGCCCAAATGCTTGAATTACCCTAGATGCACAGAACACATGAAACTCAAGAAGGTGACCAAAATGTGAATGCTTCACTCCTTCTTTAAAAGAAGAACAAGAAAACCCTTGGCAGGGAATAGGGAAGCAACTTTTAGAACAGAGGCAGAAGGAACACCCATTCAGAGCCTGCCCCACATGTGGCCCATACATATACAGCCACCAAACTAGATAAGATGGATGAAGCAATGAAGTGCAGGCTGACAGGAACCGGATGTAGATCTTTCCTGAGAGACACAGCCAGAATATGGCAAATACATAGGCGAATGCCAGCAGCAAACCACTGAACTGAGAATGGGACCCCATTGAAGGAATCAGAGAAAGGACTGAAAGAGCTGAAGGGGCTTGAGACCCCATATGAAGAACAATGCCAACCAATCAGAGCTTTCAGGGACTAAGCCACTACCCAAAGATTATACCTAGACTGACCCTGAGGTCCCACTGCATAGGTCGCAATGAGTAGCCTAGTAAGGGCACCAATGGAATGGGAAGCCCTTGTTCCTACCAATGCTGGACCCCCAGTGAATGGAATTTTCAGGGGAGGGCGGTAATGGGGGGGAGGATTTGGAGGGGAACACCCATATAGAGCGGGAGGGGTAAGAGTTAGAGGGATGTTGGCCTGGAACTCGGAAAAGGGAATAACATTTGAAAGGTAAATAAGAAATACCCAATTTAATAAATATGGGGAAAAATGAATTGAGTAGGAAATTTGATGGCGATTGGCTTGAATCTGTAGATTGCTTTTTGCAAAATGGCCATCTTTACTACATTAATCCTGCCAATCTATGAGCATGGAAGATCTTTACATTTTCTGAGATTTTCCTCAATTTCTTTCTTCAGTGTCTTGAAATTCTTGTCATATAGATATTTCATTTGCTTGTTTAAAGTTATACCAAGATATTTTATAATATTTGAGACTCTTTTGAAAGGCATCATTTCCCTAATTTCTTTCTCAGCTTGTTTGTCATTTGAGTAGAGGAAGGCTACTGATTTACTTAAGTTTGATTTATACCCCTACTCTTTATTGGACCAATCTAATTTAAATACCCATCCTTATTCTCACACACAAGTTTAGTTCTCACCTCTTATTAAAGATACCTCTCTTTGGAGTAGAGAAAAGCATAAGTAGTCAAAATGCAAAGAAGTGGTCATGGGTGCCCAGCTTCAATGATACATGAACAATGTGTCTATATCTAAGGATTAGGGAGCATAGAGGAAGAGGAGGTGAAAGGCTCATAAGAAGTAGTGGACCAAGAAGTATGCTATAAGATTATACTGCCTAGAAATGACAAGGAAGCTGTACCTATGATCTCAGAACAATATGGTTTTCTTAATAAGACCTAAACAATAGTAATACTAATAGACAAGGCAATGTGGAAGGTGTAAATATCTTGGGTCCCCACGCTTAGACAAAGGACTTTTGGCAACCAATGATTGCTAAGAATTAGTCTTTCTCAGGGAGGAGCCCCCTTATTGGTTATTCAATACGAAATGCTGAGTCACAAGCATAAGGACTCAAGTGTTTAATATATATATATATATATATATATGTGTGTGTGTGTATACATATACATATACATATATATTACAACATATATAGCATTCATATGTATGTATTATATATATCAACATATTATATATAAGATACATATGTATGTATCATATATATATATGTATATATATATGGTTATATTAGTATAAATTGTCAAAACATGTAGATGTGTTTAAATAAAAGGAACCATGGGGGTTGGGGATTTAGCTCAGTGGTAGAGCGCTTGCCTAGGAAGCGCAAGGCCCTGGGTTCGGTCCCCAGCTCCGAAAAAAAGAACAAAAAAAAAAAAGCTTGAATAAAAGGAGCCATGAAACTTAGGTACTGGCGGTTATGGTAGGGAGGTGACATAGGAAATATTAGAGGGAAAATAGTGAAGGAGAGATTATATTTTAATTAAAATCTTTTGAATTTAGTGGCTTCTCTATTTTTCCAACTGGGTGAGTTTTTTTGGTAAACATCTTTCCTATTTCAAGGGTCATTATTGTGTAGGAGCCTACATTAAACTCCAAGTAATTCCTTGTAGCTTGAATATGAAGTATCACTCATAGGCACATGTGTTTGCATACCTGGTCAGTAGTATTTGTCTCTGTTTGGGAAGTTTATGGAACTTATAGGATTTGAAAACTTTCTTGAGGAAATAAGCCAGTGGGATGGTCTTGAGGTTTCATAGCCGAGTTCCATTTCTTGTTCACTCTCTGTTCCCCAAGGATGGTTTATTATTAGCATCCAACTGCTACCATGTTTTCTCTGTTTAACAAACTGTATCCCTCTAAAATTGTATTCCAAAATAAGACTTTTCTCTCTTAAGTTGTTTCAGCCAGGACATTTTATTACAGCCACAGAACAAATTAAGCCAATTTTCTTTGTTTGCAGTGTCTAACATATTGACATCTGATCATTTTGAGAATTCTGAGCAGGAGTGCCATGGGGCTCACTTGGAATGTACTGATTTAGGGTTTGATCACATGCTGCAGAAATCTATTTGTAAGCTTAGAAAATTATCACACATAGTTCACCATATGGCATACTTGACTTTGTTAAGGGAGCTATTGTATTTTAAAAATAAAAAAAATTCACTAAATCCTCAAATTTCTCTTTTCTCTTCTCTCATGGTTTCCATGACGACATTTCACAGTCTCATGTTACACTTTAATTGTAAACAATTTTTACAAAAGAATGCTATGAAAGTTTTCCAGAATGATCAAAGTAAAGAGAGACATTTCTTCTTCTAGTTTGTTGATATAAGTGATTTTAGGATACTGGATCTCCAACAAATGATATTGTTGGGTTATGGTACAATGCAAGCAATGAACACAGTGTTAGAGCCTGAGCTATCAATCTCAGCTAGTTAGTAAGTTCATCCCAGTGATTATATAAACCTTAGGTATTAACATTTCAATTGTATATAAGTGTTGTGAGAGCAAATATCTATATATCATATTGGATTCTGATGTGTCTGAACAATCCTTTAATAGTTTGTTGCCCATCATGATATAATGTACTCTGTATCATTTAAATGGTATATCCTGGTCTGTGTATTATTGAATGAGAGAGACAATGGTTATGTAAATTTCTCCCTCATAAATTCTTAGGATGCAAATGTTCAGATAAATTTTCTCCTCCCTCCTTTTTTTATTACAAAAGGAATATTGATTTAATTCTATTCCTAATACTTAGAAACATTCATTAACAGTGACCTTTTGTAATGTACCTTTCACATTACTCATCGCCATGTTATTTTCACTTGTGAAATACTGTCTAAAGCACAAAGTTATTATTATGTTTTAATATGAGTATTACTCCAACACTGCCAGATTACATCTAGTTCCAGGTATCTTCATTGTTGTGTTTTCGAAGCTTTGGTGGCAATGGTGTTGTAGAGTTGTTACTTGGAAAGAAAATTCCAGTGTGTATTATCTTATAAATATACCACACTACATAGAAGATTCCCATTCCTTGTAGAATAACATCGTCCTGCTTCAGAAGAAATACTATTTGACAGATACATTTGGTGTGAATATGCTTACTTTTCTTCACCTGTGTATTTCAACGTATAACACCATTTCATGCCTATTATGTAGCATAATTAAATTTGGCTCAATATTAGCAATGTAATTTCGAACTATAGCAGAAGACTCTCACCAAGATTTTTTGTTAAGTTTCTAAGATGTAGATTCAGTATGCTTAGGGCACCTCAGAAACTAGTCAAGGTGCCTTAAATCTAGTCCTCTATTTTTCCATTATTTTCCCCACCTAATACGTGGGAAAGAGTACTATGATTCAAAGACATCTTTATTATATTTTCATTTATGTTCTCTTCAACTACTGAAGGTCAAAATTTTGCTGTGAATTGAAAGTTGATGGCATAAGGTAGTACACTTATAATTTTTCTAAGAACTACTGCATTTGCTACATTTCTCCCCTCTGAATAAAGACCATTAAGTTAAAATACATATTAAAAACAGCAATTTGTCAATGTTGTGGCACAGTAGGAATTCCATGATAGAATAAAGAGGTCACATTTATGTGTTACCCATGATTATTAGAGTGTTTTGTTAATAGCACATTGCTATTTGTAGTATGCATACATAAATAAAAGTGAAAATTTTTCTAATCATACATACTGAACTAGATTAATAGATGGAGGAGCCCCATTCTTTTAGTATGCAGTACCGTTTGATAAGTCCAGACAAACGGGAAACTGATAAAGGGAGATAACTCAAATTTTGCCTTCTTATCCTTCTGTCTTATTGGAAATTGAATCATCCTATTGCTGATTCTTTCTGACCAGTGTTTTAGAAAGAAACATGGACTGAAGACCAGCAGCTTTCTGGGAATCATCTAGGTTTTCAACTTCATAGTGGGACTGCCGAGCACAAACATATGTGGAGTGAGCACCTACCAGTCTCTCAGCCTGGTCAAGAGAAACACCTACTCTAGCCCATTGTAAACCCCTGAAACACGATTAGGCAGATATCACTATTTTAATATAAAATGACATAATATTTTCTTTAATGTGCATTATACTATGCATATATTCATCTCATTGGTTGCTCTGCAAAAGAACCCTAATACACAATGGGACTACTAGATGGCTTTTGAGAAAGTCAGAACTGTCTTTTATTTATTTGATCATTTTACTATGACCGTTCTTTTGGAGTTTTTTTTTTTAATTTTTATACACAATCATAAGTTTCCTTATACATTTTCTTGTGCATACAATGTAGTGATATGTATAATAAAGCCTTTATGTCTGGCTTTAAATGAAATGGATAGTAAAGACTTTGAGACTGGCTTTGAATGAAATGTTTCAGCAATCCTTTGCTATGTTTGGGTCAATTAGTAGAGGCTGTAAAATTGTTTTGAGATGGCTTGAACCTTGAGAAAAATCCTGTTTCTCTAGGGAATCTGCACTTGTTATATGACAACTTGGAGCTGCACTAACCTCAGTCCTAAGACACTTCTGACAAACCTGGAGCCCTTACATTTGCTTATGGATAGCCCTGGTCAAATGGGACTGAGATTGTGTGGATTGTCTGATTTACATGCAGCAAGGGCATGGTAACTTTGGTAGCTTGCACCTTTACCAACCCCAATTAACCTTGCATAATGTTTGAAAAAAGTAACTAGAGTGAGTTTGCTGGGTGTCAGTCTTGTAGAAGGCTAGAACACTCTGCTCCTTTGGAAAATTGAGGCTTAGCATCTTTGTGAACTTTTCTCTCTCCTTCAGTACCTATGATTGGCATCAATCAATAATAGACTTTTGATTAATTCTATCCCTTTTATTTTCTACTCTGGTTTTCTCATGGCTCCTCTTCCAGTTCATAACATTCTAATTCCAATGTTCTCTTCTTTTCTTTTATGACACATCTTCTATTACTCTCACCTCTCTTTTCTTTTTTTTCTGTTATGACTCCCTTTTTAGATTTATAATCACTTAACTCCCATATACATATACATGAAGAGAGAAATTGGAAGCTAGGACCTGTATATGAGAGAAACTATGTGGTGTTAGTCTTTCTTGGGGCAAGTTACATTACTTAGTATAATTATTTTTTAATTTGATTTATTTTTAATGAAAATTTAATTTTCTTTAGCTGAATAAAATTCCATTGTATATATGTATCCAATTTTCCGTATCTATCTGTTGATGGACATCCAGGCTAATATAGATGTAGAATTCTTTGAGTATATGTGCATATGTGCAAGAGTATAGTTTTGTCAAAGTTTTAATTTTTTTGAGAAATCTCTACTCTGACTTTAAAAAATCATATAATGTTTTGTTAATATTTAAAGAATATCACATAACACATTTTGAGCATATTTATGAATCTGTCTCCTTCTCCCAATATATTATGTGTCCTTTCATTTTTTCCAGAGAGACTATCTCACGCTAGATACCCTAGTTTCTTTGTTCTTATACTATGTCTTTCTCCTCTTCTGTCATGTTCTCTGAAGCTTAGGTATAGACATTGTGTTGGAAATGTATTATTAGAGATGTGTACCCCAGATCACTTTTTCTGTGCTTTAACCAGTTGTGGCTTTCTGTTAGGATATCTGCCTTTTCCAATAAGTATAAGCATTAGTAATATTCAGTTAGAAAATATACTGGATTAGAATGGGGTAGTATAAGGTCATTTCTAGGTCTCATGACATCACCAGCCATGAGTAATTGGCTAGGTTTACAATGCCAGGTATGAATTCCTCTTATTGACTGAGCCTTAAGTCCAATTTAGTGCCTGTTAGTTACTACCAAGATTTAAAAGCACCTTTAGGGATATCTTTCTGTACTGCTCATTATTGTAGTTTGTAGGCACTAAAGTTGAATAGGTCTATTGATTTCTTGTCTCCTTTGAGTGTTTATAGAACTTATAACTTATAGTAACTTATTCTGATACTGTGAGAGCTAGTCTTCACAGTGAAAGATTCCAATTTATATTTAGATCAATTCCTCTTAATCATGTGTTGAAAGTATGTGATGTTTTCAGCAATACATTCCTACATTATTTTTCTGGAAAGAATCAAGGGCAATACTAATAGCCTATATTGTTTGGGTGGCCTTATTGACTCCTCTAGCCAACAAATTGAAGGGAAGTTCCTCATGTCTGTCATTGGAGGTTTTGTTAGGTAGTTTATGGTTTGGGGTGAAAGTATTATCACTCCAAATGGTTTAACTTTTACTAAAATATACATGACTATACATACATATACATACGAATATGTCTTTATCATATATAATTTTAAGTAAATATAAAATAATAAAATTCACATGACTTTATCTTGTGTTATTTATCCCTACTCATTGTCTCTCTTTGTGTTGCCCCCCTTCACCCATCCCCAGTAAATACCTCTAGTTTTCCTGTTTCCATCTCTATAGAATCGTGTTCTAACTTTCTCCTCCTCCTCTTCCTTTTTTTCAATTAATTAATTTACTTCTATACTTTACATTCCAATTGCAAACCCCTCTCCTCCCAATTCCACCCTCACATAACCGCTCCTCTCTCCCCTTCTCATTTGAGAAGGGAGAACTACCCCCCCCCCCCACAACCAACCTACCCTGGCTCATCAAGTTATTGTAGGACTAAACACATCCTTTCCTAGTGATAACAGACAAGGCAGCCTAGTTAGAGAAACAGAAATAAAGGATTTAAGGCAGTGTCTCTTTGGTGAGGTATTATAGGCTGCCCTGTTGTGTGTTTATGTGCAGGAATTGACCAAATTTTGTAGCATGGGGGTGCTGAACTTGGTGTTGATTTTGGAGACCAGATTGTTTGTTGGGGGTTGAGATTTACTTTTGAAAGTTGTGGTTGTGCTCTGGTGTTGCAAGGGAAATTATAGTTAAATTGCCAGTGTTCCACTGGCTGCAGTTTGCAGTTTGATCACAGGCTCAAGATTCTAACTCACACATATTTGTAACTAAGAAAAATTTGGGAAGGTAGAGATTATTGCTGGGTTTTTGAAGGGGTGATGAGACTTTTCTACTCTAGCTGACATTCCAGGAAATGCTTATCAAATTATTATAGATTTGTAGAATTGTTTTTATACTATTCCTGCTCATTTTCATGATTGTAAAAGGTTTGCCTCTAGTGCATCTGCTTGAAATTTAAAGTACTCTTGAAGCGATAGATATCATTGGAAAGTTTTGCCTCAATGAATGGTCAATAGCCCTATATTATGTCAAAAATTTTGTTGCTGTTTCAATACAAGAAGTTAGGAGCTTGAAAGTTTCAGTGTATATTATTTATTTTATGGATATTTCATTAGCTGATCTCTCTAAAGGAGTTTTATTGCTCTAAAGGAGTTTATAAGACTTTGCTTTTATAAAACCAGCTTTAAAATTTGTGGGAGTGATTGTTTGCCAGAAAAGACAATATCCTTTCAAAGACAATATCCTTTTCAATATTTTGGGCATTGATTATATCCTAAAGAAACTTGTGGCACAGAATATTCAAGCAAGAAAAGACACTTTAGTTTAAATTATTTTGAAAAGTGCTAATTAGCTAAGACCTCACCTTAAGCTAACCACTGGAGAACATAAGCTATTATTTGATATTCTTAAGGGGGATGCAAATCCTAGTTCCCCTGGACAAATAACTGATGGGGGGGAATAGCTTTGCAGAAAGTAGAGGAAACTATTAGAAAGTAACAGATACATTATATAGACTATGATCAATTGTTGGCTATTTGTACCCACAGTAGTCCATTGGCAAAAGGGACCATTAATATGGATTCATCTTTCTTTATCTCCAAAGATATATCATGCATGATGAAAAAAAAAGAAAGAATGAAAGGAAAGGAAAAAGAAAAATATCCTCAAATCTGTATAAGAACAATAAGTGAGCATAGATGGCCAAAGAAATCCAAACAAAAAGTTTCAAACTACCTGACCTAAAATTATGCTACAGAGTAATATTGACAAAGACAACATAATAACTTGCACAAAATTAGAAATGAAGACCAACAGAGTATAGTAGAATACCAAGAAATAAACTCAACAATTATAGACACCGAATTTCAAACAAATGTGTCAAATTCACACACTGGATAAAAGACAAGCTATTTGATAAATGATAATAGCAAAACTGCATGCACACAGCAGACAGTAAAGTGTTTGCAATATGATCTGAGATCAAATTTCCAGCATGAATATAAGAAGTTCAGTGTGGTAGTGTACAATGTGTAATCATTGCTTTGGTGAGGTAACAACAGGATGATCCGTGGAGCTTGACTGCCAGCTAGTCATCATCCCAGACAATGTCTGACCTGCCAGCTCCCAATAAGGCCACTGAGACCTTTTATTATTATCAAATTGGCCTTAGCTTGACAGACTCTTAAGTAGTGCATCTAAGTAAACCTGGCCATCTAGTTCTGTCCCACCACATGGCTTGTTACCTCTCCTTAGTACTAGCAACTTTCTCTTTCTCTGTGCCTGGATCACAAATATTTTGCCTCTCTGACTCTTTCCTAGAGTTTCTATCACTGTCCAGAAGTTCTGCCTATTCCTTTCTGTTTTGGTATAGACTGTTCAGCTCTTTACTAAACCAGTGTTACACAACACTGAGATAGGAGATGCTTCCTAAAAACAAACAAACAAACAAACAAACAAACAAACAAAAAATACCAAAGTCTAGCCTGTACGGCAACCTCTACCTTTACAGAAATCAGCATCTGAACAATACACAGACAATCTTTATATATAGTACAGAAGAGATTATTGCAGAAAGTTGTTGTAAATCTTGGAGCTCCAGATTCTTTGAGATACTCGTCTACAATAAAATAAAATAAAATAAAATAAAATAAAATAAAATAAAATAGGACATTATAGGGGAAAATACTAGATTTCAATCTCAAACTCTGCATGCTACCTAAGAGCAACTTTGGATACTCTATTTGGCTTTGAAACCCATCCTATAATGCCTTTGGAAATTGGTTCCAAGCACCTTGATCAAATTACTGAAGGCATAAGACAGTAGGAGAGAAACAAAGGTTTGATATAGAGCCTGTAGACCCTTCAAGATGACCAAAAGTTGAAATCAAAATCCAAACTCTACTATAAATTAGTCCCCTTCTAAACTTTTTGACACCTTCACTGGAAGAAAAAGTATGACTTGAACAGAAAAGAGAAGGTTAAGTTACAAATTCCAGAAGTTTAAAAAAAACTAAACATTAAACCTCAAAACAAAACCAACCAACAAACAAACAAAACAAAAATAAAACACCAAAACCAAACCAAACAAACAAAAACCAACCCAACAAACCACCTGTATGGTCAGGAGTGAAAATGACATGAATGAACATCCAGAAAAAGGATTAAAAAGAATAGTTATAACTATAACTGTGGTCTAACAATTAAAAGAAGAAAAGGACTAAGATAAATACTAGACACATGAAAATAGAGTCTGAAGTTTTAATGAAACCCTGAATTAAAACAATGCTTGAAACTAAAAATGCAACAAACCAATTAAAATTTCAGCAAATATTTAGCAAATGCGTCATCAAGCAAATGCATCACTTTAAAAACAGGGAATTGGACATAGAAGAAAAAATAGAGGAATCAATTTACCCAGAAAATGTCAATAAGGAAAAATCATATGAATGAAACATGCAGTAGTTTTAGAAAACCATGAAATGACAAAGGTGTAACCGTAGAAGGAAAAGAAAATCATAGTTAAAAAAAAGAAAATCATAATAAAGAAAAAGAATATCTTCAATAAAATTAAGTCTAAAGATTTAGTAGTGGCACACATACCTTGGTAGTATCTAATAGCTTTCTAATTGGACACACTCTATAAGAAGGGGATCTTGCCTGGTTCTGGGGACCTAGCTAAATACTCCTGATATTATGGTTATTGGAAGAAAATTTACAACCATTACATTACTAACACAATAACCAGCATAATCTGTAATACAAAATTATAAACATTTGTCCTTATAGTCACACTTAATTGAAGTCTTTACCTCTCATTAAAAAAAAGCACTTTCTTTGCAACAGTGATCACTACCAAAAAACCCACAACCAAACAAATTGTGAAATTGTAGACCTTAGTACCAAAGAATAGATCTACAAATCTCTCCTGTAAAAGTTATTATTAATATAAATAAATGAAGTAAATTAATGCAGTTGTTTTTCTTCTTTATCCTAATTCCCCCATAATGGCAAACAGAGACCAAGATGTATAACAATATCTGGGCAGCCATTGATCAACTTTAATCCTCTAAGCTAATCTAGCAACCTCCCAGCCAAAATCTCCAAGACACTTGCATTTAAGTATTGGTCTGTCTCTCTAGGCTTCAGATATATTTTCCCATGATTTCTCCTTTCACCCTTCTCTTGTCTAAATCTGTTTTATTCTTCTCTTTCTCTTCCTTCCCTGGCTGGCAGTAGTCTCACCCTATTCTCCCTTCTGCCCAGCCATTAGCTGTTCAACTTTTATTGGCGAGGTAGAGAATAAATAATAAGCATTGTATACACAAACTTGAGACAGTATTGTTTTTCATATAAGCATTACAATGCTGTCTGGATTGAAACAAGTCATGAGGGCAGAGAAATCATAACATAAGAATAATCTTTACACAGTGCACAAAAACCTTATGCCTTCACGCTCCTGTATAAAATATTCAAAGAACATTGAAGGAGTTGTGAGATGTCTTAGAGCCAAGCAATCATGAATATTGCTATGATATTATGAATCTCAGTAATATTAAAAGCTCCACCCATTAAGTCTCAGCAGCATGACTGTCAAAATGTGAGCTGAAGGTTGGTGATGATGCTAGTGAAAATGCCAAACTAGATAACAAAATGCCACAAAGTCCTCAATCTTACTGAAAGAACTGTGGGTAACTGAAGAGAGTTGGGAGCAGGAGAAGTGGCTTTCTCCAGGGAAGAGCACATGAATTCATTATTTAATAACAAATGATCACACTTGAAAACATATATGCAAGAAAGGTTATTTGAACTGAACAGTTTATATTTATAAATACATATAGAGACAACATGCATATATTCATGCAATAACACTTAGTAGAAAAAAAAGTCCATGAACCTGAAGGAGAGTAGTACACTAGTGGGTAGTACACTAGATATACTTTTTTTTGGTAGGGGGGATAAAGGAGAACAGGGAAATGTAGTAATTATAATATCAAATATAAAAATTTAAATATAAGCTACTATGAAAATAACATAGGAAACCTTCTCTAGAACCTGGAGAAAAATGATCATCTATGTAAAAGAAACCTACAGAACACCAAATAGAAAATATCAGAAGAAAAGTGGCATGTTATAGTCAAAACTTTCAAAACAGAGTATAAAGAATATGAATCACAAGGGAAAAAATCAAGTTGCTTATAAAGGCAGACCAAGTGGAATAACACCTGGCTATTTTACGGAAGAGTTTAGAAAAATCCCATGTCTTGTGTCCTGAATGACCCAAACTACCAACTCAGATTAATATAGTCAGCAGAACTTCTTACTGTTTTGAAAGAGAATAAAAGTTTTCATGATAAAAACACATTAAGGAAATTTATGACTAGCATTCCAGTGCTGTACATACTACTGAATGAAATACTTCAATCTGAAGAGAAGGATAAGCACACAAAAAGTCATAGGGAACAACAACAAAACAAACAAACAAACAAACAAAAAAAATGAAAACCAAATAAAATAAAAATTACCCCAAAACATGTAGAAAAATGTTAAAACAAGTAATGAAAAAGAAAACTGACCAAACACTCCCTCAAAAAACTCAATTAAATGTTAGACCATGATATATGTCTTTCAGTACCAATAATGAATAGTAATTATTAATGCTCTCAATTCCCAAATAAAAAGATAAAGACTTTAAGTTTTATTTGTGAATGAAACACACGTCATCATCAATGCTAGATATCACTTTAGAATACAAAGATGGAAAAGTGTATTCAAAATAAATGGGACTAAACATAAACAGTTGTACTATTTTAATATTTCACAAAATAGGATTCATAGTGAAACCAGGCACTTGAAGTATCAAGGAGGGTCACTTCATACTCATTAAAGAAAAAATCCTAAGAGATTATTATAACCATAAATATACACATCAAATAAAGAAGTAGAAAATTTTATGAAAGAAACTCTATTAGATCTAAAACTGCAAATTGACCCCAAACAATGGTAATACCCTGACTTCTACCATCTTACTCAAATACTAAAGAATACCCAATCTTTTCAGTGTCTCATGGAACTTTCATCCAAATACACTAATATTAGGACATAAACAAGTCTTATCAAATATAGAAAAATTGAAATCATATTGTTTTTCCACCTGATCAAAGAGCAGTAAAATTGGTCATCAGAAGCAGTAGAAACTATGGAAAGTACACAGTTGTGACAACCAAATAAACAAAACAATAATAGGGCTGAGGAATAAATAGATCAGGAGAAAAAATAATAGCACTAAGTTCTTACACAAAAAAATTTAAGAGATCTAAAATTAATAAATTAATGATGAATCAAAAGGTTTGAAAGAGGAAGAACAAATAATATACTAGAGTGGTTAGGAAGAAATAATAAATTTAGGAATGAAATTAATGAAATAGAAACAAAATATATTAAGTATCAGTGAAATGAATTGTTTTTTTTTAAAGACTAACTAGGCTTCTGGTTCCTCCCTGCACCTGGAGCTGACCCAGTCCCACAGCTCTCTGTACCCAAATCCCATGGGGGAGAGAACTGGACTCTCAGAAATAGAGAACTGGACTCTCCCGAGAGCTCAGGGGAGACCACCACATCTGCTCACATTCCTGGCTCAACAGGAATCCACCTAGAGCCCTCTTGATACAGGAACCCAGGAGCAGTCTGGGACATGGTTCCTGGTTTCTACCTGTGCCCAGAACTGAAGCTGTTTCACAGATCTCGGTACCCAGACACTGCTAGGAGAAAACAGGCCTCTAGGGGTACTAACACACAGGCTTACAGGAGGGTCAATGCACTGTCAGATATAGCAAGACAAACTAACACCAGAGACAACCAGATGCCAAGAGGCAAGCGCAGGAACCTAAGCAACAGAAACCAAGACTACTTGGCATCATCAGATCCTAGTTCTCCCATGAAATCAAATACTGGAGATCTCAACAAACCAGAAAAGCAAGATTTGGATTGAAAATCTCATCTCATGATGATGATAGAAGACTTTAAGAAGGACATGAGACCCAACCGCCTGGTCAGGTGGGCACTCCTGAGGCTGCAGTGCAGAAGAGACCACCAACTCTGCTCACCCCTGCCCACATCCCTGGCCCAAGAGGAAACTGTATAAGGCCTCTGGGCTCCCGTGGGGGAGGGCCCAGGAGCGGCAGGACCCCTGCCTGAGACACTGCCGGAACCTGAAAGAAAGAGACCGGATAAACAGTTCTCTGCACCCAAATCCCGTGGGAGGGAGAGCTAAACCTTCAGAGAGGCAGACAAGCCTGGGAAACCAGAAGAGACTGCTCCCTGCACACACATCTCGGACGCCAGAGGAAAAAGCCAAAGACCATCTGGAACCCTGGTGCACTGAAGCTCCCGGAAGGGGCGGCACAGGTCTTCCTGGTTGCTGCCACTGCAGAGAGCCCCTGGGCAGCACCCCACGAGCGAACCTGAGCCTCGGGACCACAGGTAAGACCAAATTGTCTGCTGCAAGAAAGCTGCCTGGTGAGCTTGGGACACACGGAAGCAGAATTTCTCTAGGACCGGGCACGTTCTGTGTTTACTGGAAGTCCCACACCCGCGGATCCCGGCCCACAGCAGCTCTCTGCTCTCAGACCCGGTGAGAGAGAGACCCAACCGCCTGGTCAGGTGGGCACTCCTGAGGCTGCAGAGCAGAAGAGACCACCAACTCTGCTCACCCCTGCCCACATCCCTGGCCCAAGAGGAAACTGTATAAGGCCTCTGGGCTCCCGTGGGGGAGGGCCCAGGAGCGGCAGGACCCCTGCCTGAGACACCACCGGAACCTGAAAGAAACAGACCGGATAAACAGTTCTCTGCACCCAAATCCCGTGGGAGGGAGAGCTAAACCTTAAGAGAGGCAGACAAGCCTGGGAAACCAGAAGAGACTGCTCCCTGCACACATATCTCGGACGCCAGAGGAAAAAGCCAAAGACCATCTGGAACCCTGGTGCACTGAAGCTCCCGGAAGGGGCGGCACAGGTCTTCCTGGTTGCTGCCGCTGCAGAGAGCCCGTGGTCAGCACCCCACGAGCGAACTTGAGCCTCAGGACCACAGGTAAGACCAAATTTTCTGCTGCAAGAAAGCTGCCTGGTGAACTCAAGACACACGCCCACAGGAACAGCTGAAGACCTGTAGAGAGGAAAAACTACACGCCCGAAAGCAGAACACTCTGTCCCCATAACTGACTGAAAGAGAGGAAAACAGGTCTACAGCACTCCTGACACACAGGCTTATAGGACAGTCTAGCCACTGTCAGAAATAGCAGAACAAAGTAACACTAGAGATAATCTGATGGCGAGAGGCAAGCGCAGGAACCCAAGCAACAGAAACCAAGACTACATGGCACCATTGGAGCCCAATTCTCCCATCAAAACAAACATGGAATATCCAAACACACAAGAAAAGCAAGATCTAGTTTCAAAATCATATTTGATCATGATGCTGGAGGACTTCAAGAAAGACATGAAGAACTCCCTTAGAGAACAAGTAGAAGCCTACAGAGAGGAATCGCAAAAATGCCTGAAAGAATCGCAAAAATACCTGAAAGAATTCCAGGAAAACATAAATAAACAAGTAGAAGCCCATAGAGAAGAGACACAAAAATCCCTGAAAGAATTCCAGGAAAACATAAATAAACAAGTAGAAGCCCATGGAGAGGAGACACAAAATCCCTGAAAGAATTCCAGGAAAACACAATCAAACAGTTGAAGGAATTAAAAATGGAAATAGAAGCAATCAAGAAAGAACACATGGAAACAACCCTGGATATAGAAAACCAAAAGAAGAGACAAGGAGCTGTAGATACAAGCTTCACCAACAGAATACAAGAGATGGAAGAGAGAATCTCAGGAGCAGAAGATTCCATAGAAATCATTGACTCAACTGTCAAAGATAATGTAAAGCGGAAAAAGCTACTGGTCCAAAACATACAGGAAATCCAGGACTCAATGAGAAGATCAAACCTAAGGATAATAGGTATAGAAGAGAGTGAAAACTCCCAGCTCAAAGGACCAGTAAATATCTTCAACAAAATCATAGAAAAAACTTCCCTAACCTAAAAAAAGAGATACCCATAGACATACAAGAAGCCTACAGAACTCCAAATAGATTGGACCAGAAAAGAAACACCTCCCGTCACATAATTGTCAAAACACGAAACACACAAAATAAAGAAAGAATATTAAAAGCAGTAAGGGAAAAAGGTCAAGTAACATATAAAGGGAGACCTATCAGAATCACACCAGACTTCTCGCCAGAAACTATGAAGGCCAGAAGATCCTGGACTGATGTCATACAGACCCTAAGAGAACACGAATGCAAGCCCAGGTTACTGTATCCTGCAAAACTCTCAATTAACATTGATGGAGAAACCAAGATATTCCATGACAAAACCAAATTTACACAATATCTTTCTACAAATCCAGCACTACAAAGGATAATAAATGGTAAAGCCCAACATAAGGAGGCAAGCTATACCCTAGAAGAAGCAAGAAACTAATCGTCTTGGCAACAAAACAAAGAGAATGAAAGCACACAAACATAACCTCACATCCAAATATGAATATAACGGGAAGCAATAATCACTATTCCTTAATATCTCTCAATATCAATGGCCTCAACTCCCCAATAAAAAGACATAGATTAACAAACTGGATACGCAACGAGGACCCTGCATTCTGCTGCCTACAGGAAACACACCTCAGAGACAAAGACAGACACTACCTCAGAGTGAAAGGCTGGAAAACAACTTTCCAAGCAAATGGTCAGAAGAAGCAAGCTGGAGTAGCCATTCTAATATCAAATAAAATCAATTTCCAACTAAAAGTCATCAAAAAAGATAAGGAAGGACACTTCATATTTATCAAAGGAAAAATCCACCAGGATGAACTCTCAATCCTAAATATCTATGCCCCAAATACAAGGGCACCTACATATGTAAAAGAAACCGTACTAAAGCTCAAAACACACATTGCACCTCACACAATAATAGTGGGAGATTTCAACACCCCACTCTCATCAATGGACAGATCATGGAAACAGAAATTAAACAGTGATGTCGACAGACTAAGAGAAGTCATGAGCCAAATGGACTTAATGGATACTTATAGAACATTCTATCCTAAAGCAAAAGGTTATACCTTCTTCTCAGCTCCTCATGGTACTTTCTCCAAAATTGACCATATAATTGATCAAAAAACGGGCCTCAACAGGTACAGAAAGGTAGAAATAATCCCATGTGTGCTATCGGACCACCACGGCCTAAAACTGGTCTTCAATAACAATAAGGGAAGAATGCCCACATATACGTGGAAATTGAACAATGCTCTATTCAATGATAACCTGGTCAAGGAAGAAATAAAGAAAGAAATTAAAAACTTTTTAGAATTTAATGAAAATGAAGATACAAAAAACCCAAACTTATGGGACACAATGAAAGCTGTGCTAAGAGGAAAACTCATAGCGCTGAGTGCCTGCAGAAAGAAACAGGAAAGAGCATATGTCAGCAGCTTGACAGCACACCTAAAAGCTCTAGAACAAAAAGAAGCAAATACACCCAGGAGGAGTAGAAGGCAGGAAATAATCAAACTCAGAGCTGAAATCAACCAAGTAGAAACAAAAAGGACCATAGAAAGAATCAACGGAACCAAAAGTTGGTTCTTTGAGAAAATCAACAAGATAGATAAACCCTTAGCCAGATAACGAGAGGACACAGAGAGTGCGTCCAAATTAACAAAATCAGAAATGAAAAGGGAGACATAACTACAGATTCAGAGGAAATTAAAAAAATCATCAGATCTTACTATAAAAACCTATATTCAACAAAATTTGAAAATCTTCAGGAAATGGACAATTTCCTAGACAGATACCAGGTATCGAAGTTATATCAGGAACAGATAAACCAGTTAAACAACCCCATAACTCCTAAGGAAATAGAAGCAGTCATTAAAGGTCTCCCAACCAAAAAGAGCCCAGGTCAGACGGGTTTAGTGCAGAATTCTATCAAACCTTCATAGAAGACCTCTTACCAAAATTATCCAAACTATTCCACAAAATTGAAACAGATGGAGCACTACCGAATTCCTTCTACGAAGCCACAATTACTCTTATACCTAAACCACACAAAGACACAACAAAGAAAGAGAACTTCAGACCAATTTCCCTTATGAATATCGACGCAAAAATACTCAATAAAATTCTGGCAAACCGAATTCAAGAGCACATCAAAACAATCATCCACCATGATCAAGTAGGCTTCATCCCAGGCATGCAGGGATGGTTTAATATACGGAAAACCATCAATGTGAAACATTATATAAACAAACTGAAAGAACAAAACCACATGATCATTTCATTAGATGCTGAGAAAGCATTTGACAAAATTCAACACCCCTTCATGATAAAAGTCCTGGAAAGAATAGGAATTCAAGGCCCATACCTAAACATAGTAAAAGCCATATACAGCAAACCAGTTGCTAACATTAAACTAAATGGAGAGACACTGGAAGCAATCCCACTAAAATCAGGGACTAGACAAGGCTGCCCACTCTCTCCCTACTTATTCAATATAGTTCTTGAAGTTGTAGCCAGAGCAATCAGACAACAAAAGGAGATCAAGGGGATACACATCGGAAAAGAAGAGGTCAAAATATCACTATTTGCAGATGATATGATAGTATATTTATGTGATCCCAAAAGTTCCACCAGAGAACTACTAAAGCTGATAAACAACTTCAGCAACGTGGCTGGGTATAAAATTAACTCAAATAAATCAGTTGCCTCTATACAAAAGAGAAACAAGCCGAGAAAGAAATTAGGGAAATGACACCCTTCATAATAGACCCAAATAATATAATGTACCTCGGTGTGACTTTAACCAAGCAAGTAAAAGATCTGTACAATAAGAACTTCAAGACACTGAGGAAAGAAATTGAAGAAGACCTCAGAAGATGGAAAGATCTCCCATGCTCATGGATTGGCAGGATTAATATAGTAAAAATGGCCATTTTACCAAAAGCAATCTACAGATTCAATGCAATCCCCATCAAAATACCAATCCAATTCTTCAAAGTGTTAGACAGAACAATTTGCAAATTCATCTGGAATAACAAAAAACCCAGGATAGCTAAAGCTATCCTCAACAATAAAAGGACTTCAGGGGGAATCACTATCCCTGAACTCAAGCAGTATTACAGAGCAATAGTGATAAAAACTGCATGGTATTGGTACAGAGACAGACAGATAGACCAATGGAATAGAATTGAAGACCCAGAAATGAACCCACACACATATGGTCACTTGATTTTTGACAAAGGAGCCAAAACCATCCAATGGAAAAAAGATAGCATTTTCAGCAAATGGTGCTGGTTCAACTGGAGGGCAACATGTAGAAGAATGCAGATCGATCCATGCTTATCACCCTGTACAAAGCTTAAGTCCAAGTGTATCAAGGACCTCAACATCAAACCAGACACACTCAAACTAATAGAAGAAAAACCATGGAAGCATCTGGAACACATAGGCACTGGAAAAAATTTCCTGAACAAAACACCAATGGCTTATGCTCTAAGATCAAGAATCGACAAATGGGATCTCATAAAACTGCAAAGCTTCTGTAAGGCAAAGGACACTGTGGTTAGGACAAAACGGCAACCAACAGATTGGGAAAAGATCTTTACCAATCCTACAACAGATAGAGGCCTTATATCCAAAATATACAAAGAACTCAAGAAGTTAGACCGCAGGGAAACAAATAACCCTATTAAAAAATGGGGTTCAGAGCTAAACAAAGAATTCACACCTGAGGAATGCCGAATGGCTGAGAAACACCTAAAGAAATGTTCAACATCTTTAGTCATAAGGGAAATGCAAATCAAAACAACCTTGAGATTTCACCTCACACCAGTGAGAATGGCTAAGATCAAAAACTCAGGTGACAGCAGATGCTGGCGACGATGGGGAGAAAGAGGAACACTCCTCCATTGTTGGTGGGATTGCAGACTGGTAAAACCATTCTGGAAATCAGTCTGGAGGTTCCTCAGAAAATTGGACATTGAACTGCCTGAGGATCCAGCTATACCTCTCTTGGGCATATACCCAAAAGATGCCTCAACATATAAAAGAGACACGTGCTCCACTATGTTCATCGATAATAGCCAGAAGCTGGTAAGAACCCAGATGCCCTTCAACAGAGGAATGGATACAGAAAATGTGGTACATCTACACAATGGAATATTACTCAGCTATCAAAAACAACGAGTTTATGAAATTCGTAGGCAAATGGTTGGAACTGGAAAATATCATCCTGAGTGAGCTAACCCAATCACAGAAAGACATACATGGTATGCACTCATTGATAAGTGGCTATTAGCCCAAATGCTTGAATTACCCTAGATCCCTAGAACAAACGAAACTCAAGACGGATGATCAAAATGTGAATGCTTCACTCCTTCTTTAAATGAGGAAAAAGTATACCCTTGGCAGGGAAGGGAGAGGCAAAGATTAAAACAGAGACTGAAGGAACACCCATTCGGAGCCTGCCCCACATGTGGCCCATACATGTACAGCCACCCAATTAGACAAGATGGATGAAGCAAAGAAGTGCAGACCGACAGGAGCCGGATGTAGATCGCTCCTGAGAGACACAGCCAGAATACAGCAAATACAGAGGCGAATGCCAGCAGCAAACCACTGAACTGAGAATAGGTCCCCTGTTGAAGGAATCAGAGAAAGAACTGGAAGAGCTTGAAGGGGCTCGAGACCCCAAAAGTACAACAATGCCAAGCAACCAGAGCTTCCAGGGACTAAGCCACTACCTAAAGACTATACATGGACTGACCCTGGACTCTGACCCCATAGGTAGCAATGAATATCCTAGTAAGAGCACCAGTGGAAGGGGAAGCCCTGGGTACTGCTATGACTGAACCCCCAGTGAACTAGTCTATGGGGGGAGGGCGGCAATGGGGGGAGGGTTGGGAGGGGAACACCCATAAGGAAGGGGAGGGGGGAGGGGGATGTTTGCCCGGAAACCGGGAAAGGGAATAACACTCGAAATGTATATAAGAAATACTCAAGTTAATAAAAAAAAGATAATATGAACTGAAAAAAAATTAATAAGCTTTAACTACTTAGATTGTGATGTGATATTTTGAGACTATTAAATTGGATTATTTTTCCTTTGTTATATATGAGATATATTGAGTTTTAATTTTAATTTCAAACATGAGGAATTGAAAGTCAGTGAGATGAAACTGAAACCTTATCTGGAGAGGAGACTGGAGTTTTCTACACACAAATATTAGACCATTATGCTCCTTCATGATGTTTTAATTACAGAGAATAAAAGAGATTTGAAAGGAATCTAGAGTGGTTTATAAAGAGAGCAAAAGTTCAAAAAAAAAAAAGAAATACTCAAGTTAATAAAAAAAAAAGGACATAAATAAGTCCCTTAAAGAAATATAGGACAACACAGGGTAAACAAGAAGTCCTTAAAGAGAAAACACAAAAATTCCTTAAAGAATTAAAGGAAAACACAACCAAACAAATGAATGAATTGAACAAATCATCCAGAATGGAAATAGACACAACCCTGGAGATAGAAAACCTAGGAAATAGACCAGGAGTCATAGAAGCAAGCATCACTAACAGAATAAAAGAAATGTAAGAGAGGATATGGCAGAAGATACCATAGAAAACATTGACACAACAGTCAAAGAAAAGGCAAAATGCAAAAAACTCCTAACCCAAAATATTTAGGAAATCCAGGACACAGTGAACAGATCAAACCTAAAGATAATAGGTATAGAAGAGCGCAAAAATTCCCCGCTTAAAGGGCCAATAAATGTCTTCAACAAAATTATACAAGAAAACTTCCCTAACCTAAAGAAAGAAATGTCCATAAACAAACAAAATCCTACAGAACTCCAAATAGATTGGACAAGAAAAGAAATTTCTCCTGTCACTTAAGTCAAAACACCAAATGCACAAAACAAAGAAATAATTTTAAAAGCAGTAAGGGAAAAAGGTCACATAACATATTATGGTAGTCCTATCAGAATTAAAACAGACTTCTCAACAGAGACTATGAAAGCCAGAAGATGCTGAGCAGATATCATACAGCCCCTAAGAGAACACAAATGCCAGCTTAGGCTACTTTATCCCACAAAATTCTTAATTACCATAGATGGAAGAACCAAGATATTCCATGACAAATCTACATTTACACAATATCTTTCTACAAATCCAGTCATCCAAAGGATAATAGCTAGAAAACTCCAACACAAGGCGGGGAACTACACCCTGGAGAAAGCAAGAAAGCAATCTAATTTCAACTAGCCCAAAAGAGGACAGCCACATAAATATAATTCCACCTCTAACAACAAAAATAAGAGAGAAAAAAAATCACTATTTCTTAATATCTCTTAACATCAATGGACTCAATTCCCCAATAAAAAGACATAGACTAACAGACTGGATACATAAAGAGGACCCAGCATCAGAAACTATTTTTATTCAAACAGATTTTGTGCAATACAGCCTGATCTTTGTTCCCCCTTCTGCAGCTCCATGTAAATTCCATCCACTCACTCTAATCCACATACTTTCTTGGTTTTTCTTACTAGAAAACAACTGGTATCCAAAAATAAAATAATATAAAACAAAAGAAAACAATCCCAAATAGGACAAAACAGATCAACAAAAGGAAAGAAAAGAAAATGTCAAAGGAAGCATAGATTCAGGTATAAAAACTAAAATCCCATGGATTTTATGATAAGGAATCATAATTGAAATTACAACCACATTAAGGCTATAATAATTCACTGCTGATTTCTATGGTTTGTATATTTACAAACTGTCCAGAGAGTGATAAAAAATGTAGTAATTATTAGTTCTATGATGATCTATGATCTCTCTCTCTCCCTCTCTCTCTCTCTGTCTCTCTCTCTCTCCCCCTTTCTCCCTCCTCAAATTCTTCCTAGTACCAGAGTTTGAACAGAGGACCTTTTCATGCTAAGGAACCATTCTATCATTTGATTCCATCCATAATCTAATCTACAGCATTTGGATGGCATTACCATGAGAGTCACAAAGAATATCTTACAGATTCTATTTAGTAGTTTTAAAAAACCAAATGGTTCAAATGATTAATGTTATCACTTTATTCCATGATAAGTCTAATTCCTAAGATAAGCTGCTAATATAAATATTATGTCTATTGTTAGTGATATGGGATTGTATTTCCAGAAACTGGGTTGAGGCAATTTCTTGACTGTCGCCTCCTTTCTTTTGATGTCCCCGAGTCTTGGAGGAGGTAACAGAAATACTCATTCTCTTCTGTGCTGAATACTCATCTGTCACTGTTTCAAAACACTTGCATATCCGTGGCTCTTATCTATTTCTGTTCATTGCAAACTGTGTCTCTGATTAGGTCAGAGAGTAGTACCTGCTTAATGCGTATAACCATAAACATCTAGAAGATATTCTGACACCATTTCAATAGAGCAAAACAACAGCATACACTTCACTTATTGCCTTAAATCTTCTCAATAATGTGTTTCTGACTGGATTTACAATATCAGAGATTTATTTCCTTCATACGGAGTAAGCCTCAAATCCCATTAAAAAACACAAATGACTACTTCATGCTGGGAGCAGCCCTGGGAATATCCAGGTCCCATAAAGGAGGTCAGAGAGGAAGGAGTGAGTCAGGCAAGGGGGTCAGGAACATCTTACAACCTGACTAGCAGTCAGAGTTCTTTAATTATACAAACTCAGTAGGCAGGGATAGATTCATGTTGTTTCAAAACACAGATCATATCAGTTTTGTTTTCAGACATGTGTTTCAACTTCTTTGTCATAAGTTTAGCCATCATTAATAGACTATGACAGGACAGAGTTCTTTAGGCCAAAGCTACTGTAGTTATTACTCAATTTCTAGTATAATACAATGTTTATATCTTATACAATTGTACAATTTATTTATTTTATTTATTTTTCAGTGTGAGGACTGTGTCAGGCTTAATTAAAAAATGAAAGGATCACCTCTTTTTATTCTCAAGAACCTCTCCAATTCCCAGGACTTCTTGATCCAGTTAAGTATGAGTAACCATACTTAATATGTAAATACTGTTAAGTATAAGTATCCAACTTAATACTTGGATAGGCCAAAACCAGGCCTTGATTTGGTCAAAAACACCCTTCAAAGCTGTTGATTGTATTCCAAAGAGATATAAAACTGATTACCTCTCTAATATTAAATAAACTCAACAAAGCAAGAAGTTGATTTTGAAAAACCCAAAATATGAATGGCTGTCTTGAGAGGAGATCTTGATCATTGCACTTAAATAGATATACGCATAGCCACAGGAGGTCATTTGGACAAAAATCAAGATGCATCCATTACTCATTTCTTCTCTGGATCTTCTTGTGGATTTTCTTAGTTCTTCAAAAAGAATTTGAGTGACTTCTATGGTGGTGACCTGGGGATTTCTCTGGGCCTGCTTAGGTGGGATTGCGGATTCTTGCTCTTATTTCTTTCTCATTAGGGAGAAGGAATCCTTTTAGGGATCTACTCTGCCTTCTGAAAGAACAACTCTGGCTCCTCCTATAGTGAAGGGCAGGTGGGTGCTGTGGCTTGTCCAAGTCTCAGTAGCGTCATCATCCGTGGTCAGGTGGCACTCTTTCTACCTTCTCATTTCCCTCTTCCTCATTAGACTCCACATCATCCATGTCCTCCCCTAGAGCACTAACTCGAGACTCCAGTTGCTCAGCTTCTTCCAGAACATAACACATTAGCCAGGGCAAAATGATACACTACAGACTCTCTCACTGCAGTACTTCAACAATGAATTCATCCAGACTCTTCATTTTGGTTCTGGCTCTTGGTTTTTTTGATAAGTCATTTTTAAAGGCTTCAGGACTTGTAGTAATTTATGGCAGTCCTGTCAGCCTCATATAAAGTGCCCCCAACATATGGACATACTAAAATCTTCATTTTTTTAAATGAACTCAAAAATGATCTTTCCCAGGTTGAATGTGAAGCATCTTCAAGGTTAAACACAGAAAAGGAGTTGGCTTTATGTTTCCACCATACATATCACCCACGAGTTAATCTTAACTCCATGACTTTTCTACTACAAGTTCAGCTTTAAGTCCAAAACACTCTTCTTTCCAGTACGTTGATTCATAGATTCATATATGCATGATCTTATCCACAAGATACTGAGGGTTAGTGCCACAGATGCAGTAGGCATCCTTCACTGTGTAAAATTTATTATTATGCCTAATCATGGAATCCTTTTGTTTCTTAGTCATATAATACCACAATGGCTCTGTATGAGCTAGCTTGTCTAAGAAAGAGGTATTTTTGTTTTGTTTTGTTTTTCTTTTATCAATGGAAAAACTTTATTTGATTCTCATAAAATAAAATACCACTTTGAAGCTATTCGAATCTCACCAAGACATCAGAATACAAAGATCATTTTCCCCCCACCACATTTCAACTCCATCCATGTCATCAAATGATTTTGGAGTGTGATTTATTTATTTATTAATTTATTTATTTATACAAATAAATTATTTTTTCTCCATTTTTATTAAATTGGTTATTTCTTATTTACATTTCAATTGTTATTCCCTTTCACGGTACCAGGCCAACATCCCCTTAACCCCTCCTCCTCCCCTTCTATATAGGTGTTCCCCTCCCCATCCTCCCCCCATTACCGCCCTCCTCCCATTCACTGGGGATTCAGTCTTGGCAGGATCAAGGACTATTCATTGCTACCTATGCAGTTGGAGCCCAGGGTCAGTCCATGCATAGTCTTTGGGTAGTGGCTTAGTCCCTAGAAGCTCTGGTTGTTGGCATTGTTGTTCATATGGGGTCTCAAGCCCCTTCTAGCTCTTTCAGTCCTTTCTCTGATTCCTTCAACGGGAGTCCCATTCTCAGTTCAAGGGTTTGCTGCTGGCATTCACCTATATATTTGCCTTATTCTGGCTGTGTCTCTCAGGAGAGATCTACATCCGGTTCCTATTGGCCTGCACTTCTTTGCTTCATCCATCTTATCTAATTGGGTGGCGGTATATGCATGGGCCACATGTGGGGCAGGCTCTGAATGGGCGTTCCTTCAGTCTCTGTTCTAAACTTTGCCTCCCTATTCCCTCCCAAGGGTATTCTTGTTCCCCTTTTAAAGAAGGAGTTAAGCATCTGCATTTTGGTTATCCTTCTTGAGTTTCATGTGTTCTGTGCATTTAGGGTAATTCATTCATTTGGGCTAATATCCACTTATCAATGGGTGCATAGCATGTGTGTTTTTCTGTGATTGGGTTTCCTCACTCAGGATATTTTCCAGTTCCATCTACTTGCCTATGAATTTCATAAAGTCATTGTTTTTGATATCTGAGTAATATTCCATTGTGTAGATGTACCACATTTTCTGTATCCATTCCTCTGTTGAAGGGCATCTGGGTTCTTTCCAGCTTCTGGCTATTATTAATAAAGCTTCTATGAAGATAGTGGAGCATGTGTCTTTGTTATATGTTGGGGCATCTTTTGGGTATATGCCCAAGAGAGGAATAGCTGGGTCCTCAGGTATTGCAAAGTCCAATTTTCTGAGGAACCTCCAGAATGATTTCCAGAATGGTTGTACCAGTCTGCAATCCCATCAACAATGGAGGAGTGTTCCTCAGAAAGATGTATCTTAATACTTCATTCTTTTATCCTATATCAACTTTTTTCGTCATCTATCAATTTAAACCCCTTTGAGGGCACAGATAACTCCAGCCAATCTAACTTTGTTGCTATACCTTTCCTTGAGTGGCATACATATGATATGTATCCCCCAATCTTATATGTCACATAATTGCTTGACTGTATAGTAGGAAGAGACTTTTTTTAAAAATTCAGTTTACATCATAATCACAGACTTAATTTTCTTCTCCGAGTTCCACCCTCACAAACCCGTTCCCCCCCCTACCCTCTCCCTTTCTGTGAGGAAAAGGAGAAGTCACCCCACTTCTACAATACACCCTGACATAGATACCAAACCACCCTATCACATCAAGTTGCAGCAGGACTAAACGCATCTACCAGTGAGGACAAAGAAGGCAGCCAAGCTAGGGAAAGGGGATTAATTGTTAGGGGACCCACATGAAGAAGAGGCTTTTAATTTCTTCTGTTGCCAACTCTTCTATCCTGCTGTATTTTGTTTAACGTTTTTAAGTTTACTTTGTTCTGATTATCTTTTTCCTTAATAAGTACAGGGGCAGATTTTTCAAGATTATCTTGGAGTCAGAGACTCATAAGAAGACCTCTCGCATCTTTATTTGAATCACACCTCTAGGGCTTAAAGGAAGACCTTCAAGTAGAGGCAGAAAAATTTGTCTCCCTAAAAATAGGAGGAGCAATATACTCAGAAATTTCTTGAGAAAGGTTATAAGCAGTATTGTGAGAAGGCATAAATAATTCGAAAAAAAATTTCTGTCACATCAGTATCCCCAAGTTGTACAAATTTTAAGTCTCCCAAGCATGTAGCACATGGAGATCAAGATCAAAAATGAAAGATGACTCCAGTGATTGTATCATGAGGTCCAGCTTTGCTGGTTCTTTGTCAAGCAGATGTACTACTATGACTTTCACTGTTCCCATTAGGTGTGGCTGTGCCAACCTTACAACAATATGCCACTATAGGTATAAGTGGGTATATTGTGCTTGGCAGATTGGTAGCATAATTGATAGGAGTCAGAGATGGGTAAAAACAATAATGGATTTGTTCCCCAGTCTCCTGCGTAGCACCTACTTTCTGTCACTATGAAAGTTAACTGATAGAAAGGAAGCTTCTAGCCAGATCCACAATATTTCATTGTATTGGGCAATGAAAGTGTGCAATATCTTCAGCAATAGCCCCGCCACCATGCTCATATAGTTCTAGTAGGCAGCAAATAAGAATAGCAAGAGCCTGTATTGCTTTAGAAGTCTCCTAACCAACAGTGGCTAAGAAGCTATCCCACATATGGCACAGAGTTTTTTTTGGTTAAAAACTCATTTGTTTAGGAACAGCATTGGAATCTTAAACTGATTAAATTGCTAAAGAATATATGGATTTTTGAAGATGCATTTTACTTTGCTTTATGCAATAAAAATAAGATTTTGAGGTCATGGTTGGAAGGTTCTGATTTATGTGATAAATCATTGGGCATCAAATTGATAAGGCATTGAATTGTAGTAATGAATCTCAATTGTCAACTTGTTGAGATCTGAAATCACCTGGCAGGTGAGGATCTGGTGTTACATAAAAGGCAAAGTATCCATGAGGTTAATGGAAGTTGGAAGGCCCACCCACTGTGGGTGGTACCATTTGGGAGGGGGTTGCTGGAATCCTGAACAGTATTAAATGGAAAGAAATGAGCAGAATAATGTATCTCTCTTTTTTTTTATTATTAACTTGAGTATTTCTTATATACATTTCGAGTGTTATTCCCTTTCCCGGTTTCCGGGCAAACACCCTACCTCCCTCCCCTTCCTTATGGGTGTTCCCCTCCCAACCCTCCCCCCATTGCCACCCTCCCCCCCACAGTCTAGTTCACTGGGGGTTCAATCTTAGCAGGACCCAGGGCTCTCCCTTCCACTGGTGATCTTACTAGGATATTCATTGCTACATATGAGGTCAGAGCCCAGGGTCAGTCCATGTATAGTCTTTAGGTAGTGGCTTAGTCCCTGGAAGCTCTGGTTGCTTGGCATTGTTGTACTTTTGGGGTCTCGAGCCCCTTCAAGCTCTTCCAGTTCTTTCTCTGATTCCTTCAACGGGGGTCCTGTTCTCAGTTCAGTGGTTTGCTGCTGGCATTCGCCTAGGTATTTGCAGTATTCTGGCTGTGTCTCTCAGGAGCGATCTACATCCGGCTCCTGTCAGTCTGCACTTCTTGCTTCATCCATCTTGTCTAATTGGGTGGCTGTATATGTATGGGCCACATGTGGGGCAGGCTCTGAATGGGTGTTCCTTCAGTCTCTGTTTTAATCTTTGCCTCTCTCTTCCCTGCCAAGGGTATTCTTGTTCCCGTTTTAAAGAAGGAGTGAAGCATTCACATTTTGATCATCTGTCTTGAGTTTCGTTTGTTCTAGGGATCTAGGGTAATTCAAGCATTTGGGCTAATAGTCACTTATCAATGAGTGCATACCATGTATGTCTTTCTGTGATTGGGTTAGCTCACTCAGGATGATATTTTCCAGTTCCAACCATTTGCCTACGAATTTCATAAACTCGTTGTTTTTGATAGCTGAGTAATATTCCATTGTGTAGATGTACCACATTTTCTGTATCCATTCCTCTGTTGAAGGGCATCTGGGTTCTTTCCAGTTTCTGGCTATTATAAATAAGGCTGTGATGAACATAGTGGAGCACGTGTCTCTTTTATATGTTGAGGCATCTTTTGGGTATATGCCCAAGAGAGGTATAGCTGGATCCTCAGGCAGTTCAATGTCCAATTTTCTGAGGAACCTCCAGACTGATTTCCAGAATGGTTTTACCAGTCTGCAATCACACCAACAATGGAGGAGTGTTTCTCTTTCTCCGCATCCTTGCCAGCATCTGCTGTCACCTGAGTTTTTGATCTTAGCCATTCTCACTGGTGTGAGGTGAAATCTCAGGGTTGTTTTGATTTGCATTTCCCTTATGACTAAAGATGTTGAACATTTCTTTAGGTGTTTCTCAGCCATTCGGCATTGCTCAGCTGTGAATTCTTTGTTTAGCTCTGAACCCCATTTTTTAATAGGGTTATTTGTTTCCCTGCGGTCTAACTTCTTGAGTTCTTTGTATATTTTGGATATAAGGCCTCTATCTGTTGTAGGATTGGTAAAGATCTTTTCCCAATCTGTTGGTTGCCGTTTTGTCCTAACCACAGTGTCCTTTGCCTTACAGAAGCTTTGCAGTTTTATGAGATCCCATTTGTCGATTCTTGATCTTAGAGCGTAAGCCATTGGTGTTTTGTTCAGGAAATTTTTTCCAGTGCCTATGTGTTCCAGATGCTTCCCTAGTTTTTCTTCTATTAATTTGAGTGTGTCTGGTTTGATGTGGAGGTCCTTGCTCCACTTGGAATTAAGCTTTGTACAGGGTGATAAGCATGGATCGATCTGCATTCTTCTACATGTTGCCCTCCAGTTGAACCAGCACCATTTGCTGAAAATGCTATCATTTTTCCATTGGATGGTTTTGGCTCCTTTGTCAAAAATCAAGTGACCATAGGTGTGTGGGTTCATTTCTGGGTCTTCAATTCTATTCCATTGGTCTATCTGTCTGTCTCTGTACCAATACCATGCAGTTTTTATCACTATTGCTCTGTAATACTGCTTGAGTTCAGGGATAGTGATTCCCCCTGAAGTCCTTTTATTGTTGAGGAAAGCTTTAGCTATCCTGGGTTTTTTGTTATTCCAGATGAATTTGCAAATTGTTCTGTCTAACTCTTTGAAGAATTGGATTGGTATTTTGATGGGGATTGCATTGAATCTGTAGATTGCTTTTGGTAAAATGGCCATTTTTACTATATTAATCCTGCCAATCCATGAGCATGGGAGATCTTTCCATCTTCTGAGGTCTTCTTCAATTTCCTTCTTCAGTGTCTTGAAGTTCTTATTGTACAGATCTTTTACTTGCTTTGTTAAAGTCACACCGAGGTACTTTATATTATTTGGGTCTATTATGAAGGGTGTCGTTTCCCTAATTTCTTTCTCGGCTTGTTTCTCTTTTGTATAGAGGAAGGCAACTGATTTATTTGAGTTAATTTTATACCCACCAACTTTGCTGAAGTTGTCTATCAGCTTTAGTAGTTCTCTGGTGGAACTTTTGGGATCACTTAAATATACTAGCCTATCATATGCAAATAGTGATATTTTGACCTCTTCTTTTCCGAACTTTATCCCCTTGATCTCCTTTTGTTGTCTGATTGCTCTGGCTAGAAGTTCAAGAACTATATTGAATAAGTAGGGAGAGAGTGGGCAGCCTTGTCTAGTCCCTGATTTTAGTGGGATTGCTTCCAGTTTCTCTCCATTTAGTTTAATGTTAGCAATGGTTTGCTGTATATGGCTTTTACTATGTTTAGGTATGGGCCTTGAATTCCTATTCTTTCCAGGACTTTTATCATGAAGGGGTGTTGAATTTTGTCAAATGCTTTCTCAGCATCTAATGAAATGATCATGTGGTTTTGTTCTTTCAGTTTGTTTATATAATGGATCACATTGATGGTTCTCCGTATATTAAACCATCCCTGCATGCCTGGGATGAAGCCTACTTGATCATGGTGGATGATTGTTTTGATGTGCTCTTGAATTCGGTTTGCAAGAATTTTATTGAGTATTTTTGCATCGATATTCATAAGGGAAATTGGTCTGAAGTTCTCTTTCTTTGTTGGGTCTTTGTGTGGTTTAGGTATAAGAGTAATTGTGGCTTCGTAGAAGGTATTTGGTAGTGATCCATCTGTTTCAATTTTGTGGAATAGTTTGGATAATATTGGTATGAGGTCTTCTATGAAGGTTTGATAGAATTCTTCACTAAGCACGTCTGGACCTGGGCTCTTTTTGATTGGGAGACCTTTAATGACTGCTTCTATTTCCTTAGGGGTTATGGGGTTGTTTAACTGGTTTATCTGTTCCTGATTTAACTTCGGTACCTGGTATCTGTCTAGGAAATTGTCCATTTCCTGAAGATTTTCAAATTTTGTTGAATATAGGTTTTTATAGTAAGATCTGATGATTTTTTGAATTTCCTCTGAATCTGTAGTTATGTCTCTCTTTTCATTTCTGATTTTGTTAATTTGGACACACTCTCTGTGTCCTCTCGTTAGTCTGGCTAAGGGTTTATCTATCTTGTTGATTTTCTCAAAGAGCCAACTATTGGTTCTGTTGATTCTTTCTACGGTCCTTTTTGTTTCTACTTGGTTGATTTCAGCTCTGAGTTTGATTATTTCCTGCCTTCTACTCCTCCTGCGTGTATTTGCTTCTTTTTGTTCTAGAGCTTTTAGGTGTGCTGTCAAGCTGCTGACATATGCTCTTTCCTGTTTCTTTCTGCAGGCACTCAGCGCTATGAGTTTTCCTCTTAGCACAGCTTTCATTGTGTCCCATAAGCTTGGGTATGTTGTACCTTCATTTTCAATAAATTCTAAAAAGTCTTTAAGTTCTTTCTTTATTTCTTCCTTGACCAGGTTATCATTGAGTAGAGGATTGTTCAATTTCCACGTATATGTGGGCATTCTTCCCTTATTGTTATTCAAGACCAGTTTTAGGCCGTGGTGGTCCAATAGCACGCATGGGATTATTTCTATCTTTCTGTACCTGTTGAGGCCCGTCTTTTGACCAATTATATGGTCAATTTTGGAGAAAGTACCATGAGGAGCTGAGAAGAAGGTATATCCTTTTGCTTTAGGATAGAATGTTCTATAAATATCCGTTAAGTCCATTTGGCTCATGACTTCTCTTAGTCTGTCTACATCTCTGTTTAATTTCTGTTTCCATGATCTGTCCATTGATGAGAGTGGGGTGTTGAAATCTCCCACTATTATTGTGTGAGGTTCAATGTGTGTTTTGAGCTTTAGTAAGGTTTCTTTTACATATGTCGGTGCCCTTGTATTTGGGGCATAGATATTTAGGATTGAGAGTTCATCTTGGTGGATTTTTCCTTTGATGAATATGAAGTGTCCTTCCTTATCTTTTTTGATGACTTTTAATTGAAAATTGATTTTATTTGATATTAGAATGGCTACTCCATCTTGCTTCTTCTGACCATTTGCTTGGAAAGTTGTTTTCCAGCCTTTCACTCTGAGGTAGTGTCTGTCTTTGTCTCTGAGGTGTGTTTTCTGTAGGCAGCAGAATGCAGGGTCCTCGTTGCGTATCCAGTTTGTTAATCTATGTCTTTTTATTGGGGAGTTGAGGCCATTGATGTTGAGAGATATTATGGAATAGTGATTATTGCTTCCCGGTATATTCATATTTGGATGTGAGGTTATGTTTGTGTGCTTTCATTCTCTTTGTTTTGTTGCCAAGACGATTAGTTTCTTGCTTTTTCTAGGGTATAGCTTGCCTCCTTATGTTGGGCTTTACCATTTTTATCCTTTGTAGTGCTGGATTTGTAGAAAGATATTGTGTAAATTTGGTTTTGTCATGGAATATCTTGGTTTCTCCCTCTATGTTAATTGAGATTTTTGCAGAATACAGTAACCTGGGCTGGCATTTGTGTTCTCTTAGGGTCTGTATGACATCAGTCCAGGATCTTCTGGCCTTCATAGTTTCTGGCGAGAAGTCTGGTGTGATTCTGATAGGTCTGCCTTTATATGTTACTTGACCTTTTTCCCTTACTGCTTTTAATATTCTTTCTTTATTTTGTGCGTTTGGTGTTTTGACAATTATGTGACGGGAGGTGTTTCTTTTCTGATCCAATCTATTTGGAGTTCTGTAGGCTTCTTGTATGCCTATGGGTATCTCTTTTTTTAGGTTAGGGAAGTTTTCTTCTATGATTTTGTTGAAGATATTTACTGGTCCTTTGAGCTGGGAGTCTTCACTCTCTTCTATACCTATTATCCGTAGGTTTGATCTTCTCATTGAGTCCTGGATTTCGTGTATGTTTTGGACCAGTAGCCTTTTCTGTTTTACATTATCTTTGAAAGTTGAGTCAATGATTTCTATGGAATCTTCTGCTCCTGAGATTCTCTCTTCCATCTCTTGTATTCTTTTGGTGAAGCTTGTATCTACAGCTCCTTGTCTCTTCTTTTGGTTTTCTATATTCATGGTTGTTTCCATGTGTTCTTTCTTGATTGCTTCTATTTCCATTTTTAAATCCTTCAACTGGTTGATTGTATTTTCCTGGAATTCTTTCAGTGATTTTTGTGTCTCCTCTCTATGGGCTTCTACTTGTTTATTTATGTTTTCCTGGAATTCATTCAGGGATTTTTGCAATTCTTTCAGGGATTTTTGCGATTCCTCTCTGTAGGCTTCTACTTGTTTATTAATGTTTTCCTGTGTTTCCCTAAGGGAGTTCTTCACGTCTTTCTTGAAGTCCTCCAGCATCATGATCAAATATGATTTTGAAACTAGGTCTTGCTTTTCTCCATGTTTGTTTTGGTGGGAGAATTGAGCTCCGATGATGCCATGTAGTCTTGGTTTCTGTTGCTTGGGTTCCTGCGCTTGCCTCTCGCCATCAGATTATCTCTAGTGTTACTTTGTTCTGCTATTTCTGACAGTGGCTAGACTGTCCTATAAGCCTGTGTGTCAGGAGTGCTGTAGACCTGTTTTCCTCTCTTTCAGTCAGTTATGGGGACAGAGTGTTCTGCTTTCGGGCGTGTAGTTTTTCCTCTCTACAGGTCTTCAGCTGTTCCTATGGGCCTGTGTCTTGAGTTCACCAGGCAGGTCACTTGCAGCAGAAAAGTTGGTCTTACTTGTGGTCCTGAGGCTCAAGTTTGCTCGCGGGGTGCTGCCCTCGCGCTCTCTGTTGTGACAGCAACCAGGAAGATATGCGCCTCCCTTTCAGGGAGCTTCAGTGCATCAGGGTTCCAGATGGCCTTTGGTGTTTTCCTCTGGCGTCCGAGATGTATGTGCAGAGAGCAGTCTCTTCTGGTTTCCCAGGCCTGTCTGCCTCTCTGAAGGTTTAGCTCTCCCTCCCACGGGATTTGGGTGCAGAGAACTATTTATCCGGTCTGTTTCCTTCAGGTTCAGGCGGTGTCTCAGGCAGGGGTCCTGCCGCTCCTGGGCCCTCCCCCACGGGAGCCCAGAGGCCTTATACAGTTTCCTCTTGGGCCAGGGATGTGGGCAGGGGTGGGCAGTGTTGGTGGTCTCTTCCGCTCTGCAGCCTCAGGAGTGCCCACCTGAACAGGTGGTGTGGTCTCTCTCTCTCACGGGGTCTGGGAGCAGACAGCTGCTGGAGGCTGGGATCCGCGGGTCAATGTATCTCTTTCTGCTATGTAACCAGCTACTTCAAAATCCTCCTGCCATGATTTCCTTACCATAATAGACTGCAACATACTTATTCAAGCCCAGATAAATGATTTATATCTTAAATTGTCTAAGATATATGTTATCACAACTGGAAAATTAAAAGACAACTTCTATGCTTGTCCTTGGGAATTAGTATATATGTGTAATACTCTGAACAAAAATAAAGAGCCATACCTATAACATGTTTCAGAAAGTCTTAGAAGGAAACTCAATATTAAATATTGATAGGTGAGACCACCACTTCTGCTCCCATTTCTGGCCCAAGTGGAACCCAACCTGAGCCCTCAGGACACAGGAACTAAGGGGCAGTCAAGACAGGATCCTTCCGGTTTTCCCCTGTGCCCAGAGCTGACACTGAACTACAACACTCTATACCTAGATACCCCTGGGACACAGTTGGTCTCCCAGGACTGCTGACACATTTGAAAGCAAATGTAAGACCAACACTTCTGTTCCAAAGGACACACTCAGAGCCCTTAGGACACAGGAATCTAGGAGCAGTCTGGGACAAAGTCATTCTGGTTTCTTTCTGGACCCAGAGATGACACTGGACCACAGCTCTCTATTCCCAGATCCTGCTGGGAGAGAGCTGGATTCTCAGAAGTGCTGACACTCCTGGGAAAACAGGTGAGACCACCACTGCTGTTCACATTCCTGGCCAAAGAGGAACATGCCTGGACCCCTCTGGACACAGGCACCAAGGAGCAGTCTGGAACATCATTTTTCGATTTCTTTCTGCTCTCTGAACTGACCCTGTGCTACACTTATCTATACCCCGATCCCCATGGGAGAAAGCCAGACTCCCAGGAGTGCTGAAACGTAGACTTACAGGAGGATCAAGCCACGGTCAGAGATAGCAAGAACAGCTAACACAAGAGACAAGTAGATGGCAGGAGGCAAGGACAAGAACCTAAGCAACAGAAACCAAGGTCACTTGGCATTATCAAACCCAGTTCCACCACCACAGCGAGTCCTGTATATCAGAACACATAGGAAAATCAAGATTGTGAATTAAAATCACAACTCATGATGATGTTAGAGACTTTAAGAAGGACACAATTAACTCCCTTAAAGAAATACAGGAAAACACAACCAAACAGGTGAAGGTATTGAACAAATCATCCAGAGTCTAAAAATGGAAATAGAAACAATAAAGAAATCACAAAGGGAGACAACCCTGGATATTGAAAACTTAGGAAAGACATTAGGAGTCATAGACACAAGCATTACCAACAGAATACAAGAGATAGAAGAGAGAATCTCAGGGGCAGATAGCATAGAAAACAATGACACAACCATCAGAGAAAATGAAAAATACCAAAAGCTCCAACTGAAAACATCCAGAAAATCTAGGACACAATACTAAGATCAAATCTACGGGTAATGGGTATAGAAGAGAGTGAAGATTCCCAACTAAAAAGGCCAGTAAATATTTTCAACAAAATTACAGAAGAAAACTTCTCTATGCAAAAGAAAGAGATGTATATAAACATACAGGAAATCTACAGAACTCCAGATAGATTGGACAAGAAAAAAAAAAGACTTCCTCCTGTTATATAATATGGAAAACACCAAATGCACAAAACAAAGAGTATTAAAAGCAGTAAGAGAAATGGATCAAGAAACACATAAAGGCAGACCTATTAGAATTATACCAGGCTTCTCAACAGAGCCTGTGAAAGACAGAAGAGGATCCTGGGCAGATGTCATACAGACCTTAAGAGAACACAAATGCCAGCCAAGGATACTGTATCCTGCAAAACTCTCAATTAACATAGATGGAGAAACCAAGATATTCCATGACAAAACCAAATTTACACAATATCTTTCTACAAATCCAGCACTACATAGGATAATAAATGGTAAAGCCCAACATAAGGAGGCAAGCTATACCCTAGAAGAAGCAAGAAACTAATCGTCTTGGCAACAAAACAAAGAGAAGAAAAGCACACAAACATAACCTCACATCCAAATATGAATATAACAGGAAGCAATAATCACTATTCCTTAATATCTCATAACATCAATGGTCTCAACTCTCCAATAAAAAGACATAGATTAACAAACTGGATACGCAATGAGGACCCTGCATTCTGCTGCCTACAGGAAACACAACTCAGAGACAAAGAAGACACTATCTCAGAGTAAAATATGACTAGTCACAGAGCACTGCCACAGTTCTATGTTTTTTTGCCTCTATTCTTTTTCCTTTTTCCCCATTATTTATTGGATATATTCTTTTTTATTACTTATTTTATTAACTTAAATATTTCTTATTTACATTTCGAGTGTTATTCCCTTTCCCAGTTTCCGGGCCAACATCCCCCTAACCCCTACCCCTACCTTTCTTTATGCGTGTTCCCCTTCCCATCCTCCCCCATTGCCGCCCTCCCTGCAACGATCACATTCAATGGGGATTCAGTCTTAGCAGGACTAATGGCTTCCCCTTCCACTGGTGACCTAGCTAGGATATTCATTGCTACCTATGGGGTCAGAGTCCAGGGTCAGTCCATGTATAGTCTTTAGGTAGTGGCTTAGTCCCTGGAAGCTCTGGTTGCTTGGCACTGTTGTTCATATGGTGTCTCGAGCCCCTTCAAGCTCTTCCAGTTCTTTCTCTGATTCCTTCAATGGGGCTCCTGTTCTCAGTTCACTGGTTTGCTGCTGGCATTCGCCTATGTATTTGCTGTATTCTGGTTGTGTCTCTCAGGAGAGATCTACATCTGGCTCCTGTTTGCCTGCACTTCTTTCCTTCATCCATCTTGTCTAATTGGGTGACTGTATATGTAAGGGCCACATGTGGGGCAGGCTCTGAATGGCTGTTCCTTCAGTCTCTGTTTTAATCTTTGCCTTTCTATTCCCTGCCAAGGGTATTCTTGTTCCCCTTTTAAAGAAGGAGTGAAGCATTCACATTTTGATTATCCGTCTTGAGTTTCATGTGTTCTATGTATCTAGGGTAATTCAATCATTTGGGCAAATAGTCACTTAATAATGAGTGCATACCATGTGTGTTTTTCTGTGATTGGGTTACCTCGATAAGGTGATATTTTCCATGTCCAACCATTTGTCTATGAATTTCATAAAGGTATTGATTTTGATAGGTGAGTAATATTCAATTGTGTAGATGTACCACATTTTCTGTATTCATTCCTCTCTTGAAGGGCGTCTGGGTTCTTTCCAGCTTCTGGCTATTATAAATAAGGCTGCTATGAACATAGTGGAGTACGTGTCTTTTTTATATGTTGGGGCATCTTTTGGGTATATGCCCAAGAGAGGTATAGCTGGATCCTCAGGCAGTTCAATGTCCAATTTTCTGAGGAACCTCCAGACTGATTTCCAGAATGGTTGTACCAGTCTGCAAATCCACCAACAATGGAGGAGTGTTCCTCTTTCTCCCCATCCTCACCAGCATTTGTTGACACCTGAGTTTTTGATCTTAGCCATTCTCACTGGTGTGAGGTGAAATCTCAGGGTTGTTTTGATTTGCATTTCCCTTATGACTAAAGATGTTGAACATTTCTTTAGGTGTTTCTCAGCCATTTGGCATTCCTCAGCTGTGAATTCTTTGTTTAGCTCTGAACCCCATTTTTTAATAGGGTTATTTGTCTCCCTGCGGTCTAACTTGAGTTCTTTGTATATTTTGGATATAAGGCCTCTATCTGTTGTAGGATTGGTAAAGATCTTTTCCCAATCTGTTGGTTGCCGTTTTGTCCTAACCACAGTGTCCTTTGCATTAGAGAAGCTTTGCGGTTTTATGAGATCCCATTTGTCGATTCTTGATCTTAGCGCATGAGCCATTGGAGTTTTGTTCAGGAAATTTTTTCCAGTGCCCATGTGTTCCAGATGCTTCCCTAGTTTTTTTTCTATTAGTTTGAGTGTATCTGGTTTGATGTGGAGGTCCTTGCTCCACTTGGAATTAAGCTTTGTACAGGGTGATAAGCATGGATCGATCTGCATTCTTCTACATGTTGACTTGCAGTTGAACCAGCACCATTTGCTGAAAATGCTATCTTTTTTCCATTTGATGGTTTTGGCGCCTTTGTCAAAAATCAAGAGCCCATAGGTGTGTGGGTTCATTTTTGGGTCTTCAGTTCTGTTCCATTGGTCTATCTGTCTGTCTCTGTACCAATACCATGCAGTTTTTATCACTGTTGCTCTGTAATACTGCTTGAGTTCAGGGATAGTGATTCCCCCTGAAGTCCTTTTATTGTTGAGAATAGTTTTAGCTATCCTGGGTTTTTTGTTATTCCAGATGAATTTGCAAATTGTTCTGTCTAACTCTTTGAAGAATTGGATTGGTATTTTGATGGGGATTGCATTTAATCTGTAGATCGCTCTTGTTAGAGTGGCCATTTTTACTATATTAATCCTGCCAATCCATGAGCATGGGAGATCTTTCCATCTTCTGAGGTCTTCTTCAATTTCCTTCTTCAGTGTCTTGAAGTTCTTACTGTACAGATCTTTTACTTGCTTTGTTAAAGTCACACCGAGGTACTTTATATTATTTGGGTCTATTATGAAGGGTGTCGTTTCCCTAATTTCTTTCTCGGCTTGTTTCTCTTTTGTGTAGAGGAAGGCAACTGATTTATTTGAGTTAATTTTATACCCAGACACTTTGCTGAAGTTGTTTATCAGGTTTAGGAGTTCTCTGGTGGAACTTTTGGGATCACTTAAATATACTATCATATCATCTGCAAATAGTGATATTTTGACTTCTTCTTTTCCGATCTGTATCCCCTTGATTTCCTTTTGTTGTCTGATTGGTCTGGCTAGAACTTCAAGAACCATATTGAATAAGTAGGGAGAGAGTGGGCAGCCTTGTTTAGTCCCTGATTTTAGTGGGATTGCTTCAAGTTTCTCTCCATTTAGTTTAATGTTAGCAACTGGTTTGCTGTATATAGCTTTTACTATGTTTAGGTATGGGCCTTGAATTCCTATTCTTTCCAGGACTTTTATCATGAAGGGGTGTTGAATTTTGTCAAATGCTTTCTCAGCATCTAATGAAATGATCATGTGGTTTTGTTCTTTCAGTTTGTTTATATAATGGATCACGTTGATGGTTTTCCATATATTAAACCATCCCTGCATGCCTGGGATGAAGACTACTTGATCATGGTGGATGATTGTTTTGATGTGCTCTTGGATTCGGTTTGCCAGAATTTTATTGAGTATTTTTGCGTCGATATTCATAAGGGAAATTGGTCTGAAGTTCTCTTTCTTTGTTGGGTCTTTGTGTGGTTTAGGTATAAGAGTAATTGTGGCTTCACAGAAGGAATTCGGTAGTACTCCATATGTTTCAATTTTGTGGAATAGTTTGGATAGTATTGGTATGAGGTCTTCTATGAAGGTCTGATAGAATTCTGCACTAAACCTGTCTGGACCTGGGCTCTTTTTGGTTGCGAGACCTTTAATGACTGCTTCTATTTCCTTAGGCGTTATGGGGTTGTTTAACGGGTTTATCTGTTCCTGATTTAACTTCAGTACCTGGTATCTGTCTAGGAAATTGTCCATTTCCTGCAGATTTTCAAGTTTTGTTGAATATAGGCTTTTATAGTAAGATCTGTTGATTTTTTGAATTTCCTCTGATTCTCTAATTATGTCTCCCTTTTCATTTCTGATTTTGTTAGTTTGGACACACTCTCTGTTTCCTCTCATTAGTCTGGATAAGGGTTTATCTATCTTGTTGATTTTCTCAAAGGACCAACTTTTGGTTCTGTTGATTCTTTCTATGGTCCTATTTGTTTCTAATTGGCTGATTTCAGCTCTGAGTTTGATTATTTCCTGTCTTCTACTCCTCCTGGGTGTATTTGCGTCTTTTTGTTCTAGAGCTTTTGGGTGTGCTGTCAAGCTGCTGACATGTGCTTTCTCCTGTTTCTTTCTGCAGGCACTCAGAGTTATGAGTTTTCCTTTTAGCACAGCTTTCATTGTGTCCCGTAAGTTTGGGTATGTTGTACCTTCATTTTCATTAAATTCTAAAAAGTCTTTAATTTCTTTCTTTATTTCTTCCTTGACCAGGTCATCGTTGAGTAGAGCACTGTGCAACTTCCACATATATGTGTGCGTACTTCCCTTATTGTTATTGAAGACCAGCTTTAGCACATGGTGGTCTGATAGCACGCATGGGATTATTTCTATCTTTCTGTACCTGTTGAGGCCCGTTTTTTGACCAATTATACGGTCAATTTTGGAGAAAGTACCATGAGGAGCTGAGAAGAATGTATATCCTTGTGTTTTAGAATAGAATGTTCCATAAATATCTATTGAGTCCATTTGGTTCATGACTTCTTTTAGTCTGTGTATGTCTCTGTTTAATTTCTGTTTACATGATCTGTCCATTGATGAGAGTGGGGTGTTGAAATCACCTACTATTATTGTGTGAGGTTCAATGTGTGTTTTGAGCTTTAATAAGGTTTCTTTTAAGTATGTAGGTGCCCTTGTATTTGGGGCATAGATATTTAGGATTGAGAGTTCATCTTGGTGGATTTTTCCTTTGATGAATATTAACTGTCCTTCCTTATCTTTTTTGATGACTTTTAGTTGAAAATTGATTTTATTTGATATTAGAATGGCTACTTCAGCTTGCTTCTCCCAACCATTTGCTTGGAAAGTTGATTTCCAGCCTTTCACTCTGAGGTAGTGTCTCTCTTTGTCTCTGAGGTATGTTTCCTGTAGGCAGAAGAATGCAGGGTCCTCATTGCGTATCCAGTTTGTTAATCTATTTCTTTTTTTTGGGGAGTTGAGACCATTGATGTTGAGAGATATTAAGGAATAGTGATTATTGCTGCCCGTTATATTCATATTTGGATGTGAGGTTATGTTTGTGTGCTTTCATTCTCTTTGTTTTGTTGTGAAGACGATTAGTTTCTTGCTTCTTCTAGGGTATAGCTTGCCTCCTTATGTTGGGCTTTACCATTTATTATCCTTTGTAGTGCTGGATTTGTAGAAAGATATTGTGTACATTTGGTTTTGCTATGGAATATCTTGGTTTCTCCATCTATGTTAATTGAGAGTTTTGTAGGATACAGTAACCTGGGCTGGCATTTGTGTTCTTTTAGGGTCTGTATGACATCAGTCCAGGATCTTCTGGCTTTCATAGTCTCTGGCGAAAAATCTGGTGTGATTCTGATAGGTCTGCCTTTATATGTTACTTGACCTTTTTCCCTTACTGCTTTTAATATTCTTTCTTTATATTGTGCATTGGTGTTTTGACTATTATGTGTCGGGAAGTGTTTCTTTTCTGGCCCCTCTATTTGTAGTTCCATAGGCTTCTTTTATGCCTATGGGTATCTCTTTTTTTTAGGTTAGGGAAGTTTTCTTCTATGATATTTTTAAGATCCTTTGTTGTACTGGTCCTTTGAGCTGGGAGTCTTCACTCTCTTCTATACCTATTATCCTTAGGTTTGATCTTCTCATTGAGTCCTGGATTTCCTGTATGTTTTGGATCAGTAGCTTTTTCCACTTTACATTATCTTTGACAATTGAGTCGATGATTTCTATGGAATCTTCTGCTCCTGAGATTCTCTCTTCCATCTCTTGTATTCTGTTGGTGATGCTTGTATCTGTGGCTCCTTTTCTCTTCCTTTGGTTATCTATATCCAGGGTTGTTTCCATGTGTTCTTTCTTGATTGCTTCTATTTCCATTTTTAATTCCTTCAATTGTTTGATTGTGTTTTCCTTGAATTCTTTAGGGATTTTTGTGATTCCTCTCTATAGGCTTCCACTTGTTTATTTATGTTTTCCTGGAATTCTTTCAGGGATTTTTTTGATTCATCTCTATAGGCTTCTACTTGTTTATTTATGTTTTCCTGGAATTCTTTCAGGGATTTTTGTGATTCCTCTCTATAGGTTTCTACTTCTTTATTTATGTTTTCCTGGAATTCTTTCAGGGATTTTTGTGATTCCTCTCTGTAGTCTTCTACTTGTTTATTTATGTTTTCCTGTGTTTCTCTAAGGGAGTTCTTCATGTTTTTCTTGAAGTCCTCCAGCATCATGATCAAATATGATTTTGAAACTAGATTTTGCTTTTCTGGTGTGTTTGGCTATTCTGTGTTTGCTTTGGTGGGAGATTTGGGCTCCGATGATGCCATGTAGTCTTGGTTTCTGTTGCTTGGGTTCCTGCGCTTGCATCTAGCCATTAGATTATCTCTAGTGTTACTTTGTTCTGCTATTTCTGACAGTGGCTAGACTGTTGTATAAGCCTGTGTTTCAGGAGTGCTGTAGACCTGTTTTCCTGTTTTCTTTCAGCCAGTTATGGGAACAGAGTGTTCTGCTTTCAGGCATGTAGTTTTTCCTATCTTCAGTTCTTCAGCTGTCCCTGTGGGCCTGTGTCTTGAGTTCACCAGGCAGGTCGCTTGGAGCAGGAAGGCTTGTCTTACCTGTGATCCCAAGGCTCAAGTTTGCTCGTGGGGTGTTGCCTATGAGCTCTCTGCGGGGGCAGGAACCAGGATGATCTGTGCTGCCCTTTCCGGGAGCTTCCGTGCACCAGGGTTCCAGATGGCGTTTGGTGTTTTCCTCTGGAGTCAGAGATGTGGGCAGAGTGTAGTGTCTTCTGGTTTCCCAGGCGTGTCTGCCTCTCTGAAGGTTTACCTCTCCCTCCCATGGGATTTGGGTGCAGAGAACTGTTTATCTGATCAGTCCCTTCAGGTTCCAGCGGTGTCTCAGACGCAGTGAACTTGCTGCTCCTGTGCCTTTATCCAAGGGAACCCAGAGGCCGTATACAGTTTCCTCTTGGGCCAGGGATGTGGGCAGTGTTGGGCAGTGTTGGCGTTCTCTTCCGCTCTGCAGTCTCAGTAGTGCCCACCTGTGCCGGCGGTGAGCTCTCTCTCCCACTGGGTTTGGGAGCAGTCGAGATTCTATTTTTATGTAGACTTTCTCATTTTTGTTGATATTGAATACCAGTCTTGGTCAATGGTGATCTTGTAGGATGCATTGGATTAGATCAATCTTCTTTGTCTGTAAAAGCCTGTTTGGTGACCAATTATGTATTCAATTTGGAGATGGTAACATGAGGTTCTAAGAAGAACGTATTTTCCTTTGTTTTAGGATAAAATGTTCTATACATATTTGTTAAATACATTTGGTTCATAAGCTCTATTAATTTCACTGTATCTCTGTTTAGTTTATTTTTCTATGATCTGTCCATTGATAAGCATGGGGTATTGAAGTCTCCCACTATTATTGTGTGATATGCAGTGTGTCCTTTGAGCTTTAGTATAGTTTCTTTTATGAATGAGGTTCTCACTGTATTTGGAGCATAGAAGTTCAGAATTATAAGTTCATCTTGGTAGATTTTTTTCCTTTAATGAATATAAAGTATCCTTCTTTATATTTTTTGACAACTTTTGGTTAAAGTTGATTTTATTCGATATTAGAATGGCTACTCCAATCTGTTCCTTGGGATCATTTCCTTGGAAATTTATTTTGTAGCCTTTTATTCTGAGGTAGCGTTTGTCTTTGTCATTGAGGTGATTTTACTGTATGCAACAATTGCTGAGTGTTATTTTCGTAACCTGTTTGTTACTCTCTATCTTTTTATTGGGGAATTGAGTCCTTCAACGTTAAGAGATTAAGAAAAAGTGATTGTTGGTTCCTGTTATTTTTGTTGTTAGAGGTGGAATTATGTTTGTTTGTCTACTCCTTTTGGGCTTGTTGAAAGATTATTTTCTTTTACTAAGGTGCAATTTTCCTCTTTGCGTTAATGTGTTACATCTACTATCCTCTGTAGGGCTGGATTTGTGTGAAGATAGTGTGTCAATTTGGTTTTGTCATGGAATATCTTGGTTTTTCCAACTATGTTAATTGAGAGTTTTGCTGGGTATAGTAGACTGGGCTGGCATTTTTGTTCTCTTAGGGTCTGTATGACATCTGCCCAGGATCTTGTCTTTCATAGTCTCTGATGAGAAGTCTGGTTTAATTTTGGTAGGTCTATATTTATATATTATATGAACTTTTTCCCTTACTCCTTTTAATATTCTTTTATTTTTTGTGCATTTGTGGTTTTGACTATTATGAGACTGAAAGAGTTTCTTTTCTGTTCCAGTCTATTTGGTGTTCTGTAGGCTTCTTTTATATTCATGGGTATTTCTTTCTTTATGTTAGGGATGTTTTCTTCTATAATTCTGTTGAAGATATTTACTGTTCCTTTAAGTTGTGAATTTTCAGTCTCTTCTAGACCTATTATCTGTAGATTTGATCTTCTTATTGTGTCCTGGATTTCCTGGATGTTTTGAGTTTGGAGCTTTTTGCTTATGTTTTGGCACTTGCCTCTCGCCATCTGGGTGTGTCTAGTGCTACTGCAGTTGCTGTGTCTGACTGGAACCTGTCCCTTTTCTGATCCTGATTGTGTCAGAACTTCTCAGTGTTCAGCTATCTCTCTGATCCTATGATTCTCAGATCCTGTGATTCTGAGATCCTGGGTGTGCCAGAGCTTTCTCAGGATGTTGCAGGGGTGGACGGGGAGCCGGAGACCTGGGTTTGCTCCAGGCATAGGTGCAAGCTGGAAGGAACCAGTGCCTCTGGCTGGCATGGTTTGTGTTTCCCTGGTTTCCCTGGTTTCCCAACACTGAATGTTGGGAAAGATGTTGTGGGGTCAACTATGATCTTGAGGGTGTCAGAGGTCCAGTACTCCTGGTTGTGTCTGATCTCCTGGGAGTCGAACTTCCTCTGTGATCCTGTAATCCTGGGCCTTTCAGAGCACCTCTGATCTTGGGTGTGTTAGGGTCCCTGGGAGTTGGGCTTCCTCTGGCTGTTGTGGGTGTCAGTGCAGAGCCAGCACCCAAAATCTGCTCATGGCACTCGTTCAGACTGGAATGGCCTATGTCTTTTTCAATACCTTGGTGAAGGAATTTAATTTTCCGTTTTGGAAGGCACCAATAATTTTTGATCCAACTTACTTAGGTAAAATTGCATGCAGTCTATTTCATTCACTTAAATTTAAATGTCTGCTATCAGTTATTTTTCTTTAAAACTACAATTCTAATCAGACCATAAAGTATTTCTATTTTTCAAGACAAATTTTTCATTTGTTCAGGCTTTCCATCCTCTCAGAAGCCACTCAAATTATTTTTACGTAGGCTGATTCTTTGTGTCAGTTAAAGATTTATATAAGGAGACTCATGTTTTCTGTAAAAAACCCATATAATAACCCTCTTCAATAGTCATCAGAGATGTTTCAACAATTTGTTTTCTACATAAAAATAATAGATTATATAAATAAACCATTGTTTATCTATTTACTTATTGGTAACTTTTATACAGTTTATAGTTTGTGACTATAATGGTAAAGCTCATATGATGATATGCAAATATGTTTTTATGACAATGTTTAACATCTATTATTTTTCTGTGATAGCTATAATCTATCATTTACCTATTTAATCTGCCATTTATTATCTATTATAATCTAATAATCTTTCATCTATTTATCCATCTTTTACCATCTACGATCATCTACCTATTTTTCATCATCTATCTGTTTATCTTTAATATATTTGTCTATAATCTATCTATATAATCTATCTTATCTAGATGTTTGTCTATCATCTATGTATCACTTATCAATTATCATCATTTACCTGTCCATCATATGTTTATCTACTTATTTATTATCTATCCATAATGTATTTATCTACTTATTACCATCTGTTTATCATCTATCTACCTATTATCTGTATCTCATGTATTTATCATTTATCATATATATGTCATCTACCTATTTATTATCTGTAATCTATCATCTATCATTGATAACCTACCTATTATTATCAAACTATCATCTACAATCTATCTACAACGACCTACTTATATTTCATCTATTTATCTCTTTAACATCTATCAATCTTTTTATCTTATTACCTATCTTTAATATATTTGTCTATAATCTATTTATATCTAATCTATCTTATTTAGATGTCTGTTTATCACTTACCATTTATCACCTATCATCTATCATCTACACATTTATCATCTGTAATCTATCCTCTATCTATCTTACCTACCTATAATTTATCATCTATTATCTACCTATTTGCCATCTTTCATCTATCTATCTAGCTGTTATCTATCAATCATTTTGTTTTTTTTTGTTTTGTTTTTTTTGTTTTGTTTTTGTTTTTTTCGGAGCTTGGGACCAAACCCAGGGCCTTGCGCTTCCTAGGCAAGCGCTCTACCACTGAGCTAAATCCCCAACCCCTCAATTTGTTTTTTTAATATATCAGCCTATTATCTATCACCTATTCATCATTTATCAAGCATCTATTATCATATACATATATTGATATTCAGTTCTACATATTATTATCTATCATCTATCTATATCTCTATCATCTATCTATATCTCTATCATCTATCTATATCATGTATTATTTATCATATATATCTATCATATATCCATCTATCCACTCATCTATCATCTATCTATCATTTATCATCTATGTATCTATTACTTATCTATTTATGTCTGTATGTTCTTGGTAGCAGTTCTGTGATGAATTCAAATAACTCTCCATGGAAGATTGATTTGAATGTTTAGTTTGATGACACAATTTACATGAACTAACAAGGCTGCAAAATGTTTTATGACTGACAAATGGAACATAAAAACAAGAACAAGCATCCTACTAGATGCAGAACAGCCTAAGCAGGTAAGGAGTAGGATTTCGTGTTGTGATTAGATAGTATAACCATTAATAACATTCCTATTGGTTGATGTTTCCATTGTTTGAACCTGTTCCCTGTTTCCCATACCAGTAATTAAGAAGAAGATAGAGTTTCTTATTAATTTGCCCAGAAATGACAGTTCTTTACCAATCCTACATTTGATAGAGGACTAAATCCAATATAAACAAAGAACTCAAGATGTTAGGCTCCACAGAATCAAATAACACTATGGGTGCAGAGCTAAACAAAGAATTCTAAGTTGAGGAATATTGAGTGGCTAAGAAGCACCTAAAGAAATGTTCAACATCCTTAGTCATCAGGGAAATGCACATCAAAACAACCTTGAGATTCCACCTCATACCAGTCAGAAAAGCTAAAATAAAATATATAATAAAATTTATCTGCACATTTTTATGGCATATGTGTTTCCATTTCTTTAGTGTAAATGTATAGATTTGGAAATTTTAGATAACAGAATAAGCACATACTGATATCTAGACATCTACTTTCAGTGGTCTTACATTATCCTTATAGCATACTGTCATTACTCTTTTTAGAGCAATATTTTAAAATTATCTGATAGTTTAATGTAATATACTTTGAAGAAATTCAGACATTCCAACTCCTCTCATTATCATCATTTCTACCTTTACATTCCTTACACCTACTTTTGAGTTTTGTTTTTTTTCCCCTATCAAGTACAATATGTGTTGCTCAACTAGTTTAGGGAATGGAAAATCCCTGAAATATAGTATATTTGTTCATTTTAATATAGTATATTTGTTCATTTTTTTTTTATGCATATGAGTGCATAGTACCTAGTGCTTGAGAAGGGAAGACGTGAGTATAAGATCCCCTTGACCTGGAGTTTGGGATAGTTTTGAGATACTACATGTGTACTGGAACTAAATCCAGGTCCTGAGAAAGATCAGCAAGTATGCTTAGCAGCAGAGCAACTTCTATAGCCCCAAGCTGTCCTAAAATATTGGCGGATTATAGCATCCTAGGGATCATTATGATTGGTTCAGTTTTGCTCATTCTCTGTTCTCTTTTATTTTGAACAGTACTTGCTATATTTTATACTCACCAATCCTTTCTTCTTAACATTTTCCTGTTGCTGTTATAAACTACTGTTTCTGCTGGTGACAACATATGATGATAGGGACTGCCAGCAGTAGGCCGTGATGGAGACATTTCAGAAGCCCACCCTCGTAAAGTAGGGTGGTGTCTTGGACCCTGAGAAGCAGAAGACACATCCCTCCAGGGGACTTGCCATATGAAATAAGAGGTTGACTCTAGTAGGCCGGGATGGACACATCTCAGTAGCCTGCAGCAGCTCTTTGTAAAAAACTCATTGTTCCCATTTCTCCTAACCTTAGTCCTGGACAACAGCTGTATAGATTACATTTGTGCGTGACTGCCTTTCAGTTGGCTTTGGTGTGCATAATTATTCTATTATATCTGACTTTCCTACTTCTTTCTCCTTCTGCTCTGGTGGATTCTGTGAAACTAGATGTTCCTTGATGTTATGATTCTTAAACAATTGGAAACTGAGGCATAGGGGCACAGCTCAGCACAGCCCTAATGGCCCAGGTGCATGTTGTGTGTTCTTATCTGGGAAACAATGTAATAATTGCACAATAGTAGTTCCAGATTAATGCTTGACTGTCAAAGAAACTCTAAAGAAATTATTAGAAAATGAATTAGAGCTAACATTGGGATCTTAAGAAAGGAAAAAGTTATTGAAGTTAGAAAATACATTTTACATAACATTTGAGAGTGGTTCCTGAATAAGGAAGTATAGAATATATAAAATTATATAGTAGTAAAACTAAGTCAAAATGCTGGGATTCTTACGAGAGTCATTGTGTGCAAGGAACAGAAAGCTAGCAGAACTACTGAGTTAAGGGCTAACTTGATTCTTTCTGGCCACTGCCTAGCACCTTTGCCTATGTCATTTATCATCAGAGTTTCACAGGAAAATGCAAACAGCTCACCTTGGAGCTTTGAGCTCTGAAGTATAATAAGTTAAAAGTTAAAGTTTAAATAATGATAAATTTACAATTATTATTATTATGGCCACAGGCCTGGGAATAGGGAAAGTTTGAAACTTTGGTGAACAATTGTAATTCTTAGTTCTTTGTGGGATGTGGTTATTCTTTTGAATTTGATTTGGCAATGATTATACAATGTCTTCTTTCTACCTGATTTTGGATTATCAATAAAAGACTGGGGCAAGAGAAAGACTAGAGAACATGTGAAGAGTGAATGAGAGAGAGCACGTGAAGAGTGAATGAGAGAGTGAAAGAGAGAGCAAATGTGAAAGCAAATCTGAGAGCAAATGTGAGAGCATGAGAAGAATGAGTGAAGAGAGGATGTGAGGTGTGTATGAAGATTGTGTGTGTGAGCGAAAGGAGAGTGGTGTGCGTGAGATATGTGTGAGGTATCTATGAAGAGTATGTGTGAGAATGAAAGGGTAATGTGAAGAGATGTGCATGGGTGTAGAAGTTTGAGGAAAGAAAAACACAATGGAGAAAAGCAGAGTGCACAGGAGAATGCAGAGTGTGTGCAGCCTCAAGGAGAGAGGGGGGGAGAGGGAGAGAGGGAGAGAGGAAGAGAGGGAGAGAGAGAGGGAGAGAGGGAGAGAGGAAGAGAGGGAGAGAGAGAGGGAGAGAGGGAGAGAGGGAGAGAGGGAGAGAGGGAGAGAGGGAGAGAGGGAGAGAGAGAGACATTAAGCCTTGAAATTGCCTGTCAGTTTGTACCCAAAGAGTAGTCCGTGTATATTTATTATGTGCATTCCAAATATCCCTGCTTCCAGTTGAGAACTCTGATCCTCTGTTGAGGCTGGAACCCGGCATTTTATAAGATCAATTTAACGGAGTTTATCTGTTAAATTTCAATTCATTAGCAGAATCACAGTAGCTGCAGATTCACATTGCATCCATCCTCAAGAAGCAGAGAATGATGAATGAGTTTTATAACTCAGTTTACTTTCTCTATTTTGTACAGTTTAAGGTTCCTTGCTTAGGGAATGATCTCATTCGCAATCAATATGGTTTTTCCCACATCAACTAAGGTGATCAGGACAGTTCTTTTTTGCCAGTCAGACTATCTCTGATAGTCTGAAAATTTTCAAATTTGAAAATATTTGACCAGTGAGTGGGCACTGTTTGTTTTGCCATTTTAGGTCATAGAAATTTTATGTAATTATAATTGAATTTTCTCTGGGAATACTATTAAACTACTTGAGAATTGTTTGAGAATCCAGGTCTTGATTTTAGACTTTGGCCGAAACAGGACTAGTACTGTATTTAGTTTGTTTAATTTTCCACACAATTGAACCATGACTCTTAGTATAGTAGCAGATGGCTCCCAAAATATGAGAGGTCCCATTAAGGCTGTTGATAGGATGTGCTCTTTCAAGCCACATGCTTTATATAAGCACACTTTCCTTTATTCTTTGAAGTCGATTCTGTTTCACATCTTTTTTCCCCTCACATACTCTGACCTGTACTCCACTTAGGACTTTAAGAGACCCTAAACAAGCCTGAAAGCTTTTCTTTTACTTTTCTATAACTTTTACTTCTTTGGTGTTCTTTCTCAGCAATTTTTTGATTTATGGAGTCTCAAGACATCAAGATAGCAATCAAGAGTGACCTCTGAGATCTGTCAGGGATTGTCCTTTCTTGACTGCATCCACAACATTTCCTCTAGAAAGTTGGTAAGAAAATTATTGTTGACATCATTGTTCTTCAGCCATCCAAGAATCATCACACACCAATGCCTGGTATCTAGTTTCCTATGAGTCACTGATGTTATTGTAGCAGCAGATTATACTTCAAGTTTATTAATACATTTTAATTAGAAAATTAAGGTTTGGTTGGTTGGTTAGTTGGTTGATTGGTTGGTTTGTGACAGGGTTTCTCTGTATAACAGTTGTAACTGTCTCAGAATTTGTTTTGCACACCAGCCTTACCCCAAACTCAGAGATTCTTCTGCCTTTGCCTCATGAGTACTGAGATTAAAGGCATGCAGTATCACACCTAGCTAAACACAAGGTATTTTAATGTGAAATGTACAATTTAATATTTAATTTTAGTATGTTTGCAATGAAATTAATAAATATATGTGGACTTATTACAATTTCAAAATTTATTAAAATTTATCAAGGCTCCAATTTTATTTCAAAGAATATTTCTAAAAAATTTGAAATTCTTATATGGATTTATGTAAAAATTCTATGTGCTATAGATTTATTAAAATATTTATCAAAAATACAAATATGGTAGTATTTGCAATAGGGTAATCTTTCTTTTTTAGTACTGTTTTTAATTAATCATTTCATTTGTTTACATTTCTAATGATATCCCACTTCCTGGTTACCCCTCCACCAGCCTCCTATCCCGTGTCTGCACTGCCCCCTACACTTTGTCTGAAAGAGAGTGCTCTGCACCCACCCACATTCTCCCACCCCACCACTACATCATCCCCTTATACTGGGGTATCAAACTTCCCCGGGACCAAGGGACTCCCCTCCTATCACTATCAGGCAAGGCCATCCTCTGCTACATATGTATCTGGAGCCATGGATCCCTCCAGGTACACTCCTTGGTTGGTGGTTTAGACTATTGGAGAACTGTGTGGTTCCCCAACAGGCCAGCCAATATTGTTCTTCTAATGGGGTTGCTATCCCAGTCCTCCAGTTCTCTCCTCCAGTCCTTCTGCCTGCTCCCCCAAAAGGTTATTTGAGCTCTGTCTGATGGTTGGCTCCTAGTATCCACATCTGTTTTGGTCATTCCTCAGGACCTGCCACACTAGGTTCCTGTCAGCAAGCACATCTTTAGGACAGCAACAGTTTTGGGTTTAGTGTCTGCAGACATGATGGATCCCCAGTATGGCAGTCCTTGGTTGACCCTTCCTTCAGTCTCTGTTCAATTTCATCTCCTTGTTCTTCCTTTGCACAGAAACATTTCTGGGTTAAAATTTTGAGATAGGTGGGTGTCCCTATCCCTCAACCTGAGGCCGTGAGTAACTGCTGGAGGAGGTCTGTACAAGTTCTATCTCCCCATTTTCTGTGCATTTTGGCTAAAGTTATCCAACTGGGTCTGGAAGGCTCTTGTTTCCCTGGTGTCTGGGACAATTCAGTAGCTATCTCCAGTTCCTCATTTCCCCTGTAGTATATTTTTGTTTGATTTCCTGACCCTCTGTACCTTTCTCCCATCTCCTCCAGATCCTGATGCTGCCACCTTTTATTTCATCACCGTTCTTTCCCCCTATCCAGTCTCCCTTTATCTCCACCATCCATAATCATCCTGTTCCACCCTCAATGCAGGACTGAAGCATCCATACCATGGTATTCCTTCTCCATAGGTTCTATGGGTTGTATTATAAGGATTATAGCTTTTGGGTTAATATCCACTTATTAGTGAATACATGCCATGTGTGTTCATTTGGGTCGGGGTTACCTCATTCCAGATATTTTCTAGTTTCATCAATTTGCCTAAGAATTTCATGAAGTCATTGTTTTTAATAACTGAGTAGTACTTCATTGTAAAAATGTGCCACATTTTCTTTATAGATTCTTCTCTTAAGGGACTTCTGGCTTGTTTACAGGTTCTAGTTATTGTAAATAAGGCTGGTATGAATATAGTGGAGCATGTGTCCTTGTTATATGTTGAAGTATATGCCCAGGAGTGGTATAGCTGGGCTCTTAGGTAGCACTATGTCCAGTTTTCTGAGGAATCTTCGGACTGATTTCAGAGTAGTTGTACCAGCATGCAATTCCACCAACAATGGAGGAGTGTTTCTTTCTCCATATCCTTGTCAGCATCTGTAGTCACCTGAGTTTTTGATCTTAGCCATTCTGACTGGTGTGAGGTGAAATCTCAGGTTTGTTTTGATGTGCATTTCCCTGATGACTAGGGATGTTGAACATTTCTTTAGGTGTTTCTCAGCCATTCATTATTCTTTAGTTGAGAATACTTTTTTTCTTTTCTTTTTTTCAGAGCTGGGACTGAACCCAGGGCCTTGCGCTTGCTAGACAAGCGCTCTACCACTGAGCTAAATCCCCAACCCCAGTTGAGAATACTTTGTTTAGCTCTGTAGCCCATTTTTAATAGTGCTAGTTGATTCTGTGTAGTCTAACTTCTTGAGTTCCTTGTATATATTGGATATTAACGCTTTATTGGATGTAGGATTGGTAAAGATCTTGTCCCAATCTGTTGGCTTCTGCTTTTTCCTAATGCCAAGAAGTGCATCCTGAGAGGAGCCTGATAGAGCTGTCTCCTGAGAGTCTCTGCCAGAGAATGACAAATACAAAGTCAAAAGCTTGCAGCCAACCATTGAACTGACAACAGGGTCACCATTGGAGAAGTTAGAGAAAAGATTGAAGGAGATGAAGGGGTTTCCAACCCCATAAGTACAATACCAACCAACTAGAGCTACCAGAGACTAAACCACCATCCAAAGAGTACACATGGACAGACCCAAGGCTCAAGCTGCATATGTAGCCGGGGATGGCCTTGTTGGGTTCCAATAGGAGGAGAAGCCCTAAGTCCTGACAAGATTGGATCCTCCAGTGTAGGGGAATTCCAGGGAGGGGAGGTGGGTAGGGGTGGGTGGATGGATGGAAGAACACCCTCATAGAAGGAAGGGGAGAGAGAATGGGATAGGTGGTTTATGGACAGGAAACACTGAAAGGGATAGTATTTGAATGGTAAATAGAAAAATAAAAAAGAAAATGGATTTTTACTAAGGGGAAAAAAGAGCAATGAAGAAAAAAGTGAATCATAAATACATTCTTTTTTTTTCCATCTTTATAAACTTGGGTGTTTCTTGTTTACATTTCTATTGTTATTCCTTTTCCCAGTTTCTGGGCCAACATCCCCCTAACCTCTATAACTCCCTTTCTCTATGGATGTTCTCTTCCCAACCACCTCCCATTACCACCCTCCCCACCCAACAATCACGTTCACTGGGGGTTCAGTCATGGCAGACCAAGGGCTTCCCCTTTCACTGGTACTCTTACCAGGCTATTCATTGCTACTTACGAGGTTGGAGCCCAGAGTCAGTCCATGTATAGTCTTTGGGTAGTGGCTTAGTCCCTGGAAGCTCTGGTTGGTTGGCATTGTTGTTCATATGGGGTCTCGAGCCCCTTCAAGCTCTTTCAGTCCTTTCTCATTCCTTCAACGGAGGTCCCGTTCTCAGTTCAATGGTTTGCTGCTGTCATTCGCCTATGTATTTGCAATATACTGGCTGTGTCTCTCAGGAGAGATCTACATCCGGTTCCTGTCAGCCGGCACTTCTTTGCTTCATCCATTTTATCTAGTTGGGTAACTATATATGTATGGGCCACATGTGGGGCAGGCTCTGAATGGGAGTTCCTTCTGTCTCTGTTCTAAACTTTGCCTCCCTAGTTCCTCCCAAGGCTATTTTTGTTCCCCTTTTAAAGAAGGAGTGAGACATTCGCATTTTGGTCATCCTTCTTGAGTTTCATGTGTTCTGTGCATCTGGGGTAATTCAAGCATTTGGGCTAATATCCATTTATCAATGAGTGCATACCATGTGAGTTTTTCTGTGATTGGGTTACCTCACTCAGAATGATATTTTCCAGTTCCATCCATTTGCCTATGAATTTCATAAGGTCATTGTTTTTGGTAGCTGAGTAATATTCCATTGTGTACATGTACCATATTTTCTGTATCCATTCCTCTGTTGAAGGGCATCTAGGTTCTTTTCAGCTTCTGGATGTTATAACAAAGGCTGCTATGAACATACTGGAGCATGTGTCTTTGTTATATGTTGGGGCATATTTTTGGTATATGCCTAAAAGAGGAATAGCTGCGTCCTTAGGTAGTTCAATGTCCAATTTGGAACTGCCAAACTGATTTCCAGAATAGTTGTACCAGTCTGCAATGCCACCAACAATGGAGGAATGTTCCTCTTTCTCCACATCCTCGCCAGCATTTGCTATCACCTGTGTTTTTGACTTTAGCCATTCTCACTGGTGTGAGGTGAAATCTCGGAGTTATTTTGATTTACATTTCCCTTATGACTAAAGATGTTGAACATTTCTTTAGGTGTTTTTCAGGCATTCGGCATTCCACAGCTGTGAATTCTTTATCTCTGAACCCCATTTTTAATAGGGTTATATGTCTCCCTGCAGTATAACTTCTTGAGTTCTTTTTATATTTTTGGATATAAGCCCTCTATCTATTGTAGGATTGGTAAAGATCTTTTCCCAATCTCTTGGTTGCTGTTTTGTCCTAACAACAGTGTCCTTTGCCTTACAGAAGCTTTGGGTTTTATGAGATCCCATTTTTCAATTCTTGATTTTAGAGCATAAGCCATTGGTGTTTTGTTTAGGAAATTTTCTCCAGTGCCCATGTGTTCGAGATTCTTCCCCACATTTCCTTCTATTAGTTTTAGTGTATCTCATTTGATGTGGAGGCCCTTGATCCACTTGGACTTAAGCTTTGTACAGGGTGATAAGCACGCAACGATATGCATTCTTTTACATGATGAACTCCAGTTGAACCAACACCATTTGCTGAAAATGCTATCTTTTTTCCATTGGATGGTTTTGGCTCCTTTGTCAAAATTCAAGTGACCATAGGTGTTTGGGTTCATTTCTGGGTCTTCAATTATATTCCACTGGTCTATCTGTCTGTCTCTGTATCACTACCATGCAGTTTCTATCACTATTGCCCTGTAATACTGCTTGAGTTCAGGGATAGAGATTCCCCTGGAAGCCCTTTTATTGTTGAGGACAGTTTAAGCTATCCTGGGTTTTTTGTTATTCTAGATGAATTTAGAAATTGTTCTGTCTAACTCTCTGAAGAAGTGGATTGGTACTTTGATGGGGATTGCATTGAATTGGTAGACTGCTTTTGGAAAAATGGCCATTTTTACTATATTAATCTGCCAATTCATGAGCATGGGAGATCTTTCCATCTTCTGAGATCTTCTTCAATTTCTTTCTTCAGAGGCTTGAAGTTTTTATCATACAGATATTTCACTAGCTTGGTTAAATTCACACTGAGGTATTTTTATTATGTGGGACTATTATGAAGTGTGTCATTTCCCTAATTTCTTTCTCGGCTTGTTTCTCTTTTGTGTAGAGGAAGACTAATGATTTATTTGAGTTAATTTTATACCCAGCCACTTTGCTGAAGGTGTTTATCACGTTTAGTAGTTCTCTGGTGGAACTTTTGTGATCTCTTAAATATACTATCATATCATCTGCAAATAGTGATATTTTGACTTCTTCTTTTCCAATCTGTATCCCTTTTATTGTTTGATTGCTCTGGCTAGAACTTCAAGAACAATATTGAGTAAGTCGGGAGAGAGTACCTGATTTTAGTAGGATTGCTTCAAGTTTCTCTCCATTTAGTTTAATATTAGCTACTGGTTTGCTGTATGTGGCTTTTACTATGTTTAGGTATGGGCCTTGAATTCCTATTATTTCCAGAACTTTTATCATGAATGGGTGTTGAATTTTGTCAAATGCTTTCTCAGCATCTAATGAAATGATCATGTGGTTTTTCTCTTTCAGATTGTTTATATAATGGATTACATTGATGATTTTCCATATATTAAACCATCTCTGCAAGCCTGGGATGAAGCCTACTTGATCATGGTGGATGATTGTTTTGATGTCCTCCTGGATTTGGTTTGCCAGTAGTGTATTGAATATGTTGTGTCGATATTCATAAGGGAAATTGGTTTGAAATTCTCTTTCTTTCTTGGGTCTTTGTGTGGTTTAGGTAGAAGAGTAATTGTGGCTTCATAGAAGGAATTCACTAGCGCTCTGTTTCAATTTTGTGGAATAGTTTGGATAGTATTGGTATGAGGTCTTCTATGAAAGTCTGATAGAATTCTGCACTGAACCCATCTTGACCTGGGCTCTCTTTGATTGGGAGGCCTTTAATGACTGCTTCTATTTCTTTAGGAGTTATGGGGTTGTTTAAATGGTTTATCTGTTCCTGATTTAACTTTGGTACCTGGTATCTGTCTAGGAAATTGTCCATTTCCTGCAGATTTTCAAGTTTTGTTGAATATAGGCTTTTGTACTAGGATGTAATGATTTTTTTTAATTTCCACTGATTCTGTAATTATGTTTCTCTTTTCTTTTCTGATTTTGTTAATTTGGACACACTCTCTGTGTACTCTGGTTAGCCTTACTAAGGGTTTATCTATCTTGTTGATTTTCTCAAAGAACCAACTTTTGGTTCTGTTGATTCTTTGTATAGTCCTTTTTGTTTCTACTTGGTTGATTTCAGCTCTGAGTTTGATTATTTCCTGCCTTCTACTCCTTCTGGGTGTATTTGCTTCTTTTTGTTCTAGAGCTTTTAGGTGTGTGGACTAGCTGCTGATATATGCTCTCTTCTGTTTCTTTAGCATGCACTCAAAGCTTTGAGCTTTCCTCTTAGCACAGCTTTCATTGTGCCCCATAAGTTTGAGTAAGTTGTACTTTCATTTTCATTAAATTCTAAGAAGTCTTTAATTTCTTTCTTTCTTTCTTCCTTGACCAGGTCATCATTGAGTAGAGCATTGTTCAACTTCCATGTATATGTGTGTGTAGTTCCCTTATTGTTATTGAAGACCAGCTTTAACCCGTGGTGATGTAATAGGATGCAGGGGATCATTTCTATTTTTCTGATATGTTGAGGCTTGTTTTATGACCAATTATATGGTCAATTTTGGGGAGTGTACCATTAGGTGGTGAGAAGAAGGTATATCTTTGTTTTAAGATAGCATGTTCTATTAACATCTGCTAAGTCTATTTGGTTCATGACTTCTCTCAGTCTGTCTATGTCTCTGTTTAATTTCTGTTTCCATGATCTGTCCATTGATGAGAGTGGGGTGTTGAAATCTCCTACTACTATTGTGTGAGGTGCAATGTGTGCTTTGAGCTTTAGTAAGGTTTCTTTTATGTATGTAGTTGCCCTTTTATTTGGAGCATAGATATTTGGGATTGAGAGTTCATCTTGGTGGATTTTTTTCTTTGATGAATATGAAGTGTCCGTCCTTTGCTTTTTTGATGACTTTTGTTTGAAAATTGATTTTATTCGATATTAGAATGGCTACTCCAGCTTGCTTCTTCCGACCATTTGCTTGGAAAGTTGTTTTCCAGCCTTTCATTCTGAGGTTGTGTCTGTCTTTGTGTTTCCTGTAGGCAGCAGAATGCAGGGTCTTCATTGCATATCCAATTTGTTAATCTATGTCTTTTTATTGGGGAGTTGAGACCATTGATATTGAGAGATATTAAGGGATAGTGATTATTCCTTCCTTTTATATTCATATTTGGATGTGAGTTTATGTTTGTGTGCTTTTCTTCTCTTTGTTTTGTGACAGGAGGGCTTTCTTTTCTGGTCCAAACTATTTGGAGTTCTGTAGGCTTCTTGTATGTTTATAGGCATCTCTTTCTTTAGGTTAGGGAAGTTTTCTTCTATGATTTTGTTCAAGATATTTACTGGTCCTTTGAGCTGGGTGTCTTCACTCTCTTATATACCTATTATCCTTAGGTTACCAAGATGATTAGTTTCTTGCTTTTTCTAGAGTGTAGCTTGCCTCCTTACGTTTGGCTTTACCATTTATTATCCTTTGTCGCACTGGATTTGTTGAAAGATATTGTGTAAATTTGGTATTGTCATGGAATATATTGGTTTCTCCATCTATGCTAATTGAGAGTATGACATCTGTCCAGGATCTTCTCGCTTTCATAGTCTCTGTTGAGAAGTCTGTTGCAATTCTGATAGGTCTACCTTCATATGTTACTTGACCTTTTTCTCTTACTGCTTTTAATATTCTTTCTCTGTTTTGTGCATTTGGTGTTTTGACTATTATGTGACAGGAGGACTTTCTTTTCTGGTCTAATCTATTTGGATTTCTGTAGGCTTCTTGTATGCTTATGGGCTTCTCTTTCTTTAGGTTAGGGAAGTTTTCTTTTTTTGTTGAAGATATTTACTGGTCCTTTGAGGTGGGTGTCTTCACTCTCTTATATACCTATTATCCTTAGGTTTGATCTTCTCATTCTGTCCTGGATTTCCTGTATGTTTTGGGCCAGTAGCTTTTTCTGTTTTACATTATCTTTGACAGTTGTGTCGATGATTTCTTTGGAATCTTCTGCTCCTGAGATTCTCTCTTCTATCTCTTGAATTCTGTTGGCGATGCTTATATCTACGGCTCCTTGTCTCTTCCTCTGGTTTTCTATATCCAGGGTTGTCTCCCTTTGTGCTTTCTTTATTGCTTCTATTTCCATTTTTAATTCCTTCACAAGTTTGATTGTGTTTTCCTATTAATTCTTCCAGGGAGTTTTGTGATTCCTCTCTATAGGCTTCTGCATGTTTATTTATGTTTTCCTGAGTTTCTCTAAGGGAGTTCTTTATGTCTTTCTTAAAGTCCTCCGTCATCATGATCAACTGTGATTTAAAATCTAGATCCTGCTTTTCTGGTGTGTTTGGATATTCAGTTTTTACTTTGGTGGGAGAATTGGGCTCTAATGATGCCATGTAGTCTTGGTTTCTGTTGCTTGGTTTCCTGTGCTCGCCTCTCCCCATCATGTTGTCTCTTTTGTTATCTTGTTCTGCTATTTCTGATAGTGGCTTGACTGTCCTATAGGCCTGTGTGCCAGGAGTGCTGTAGCCTGTCTTCTTGTTTTCTTTCAACCAGGTTTGGGAACAGAGTGTTTTGCTTTCAGGCATGTAGTCTTTCCTGTCTACTGGTCCTCAGGTGTTCTTGTGGGCGTGTATCCTGAGACAACCTGGTAGGTCACTTGGAGCAGCAAAGTTGGTCTTACCTCTGGTCCTGGGACTGAAGTTGCTCCTGGGGGGGTTGTGTTTGAGCTCTCCATGAGGGCAGCAACCAGAAGGACCGGCCCCGCCTTTTCCCCATGCCCCTGTGCACAGGGGTCCCAGATGGTGTTAGGTGTTTTCCTCTGGAGTCAGAAATGTGGGCAGAGTGTAATCTCTTCTTGCTTCCCAGCTGTGTCTGCCCCTCTGAAGGTTTAGCTCCCACAGGATTTGGGTGCAGGGAGCTGTTGACTGGGTCCCTTCCGATGCGGGAGGTGTCTGGACCACAGGGGACCTACCACTTGGTGCCCCTATCTTCCTGGTCCTCATTATTACATTCTTATACACTTGAGATAAATAAAGAAGATTATAGAATAAAATTGTCTTGGTGATAATAAAATATTTATGGGACTGGAGAGATGGGTAGGCAATTTAAAACAATTGTTGCTCTTTACTGAGGATCATGTTCAGTTTTCAGCACTCCTCTGGTAGCTCACAGTCATCTATAACTCCAATTATAAGAAATTTGATGCCTTCTTACTTCCTTGTACATCAGTCATACATATGGCACACAGACATACCTGTAGACAATATATGAAATAAAATAAAGAAAAATCTAAAACCAATTTGCATAAGAAAAAGGTTGTATAGATTGAAATGTGCCAAAATTTGACATGTGTGTAACTATAATTTATTATGTTCAGTTTTCTTGAATGTCCAATTTGTGACTCTAAGTACATATTATTTTATATATTATATAAATAACAAGACAATTTCTTAGAGTATTTCACAATTTAATATGAAGTATGCTAAAGTTGAACTGAAAACTCCTAGGGTTAGACTAGAATGCCTGAGCTAGAAATAACAATCAACAGTCAACTACTTTTATTTATAAGCAGGTTATATTAAAACCACCAAACTAGACCACTCCATGGGTAGAAAGAAGAGTTTATCCCGGGAAAAACTGCCAGGATTCCTCAGAGCATATGGTATAGCTCCTTGCAGGGAAACCCTATTTTATCAGTAAAGGTAGCAGCAGGAGGTGGTGTGGAGATCATAAGAGCTTGAGAGTTAGTATACAGACTTTGGTTAACCAAGCTAAATTCACTTTTCTGGGAGATTGTTGGCTGTTGTCAGCAGAAGAGGGAAGTAGTGCCTTTCTTGCCAAACAGAAACGAGCTGGAGGAATGTTGAGTTTAGGTTTTTGTTTATTCAAGAGCAATAAAAATCATTATGTTCACTTGATCATAATTGCACCTGGATTGGGCTCAGTCTGCCATATTAGGACACTGTCAGGAGCACTGTTAATTTGAGGGCCTACCGTGGACCTAAAATCATTCAACTCTCTTTCATATAGGTATTCTCTCAATAACCATACATACTTTTGAGATAGTATAGGGGCAGTTCTGATGCTAAGGTCCTGTTCCCCAAATAACTTTTAAAAAATCTTTTATTGATTATTTTATTTATTTACATTTCAAATGTCATTCCATTCCCACTTTTCCCTCAACAAACCCCCAATCCCACCCCGAGTTTCTGAGTATGCTCCCCCAACCCACCTCCCCTCTCCCACCTCATGACCCTAGCATTCCACTAAACTAGGACATCGAACCTTCACAGGGGCAAGGGTCTTCACTCCTAATCATGCCAGATAAGGCCGTCCTCTGTTATATATGCAGCCGGAGCCATTAGTCCCTCCCTGTATATTCTTTAGTTGTTTAGTCTCTGCGATCTCTGGGAGGTCTGGTTGGTTAATATTGTTGTTCTTCCTATGGGGTTGCAAACCCGTTCAGTTCCTCAATTCCTTCGCCTAACTCCTCCATTGGAGAACCCGTGTCCAGTCCAATGTTTGGCTTCAAGAATCCAACCTGTATTGGTAAGACTGTGGAAGAACCTCTCAGGAAACAGCTATATCAGGCTCCTGTCAGCCATCACTTCTTGGCATCATCAATAGTGTCTGGAATTGGTATCTTCATATGGGATGGATCCTCAGATCAGGTAGTCTCTGGATGGCCTTTCCTTCAGTCCCTGCTCTAATCTTTGTCACTGTATTTCCTTCAGAAAGGAACAATTCTTGGTTAATATGTTTGAGATGGATGGGTGACACCATACCTCAATCATGGGCCATGCCTAAATTCTGTATATGGTCTCAAGAGGTTCTCCCTTCCCTTTGTTGGGTATTTCAGCTAATTTCCTGTTGGTTCCTGGGAAGTTCTTGCTTTCCTGGCATCTAGAACTTTCTAGTGGCTACCTCCAATTCCACATCCCCCATTGCTACATGCCTCTGTTCAATTTCCTAACCCTCCGTACATCTCTGCCGTCTCTTCCCACAGCTGATCCTATTACTCTTTTTCCACTCTCCCTCCTCTCTTTCTCTCAAGACCTAGCCTTCCTCCACCCACTGTGAGGAATTTAGTTCCCCCTTCTAAGAAGGACTGAAGCATCCACAATTTGGTCTTCCTTCTTCTTGAGCTTCATACTGTCTGTGAATTGCGTATTTGAGTTTTGGGGCTAATATTCCTTTATCATTGAGCACATACCATATGTGTTCTTTTGTGACTGGGTTACATCCCTCAGGATGATAAGTTCTAGTTTCTTCCATTTGCCTAAGATTTTCATGAAGTCCTTTTTAATAGCTGAGTAGTACATCATTGTGTAAATGTACCACACTTTCTGTATCCATTCCTCTTTTGAGGAACATCTGGGTTGTTTCTAGCTTCTGGCTGCTATGAACATAGTGGAGCATGTGTCCTTGTTAAATGTTGGAGCATCTTTTGGGTATATGCCTAGGAGTGGTATAGTTGGGTCTTCAGGTAGTGCTATGTCCAATTTTCTGAGGAACTGCCAGATTGATTTCCAGAGTGGTTGTACCAGCTTGCAATCTCACCAGTAGTGGTGCAGTGTTCCTCTTTCTACACATCCCTGCCAGCATCTACTCTCACCTGAGTCATTTGTTTTAGCTGTTCTGAGTGGTGTGTGGTGGAATCTCAGGGTTGTTTTGATTTGCATTTCCCTGATAAATAAGGATGTTGAACATTTCTTTAGGTTCTTCTTGGACATTCCTCAGTTGAGAATTCTTTGTTTAGCTCTGTACCCCTTTTTTTAATAGGGTAATTTTGTTCTCTGGAGCCTAACTTCTTGAATTCTCTCTATATATTGGGTATTAGCCCTTTATCAGATGTAGGATTGGTAAAGGTCTTTTTCAAATCCGTGGGTTGCACTTTTATCTTATTGACAGTGTCCTTTGCGTTAGATTTTTGGTTTTATGAGGTCCCATTTGTCAACTGCTGATCTTAAAATATAAGACATTGATGTTCTGTGCAGGAAGGTTTCTCCTGTGCCCAAGTATTCAAGGCTCTTTTTAACTTTCTCTTCTAATAGATTAAATGTATCTGGTTTTATTTGTAGGTCCCTGATCCACTTGGACTTGAGCTTTGTACAAGGAGATAAGAATGGATCAATTTGCATTCTTCTACATGCTTACTGCCAGTTGAAGCAGCACCATTTCTTAAAAATGCTGTCTCCCCCCCCCCCCCACTGGATGGTTTTAGCTCCTTTGTCAAAGATCAGGTGACCATAGATGTGTGGGTTCATTTCTGGGTCTTCAATTCTCTTACACTGATCTACCTGTCTGTCTCTCTACCAGTACCATGCTGTTTTTACCACTGTTGTTCTGTAGTAGAGCTTGAGGTCATGGATGGTGAGTCCCCCAGAAGTTCTCGTATTGCTGTGAAAGTTTTCAATATCCTGGTTATTTGATGTTCCAAATGAATTTGAGAGTTACTCTTTAAATCTCTTTGAAGAATTGAATTGGTGTTTGGATGGGAACATAGATTGCTTTTGGTAAGATGGTCATTTTTACTATGTTAATCTTCTGATCCATGAGCATGAGAGATCTTTTCATCTTCTGACATCTTTGATCTCTTTTTTTCAAAGACTTGAAGTTCATTTTGTATAGATCTTTGCCTCCACTGGTTAGAGTTACAGCAAGATATTTTATATTATTTGTGACTATTACCAAAGGATTTGTTTCCCTAATTTCTTTCTCAGCCCTTTCATCCTTTGAGTAGAGGAAGGCTACTGATTTGTTTGAGTTAATTTTATATCCAGCTATTTTGCTGAAGTTGTTTATCAGCTAGAAATGTTCTCTTGTAGAATTTTTTGGGTCACATAATTATACTAGCATATCATCTGCAAGTAATGATTTTTTTACTTCTCCCTTTCTGATTTGTATCTCCTTGACCTCCTTTTGTTGTCTGATTGTCTTGACTTGACCTTCAAGTACTTTATTGAATAGATAGGGATAGAGTGAGCAGCCTTGTTTGGTCTCTGATTTTAGTGGAATTGCTTCAACTTTCTCTCCATTTAGTTTGTTGTTGGCTACTGGTTTGTTATATGTTGCTTTTACTATGTTTATGTATAGGCCCTGAATTCCTGATATTTCCAAGACTTTTGTCATAAAGAGGTATTGAATTTTGTTCAATGATTTTTGAGCACATAATGGGATGATCATGTGGTTTTTCTTTGAGTTTGATTATATAGAGCATTATGTTGATGGATTTCTGTATATTGAACCATCCGTACCTCCCTGGGATGAAGTTTACTTGATCATGGTGAATGATAATTTGATATGTTCTTGGATTCAGTTTGTGAAAATTTTATTGGGTATTGTTGCATCAATATTCATTAGGAAAATTTGTATGAAGTTTTTCATCTTTGTTGGGTCTTTGTGTGGTTTAGATATAAGCATAAATTTGGCTTCAAAGAAAGAACTGGGTAGTGTTCCTTCTTGCTTTTATTTTGTGGAATAGTTAGAAGAGTATTGGTATTAGTTCTTCTTTAAAGGTCTGATAGAATTCTGCCCTAAGCCCATCTTCTTCTGGGCTATTTTGGTTGGGAGACTTTTAATCACTGCTTCTATTTCTTTAGGGTTATGGAACAGTTGAGCCAGTTTACCTGATCCTGATTTAATTTTGGTGCCTGGTATCTGAATAGAAAATTGTACATTTCTTTCAGATTTTCCAGTTTTGTTGAGGGCTTTTATAATAGGATCTGATAATTTTTTTTAATTTCCTTGGTTTCTGTTGTTATGTTTCCCTTTTCATTTCTGATTTTGTAAATTTGGATACTGTCTCTCTGCCCTCTGGTTAGACTGAATAGCATTTATTTATTTTGTTGATTTTCTTAAATACCAGCTTCTGGTTTTGTTGATTCTTTGCACAGTTCTTTTTTTTTCTACTTGGTTGATTTCAGCCCTGAATTTGATTATTTCCTGACATCTACTCCTCCTGGGTGAATTTGCTTCTTTTTCTTCTGGAGATTTCACATGTGCTGTCAAGGTGCTCGTGTATCATCTCTCCAGTTTCTTTTTAGAGGCACCCAGAGCTATGAGTTTTCCTTTTAGCGCTCCTTTCATGGTGTCCCATAAGTTTGGGTATGGTATGCCTTCACTTTCATTAAAACCAAAAACATCTTTAATTTCTTTATTTCTTCTGTGATCAAGTTGTCATTAATCATAGATTTGTTCAGCTTCCATGTGTATTTAGGCTTTCTATTGTTTTTTGTTATTGAAAACTTGCCTTAGTCTGCAGTGGTCTGACAGGATGCATGGCATTATTTCAATCTCCTTGTACTTATTGAGGCCTGTTTTGTGACCAATTATATGGTCATTTTTGGAGAAAGTACCATGAGTTACTGAGAAGAATGTATATTCTTATCTTTTGGGATGAAATGTTATATAGATATTCATTAAACCTATTTGGTTCATTACTTCTGTTAGTTTCACCATATCTCTGTTTAGTTTTTGTTTCCGTGATCTGTCCATTGATGATAGTGCTGTGATGAAGTCACCTACTATTATCATGTGTGGTGCAAGGTATCCTTTGAGCTTTACTAAAGTTTTTTTTTATGAATCTGTGTACCCTTGCATTTAGAGAATAGATATTCAGAATTGAGAGTTCATCTTGGTAGAGTTTTCCTTTAATGAGTATGAAGTATCCTTCCTTGTTCTTTTGATAACAATTTGTTGATAGCTGATTTTATTTGATATTACAATGGCTAGTCCAGCTTGTTTCTTGGGAACATTTGCATGGAAAAAATTTTGCTAGTCTTCTACTCAGAGGTAGTGTCTGTCTTTGTCACTGTGGAGCATTTCCTGTATACAGCAAAATGCTGGGTACTTTTTACATATTCAGTCTGTTAGCCTCTGTCTTTGGTGGGGGTTGAGTCCATTGATATTGAGAGATATTAAAGAACAGTAATTAATGTTGCCTGTTATTTATGTTGTTAGAGGTGGAATAATGTTTGTGTGGCTCTCTTCTGTTGGTTTTGTTGCAAGGATATCACTTTCTTGATTTTTCTAGGGTATAGTTACCATCCTTGTGTTGGCATTTTCTATTGGTTACTCTTTATGGGGATAGATTTTTGGAAAGATATTGTGTAAATTTTGTTTTGTCATAAGATATCTTGGTTTCTCCATTTATGTTAATTGAGAGTTTTGCTGTATATAGTAGCCTGGGCTATGATTTGTGCTCTCTTTGGATCTGTATGACATCTGTCTAGGATCTTCTAGATTTTGTAGTCTCTGTTGAGAAGTCTGGCATAGTTCTGATATGTCTGCCTTTATATGTTACTTAACCATTTCCCTTTACTGCTTTTAATATTATTTCTTTGTTTTGTGTATTTGTTGTTTTGACTATTATGTGACAAGAGGAATTTTTTTCTGGTCCAATGTATTTGGAGTTCCGTAGTCTTCTTATATGTATATGGGCATCTTCTTTAGGTTAGGGAATATTTCTTCTATAATTTTGTTGAAGATATTTACTGGTCCATTAACTTGAAAACCTTAATTCTCTTCTATGCCTATTATTCGAAGGTCTGGTATTCACATTGTATCCTGTATTCTGTGGATGTTTTACATTAAGAGTATTTTGCTTTTTGCACTTTCTTTGACCATTTTGTCAATATTTTCTATGGTATTTTTTGCCCCAGAGATTCTCTCTTCAATCTGTTGTATTCTTTTGGTGATGATTACATCACCTGATCTCTTTCCTCGGTTTTTGATCTCCAGAGTTGTCCCTCTTTGTTTTTTCTTTATTGTTTTTATTTCAATTATTAGTCATTGATGGTTTTGTTCAATTCTTTACATGTTTGGTTGTGCCTTCCTGTAATTCATTAAGGGATTTTGTTTTTCCTTTTTAAGTGTTTCTACTTGTTTATCTGTGCTCACCTGTGCTTCATTAATGGAGTTTTTATTTCCTTATTTGTTTTTTGGATATTTTTATTTACATTTCAAATGTTATTCCCTTTCATGGTTTTCTGTTCATAAACCCCCTAACTGATCCTGCTCTCTTTTTTTGTATGAGGGTGTTCCCCCACCCACCTACACAACCCTCCTGCCTCCATGCACTGACATTCCCCTACACTGAGGGATTGAACCTTGGCAGGATGAAGGGGTTCTCATCCCGTTTGGTGCCCAACCTGGCTATCCTTTCCTACAAATGAAACTGGAGCCATGGGTCTGTCCATGTGTATTCTTTGGGTGGTGTTTTAGTTCCTGGGAGTGCTGTTTGGTTGGTATTGTTCTTTTTTTTTAAAGCTTTATTTTTATTTTATTTTATTTTTTTTCTTTTATTAACTTGAGTGTTTCTTATTTACATTTCGAGTGTTATTCCCTTTCCAGGTTTCCGGTCAAACATCCCCCTAATCCTTCCCCCTCCCCTTCTTTATGGGTGTTCCCCTCCCCATCCTCCCACCATTGCCACCCTCGCCCCAACAATCACATTCACTGGGGGTTCAGTCTTAGCAGGACCAAGGGCTTCCCCTTCCACTGGTGATCTTACTAGAATATTCTTTGTTACCTATCAGGTCAGAGTCCAGGGTCAGTCCATGTATAGTCCTTAGGTAGTGGCTTAGTCCCTGGAAGCTCTGGTTGCTTGGCATTGTTGTTCATAAGGGGTCTCGAGCTCCTTCAAGCTCTTCGAGTTCTTTCTCTGATTCCTTCAACTGGGGTCCCGTTCTCAGTTCAGTGGTTTGCTGCTGGCATTCGCCTCTGTATTTGCTGTATTCTGGCTGTGTCTCTCAGGAGAGATCTACATCCGGCTCCTGTCGGCCTGCACTTCTTTGCTTCATCCATCTTGTCTAATTGGATGGCTGTATATGTGTGGGTCACATGTAGGGCAGGCTCTGAATGGGTGTTCCTTCTGTGTCTGTTTTAATCTTTGCCTCTCTATTCCCTGCCAAGGGTATTCTTGTTCCCCTTTTAAAGAAGGAGTGAAGCATTCACATTTTGATCATCCATCTTGAGTTTCATTTGTCCTAGGCATCTAGGGTAATTCAAGCATTTGAGCTAATAGCCACTTATCAATGAGTGCATACCATGTGTGTTTTTCTGTGATTGGGTTACCTCACTCAGGATGATATTTTCCAGTTCCAACCATTTGTCTACGAATTTCATAAAGTCATTGTTTTTGATAGCTGAGTAATATTCCATTGTGTAGATGTACCACATTTTCTGTATCCATTCCTCTGTTGAAGGGCATCTGGGTTCTTTCCAGCTTCTGGCTATTATAAATAAGGCTGCTATGAACATAGTGGAGCATGTGTCTTTTTTATATGTTGGGGCATCTTTTGGGTATATGCCCAAGAGAGGTATAGCTGGATCCTCAGGCAGTGCAATGTCCAATTTTCTGAGGAACCTCCAGACTGATTTCCAGAATGGTTGTACCAGTCTGCAATGCCACCAACAATGGAGGAGTGTTTCTCTTTCTCCGCATCCTCGCCAGCATTTGCTGTCACCTGAGTTTGGTATTGTTGTTCTTATAGGTTTGGAAACTGCTTTAGCTCCTTCCATCCTTCCTCTACCTCCTCCACTGTGGAACCCTGTTCTCAGCTCAATGGTTGACTGTGAGCATTCACCTCTGAATTTGTCATGCCCTTGCAGATCCTCTAAGGAGACAGCTATATCAGGCTTCTGTCAGCATGCACTTCTTAGAATCATCAATATTATCTGGATTTGGTGGCTGTATGTATATAGGCTGAATGCCCAGATGGGACAGGCTTTGAATAACCATTGCTTCAGGCTCTGCTCCAAATTTCATCTCTGAATCTCCTCCTAAAAATATATTGGTTACCCCTTTTAAGAGAGACTGAAGCATCTGCACTTTTGTCATCCTTCTTCTTGAGCTTCATATGGTGTGTGGACTGTATGTTTGGTATTCAACTTTGGGCTAATATCCACTTACAAATGAGTGCAAACCATGTGGGTTATTTTGTGTGTGTGTGTGTGTGTGTGTGTGTGTGTGTGTGAGAGAGAGAGAGAGAGAGAGAGAGAGAGAGAGAGAGAGAGAGAGAGAGAGAGAGAGAGAGAGATATTAGGTTTCCTCACTCAGGATTATATTTTCTAATTTGATCATTTGCCTATGAATTCATGAAGACATTGTTTTTAATAGTTGGTAGAAATCCATTGTGTAGATGTACCACAATTTCTGTACCTATTCCTCTGTAGAAGGACATATGGGTTCTTTATAGCTTCTGGCTATTAAGAAGAAGGCTTCTATAAACATAGTGGAGCATTTGTCCTTGTTATTTGTTGGAGCATCATTGGAGTATATGCCTAGGAGTGGTATAGTTGGGTTCTCAGTTAGTACTATGTCCAATTTTCTGAGGAACCTCCAGACTGATTTCCAGAGTGCTTGTACCAGCTTGCAACCTCACTAACAGTGGAAGAGTGTTCCTCTTTCCCCATATCCTCACCAGCATCTGTTGTCACCTGAGTCTTTTATCTTAGCCATTCTGAGTGGTGCAAGGTGGGATCTCAGGTTTGTTTTGATGAGCATTTCCCTGATACTAAGGATGTTGAACATTGCTTTAGGTACTTCCCAGCCATTCGATATTCCTCAGCTGAGAATGCTGTTTAGCTAGGTAGCCCATTATTTAATAGGGTTATTTGATTCTCTGGATTCTAACGTCTTGAGTTCTTTGTATATATTGGATATTAGCTCTCTATTTGATGTAGTATTGGTAAAGATGTTTTGCTAATCTGTTCATTTCCACTTTGTCCTAATGACAGTGTCCTTTGCCTTAGAAAAGCTTTGACATTTTATGAAGTCCCATTTGTCCATTCTTGATCTTAGAGTATGAGCTGTTGGTGTTCTGTTCAGGAAAACTTCCCCTGCATCCATATTTTCAAGGTTATTTCCCTTACTTTTTCTTCTATTCGTTTGATTGTACCTGGTTTTATGTGGAGATCCTTGATCCACTTAGACTTGAGCTTTGTACCATGTGATAAGAATGGATTTATGTGCATTCTTCTATATGCAGACCTCCAGTTGAACCGGCACCATTAGTTGAAAATGCTATTTTTTTTCCACTGAATGGTTTAAGCTCCTTTGTCAAAATTCATATGACCATAGGTTTGTGGGTTCGTTTTTGGGTCTTCAGTTCTATTTCATTAATCTGCCTGCCTTTCTGTGTACCAATACCATACAGTTTTTATGATGGTTGTTCTGTAATACTGCTTGAGTTCAGGGACGATGATTCTCCCAGATGTTCTTTTAGTGTTGAGGATATTTTTCACTGTCCTGGGTTTTTGTTATTCCAAAACAATTTGTAAATTGGTCTTTCTAACTGTAGGATAAATTGAATTGGAATTTTGATGGGGACTGTATTGCATCTATAGATTGCTTTTGGCAAAATGGCCATTTTTACTATATTAATCCTTCTAATCCATGGCATGGGTAGTCTTTTCTTCTCCTGAGATCTTCAATTTCTTTCTTCAGAGACTTAAAGTTCTTGTTATATAGACCTTTCAATGGCTTGGTTAGAGTCACACCAAGGTATTTTATGTTACTTCTGACTATTGTGAAGGGTGTCATTTCCCTAAATTCTTTATCAGCTTGTTTATCCTTTGAGTAGAGGATGGCTTCTGATATGTTTGTGTTAATTTTATATTCAGCCATTTTGCTGAAGTTGTTTATCAAACTTAGTTCTGGTGGAACTTTTGGGGTTATACTATCATAGAATCTGCAAATGATGATATTTTGACTCCTTCCTTTCCAATTTGTATCTCATTGACCTCCTTTTGTTGTCTAGTTGCTCTTGCCAGGACTTTGAATACTATATTGAATAAGTAGGGAGAGAGTGGTCAGCCTTCTCTAGCCCCTGATTTTAGTGGGATTGTTTTACATTTATCTTCATTTAGTTTGATGTTGTCTACTGGTTTGCTGTATATTGCTTTTACCATGTTTGAATTCATGATCTTTCCAATACGTTTAATATAAAGGGCTGTTGAATTTTGTCAAATGCTTTCTCAGCATCTAATGAAATGATCATGTGGTTTTTTTTCTTTGAGTTTGTTTATATAGCAGATTACATTAATGGATTTCCATATATTGACCCATCCCTGCTTCCCTGGGATGAAGGCTACTTGATCATGATGGATTATTGTTTTGATGTGTTCTAGGATTCAGTTTGCAACAATTTTATTGAGTATTTTTGAGTTGATATTCATAAGGGAAATTGGTCTGAAGTTCTCTTTCTTTGTTGAGTCTTTGTGTTGTTTAGGTATAAACATGATTGTGGCTTCATAAAAGGAATTGGGTAGTGTTTCTTCTGTTTCTATTTTATGGAAAGTTTTGGACAGTATTGGTCTTCTATGAAGGTCTGACAGAATTCTCCACTAAACTCATTTGGTCCTGGCTTTTTTTTTTTCTTTTTGCGTTGGGAAATTTTTAATAACTGATTCTATTTCTTTATATGTTATGGGACTATTTAGATGGTTTATCTGATACCAATTTAACTTTGGTACTTGTCTAGAAAATTGTCCATTTCATCCATATTTTCCAGTTTTTTGATTATAGAATTTTTCTAGTAGGATCTGATGATATTTGAAATTCCTCATATTTTTTGTCTTTCTTTTCATTTCTGATTTTGTTAATTTGTATAGTTGTTCTGTGCCCTCTGTTTAGTCTGCCCAAGTTTTTATCTATCTTGTTGATTTTCTCAGAGATCCACCTCCTAGTTTTGTTAATTCTTTGTATAGTTCTTTTTATTTCTTCATGGTTGATTTCAGTCCTGAGTTTGATTATTTCCTGCTGCCCACTCCTCTTGAGTGTATTTCCTTCTCTATGCTCTAGAGCTTGTAGGTATGCTGTCAAGCTGCTGGTGTATATTTTCTCCAGTTTCTTTTTGGAGGTACTCAGAACTATGAGTTTTTCTCTTAGCACCGTTTTCATTGTGTCCCATAAGTTTGGATATGTTTTGCCTTCATTTTCAATAAATTCTAAAAAGTCTTTAATTACTCTCTTTGTTTCTTCGGTTACCAAGTTATCATTGAATAGAGCATTGTTCAATTTCCATATGTATGTGGACTCTCTGCCTTTTTTGTCATTGAAGACCAGTCTTAGTCCTTGGTGATCTGATAGGGTGAATGGGATTATTGCAATCGTCCTGTATCAGTTGAAGCCTGTTTTGTAACTGATTACATGGTTAGTTTTGGAGAAGGTACCATGAGCTGCTGAGAAGTTATATTCTTCTGTTTTAGCTTGAAATGGTTTTTTTTTTGAAGTCCTCTATCATCATCATGGGATGTAATTTTATTTATTTATTTATTTATTTTGGGTTTTTTTTTAAATTAACTTGAGTATTTCTTATTTACATTTCGAATGTTATTCCCTTTCCTGGTTTCCAGGCAAACATCCCCCTAATCCCTCCCCCTCCCCTTCTTTATGGGTGTTCCCCCAACCCTCCCCCCATTGCCGCCCTCCCCCCAACAATCACATTCACTGGGGGTTCAGTCTTAGCAGGACCAAGGGCTTTCACTTACACTGGTGATCTTACTAGGATATTCATTGCTACCTATGAGGTCAGAGTCCAGGGTCAGTCCATGTATAGTCTTTAGGTAGTGGCTTAGTCCCTGGAAGCTCTAGTTGCTTGGCATTGCTGTTCATAAGGGGTCTCGAGCCCCTTCAAGCTCTTCCAGTTCTTTCTCTGACTCCTTCAACGGGGGTCCTATTCTCAGTTCAGTGGTTTGCTGCTGGCATTTGCCTCTGTATTTGCTGTATTCTGGCTGTGTCTCTCAGGAGAGATCTACATCCAGCTCCTGTCGGCCTGCACTTTTTGCTTCATCCATCTTGTCTAATTGGATGGCTGTATATGTATGGGCCACATGTGGGGCAAGCTCTGAATGGGTGTTCCTTCTGTCTCTGTTTTAATCTTTGCTTCTCTATTCCCTGTCAAGGGTATTCTTGTTCCCCCTTTTAAAGAAGGAGTGAAGCATTCACATTTTGATCATCCGTCTTGAGTTTCATGTGTTCTAGGCATCTAGGGTAATTCAAGCATTTGGGATGTAATTTAAAATCCCAATCTTGCTTTTCAATGTGTGTATATCCAGTATTTGATTTGGTGGGAGAACTGGTTTGTGATGATGCCAAGTAATCTTGGTTTCTGTTGCTTAGTTTCTTGAGCTTGCTGTTCACCTTTTGTTTATCTCTGATATTAGTTGTTCTTGCTGTCCTCAACTGGAACTTCTCCCTTCTGTGAAACTGCGAACCTGTGAGCCAGTGATTTTAGGAGTGGGCCCAGGTCTCTTAGGGCCGGTTCTGAGTCTGAGAGTCCTGGGACAGCCCCTCCTCTGGGAGCAGATATAGATGGAAAGGGTCCTGTCCTAGCCTACCCTGTGGCTCTAGTGTCCTCTAAGCTCCTGGAGGACTTTTCCTTGGACAGTCAGTGGAGAGAAATTGGAGTCCCTTCTGTGGACTGTGGGCTTAGGAGGAAGAGTACTCCTGGCAGACCAACTCTCTGCAGGCAGGTTTTGGGTCTGAGAGCAGTGGGACAGCCCCAACTCTGGGTGAAGATGGACTTCTCCATGCCTGTAAAAGATAAATACATATATAACTATAAATAAAAGGGTAATTCAAGAATCTAAGATTATGAATAAATGTTCTACCTCATGACCTTAAAAATATTCAACAAATCTCAAGATTAGAAAAGAAATCAGTAAGAATGAGATTAAGATGATAATATAGAAACCAAAGGGATGCTATGAAGAATCAGTAAGAGAAGCAGTTAATTCCTTGAAATGTTTGAAAAATCTCACAGAAAATAGAACAAGAGAAGAAATACCCATTTTTTGTAAAGGTATTGAAGTCAAGGGGATTATTAAGGATTGTTTTGAAATTCTATTCCAATAAATTAGGAAATCTAGAAAAAATGGATACATTTCAAGGCACAGATGACCTGCCAAAATGAACCACAAAGATGTATAAAAGCCAAACATATCTACAACAATTAGAAAGACTGTGAAGGAAGATTCCTGCTGTCACATTCATAACTCAGGGATTGATCTGACCAGGATGGCAGGTAGTGAAGAAATGACAACACATACAGAAAAACTGGGCTAGGTGGGTTGTGCTCACTAATGGAGAAATACCATCAATAAGACAGAAGTTCAGTGTGTGTGTTATATATCGCAGAAGCCAGAAGGAAGTGGGTTAGATAATCTCACTTGGGGATCTTTGTAGAGGAACAAACTCAGGCTACAGTCATTCTACAGGAGGAAGCTGCAGTTGATAATTTCTGTACATTCTAGTTTTAGCAAAGGTAAAGGGTTCATAAGCATCTGTGCTTGACCCAAAAAAAGATTTTGTTTTTCCTCTGAGCTTTGCCCAGGGAAGGTATTTCCATGGAGTTTCAGTGCATGTTCATGCCAAAATAGACATTTACTCAGGATTTCATCTCCTCTTACATGGCCCAAACAAAGATAGTGCCATGACTGGACAGATTCACAGATTCCTTGCAGAATTTTACAGATTCCTTTTTTTTTTAACTTGAGTATTTCTTATATACATTTCAAGTGTTATTCCCTTTCCCGGTTTCTGGGCAAACATCCCCCTCCTCCCTCCCCTTCCTTCTGGGTGTTCCCCTCCCAACCCTCCCCCCATTGCCGCCCTCCCCCCATAGTCTAGTTCACTGGGGGTTCAGTCTTAACAGGACCCAGGGCTTCCCCTTCCACTGGTGCTCTTACTAGGATATTCATTGCTACCTATGAGGTCAGAGTCCAGGGTCAGTCCATGTATAGTCTTTAGATAGTGGCTTAGTCCCTGGAAGCTCTGGTTGCTTAACATTGTTGTACTTTTGGGGTCTCGGTCCCCTTCAAGCTCTTCCAGTTCTTTCTCTGATTCCTTCAACCGAGGACCTATTCTCAGTTCAGTGGTTTGCTGCTGGCATTCGCCTCTGTATTTGCTGTATTCTGGCTGTGTCTCTCAGGAGCGATCTACATCCGGCTCCTGTCGGTCTGCACTTCTTTGCCTCATACATCTTGTCTAATTGGGTGGCTGTATATGTATGGGCCACATGTGGGGCAGGCTCTGAATGGGTGTTCCTTCTGTCTCTGTTTTAATCTTTGCCTCTCTCTTCCCTGCCAAGGGTATTCTTTTTCCTCATTTAAAGAAGGAGTGAAGCATTCACATTTTGATCATCCGTCTTGAGTTTCATGTGTTCTAGGCATCTAGGGTAATTCAAGCATTTGGGCTAATAGCCACTTATCAATGAGTGCATACCATATTATGTCTTTCTGTGATTGGGTTAGCTCACTCAGGATGATATTTTCCAGTTCCAACCATTTGCCTACGAATTTCATAAACTCGTTGTTTTTGATAGCTGAGTAATATTCCATTGTGTAGATGTACCACATTTTCTGTATCCATTCCTCTGTTGAAGGGCATCTGGGTTCTTTCCATTTTCTGGCTATTATAAATAAGGCTGCGATGAACATAGTGGAGCACGTGTCTCTTTTATATGTTGAGGCATCTTTTGGGTATATGCCCAAGAGAGGTATGGCTGGATCCTCAGGCAGTTCAATGTCCAATTTTCTGAGGAACCTCCAGACTGATTTCCAGAATGGTTTTACCAGTCTGCAATCCCACCAACAATGGAGGAGTGTTCCTCTTTCTCCACATCCTCGCCAGCATCTGCTGTCACCTGAGTTTTTGATCTTAGCCATTCTCACTGGTGTGAGGTGAAATCTCAGGGTTGTTTTGATATGCATTTTCCTTATGACTAAAGATGTTGAACATTTCTTTAGGTGTTTCTCAGCCATTCGGAATTCCTCAGCTGTGAATTCTTTGTTTAGCTCTGAACCCCATTTTTTAATAGGGTTATTTGTTTCCCTGCGGTCTAACTTCTTGAGTTCTTTGTATATTTTGGATATAAGGCCTCTATCTGTTGTAGGATTGGTAAAGATCTTTTCCCAATCTGTTGGTTGCCGTTTTGTCCTAACCACAGTGTCCTTTGCCTTACAGAAGCTTTGCAGTTTTATGAGATCCCATTTGTCGATTCTTGATCTTAGAGCATAAGCCATTGGTGTTTTGTTCAGGAAATTTTTTCCAGTGCCCATGTGTTCCAGATGCTTCCCTAGTTTTTCTTCTATTAGTTTGAGTGTGTCTGGTTTGATGAGGAGGTCCTTGATCCACATGGACTTAAGCTTTGTACAGGGTGATAAGGATGGATCTATCTGCATTCTTCTACATGTTGCCCTCCAGTTGAACCAGCACCATTTGCTGAAAATGCTATCATTTTTCCATTGGATGTTTTTGGCTCCTTTGTCAAAAATCAAGGGACCATAGGTGTGTGGGTTCATTTCTGGGTCTTCAATTCTATTCCATTGGTCTATCTGTCTGTCTCTGTACCAATACCATGCAGTTTTTATCACTATTGCTCTGTAATACTGCTTGAGTTCAGGCATTGTGATTCCCCCTGAAGTCCTTTTATTGTTGAGGATAGCTTTAGCTATCCTGGGTTTTTTGTTATTCCAGATGAATTTGAAAATTGTTCTGTCTAACTCTTTGAAGAATTGAATAGGTATTTTGATGCGATTGCATTGAATCTGTAGATTGCTTTTGGTAAAATGGCCATTTTTACTATATTAATCCTGCCAATCCATGAGCATGGGAGATCTTTCCATCTTCTGAGGTCTTCTTCAATTTCTTTCCTCAGTGTCTTGAAGTTCTTATTGTACAGATCATTTACTTGCTTGGTTAAAGTCACACAGAGGTACTTTATATTATTTGGGTCTATCATGAAGGGTGTCGTTTCCCTAATTTCTTTCTCAGCTTGTTTCTCTTTTGTATAGAGGAAGGCAACTGATTTATTTGAGTTAATTTTATACCCAGCCACTTTGCTGAAGTTGTTTATCAGCTTTAGTAGTTCTCTGGTGGAACTTTTGTGATCACTTAAATATACTATCATGTCATCTGCAAATAGTGATATTTTGACCTCTTCTTTTCCGATCTGTATCATCTTGATCTCCTTTTGTTGTCTGATTGCTCTGGCTAGACCTTCAAGAACTATATTGAATAAGTAGGGAGAGAGTGGGCAGCCTTGTCTAGTCCCTGATTTTAGTGGGATTGCTTCAAGTTTCTCTCCATTTAGTTTTATGTTAGCAACTGGTTTGCTGTATATGGCTTTTACTATGTTTAGGTATGGGCCTTGAATTCCTATTCTTTCCAGGACTTTTATCATGAAGGGGTGTTGAATTTTGTCAAATGCTTTCTCAGCATCTAATGAAATGATCATGTGGTTCTGTTCTTTCAGTTTGTTTATATAATGGATCACGATGATGGTTTTCTGTATATTAAACCATCCCTGCATGCCTGGGATGAAGCCTACTTGATCATGGTGGATGATTGTTTTGATGTGCTCTTGAATTCGGTTTGCCAGAATTTTATTGAGTATTTTTGCGTCGATATTCATAAGGGAAATTGGTCTGAAGTTCTCTTTCTTTGTTTTGTCTTTGTGTGGTTTAGGTATAAGAGTAATTGTGGCTTCGTAGAAGGAATTCGGTAGGGCTCCATCTGTTTCAATTTTGTGGAATAGTTTGGATAATATTGGTATGAGGTCTACTATGAAGGTTTGATAGAATTCTTCCCTAAACCCGTCTGGACCTGGGCTCTTTTTGGTTGGGAGACCTTTAATGACTGCTTCTATTTCCTTAGGAGTTATGGGGTTGTTTAACTGGTTTATCTGTTCCTGATTTAACTTCGATACCTGCTATCTGTCTAGGAAATTGTCCATTTCCTGAAGATTTTCAAGTTTTGTTGAATATAGGTTTTTATAGTAAGATCTGATGATTTTTTGAATTTCCTCTGAATCTGTAGTTATGTCTCCCTTTTCATTTCTGATTTTGTTAATTTGGATGCACTCTCTGTGTCCTCTCGTTAGTCTGGCTAAGGGTTTATCTATCTTGTTGATTTTCTCAAAGAACCAACTTTTGGTTCTGTTGATTCTTTCTATGGTCCTTTTTGTTTCTACTTGGTTGATTTCAGCTCTGAGTTTGATTATTTCCTGCCTTCTACTACTCCTGGGTGTATTTGCTTCTTTTTGTTCTAGAGCTTTTAGGTGTGCTGTCAAGCTGCTGACATATGCTCTTTCCTGTTTCTTTCTGCAGGCACTCAGAGCTATGGGTTTTCTTCTTAGCAAAGCTTTCATTGTGTCCCATAAGTTTGGGTATGTTGTACCTTCATTTTCATTAAATTCTAAAAAGTTTTTAATTTCTTTCTTTATTTCTTCCTTGACCAGGTTATCATTGAGTAGAGCATTGTTCAATTTCCACGTATATGTGGGCATTCTTCCCTTATTGTTATTGAAGTCCAGTTTTAGGCCGTGGTGGTCTGATAACACGCATGGGATTATTTCTATCTTTCTGTATCTGTTGAGTCCTGTTTTTTGACCAATTATATGGTCAATTTTGGAGAAAGTACCATGAGGAGCTGAGAAGAAGGTATATCCTTTTCCTATAGGATAGAATGTTCTATAAATATCCGTTAAGTCCATTTGGCTCATGACTTCTCTCAGTCTGTCTACGTCTCTGTTTAATTTCTGTTTACATGATCTGTCCATTGATGAGAGTGGGGTGTTGAAATCTCCTACTATTATTGTGTGAGGTGCAATGTGTGTTTTGAGCTTTAGTAAGGTTTCTTTTACGTATGTAGGTGCCCTTGTTTTGGGGCATAGTTATTTAGGATTGAGAGTTCATCTTGATGGATTTTTCCTTTGATGAATATGAAGTGTCCTTCCTTATCTTTTTTGATGACTTTTAGTTGAAAATTGGTTTTATTTTATATTAGAATGGGTACTCCAGCTCGATTCTTCTGACCATTTGCTTGGAAAGTTGTTTTCCAGCCTTTCACTCTGAGGTAGTGACTGTCTTTGTCTCTGAGGTGTGTTTCCTGTGTGCAGCAGAATGCAGGGTCCTCGTTGCGTATCCAGTTTGTTAATCTATGTCTTTTTATTGGGGAGTTGAGGCCATTGATATTGAGAGATATTAAGGAATAGTGAGTATTGCTCCCCGTTATATTCATATTTGGATGTGAGTTTATGTTTGTGTGCTTTCATTCTCTTTGTTTTGTTGCCAAGACGATTAGTTTCTTGCTTCTTCTAGGGTACAGCTTGCCTCCTTATGTTGGGCTTTACCATTTATTATCCTTTGTAGTGCTGGATTTGTAGAAAGATATTGTGTAAATTTGGTTTTGTCATGGAATATCTTGGTTTCTCCATCAATGTTAATTGAGTGTTTTGCTGGATACAGTAACCTGGGCTGGCATTTGTGTTCTCTTAGGGTCTGTATGACATCAGTCCAGGATTTCTGGCCTTCATAGTTTCTGGCAAAAGTCTGGTGTGATTCTGATAGGTCTGCCTTTATATGTTACTTGACCTTTTTCCCTTACTGCTTTTAATATTCTTTCTTTATTTTGTGCGTTTGGTGTTTTGACAATTATGTGACGGGAGGTGTTTCTTTTCTGGTCCAATCTATTTGGAGTTCTGTAGGCTTCTTGTATGTCTATGGGTATCTCTTTTTTTAGGTTAGGGAAGTTTTCTTCTATGATTTTGTTGAAGATATTTACTGGTCCTTTGAGCTGGGAGTTTTCACTCTCTTCTATACCTATTATCCTTAGGTTTGATCTTCTCATTGAGTCCTGGATTTCCTGTATGTTTTGGACCAGTAGCTTTTTCTGCTTTACATTATCTTTGACAGTTGAGTCAATGATTTCTATGGAATCTTCTGCTCCTGAGATTCTCTCTTCCATCTCTTGTATTCTGTTGGTGAAGCTTGTATCTACAGCTCCTTGTCTCTTCTTTTGGTTTTCTATATCCAGGGTTGTTTCCATGTGTTCTTTCTTGATTGCTTCTATTTCCATTTTTAATTCCTTCAACTGTTTGATTGTGTTTTCCTGGAATTCTTTCAGGGATTTTTGTGTCTCCTCTCTATGGGCTTCTACTTGTTTATTTATGTTTTCCTGGAATTCTTTCAGGGATTTTTGTGTCTCCTCTCTATGGGCTTCTACTTGTTTATTCATGTTTTCCTGGAATTCTTTCAGGGATTTTTGCGATTCCTCTCTGTAGGCTTCTACTTGTTCTGTAAGGGAGTTCTTCACGTCTTTCTTGAAGTCCTCCAGCATCATGATCAAAAATGGTTTTGAAACTAGATCTTGCTTTTCTGGTGTGTTTGGATATTCCATGTTTGTTTTGATGGGAGAATTGGGCTCCGATGGTGGCATGTAGTCTTGGTTTCTGTTGCTTGGGTTCCTGCACTTGCCTCTTGCCATCAGATTATCTCTAGTGTTACTTTGTTCTGCTATTTCTGACAGTGGATAGACTGTCCTATAAGCCTATGTGTCAGAAGTGCTGTAGACCTGTTTTCCTCTCTTTCAGTCAGTTATGGGGACAGAGTGTTCTGCTTTCGGGCGTGTAGTTCTTCCTCTCTACAGGTCTTCAGCTGTTCCTGTGGGCCTGTGTCTTGAGTTCACCAGGCAGCTTTCTTGCAGCAGAAAATTTGGTCTTACCTGTGGTCCCGAGGCTCAAGTTTACTCGTGGGGTGCTGCCCACGGGCTCTGTGCAGCGGCAGCAACCAGGAAGACCTGTGCCGCCCCTTCCCGGAGCTTCAGTGCACCAGGGTTCCAGATGGTCTTTGGCTTTTTCCTCTGGCGTCCGAGATGTGTGTGCAGAGAGCAGTCTCTTCTGGTTTCCCAGGCTTGTCTGCCTCTCTGAAGGTTCAGCTCTCCCTCCCACGGGATTTGGGTGCAGAGAACTGTTTATCCGGTCTGTTTCCTTCAGGTTCCGGTGGTGTCTCAGGCAGGGGTCCTACCGCTCCTGTGCCCTCCCCTACGGGAGCCCAGAGGCCTTATACAGTTTCCTCTTGGGCCAGGGATGTGGGCAGGTGTGAGCAGTGTTGGTGGTCTCTTCTGCTCTGCAGCCTCAGGAGTGCCCACCTGACCAGGCGGTTGGGTCTCTCTCTCACGGGGTCTGGGAGCAGAGAGCTCCAGATTCCTTTTTTAAAACCATGAAAACCAAAGCTTCTCAAGAAAATTTATAAATTAGGACTTCCAAACCTACTTTACAAAGCTAATATTATCTGGCTACCAAAACCAAAATTGATGAATCAAAAAAGAAAAATAAACCATTTTCCTGATGAATATACAAACAAAACTCTTTAGTAAAACACTTGCAATCTAAACTCAATAATATATTTCAAAGATTATATACATTATACTATATACATTATAACTTGCTACTAAGTTTAACTTTAGACATGCAATGATAAAAACAGATATAAACCAAGAAATATGCTACACTATATAGCTATAAAATCACATGATGAAAGTACATGACTGTCTCAAAATATTCAAAAGAGTTCAAAATAAAATCTCTAGATTAAGTTAGAAAGGAAGAAACTCACTTCAACACATAACAGCTATGCACAAACAATCTATAGGTGACATTCTGCTGAATGAGACTGGAGATCACAGTTGAGTATAGTTGATTTGCTTTACATGTTGAAGATCAATCCTTACTACTATAAATAATAAACATCTGTCTATCTATCTGTCTGTCTATGTATCTATCTATCATCTATAGATCCTCTATCTACATATTTAAGAAGTCTGGGGTTTTTAGCAGGAGTCCAGAACCCGCGGATCCCTGCCTGCAGCAGCTCTCTGTTCCCAAACCCCCTGGGAGAGAGCCCTCAACGCCTGGACAGGTGGGCACTCCTGAGACTGCAGAGCGGAAGAGACCACCAACACTGCCCAACCCTGCCCACATCCCTGACCCAAGAGGAAACTGTATATAGCCTCTGGGTTCCCTTGGATAAGGGCACAGCAGCAGCCGGTCCCCTGTGTCTGAGACACCACCAGAACCTGGAGGGACCGATCAGATAAACAGTTCCCTGAACCAAAATCCCATGGGAGGGAGAGCTAAACCTTCAGAGAGGCAGACACGCCTGGGAAAACAGAAGAGACTGCACTCTGCACACATTACTGATTCCAGAGGAAAACACCAAACGCCATCTGGAACCCTGGTGCATGGAAGCTCCCTGAAAGGGTGGCACAGATCTTCCTGGTTGCGGCACTGCAGAGAGCTCATAAGCAACACCCCACAAGCAAACTTGAGCCTCGGGAACACAGGTAAGACCAACTTTTCTGCTGCAAGTGACCTGCCTGGTGAACTCAAGACACAGACCCACAGGAACAATTGAAGACCTGTAGATAGGAAAAACTACACGCCTGAAAGCAGAACACTCTGTCCCCATAACTGGCTGAAAGAAAACAGGAAAACAGGTCTACAGCACTCCTGACACACAGGCTTATAGGACAGTCTAGCCACTGTCAGAAATAGCAGAACAAAGTAACACTAGAGATAATCTGAGGGTGAGAGGCAAGCACAGGAACCCAAGCAACAGAAACCAAGACTACATGGCATCATCGGAGCCCAATTCTCCCACCAAAGCAAACACGGAATATCCAAACACACCAGAAAAGCAAGATCTAGATTTAAAATCACATTTGATCATGATGATGGAGGACTTCAAGAAAGACGTGAAGAACTCCCTTAGATAAACACAGGAAAACATTAATAAACAAGTAGAAGCCTACAGAGAGGAATCGCAAAAATCCCTGAAAGAATTCCAGGAAAACATAAATAAACAGGTAGAAGCCCATAGAGAGAGGTCACAAAAATCACTGAAAGAATTCCAGGAAAACATAATCAAACAGTTGAAGGAATTAAAAATGGAAATGGAAGCAATCAAGAAAGAACACATGGAAACAACCCTGGATATAGAAAACCAAAAGAAGAGACAAGGAGCTGTAGATACAAGCTTCACCAACTGAATACAAGAGATGGAAGAGAGAATCTCAGGAGCAGAAGATTCCAAAGATATCATCGACTCAACTGTCAAAGATAATGTAAAACAGAAAAAGCTACTGGTCCAAAACATACAGGAAATCCAGGACACAATGACAAGATCAAACCTAAGAATAATAGGTATAGAAGAGAGTGAAGACTCCCAGCTCAAAGGACCAGTAAATATCTTCAACAAAATCATAGAAGAAAACTTCCCTAACCTAAAGACAGCAATACCCATAAGCATACAAGAAGCCTACAGAACTCCAAATAGATTGGACCAGAAAAGAAACTCCTCCTGTCACATAATGGTCAAAACACCAAACACACAAAATAAAGAAAGAATATTAAAAGCAGTAAGGGAAAAAGGTCAAGTAACATATAAAGGCAGACCTATCAGAATCACACCAGACTTTTCGCCAGAGACTATGAAAGCCAGAAGATCCTGGACTGATGTTATACAGACCCTAAGAGAACACAAATGCCAGCCCATGTTACTGTATCCTGCAAAACTCTCAATTAACATAGATGGAGAAACCAAGATATTCCATGACAAAACCAAATTTACACAATATCTTTCTAAAAATCCAGCACTACAAAGGATAATAAATGGTAAAGCCCAACATAAGGAGGCAAGCTATACCCTAGAAGAAGCAAGAAACTAATCGTCTTGGCAACAAAACAAAGAGAATGAAAGCACACAAACATAACCTCACATCCAAATATGAATATGACGGGTAGCAATAATCACTATTCCTTAATATTTCTCAAAATCAATGGACTCAACTCCCCAATAAAAAGACATAGATTAACAAACTGGATACGCAACGAGGACCCAGCATTCTGCTGTCTACAGGAAACACACCTCAGAGACAAAGACAGACAGTACCTCAGAGTGAAAGGCTGGAAAACAACTTTCCAAGCAAATGGTCAGAAGAATCGAGCTGGAGTACCCATTCTAATATAAAATAAAACCAATTTTCAACTAAAAGTCATCAAAAAAGATAAGGAAGGACACTTCATATTCATCAAAGGAAAAATCCATCAAGATGAACTCTCAATCCTAAATATCTATGCCCCAAAACAAGGGCACCTACATACGTAAAAGAAACCTTACTAAAGCTCAAAACACACATTGCACCTCACACAATAATAGTAGGAGATTTCAACACCCCACTCTCATCAATGGACAGATCATGTAAACAGAAATTAAACAGAGACGTAGACAGACTGAGAGAAGTCATGAGCCAAATGGACTTAACGGATATTTATAGAACATTCTATCCTAAAACAAAAGGATATACATTCTTCTCAGCTCCTCATGGTACTTTCTACAAAATTGACATGTAATTGGTCAAAAAACGGGCCTCAACGGGTACAGAAAGATAGAAATAATCCCATGCGTGCTATCAGACGACCACGGCCTAAAGCTGGTCTTCAATAACAATAAGGTAAGGACGCCCACATATATGTGGAAATTGAACAATGCTCTACTCAATGATAACCTGGTCAAGGAAGAAATAAGGAAAGAAATTAAAAACTTTTTAGAATTTAATGAAAATGAAGGTACAACATACCCAAACTTACGGGACACAATGAAAGCTGTGCTAAGAGGAAAACTCATAGCTCTGAGTGCCTGCAGAAAGAAACAGGAAAGAGCATATGTCAGCAGCTTGACAGCACACCTAAAAGCTCTAGAACAAAAAGAAGCACATACACCCAGGAGGAGTAGAAGGCAGGAAATAATCAAACTCAGAGCGGAAATCAACCAAGTAGAAACAAAAAGGACCATAGAAAGAATCAACAGAACCAAAAGTTGGTTCCTTGAGAAAATCAACAAGATAGATAAACCCTTAGCCAGACTAACGAGAGGACACAGAGAGTGCGTCCAAATTAACAAAATCAGAAATGAAAAGGGAGACATAACTACAGATTCAGAGGAAATTCAAAAAATCATCAGATCTTACTATAAAAGCCTATATTTAATAAAACTTGAAAATCTGCAGGAAATGGACAATTTCCTAGACAGATATAAGGTACCGAAGTTAAATCAGGAACAGATAAACCAGTTAAACAACCCCATAACTCCTAAGGAAATAGAAGCAGTCATTAAAGGTCTCCCAACCAAAAAGAACCCAGGTCCAGACGGGTTTAGTGCAGAATTCTATCAGACCTTCATAGAAGAGTTCATACCAATATTATCCAAACTATTCCACAAAATTGAAACAGATGGAACACTACCGAATACCTTCTACAAAGCCACAATTACTCTTATACCCAAACCACACAAAGACACAACAAAGAAAGAGAACTTCACACCAATTTCCCTTATGAATATCGACACAAAAATACTCAATAAAATTCTGGCAAACCGAATCCAAGAGCAAATCAAAACAATCATCCACCATGATCAAGTAGGCTTCATCCCAGGCATGTAGGGATGGTTTAATATACGGAAAACCATCAACGTGATCCATTATATAAACAAACTGAAAGAATAAAACCACATGATCATTTCATTAGATGCTGAGAAAGCATTTGGCAAAATTCAACACCCCTTCATGATAAAAGTCCTGGAAAGAATAGGAATTCAAGGCCCATACCTAAACATAGTAAAAGCCATATACAGCAAACCAGTTGCTAACATTAAACTAAATGGAGAGAAATTTGAAGCAATCCCACTAAAATCAGGGACTAGACAAGGCTGTCCACTCTCTCCCTACTTATTCAATATAGTACTTGAAGTTCTAGCCAGAGCAATCAGACAACAAAAGGAGGTCAAGGGGATACAGATCAGAAAAGAAGAAATCAAAATATCAATATTTGCAGATGATATGATAGTATATTTAAGTTATCCCAAAAGTTCCACCAGAGAACTACTAAAGCTGATATACAACTTCAGCCAAGTGGCTGGGTATAAAATTAACTCAAATAAATCAGTAGCATTCCTCTACACAAAAGAGAAACAAACCGAGAAAGAAATTAGGGAAAAGATATCCTTCATAATAGACCCAAATAATATAAAGTACCTCGGTGTGACTTTAACCAAGCAAGTAAAAGATCTGTACAATAAGAACTTCAAGACTCTGAAGAAAGAGATTGAAGAAGACCTCAGAAGATGGAAAGATCTCCCATGCTCATGGATTGGCAGGATTAATATAGTAAAAATGGCCATTTTATCAAAAGCGATCTACAGATTCAATGCAATCCCCATCAAAATATCAATCAAATTCTTCAGAGAGTTAGACAGAACAATTTTCAAATTCATCTGGAATAACAAAAAACCCAGGATAGCTAAAGCTATCCTCAACAATAAAAGGACTTCAGGGGGAATCACTATCCCTGAACTCAAGCAGTATTACAGAGCAATAGTGATAAAAACTGCATGGTATTGGTACAGAGACAGACCGATAGACCAGTGGAACAGAATTGAAGACCCAGAAATGAACCCACACACCTATGGGCACTTGATTTTTGACAAAGGAGCCAAAACCATCCAATGGAAAAATGATAGCATTTTCAGCAAATGGTGCTGGTTCAACTGGAGGGCAACATGTAGAAGAATGCAGATCGATCCATGCTTATCACCCTGTACAAACTTAAGTCCAAGTGGATCAAGGACCTCCACATCAAACCAGATACACTCAAACTAATAGAAGAAAAACTAGGGAAGCATCTGGAACACATGGGCTTTGGAAAAAATTTCCTGAACAAAACACCAATGGCTTATGCTCTAAGATCAAGAATCGACAAATGGGATCTCATAAAACTGCAAAGCTTCTGTAAGGCAAAGGACACTGTGGTTAGGACAAAACAGCAACCAACAGATTGGGGAGAGATCTTTACCAATCCTACAACAGATAGAAGCCTTATATCCAAAATATACAAAGAACTCAAGAAGTTAGACCGCAGGGAGACAAATAACCCTATTAAAAAATGGGGTTCAGAGCTAAACAAAGAATTTACAGCTGAGGAATGCGGAATGGCTGAGAAACACCTAAAGAAATGTTCAACATCTTTAGTCATAAGGGAAATGCAAATCAAAACCACCCTGAGATTTCACCTCACACCAGTGAGAATGGCTAAGATCAAAAACTCAGGGGACAGCAAATGCTGGCAAGGATGGGGAGAAAGAGGAACACTCCTCCATTTTTGGTGGGATTGCAGAGTGGTACAACCATTCTGGAAATCATTCTGGAGGTTCCTCAGAAAATTGGACATTGAACTGCCTGAGGATCCAGCTATACCTCTCTTGGGCATATACCCAAAAGATGCCCCAACATATAAAAAAGACACGTGCTCCACCATGTTCATAGCACCCTTATTTATAATAGCCAGAAGCTGGAAAGAACCCAGATGCCCTTCAAAATAGGAATGGATACAGAAAATGTGGTTCATCTTCATAATGGAATATTACTCAGCTATCAAAAACAACGAGTTTATGAAATTCGTAGGCAAATGGTTGGAACTGGAAAATATCTTCCTGAGTGAGGTAACCCAATCACAGAAAAACACACATGGTATGCACTCATTGATAAGTGGCTATTAGCCCAAATGCTTGAATTACCCTAGATGCCTAGAACACATGAAACTCAAGACAGATGATCAAAATGTGAATGCTTCACTCCTTCTTTAAAAGGGGAACAAGAATACCCTTGGCAGGGAATAGAGAGGCAAAGATTAAAACAGGCACAGAAGGAACACCCATTCAGAGCCTGCCCCACATGTGGCCCATACATATACAGCCATCCAATTAGACAAGATGGATGAAGCAAAGAAGTGCAGGCCGACAGGAGCTGGATGTAGATCTCTCCTGAGAGACACAGCCAGAATACAGCAAATACAGAGGCGAATGCCAGCAGCAAACCACTGAACTGAGAACAGGACCCCCGTTGAAGGAATCAGAGAAAAAACTGGAAGAGCTTGAAGAGGCTCAAGACCCCTTATGAACAACAATGCCAAGCAACCAGAGCTTCCAGGGACTAAGCCACTATCTAAAGACTATACATGGACTGACCTTGGACTCTGACCTCATAGGAAGCAATGAATATCTTAGTAAGAGCACCAGTGGAAGGGGAAGCCCTGGGTCCTGCTAAGACTGAACCCCCACTGGACTAGATTGTTGGAGGGAGGGCGGCAATGGTGGGAGGATGGTGAGGGGAACAACCATAAAGAAGGGGAGGGGGAGGGATTAGGGGGATGTTTGTCCGGAAACCGGGAAAGGGAATAACACTTGAAATGTAAATAAGAAATACTCAAGTTAATAAAAAAATAAGTCTGAAACATTTTTACTCAAACGAATAGTGAGACCTATATGTCCAGTCTCTCTGTTCTTAATATATTACATGAATTCTTTTTGTTTTTCTAACTTATTTATTCAATTTAATCCAGGCCTTGCCCCTCCTCCTGATATCCGTCTCACACAATTCTCCCCTCATACACCCTGAACTTCTCCTCTGAGAGGGTGGGGCCACCCCTAGGTGTCCCCCACAACCTTGGAGCATTGAGTCTCGGCTGGGCTAGGCATATCCCCTCCCACTGAGGCCAGACAAGACAGCCTAGCTAGGGGAATGGATTCCACATACAGGCAAGAGCTTTAGGGACAGCTCCTGCTCCATTTGCTGGAGAACCTACATGACGACTGAGCTGTATATCCGTGGGGAATATTAGATCCAGCTTGAATTCTTAACCAGAGCAATCAAATAAAAGAAGGAGAAAATGAGATATAACTGAAAAAGTATCCGTATTTTCAGTCATTTTAATTCTATATTTGAGATCTTCAAGACACAATCAGAAAATTCTTAGGGTTGATAAACACACTCAGCAAGGTACCAAGATACAAAATTAAACAATTCAGCAGAATTCTTATATGCCAGTAAGAAGCACATAAACATAATGAAAGATTCACTCAGAATACATTAAAATCTTTACTATGAGTGTGATCTGATAATTAAAAATTGCTAGAGGAAAACAGAGGGGAAATATTTTAAGATCAAGGTAAAACCAATGACTTTTTAAATGCAATCTCAGTGTAAGGAAATATCAAAAAGAATTGATAAATGTAATAGAATTTTAAAAAACGTTTCTTGTAAAAACAAAAAAACTAAACAACACCCCCCAACAAAAACCAAGCAAACAAACAAAACAAAAGAGAATAGCAAAATAGCTCAGCAGGTAAAGGCACCTGTTACCAACCTAATGACCCAAGTTCAATTTCCAGAACCCACATGGTGGAAGAGAAAACAGCTCCATCCACATACATGCTGTGTCTTGTGAGAGTTTGTTGATGTGCATAAACAAATAAATGCAAAAAGATGCTTTTTCAGAACTAAGGAAGAATTACCAGAGTGAAGAGAAAGTTCATAGAATTGGAGAAATCTACAACTAGACATTTATCTGAAAGGAATATATCTAAAATAGTATACATTTTATAGAATGAAAAATGTTGAAAACAAAAAGAGCAAATAATACAATCAAAAAGTGGGACAATTAACTGAACAGGTTATTTTTTTTTCAAATGATTAAGTAAAAGTATCTGTGAAAAGCTTGGAAAGGTGTTTCCACCAAAGAAATGCGTCAAGTCTACACTGAGATTCTGTCTTATACCCACAAGAATCACTACTGCCAAGGGAATAAGAAGAAGTCAATGTCAGTGAAGATGTCAGGGAAAGCAGCACTCATATGTACTTTCATACTGTTGGTAAAAATATATAGATTAGACTATATCACTATGGAGGATTCTCAAAAATAAATATAGAACAACCATAGGACTATGTTAGACTACTTCCCAAATAGACAGAGTCAACCTTTGGAAAGAGATAGCCATATGCCCATGTTAATTTAGTTCTATTCACAACAGTTAAATTATTTAGTCAATCTCTGTTCCTGTTAAAATATAAATGAACAATGAAACAGTGAAACTTGGTTCAGGCATAAAGGCAGAATTACAAGATTTTTACTAACTGAATGGAAATGAAGAGATTGTGATATTAAGGAAGATAAATCATCATCAGAAAGTCAGGTATCATGATTTTGTTTCTTATGCTGGAAAGAGGATGAGTGTGAAAATTGCAGAAGAATCATTAGGGATGTGAAAGAGCTAAGGGAATGGGGTACAGTCTAAATGATTGGGTATTATTTTTGTATTGAGGAAGCTGAGGTACTGTTTCTCATTTGCACTGTGGCCGCCGACCTTCAGTGCATACTTTTAGACTGATCTCCTTCTGTCATTACAGGGGCCTACTCAGGCAGCATCAGTAAAATTATGGTTCACAGAATAAAGAGATACTCCATTTTTTATGTAACTGTAATGGCTTGATCCAGAGGTGGTTAAACATCAGAAAGTGCACTTAAACTTGGTTCTGTTTCCTTATTTATTTTGTTTCTTATTACATTATTTTTCTTCTTCTTACTTGAATTGTATAGCAGATGACAGGGAGGAGGTACTTCAGTAGGCAAAGTCATTGGTTCTATATTAATCCTTTAGATGCTTGTGCCACCTTACTTGAATAATTTAAGTACAGAGGATAGATGAATTATAGTTCCCTAAAGTGTCATAGCTTAAAAGTTCTATCCTGGTTGGCCACCTGCTTTCAGCCTCATGTCATTTCACTGGGTTGACATATGAATCCATCTCTCCCCCTGCCCTCCCTCTCCTCAGTAAATTGGGTTTGTAATAGAAACACTAAGTCAACATTAGCTAAAGCGATACTGTGATGTGATAAGCCTCCTGGTGATGTTTTATGGTGATAGATTCTCTTTGAGCTTTCTTTCTAAGATCAGGAGGTAGCGTCTCACCTCTTAAAAGGACAAACAAAGAATCAAAGTTCCAGAAGAAGGAAATTCAGGGTGTACTAGGCCTCCAGTATACATTCATTTCCAACCTGCTAAGGGAAATGATTGTCCCATTACAACAAAATGCAGACAGGGTTTATAAATAAAAATAATCTCTTGGTAGTGAAAAAGAGGCTTATAAAAAACAAATCCTATGTTGTCTCTCCACACAGTATTCCCCATGGTTCTATTTATCATGAATATTATGGTTACACTCATAAGACCCCTAACTCCTTAGAACAGGAATGATATAAATGTATATTTTATCACATTCATTGGTTTCTCTTAGTTTAGGGTAGACTATAGTGAAAAGGAGAGTCAATGTGCAAGAAATGCTGATGAGCATAAAGCCTATTAGAACTGCTCAGAAGGGTACATTTTTACTCCTTGTCATAATACAGTTTAGTGACCTAAGACTGATAATATTCTGCTTCTTTCAAGGCTTAGATCTTTCTCAATCTATCTCTTATTCACGGTCTCATTTGAAATATCGATTGCAACACTAACCATCACTGTTAGGTGTTATAAAGTATAAAACATTATCTAATATGAAAAGAAGGAAGTATAAATGCACTTCTGTCATTGGGTTGTTGGCAGGATGCTATGAGACATATTTAAGCTTTTAGCATATTATCTGCTATAAGACTCAGTGTTATTATTACATATTTGATAGATAAAACTGAGCTTTATAAAATATATTTGATTACCATATTTGCTTAAAAAACAAAGATAACAAGATAAATATAGATTTCAATGATAAATATAGATTTTTCACTACTTAAGGACCAACATATTTACCTCTAGCTTTAGTTAGAAGAATGTATTCCACTTTTCATAGTTTAGTGGTGCAGATAATGAATTGGCCCATTGTTTGTAGCTTCTGTCTTCTTATGTCATGTTAGATCTGCCTTACATGTGGATCAAATTGTCTAAAATGCCAAAAGCCACATGAACCATGCAAAAGCCTAATTAACATTCAACAAAAGGTTAACCTTACCATGCTGGCTAGATTTGTGTCAACATGACCCAAGTTGGAATTATCGGGGAAGAGGGAATCACAATAGAGAAAATCCTTTACAAGATTGGCTATAGACTAGCCTTTGGGACATTTTCTGAAGGAGTGATTAATGTGTGAATGTCCAGCCTATTTGGGGTAGTACTACCCTTGGAAACAGAGTCTTGGAGCATATAAGAAGTTGGCTGGGCAAGTCTTGGGGAGTAAGCCAGTAAGCTGCACTCCCCTATAGCTTCAGTTACTGCCTCCAGGTTCCTATCCTGCTTGACTTCCTACTCCGACTTCCCTGTATGTTGAAATAAAACTTTCTTCCCATAGTCACTTTTGGTCATAATAATTTAGCAAAGGAACCATAAGATACCCCCTGTTTCTATGAAATAATAAGTATTATTTTTAAATCACAAGGTGACCACATTCTAGGTTATTTATTCCTAAATACTGTTCTTTACTAATCATGCAAAATTTGATGCAAAGAAATATCTAAGATCTTCCAGATGATTCTACAAAGAAGGTAGATAATCCATTGGGTTATTGACTAATGCAGGATTTGGAAAAAAATAACTATCATGATATTCAATACTAAAGTTAGAATGCTAGTTTTATTGGTTCTTTGATTGAATAGCCTTGCTTTCACAGGCCCAAATATTGAAGATGCAATACAAAATAATGAACACAATATAAGCTACATGCAAAACCTTGCAGGTTCTTATCAGACTATAGGGCTGTGGCATTTTACTATTATATAGATATCTATTACAGTTGGTGCCACTCTTTGTAGTTACCAGTGTGTTTACCAAAGGAGAACCCTTGAGGCATTATTTTTTTGGTTTAAGGTTTACCTATTTACTGAGGGATACGAGCAAGAAATCACTCACATCCTGTTATTTGATTATTTCATGATGAGATCAAATTCGATGTTCCCATAAGGCCCAGGTAAGTCCAGATCTGTGAGTTTGTAGACTACAGGGAGTGCAATGGATTTTTTTAAAGCACTTCTTGCACCAAAGAGCGTTCTGTATGCACAGAAAAGTCATGGGGCTTTTAAAAGAGGGCAGATGGCTTCGTTTTTCCTGGTGAGCAGATTACATGACTTGCAGAAGGCTCACTCTTTGTATCCTGCTGCCTGTTTTTCTGGACATCGCCCAGATAAATTGGTTACTCCTCCTCCATGAAGAGAAATGTACATTTGTATGTATTTTTCCACTATGGAAAAAGACATGGATAGTTTTAATGCACTGATATGTAAATTGAGGTGAACTTTAATTACTAAATATAACGTTTTCTAGGAGCTGTGTGTTCCTGTGCATGGTACAAATGGCTGAGATCCACCTCCAAATACACAAAAAGAATTGTGGTCTCTCTCCAGACCTATCTTTGAGTAGTTTGGGTTAGATTTTTTTTTATAAAATAAGAGAGTCCCTGAAGCATTTTGTCAGACAGTAACCCTGACAAAACTCACTGTCACTAATAGCTCTTGTTGGAAGAATGTTCCGAGTGCATGTGCCCGATGTGACAGCTTCACAAAGGCAGGCGGGATTGATATTTCAGTTATTACTAATAGAGAAAGAAAGACCGATTTATAAATCAAGACTATGTAGCATTGCGGCTATATTCTTTTCATCGAAAACCAAATTCATTTAAAGATGAGACTCCCCCCACCAAAGTGTGGTGATATAGCATTGTGACCCTGAGCACTGTGACACTACTATCTTCATGAAGTTGTAGCTTATTCAGTATATCACAATAGGATGGAGCCTTGGGACAACACTGAATAAGGCATGCTGATTTTGATTCTGTAATATTTGAGAAAGGAGGTTGAGGATGCTCTGCTCTGATCAGGGATTCTGGTGACTATACTCTTGTCCTGCTGCTGCTGAGAAACCTTATTGTGGTTAAGGTTGCCAGGCAGATAATTGCCAGGATGGAGTGCTAAGCAAGCAGCCTCTGTGTCAGAGAATTCGACCTTGGAAAGATAATGAGACAAGGAGAATTCAGAACAGATGAAAGCCAAGAGTACCTACTTTATCTACTGACAGCCAGAGAACACCTTCATGCTCAATCAGTTCCTGCTAATGAGACAAGATGGGGCAAGATGGAAAAACAGCAGTAACAGGCAAACTTTTTTTTCAGCTTAATGATCTATAACTTAGTCAGATAAAATTAGCCTTTAGGTCAGGCAGCATCATAAGTCTGAGGGAAAAAAAGAAAGAAAGAAAGAAAGAAAGAAAGAAAGAAAGAAAGAAAGAAAGAAAGAAAGAAAGAAATCAGGAACACCTGAATCATTTAGCTTTATTTACCTTGTAACAGGTGTTGATCTTCAAGGAAGTACTGAAATTGGTAAGGCTGGGTGGGAAGGCAGCTCCTACATATTTTGAAAGATCTGCTTCCTGATGGAGTGGACGGGTGAAGCAGCATTGTATGAATGTAACTTCCGTAAGTTGTTCTCGTCTACGAATCCTGCCACTAGCTAATGCAACTCTCAATGGGAATCTTAAGACACTTGTGACACTTAATTACTCTGTTTTCATCTTTCTCTTCCATGCTGCAAGATATTGCCTCTAGGAGAAACCACTACTATTTCCATGCAGGTCTGAATGCCTACCAAGAGATGGACTTGAGAAGCCTCTTGCTGATTTTGCAGGTGAGAAAGCAGCCTAGGCCATGGAAGAAAAGATAATTTTGTGAGTGGCATGACACCTCTTGAAATGGTCTAGGATTTTACTTAAGATCTGCAGAGTAATTCTTACTTAGCTTGTGTTAGAGATGGAAAACAGAGAACTCACGGGAATTACGAAAGTTCATCAGTTTAATAACTCCTATGTCATTTAATATTGTCATGATCTGAGGAATGGCTTCCAGAATGTAGGAAACTGACAGGTTCTCAACCTACTTTGTTGGACTGGCTGGGGTTTTTGAGCTGTCTCACAAATCCAAAGTTTGTGATAAAATGGTATCATGACACAAACTTGGAAACTGTTGTGGACAGTATACTGCAGCCTTCATATTTGCTCACAAAAACTGCATATAAGGCCTTGGCAGGTAGTGGGGAAGAAAGGAGAGGTGCAGAAGGAGAATAATGCCTTCTGCATATATGTATGTCACTATATAAGGAGCAAAAGTGATGTCACACAGCTGTGTGATTCTACGATAACCAGCCTGTTGTGTATATTGTTAGTCATTCATGCCCCCTCATTAAAATCAAATATTTTTAACAAACTCCACACTCATTATAGAGAAATGGGAAATACAAATGAGCAAAAGCACTCTATTGTACAAAGGATCTAATACATAAAACGAGGAAGCATCACCTCTCAATAAAAAGCTGGTGGCCTATTAGCTGAGGCAGGAAATAGAATGTGAAAGTTCTGATAGAAAACAATTGGAACTGGGAATCAGACAGAAGGAGATTCACTCCAAATACTGAGGAAGTCAGAAGTATGCAACCGAGGACAGGTAAGCAACCATTTGGCAGACAGACTAAAGTAAATGAGTTATATAAATTATAAGATAGTCAGGGCCAGAGCCAGAACTTATGACCTGGGCATGTATTCATAAATAATTAAGTCTCAGAGTCATTATTCTGGCAACAGTAGAAAAGACAACAGTTACAATCTTTTTTTTTAATAGGATGTTTTTTACTTACATTTCAAATGTTATTCCCTGGGCATAAGTTCCCCCCCCCCCCGTTCCATTCTCATCCTGTCCCCTTCTTCTATAAGGGTGTTCCCTCCCCATCCACCTCACATTTTATCGTAATTATTTGTATCATGATAATTGTGAACTTTGTTATACAGTTTCCATTTCTATGCATATATATATATATATATGCAACATACACCAGCTTTTATGAGACCCCCAACACATATTCAACAGAAGACTGCCAGGTCTGGGTTCAGTCGGAGAAGATGAACCTAACTCTCAAGAGACTGGAGGCCCCAGGGTGTTTAGAGGTCTGGTAGGGTGGGAGGTGGAGTGGGGGAGGATGTATGGCCTGGGGAACAGTCAGAGGGTGGACTGGGAGGGGATAAAATATGGACTATAAAAAAAAGATTAAATAAAATTAAGAAAAAAGATACAGATCTGCTGGGGCTAGATAGGGGACCTTATCTCAAGGAGAGAGAGAGAGAGAAGAGAAGGATATTGGTAGTAAGAGGCGAAGGAGGAAGAATACATATGCCAAAAGATATACAGTTCTCATATGCAAATTTACTTGGTAAGTTAGTTTGCTAATTGAGTTTGTAAATCCTTGGACATACTACAAAACACATGCCCTATTCTAGCAATAGAAGCTCCCACCTCACTTATAGATAGAACAATAGTTTGGTTAGATGTGATTACACACTAGGAGTAGTTTAGGGAATGTGGCATGAGCTTCTCCATAATTCTTTCCTCTCAGAGAGGCATAAAGTTCATGGAAATAAGATTATGAAGCAGAAGGTGAAAAGTCAATATTTTAGTAGGTAAACCAATGTAAATTTAGATTATAACTCAATCCAAGGTAGAGCAACTTACAGTGTTTTGCTATGAAAGTTGAAAATCAGATTCTAAAAATTTTGAAGGCTTTACAAATCATTTAAAGTATTTAAAATAATAGAAAATCAGTAGGGGTGATAGGGAAATAATATTAAATAAAGAAAACATAATTTACATCTACACACATGAATCTACAAGCATGTTTCTCTCTCTCTCTCTCTCTGTGTGTGTGTGTGTGTGTGTGTGTGTGTATGTGTCTTTAAACATCATTTACTAATGAAATTTCATTCTGTCTCTAACAAAATGGTAGAATGAGTCAGACTTAATAAGAGTTATTATGGACATTTACTGAAGAAAGGGCAATTATTCAAAGTGATTGTTTAGAGCTTAAAACAAGAAGAAATGCTAAGTCACCATCATTTGTCTCTGAGTTGAAGCTGATGGATACATTGTTCTGAGAAATGTTCTTCTTGATGTGCTGTGCCCTAATGTTGTTAATTTAACTTTAAAGATATTTTATTCCTTAGTACTGTATAGTACTCCCCCTTCTACTATCTTGTACTCTTCTTAGACTCCCAAATCCTCCTCAAATTCATGACCTCTTTCTCTAATTTTTTTTTTGGTGAAGGGTGGTGAAGGGGGTGAAGGGCACTTGATTTGCATTTTTTCTTATTGGTTATGTTCTTCTGTTATCCATCTTCCTGGTTTTCGCTCTGCAAAAACCTTATCCCATTCCCCTCCCCCCTGCTTCATTGAGGGTGCTCTCCTAACCTCCCACCCACTCCCACATCACCATGATAGCATTCCCCTACTCTGGTGCATCAAGCCTCCAGAGGACCAAGGGCCTCCTCTCCCACTGATGACAGATAATGTCATCCTTTTCTACATATGCAGCTGGAGCCATGGGTCCCATCATGTGTGCTCTTTGGTTGGTGGTTTAGTCCCTGGGAGCTCTGGAGGGTCTACTTGGTTGACATTATTCTTCCTATTACATTGGAAACCCCTTTGGCTCCTTCAGTCCTTCCCCTAACCCCTCCATTGGGTCCCTATTCTCAGTCCTATGGTTGGCTGCAAGCATACATATCTGTATTGGTCAGGGTCTAGCAGACCTCTCAGTGGACAGCTACATCTAGCTCCTATCAGCAAAGTCTGCTTGGCATCAGCAATAGAGTCTGTGTTTTGGTGTCTGAAGATGGGCTGGATCACTAGGTGGGGCACTCTGGTTGGCCTTTCCTTCAGGCTCTGATCCACTCTTTGTCCCTGCATTTCCTTTTGATAGGAACAATTCTGGGTTAATGTTTTTGAGATTGGTGGGTGTCCCCATCCCTCAAATGGGGGCTATGCCTAACCTCTGGATATGGTCTCTACAGGTTCTCCCTCCACTTCGGTAGTTCAACTAATGTCATCCTAGTTGGGTCCTGGGAGCCTCTAGCTTTCTTAGTATCTAGGACTTTCTAGTAGCTAACCCCAGTTCCCCATCCCCGATGCTACACATCCTCAATTTTCTGACCCTCTTTACTTCTCCCCTGTATTCTCTCACACCTGATCTTGACCACCTTTTTCCTCTCCCTTCTTCCTTCCTCCAAGTTCTCTCCCTCCATCTACTTCCGACGATTATGATTATTTTGTTCTGCCTCCTAAGCATCTTTCTTCTTCCTTCTTGACTTCATATGGTCTCTGAGTTGTATCATGGGCATTCTGAGATTTTTCCTTAATAGCCATTTATCATTGAGTACATACAATGTGTATTTTTTGTGACTGGGTTACCTCAATCTGGATGATATTTTCTAGGCCCATCCTTTTGCCTGCAAATTTCATGAAATAATTGTTTTTAATAGCAGAGTAGTATTCCATTGTGTAAATATATCACATTTTTTGTATCCGTTCCTTTGTTGAGAGACATCTGGGTTGTTTCCAGCCTCTAGCTATTATAAATAAGAGTGCTATGAACATAGTGGAGCATGTGTCCTTTTTATATGTTGGAGCATTTTTTGAGGATGCCCAGGAGTGTATAGTTGGGTCCTCATGTAGAACTATGTCCACTTTTCTGAGGCACCTCCAGATTGATTTCCAGAGTAATTGTACCAGCTTGCAATCCTACCAGCAGAGGAGAAATGGTACTCTTTCTCCACATTATCACCAGAACCTGCTGTCATCTGAGTTTTTGATATTAACTATTGTGACTGCTATAAGGTGGAATCTCAGGGTCATTTTGATTTTCATTTCCCTGATGTTGAATATTTCTTTAAATGCTTCTCATTCATTTGAGATTCCTCAGTTGAGAATTCTCTGGTTGGCTCTGTACCCCTTTTAAAAATTGAGATATTTTTTCCTCTGGAGTCTAACTTTTTGAGTTCTTTGTATATATTGGATATTAGTCCTCCATTAGATACATGGTTGATGAAGATCTTTTCCAAATCTGTTGGTTGCCATTCTGTCCTGTTGACAGTGTCCTTTGCCTGACAGAAGCTTTTCAATTTCATGAGATCCCATTTGTCTATAGTTGATCTTAAACCCTGAGCCAAAGATGTTCAATTCAGAAAATTTTCCCCATGTGCTAATGTGTTTGAGGCTCATTCCTAATTTCTTTTCTATTAGATTCATCATATATGGTTTTATGTGGAAGTCCTTGATGCACTTGGGCTTGAGTATTGTACAAGAAGATAAGAATGGAACAATTTGCATTCTTGTACCACCCCATGAGGCAGCAAGTTGAATATGCTGATTTTTTCCACTGGATGGGTTTGGCATGTTTGTCATAGATCAGGTGACCATAGGTGTGTGAGCTAATTTCTGGGTCTTCAATTGTATTCCATTGATTTACCTGTCTGTTACTGTTTTTACCCCTATTTCTTGGTAGTAGAGCTTTAGGTCAGGGATGGTGATTCCCATAAAAGTTCTCTTATAGTTGAGAATATTTTTTATTATCCTGATGGATTTGTTGTTTCAGATGAATTTGATAATTGTTCTTTCTATGTCTGTGAAGAATTGAGTGGAAATTTTGATGGGGATTGCATTAAATCTGTAGTTTGCTTTTGGTAAGATAGCCATTTTTACTATGTTAATCCTGCTGAGCCATGTGCATGGGAGATCTCTCCATCCTCTGAGGTCTTCTTTGATTTCTATACTCAGGAATTTCAAGTTCTTGTAATACAGATCTTTCACTTGCTTGGTTACAGTAAAAAGAAGATATTTTATATTATTTGTAACTATTATGAAGGATGTTGTTTCTTTATATTCTTTCTCAGCCTGTTTATTCTTTGAGTAGAGGACTGCTACTGATTTGTTCAGGTTAATTTTATATCCAGCCACTTTGCTGAAGTTGCTTATCAGGTTTAGAATTTCTCTGATGGAAATTTTAGGGTCACATATGTATACTATCATGTCATCTTTAAATAGTGACATGTTTTGAATTCTTCCTTATCAATTTGTATTTCTTTGACCTCCTTTTCTTGTCTAATTGGTCCATCTAGAACTTCAAGTACTATAATAAATAGATAGGGGAGAGTGGGCAGCCTTGTCTAGTCCCTGATTTTAGAGGGATTGATTTGAGATCCTCTTCATTTAGTTAGGTGTTGGCTATTGGTTTCCTGCATGTTGCTTTTATTATGTTTAATTATAGGTCTAGAATTCCTGATCTTTCTAAGACTTTTAACATGAAGGGGTATTCTAATTTGTCAATATTTTTTCAGCATCTAATGATGTTTTACTTTCCTTTGAGTTTGTTTATATAGTGGATTATGTTGATGATGTAATTGATGATTTCCATATATTGAACCATCTCTGCATCCCTGGGATGAAGCCTACTTGATCATGGTGAATGATCATTTGATATGTTTTTGAATTCAGTTTGCAAAATTTTATTGAGTATTTTGCCATTGATATGCATAAGGGAAATTGGTCTGAAGTATTCTTTCTTTGTTGGGTCTTTGTGTGGATTAGGTATAAGCATAATTGTGGCTTCATAGAACAAATTAAATATTGTATCTTATGTTTCTATTCTGTGGAATAGTTTCAAGAGTATTGGTATTAGATCTTCTTTGAAGGTCTGATGAAATTCTGAACTGAAACCAGCTGGCCCTGGGCTTATTTGGTTGGGAGAATCCTAATGACTCCTTCTACTTCATTAGGGTTTTGGGGACTATTTAGATGCTTTATCTGATCCTAATTTAACTTTGGTACCTGGTATTTGTCTAGAAAATCATCCATTCCATCTAGATTTTTCAGTTTTGTTGAGTATAGGCTTTTGTAACAGGATCTAATAATTTTCTGAACTTCTTCAGTTTCTGCTGTTATGTCTCCAGTTTCATTTCTGATTTTCTTAATTTGGATATTGTCTCTCTGCCCTCTGGTTAGTCCGGCTAAGGGTTTATCTATCTTGTTGATTTTCTGATAGAACCAGGTACTGGTTTTATAGATTCTTTCCATAGTTCCTTTTGTTTCTACTTGGTTGATTTTGGTGCTGAGTTTGATTGTTTCCTGTCATTTACTCCTCATGAGTGTATTTGCTTGTTTTTGTTCTACAGCTTTCAGATGTACTGTTAAGTGTATACTCACTCCAGTTTTTTTTAATGGAGACACTCAGAGCTAGGAGTTTTCTTCTTAGCACTGCTTTCATTGTGTTCCTTAAGTTTGGGTATGTTGTACTTTCATTTTCATTAAATTTTAAATCTCTAATATCTGTCTGTATTTCTTCCCTGACCAAGTTATCATTGAATAATACATTGTTCAGCTTCCCTGTGTATGTGGGTTTTCTGTTGTTTTCATTGTTATTGAAGAGTAGCCTTAATATGTGGTGATTTGATAGGATGCATGAGATTATTTCAATCTTCTATTGGTTGAGGATTGTTTTGTGACTGATTATATGGTTAATTTTGAAGAAGTACCATGAGGATCTTTTTTGGTTTTAAGGTGACAAGTTCTATAGATATATATTAAGTCCATTTTGTTCACAACTTCTTTTAGATTCACTATGGCTCTATATAGTTTCTGTTTCCATGATCTGTACATTGGTGAGAATGGGGTGTTGAAATCTCCCACTATTATTGTGCGGGGTCTGATGTATGCTTTGAGATTTAGTAATATTTCTTTTACAAATGTGGGTGGCCTTGCATTTAGGACATATATGTTCAGAATTGAGAGTTCATCTTGGTGAATTTTTCCTTTGTTGAATATGAAGTGTCCTTCCTCACCTTTTTTCACAACTTTTGGTTGAAAGTCAATTTTATTTGATATTAAAATGGCTACTTCAACTTGTTTCTAGGGACCATTTGCTTGGAAAATTGTATTTCAGCCTTTTATTCTGATTCTGGTATCAGTCTATAACAGAAAGAAGTTTCTTTGATGAATGGTAAAAGGTTTGTTTTGGGAATATAGATAATTGTTTAAAATTCAACTCGGAATTATATTGTTTTAGGAAAGTAGAAGTATGAGATTCTTCTCAAGGGCTCATGGCCTCACCATCCATGGGTGCTGGCTAGGCCTATAGTATGTAGCAAAAATTCCCTCCTATTGATCGGACTTTCAGTCCTTTAGATATCACTTTAGCATGCTTGAATATTTTGCTCTTAATCATTTCTAGGCTCCTCAGGCTTTAGAGCAGGGTAGGAATGTTGATTGCACCCCTACCCCTCACCACTGCCCCTGGCACCTTGTCTAGAAGCTTCTAATACTATAAGAACCAGTTTCTATTTGTCCAAGTCCTCTTTCCAAAGCATGTCTTTGGAATTAAAGTGTCTTTGGTAATAAAGTATTACCTTCAACTTCTGGAAGGCAACCAAGGGCAACCACAATAGCCTATATTGTTTGGAGAGAGCAATGGACTTCCCTAAAGAAAAATGTGAAGGGAGATTTCTCATATCTGTCACTTATATTTTGTTAGCTAGGCTGTAGTCTCTCAGGGAAAGCAGTATAAGCCCACATGTTTTAACTTCAGTTAATGTATATCTATGTATTCTTATATGTTGCATATGTATTTTAAGTAAACCTAAACATATGTTTTCTATGTTTTTTAGCAAACATCTTTAATGTTATTTATCCTTCCTTCTACCCACTCCTTCTGTACTGTTCTCTCCAACCTCCCCAGTTAAGTTACTACATTTACCTCTTCATAAAACTTGAGTCCCACTATCCCTGTTCTAGAGTTCTTCCCACACCAACATGCTCTGTTTCATTTTCTAGTTACTGTAGTTACTCCAGATTATATACATATATTTAATGATTAGAAGCTAGGATTCATAAATAAGTAAGAACATTTGGCAGTTTTCTTTCTGGGTCTAGATTATTGCATTCAGTATACCTAATTTTTAGTTACCTTAATTCATAAGCAAATTAAATATTTCACTTTTCTTATAGCTGAGTAGTATTCTTTTGTATGTATGTATACATGTTCATTATCTGCTAATCAGGTGAAGAACATTTAAGCTATTTCTACTTAATGGATCTTGTGAAAAGAGAGGCCAAAAACATTGTTGAGCAAGTATCTGGGGGTAGGGTGTAAAGGTCTTTGAACCTATACACAGAGTTGTATAGCAGACTCATATGGCCAATCTATTTTTGATTTTTGAGATCCCTCCACACTGATTTCCAGAATGGCTATACATAATAGTTTGCAATTTTTGTAACAACAAATGAGGGTTTCTATTTTGTCATATTCTCACTTACATTTCTTGTCTGTGTTTTCTTTCTTTTAGCCATTCTCATTGGGGTGAGATAAAATTTCAAAGTTTTTGTGGTTGTATTTTTTTTTCATTTTGCTAATTGCTAGGGATGTTGCTCAACTTTTTAAAAAACTTCTTTCTAAAAAATTATTCACTTTACATCCTAGTATAAAACCCCTTCTCCCAGGACCCCCTTATGCAAATACTCCTTCCATTATTCCCTTTTCCTTTGAGTATCACTCTCCCCACTATTCCTTACTCCCAGCACATCAAGTCACTTCAGGACAAGATGCATCCACTCCCACTGAGGTCAGAAAAGGTGGCCCAGTTACATGAGCAGGATCCACAGGCAGGTAGGCAACAAATTCAGGGACAGCTCCTGTTCCAGTTGTTGATTGACCCACACGAGGACTAAACTAAGCTGTGCATTTGCTACATATGTGCAGAGGACCTAGGTCCCGCCAGTGCTTACCCTTTGATTGCTGGTTAAGTCTCTGGGATCCCCCAAGGGTCCAGTTTAGCAACATCCTTAGTCATTAGAAAGTGCAAAACTAAACAACTCTGAAATTCTACCTTATACTCATCAGAATGCCTAAGGTTAAAATAACCTCAAGGGACAGCACATATGATGAGGATGTGGAGCAAGGGTGGAACATTTCTCCATTGCTGGTGGGAGTGCAAACTTGTACAACCACTTTGGAAATCAACTTGTTGATTTCTCAGAAAATTTGGAATAGTTCTTTTTAAAGATTCAGCTATGCCATTCCTGAGTATATATCCAAAAGATACTCCACCACCCTACAAAGACACATGCTCAACTATGTTCATCATAGCTTTATTCACAATAGCCAGAAATTAGAAATGATGTAGATGTCCCTCAACTGAAGAATAGATAAAGAAAATGTGGTTCATTTATACAATGGAATAAATACTATTCAGCTATTTAAAATAATGTTATTATGAATTTTGCAGCCAAATGGATGGAACTAGAAAATATCATCCTGAAGGATTTATACCAGACCCAAAAGGACTTGCATGGTATGTACTCACGTATAAGTAGATATTATCCATAAAGTCCAGGAAAACCACACTCTAATCAACAGACTCACAGAAGCCAAATAACAAGGAGGGCCCAAGGAAAGATGGTTGAATCTTTTCCAAAAGGGGAAATAAAATAAATATCGGAGGTGGATGGAGGAGGGAACAGGTTGGGAGAGGTAGTGGGGAGGTCTAGTCGACCCTCTACTACTAGCCACTACTACTGATCACCTCATGTAGGCAGCCAATGGTATAGCTTTCCATTTCTTGGCACAGGTCTCTCTTATCAGGTCAAAAACAGAACTCCCAACTTTGGTGGGGAAATTCTACTAAGTGCTCTGATAGCAAAAATAGCTGATGCGGCAATACCTGCTAATGCAGGTCAGAACAAAACCTCCACACATGCTATTCAAGGCAGAACCTACAAAGAAAGCAGAGCAGAGTGGAGGGATCAAGGGTATGGAGCACAGTGGAGAGGGAAGGGAAATTGGTGTGCGTGTGGCGGGGTGGGGGGGCTTGTGTGTGTCAATCTTTAGGATGTGCAAAAGACCTGGGATAGGAGAAAGCTACAGAGGGTTTATGTGGGCAACTGTATCTGAGACTCCTAGCAGTTGGGGATATAGAAACTGAAGTGACCAATTCCTATAGCTAGGCAGGATTCCCAGTGGAAGCATAAGGATAACAGCCCACCCACAAACCTTTGACCTAAAATGTGTCCTGTCTACAGAGCAGAGTTGGACAGAATGCCAAAGCAATGACTGGCCTAATTTGAAACCCAACCCGTGATCAAAAAACAGTCCCTGACACTATTAATGATACTCCATTTTGCTTGAAAGTAGGATCCTAGCATAATTTTCTTCTGAGAGGCTCCATCCATCAGCCAACAGAAACAGATTCAGAGGCACACAGCCTCACATTAAGTGTGGAGCTCAGGAAGTCTTATGATCACTTCCCTGACCTAAAGAAAGAGATGGCCTTCATGTACAAGAAGCCTACAGAACACCAAATAGATTGGAGCAGAAAAGGAAAATCCCCTTGTCAATAATAATCAAAACATTAAATGCACAGAACAAAAAAGAATACTAAAAATCTTTAAGAAAAGGGGGATAACATTTGGAAATCTAATTTAAAAATCTCTAAGTGAAAAAAGGCCAAGTAACATATAAAGGCAAACCTAACAGAATTACATCATACTTCTCAACAGAGAACCTAAAAGCCAGAAGAGCCTATACAGAGGCCATGCAGACCATAAAAGAACACAAAAGCCTGGAAAATTCTTCAATCATGATAGATGGAAAAAATATTCTATGACAAAACCAAATTTAAACAATATCTAAATACCAATCCAGGCCTACATAGGAGTCTAGAAGGAAAACTTCAACACAAAGAGGATATCTACACCAAAGTGGGGTGGGGGTAGGGAATTAATCATCTCACAACAAAACCAGAAGGAGAGAATCACATACACACAATGCCACTTAACAAGAGCAAACACAACAGGACCTAACAATCAGCTGTCTTTAATATATCTCGATATCAATGAACTCAATTCCCAACTAAAAGACATAATCTAAGAAACTGGATACACAAGCAGGATCTAGCATTTTGCTGCATACAGGAAACACAACTCAAAGAAAAAGGCAGACCTCAGAGTAAAAGGCTTGGAAAAAGTCTTCTAAGCAAATAGTCCCAAGATACAAGCAGGAGTTGGCATTCTATATCCAATAATATATACTTTCGACCAAAAGTTATCAAGCAAGATGAGGAAGGACATTTCATACTCAACAAAGGAAATATCTACCAAGATGAACTCTCAAATCTGCACATCTATGTCCCAAATGCAAGGCACCCACATTCATAAAAGAAACTTTATTGAACTCCAAAAACATATCAAAGTGTACACAATGGTAGTGGAGACTTCAACACCATACTATCACCAATAGACAGGTCATTTAAACAATAACGAAACAGGGAAATTAATAGAGGTTATGAACCAAATGGATTTAACAAATATCTACAGAATATTTTACCCTAAAATGAAAGCACCTCTTCTTAGTACCTCATGGTACTTTATCCAAAATTGACCATATAATAGATTACAAAACAAGCCTAGCCAGTTATAAGAAGATTGAAATAATCCCCTGCATCTTATAAGGTCACCATGGACTAAAGCTAGATGTCAATAACAACAAAAACAACAGAAAACCCACATACAATTGGAAGCTGAACAACACACTACTCAATGATAACTTTGTCAGGGAAGAAATAAAGAATGAAATTAAAGACTTCTTAAAATTCAGTGAAATTGGTGATGTTACAGCATACCCAAACTTATGGAACAAATCAAAGCAGTGCTAAGAGGAAAATTCATAGCACTAAGTGGCCTGATAAAGAAATTGGAAAAATCCTACACTACCAATGTAACCTCACACCTGAAAATCCTATAGAAAAAAATGAAGCAAACACAACAAAGAGGAATAGAGGGCAGTCAAATTTATGGTTAAGGCAACCAAATAAAAACAAAGAGAATGATACCAAGAATCAACAAAACCAAAATTTTTCTTTGTGAAAAATCAACAAGATAGATAAACCCTTAGCTGGACTAACCAGAGGGCACAGAGAAAGTATTAAAATTAACGAAATGAGAAATAAAAAGGGAAACATAACAACAGAATCTGAGGAAATTAAAGTATCATCAGATCCTACTACAAAAGCCACCATATACAACAAAACTAGAAAATTTGGATGAAATGGAAAATTTTTTAGACTGCTATCAGATACCAAAGTTAAATCAGGATCAGATAAACCATCTAAACAGTTCCATAATGCTTAAACTTCCATGTGTATGTGGACTTTCTGTCACTTTTATTGTTATTGAAGACCAGCCTCAGTCTGCTGTGATATGATAGGATGCATGGGATTATGTCAGTCATCTGATATCTGTTGAGGACTGTTTTGTGACTGGTTATATGGTGTATTTTTGAGAAGGTACCATGAGGTACTGAGAAGAAGGTTCCTTCTTTTGTTTAAGGATGAAATGTTCTACAAATATCTGTTAAATCTGTTTGTTCAAAACTTCTGTTACTTTATGTCTCTGTTTATTTTCTGATTCCATGGTCTTTCCATTGATGACAGTGGGGTGTTGAAGTCTCCCAAATTATTGTGAGAGTTGAACTGTGTGCTTTGAGCGTTAGTAAGGTTTCTTTTATGAATATGGGTGCCCTTGCATTTGGAGCATAGGTATTCAGGACTGAGAGTTCACTGAGGTGTATTTTTCCTTTGATTAATATGAAGTGTTCTTTCTTATCTTTTTTGGAAACTTTTGGTTGAAAGCTGATTTTATTCCATATTAGAATGGCTACTCCCCCTTTTTTTCCTTGAGACCATTTGCTTAGAAAATTGTTTCCAGCCTTTTACTATGAAGTAGTGTCTGTCTTTGTCACTGAAGTGTGTTTCCTGTATGCAGCAAAATGCTGGGTCCTCTCTACCTACCCAGTCTGTTAATCTATGTCTTTTTATTGGGGAATTGAGCCAACTGATGTTAAGAGATATTAAGGAATAGTGATTGTTATTTCCTGTTATTTTTGTTGTTAGAGGTGGTATTATGTTTGTGTAGCTCTCTTCTTTGGAGTTTGTTGCAAGAAGATTACTTTCCTGCTTTGTCTAGAGTGTACTTTCCCTCCTTGTGTTTGAGTTTTCCATCTATTTCCTGTGTAGGGCTAGACTTGTGGAAAGATATTGCTTAAATTGGGTTTTGTCATAGACTGTCTTGGTTTCTCCATCTATGGTAATTGAGAGTTTTGCCAGGTATAATACCCTGGGCTGGCATTTGTATTCTCTTAAGGTCGTATGACATCTGTTCAGGATCTTCTGGCTTTCATAGTCTCTGGTGAGAAGTTGGGTGTAATTCTGATAGGTCTGCCTTTATGTGTTACTTGACTCTTTTCCCATACTGCTTTTAATATTCTTTGTTTGTTTTTGCATTTGGGGTTTTGACATTTCTGGTCTGATCTATTTGGAGTTCTGTAGGCTTCTTGTATATTTATCCACATCTCTTTTTTTAGGCTAGGGAAGTTTTTTTCTATAACTTTGTTGAAGATAATCACTTACCCTTTCAGTTGGGAATCTTCAATCTCTTCTATACCTATGATTCTTAGGTTTAATCTTCTCATTTTGTCCTAGATATCCTGAATGCGTTGGGTTAGGAACTTTTTGCATTTTATATTTTCTTTGAGGGTTGTATTAAGTTTCTTTGGTATCTTCTGTCCCTGAGATTCTCTCTTCTATTTCTTTTATTCTGTTGGTGATGCTTGAATCTATCACTTCTGATCTCTTTTCTAGGTTTTCTATCTCCAGGGTTGTTTCCCTTTGTGCATTCTTTATTGGTTCTATTTCCATTTTAAAATCCTGGATGGTTTTGTTCAATTCCTTCACCTGACTGGTTGTGTTTTTCTGTAATTCTATAACGAATTGTCATCTTTCCTCTTTAAGGGCTTCTCCTTGTTTACATGTGTTGTCCTGTATTTCTTTAAAGAAGTTATTTATGTCTTTCTTAAAGTCCTCTATCGTCATCATGAGATGTGATCTTAAATCCAAATCATGCTTTTCTATTGTGTTGGGATACCCAGTATTTGCTTTGGTGGGAGAATTGGTCTCTGATGATGTCAAGTAGTCTTGGTTTTTGTTGCTTAAATTCTTGGGCTTGCTTCTTGCCATTTGGTAGTCTCTGGTGTTCGTGGGTCTTGCTGTTTTTGAAGTGGCTTGGTCCTCCTGTAAGCTTGTCTTTCAGCACTCCAGGAAACCTGCTTTCTCCCAGCAGAATTTGGGTACAGAGAGTTATGGGAACAAATCAGCTTTGGGCCCAAACAGAAATCAGAAGGGTCTTGTCCCAGACTGCTCCTGTTCATGTGACCTGAGCACTTCAGGTCAGTCCCACAGAGCATTAGCTGTGGTCTTACCTCTGCTTTCAGGTGTTTCAGTGCTCCTTGTGACTAGCTTTCAGCTCTGGGCGCAGGCAGAGACCGTAAGGATCCTAGGTTCCTGTGTTCAGAGGGCTCTAGGCAGGTTCCTCTTGGGCCAGAAATGTGAGCAGAAGTGGTGGTCTTCTCTGAGGTCTCAGGAATGTCTGCACTTCTGAGAATGGAGCATCCTCCTACAGGGGATTTGGGTTCAGAGTGCTGTGATACTGGGTCAGCCCCAGATGCAAACAGAAACTAGAAGATTCTGTCCCAGACTGCCCCTGAATTTGTGTGTCCTTAGCCATAGCAGCCTTATTTATAAGAGCCAGAAGCTGGAAAGAACCCATATGCCCCTCAACAGAGGAATGGATACAGAAAATCTGGTACATTTACACAGGGAGTACTACTCAGCAATTAAAAACAATGACTTAATGAAATTCATTGGCAAATGGATGGAACTAGAAAATATCTTCCTGAGTAAGATGACCCAAACACAAAAAACAACACATGGGATGCACTTATTGATAAGTGTATACCCAAAAGCTTGGATTACCCTTGATACAATCCACAGACCAGATGAAGCTCAAGAAGAAGGATGATCAAAGCGTAGATACTTCAGTCCTTCTTAGAAGGGGAAACAAAAATATTCATAGGAGTGAATATGGAGACAAATTTTGGAGGCTGTGCCATAGAATAACAAATACAGAGGAGGATGCTCACAGCCAATCATTTAACTGAAAACAGGGTTCCCAATGGAGGAGTTGGAGAAAGGATTAAACAAGCTTGAAGATTTGCACCCCATAAGAGCAACAATACCAACCAACCAGAGCTCTCAGGGACTCAACTACCATCCAAAGCGTCCACATGGAAAGACCCATGGCTCCTGCTGCATATGTAGCAGAGGATGGCCTTGCTGGGCACCAAAGGGAAGAGAAACCCTTGTTCCTGCAAAAGTTTAATGCCCCAGTGCAGGAGAGTGTCTGGGTGGCAAGATGGGAGTAGGTGGGTGCGTGGGGAGACACTCTCATAGAATCAGGGGGCAGGGAATGAGACATGGGTTTTATGGAAAGGAAACTGGGAATTGGGATAACATTTGAAATGTAAATTAAAAAATTCAATAAAAAGAATAAAAATAAACTTAAGAATATTCCAATTAAGGAGATGAAAAGACTTTACAATGAATCATTTAAATTGCTGAGGAAAGACATTGAGGAAAATGGTGGAGAAGGAAGACACTAGGAAAGACTTTTCATTACACAATTTCTTTAAATAAATATTATATACTACTAATAATTTATAAACCCCATGCAATTACAATCAAAATCACTGTAACATTCTTGATAGATATAGAAAGAAATCTGAAATTCGTATGAAACCACAAATGATCTTAAATGGTCAAAGCAATCCTGAGCGAAAAGAACTATGATGGAGAAGTCACCCTGTGAGATTTCAAGCTATATTATAGCAAAATAGTAATAAAAACAACAAGATAGTTACACAAAACAAGTGGAGATTAATGGAACCAAATAAAAGATAAGATCTAGACATAGGTACATATAGCTATGTCTATCTAATTTTTGGCAAAAATAGGCAGAACATGCAGTGGATGAAAGATGGAATCATCAACAAATGGTACTGGGGAAACTAGATGTCTTCATTTGGAATGAAGTTAGACATATATTATATCATCCTGTGTGTGGGTGCACAAGTACACACACACACACACACACACACACACACACACACACACACAGTACCCAACAGCTCTAAGCAGATTAAAGACCGTATTTGAACCCTAAAATGGATAAAAGAATCATGGGTAGTGTTGTTGTCAAATTATAAAAAATACAATGCTGTCTTTTATTCCCCACTAGGTCTGTGACCACAGTGCCCTAAGATATCTGCTAGATATCTTAATCTCAGTCAGCAAAACCTCTCACCAGCTTTGCTCCATCTCATATCACACTGCTGATGGCCTCTCTCTGGGCCTGGCAGCAATCTCTCTACCTATCTAGTTCCCCAGGCAGGATCCTAACTCTGCAGCAGCCCAGTGTCTCCAGCCACCACACACTTTCCTACACTCAAACTGCCACATAAAAGAACACAGAACACAATAACTTTGGACCCAATTGGTAGGGTATAATTGCCCACCAAAACATACAAAGCCCAGGACACATCCATCCCTTAAGAACATTAATAACAACCTGTAAACACACAGAGTGAAGTCTTAACATCAGCTTCCATTTTCTCTCCACCTTGACTACTCTTTCTGTCCCTTCTATCTCTCCTCTTTCTGTTCCAGTCTCCTCCTCTTCCTTCAAACTTTTCTCCCACCCATCCTCTCTTCTCATCCAATGACAGGCCTCCTTCTATCCTGTACCTGCCCTCACCTGTATTTTACAAATTAAATGAGGAGAAGGTTCTGGTGAAGTCACCTGAGTCCTGAGTAAGTGACTAGACAGCTGTCCTTGGGGCAGTGGAATTAGCATCAAAATACAGATAACTTCAGGGCAAACCACAACATTTCCCCCTTTTTGTCCAATTAAAAGGCCTTTTCACTTATTAATAGAGTACAATTATTACCATTCTACAATTTATAAAACATATGATACACTCAACACCCAGTCCATCAATTTTGTCCATTAACTAAAGCACCTTGATATCTCTCCTAAAAGACTATAATTCTATACCTGACATATCCTGGTTTGAAATCGTAATCTATCTGAAAACCCACCCTTTCAAATTTATTATTTTTTTTCAATACTAGTCAGCTTGGGTTGTCTACAAGACTACCAGTCTTCAACCACGTCAGAAATCTTTGAATGACCAAATATCTATACAGATAGGAAGTCTAACACGGCTTCCAGAACGGAGAAGTTGTAGAGACAAATCTCCACTAGCACAGTCCTCTGTTAGCAACGTGTGAGTGCAAGTCTTTAGCCTTCTGGCCCAAAATCAACTGACAGACTCCTGAAATGGCAAACCACAGCATGGAAGTACTCTGAAATATACAGTTGTAGGACAGGACTTCCTGAATATTTACTCAGAAATTAATGGCACTTAAGGCTCTTACACTTAAGGCTCAGAAATAAATCATGAGAGAAAACAATGGAAGGATTCTAAGTTAGCCAATTTAAAAATCTGCTGTACTACAGTCTTCTTCTATACATGACAGGGAAGATGCATGTATGAAATGTCAACAATATGGTTTCCCTAAACAAGAAACTAAATAAATCCAATAACACTTTTCCTACTTGGATGGGGAAAATATTATGGGACTCTCATTTGTATATGAAAATTCACAAGCAATTAACTACTGCTAAGAGAGGGAAAATTACATTTCCCAGAGATGAATCTCCTTCTTGTTTACCTAACACCAAGTGGTCATTACTAAAAACATGTACATACAAGCAACACTAACTGGACTCAGAAAGTAGTATCTATCAATGCATTTATTTGGTTTAATTTGCACACGTAGATACATATAATAAAGAGAAAGTGGCCATCTTTTGAGAGGCTGACCACTCTCTCCCTACTATTTCAATATAGTACTTGAATTATTAGCCAGAACAATTAGACAACAAAAAGAGGTTAAAGGATATGAATTGGAAAAGAAGAGTCAAAATGTCATTATTTGAGGTGATATCATAATATACTTAAGTGACCCCAAAACAATCAACCAGAGAATTCCTAAACCTGATAAACAACTTCAGCAAAGTGGCTAGATATAAAATTAACTCAAACAAATCAGTATCCTTCCTCTAATCAAAGGATAAACAAGCTGAGAAAGAAATTAAGGAAATGACACCTTTCACAATAGTCACAAATAATATTAAAAAAAGCTTTGTGGGACTCTAATCAAGCAAGTGAAAGATCAATATGACAAGAACTTCAAGTCTCTGAGATAAAATATCGAAGAAGCTCTCAGAAGACCTCCCGTGCTCATGGATTGACAGGATCAATATAGTAAAATGGCCATCTTGCTGAAAGTAATTTACAGATTCAATGCAATTCCCATCAAAATCTTAACCAGTCCTTCATAGGATTAGAAGGAGCACTGTGAAAATTCATTTGGAAAAGCAAATAGCCAGGATAGCAAAAACTATTCTCAACAACAAAAGAACTTCTCAGGAAATCACCTTCTTTGACGTCAAGCTGTATTACAGAACAATCATGATAAAAACTGTATGGTATTGGTACAGAGATAGGCAGGTAGATCAGTGGGATAGAACTGAAAAGCCAGAAATGAACCCACACACCTATGGTCCCTTGATCTTTGACAAAAGGGCTAAATCTATCCAACAGATAGAAGACAGCATTTTCAACAAAGGGTGCTGGTTCAACTTTATGTCAGCATGTAGAAGAATGCAAATTGAACCATTCTTATATCCTTGTACAAAGCTCAAGTCCAAGTGTATCAGGGACCTCCACATAAAACCAAACACAGTGAAACCAGTAGAAGAAAGTGTGGAAAAGCCTCGAACACACTCGAACAGAGGAAAATGTCCTGAACAGAACACCAATGGCATATGATATAAGATCAAGAATTGACAATAAGACCTCATAAAATTACAAAGCTTATGTAAAGCAAAGGACACTGTCATTATGACAAAACGGCAACCAACATATTTGGAAAAGGTCATTATCATTCCTACATCCAATAGAGGGCTAATATCAATATATACAAAGAACACAAGAAGTTAGGGTACAGAAAAATCAAATAACCCTATTAAAAATGGGGTACAGAGCTAAACAAAGAATTCTCAACTGAGGAATATCAAATGGCTGAGAAATACCTAAAGAAATGTTCAACATCCTTAGTCATCAGGGAAATGCAAATCAAAACAACCCTGGAAAATGACTAAGATCAAAAACTCAGGTGACAGTAGATGCTGGTGAGGGGAGGGTGTGGAAAAATTGGGACACTCTTCCATTGTTGGTGGGATAGCAAGCTGGTATAACCACTCTGGAAATCAGTCTGGCAGTTCTTCAGAAAACTGGACTACTTGAGGACCCAGCTGTACCACTTCTGGGCATATACCCAAAAGATGCTCCCACATCTAACAAGGACAAATGCTTCATTATGTTCATAACACCCTTATTTATAACCAGAAAGTGAAAAGAACCCTGCTATCTTTCAACAGAGGAATGGATCCAGAAAATGTGGTAAATTAACACAATAGTGTACTACTCACCTACTAAAAACAATAGCTACATGAAATTCTTAAGCAAATGGATGGAACTAGAAGGCCAGTTAGAGTGGCGCAATCCAGTAGGATTTGCTGATGGAGTCAGGAGGATCATGAGATCAAGGCCAGTCTACTCTACACCTTTTTACCCAAAGGCTCAGAATGCCAAAGGTACAATCCACAGACCACATGAAGTTCAAAAAATTAGAAGGTCACCACATGGTCATTTCATTTGATGCTGGGAAAGCAGTCACCACATGGTCATTTCATTTGATGCTGGGAAAGCATTTGACAAAATTCAACACCCCTTCATGATAAAAGTCCTGGAAAGATCAGGAATTCAAGGCCCATACCTAAACATAGTAAAAGCAATATACAGCAAACCAGTACCTAATATCAAACTAAATGGAGAGAAACTTGAAGCAATACCACTAAAATCAGGGACTAGAAAAGGCTGCCCACTGTCTCCCTACTTATTCAATATAGTACTTGAAGTCCTAGCCAGAGCAATCATACAGTGAAAGGAGGTGAAAGATATACAAATTGGAAGGGAAGAAATCAAAATATCACTATTTGCAGATGATAAGATAGTGTACATAAGTGACCCCAAAAGTTCCACCAGAGAACTACTTAACGTGATAAACAACTTCAGCAAAGTGTTGGGGTATGAAATTAACACAAACAAATCAGTAGCCTTCCTCTACTCAAAGGATAAACAGGTTGAGCAAGAAATTAAGGAAATGATATCTTACACAATAGTCCCAAATAACATAAAATATCTTGGTGTGACTCTAACCAAGCAAGTGAAAGAACTGTATGACAAGAACATCAAATCTCTGAAGAAAGAAATTGAGGAAGATCTCAAAAGATAGAAAGATCTTCCATGCTCATGGATTGGCTGGATCAATATAGTAAAAATGGGAAACCAGAAGAGACTGCTCTCTGTACATACATCTCGGACGCCAGAGGAAAACACCAAAGGCCATCTGGAACCCTGGTGCACTGAAGCTCCCGGAAGGGGCGGCACAGGTCTTCCTGGTTGCTGCCTCTGCAGAGAGCCCGAGGGCAGCGCCCCGCGAGCGAACTTGAGCCTCGGGACCACAGGTAAGACCAACTTTTCTGCTGCAAGAGAGCTGCCTGGTGAACTCAAGACACAGGCCCACAGGAACAGCTGAAGATCTGTAGAGAGGAAAAACTACACGCCCGAAAGCAGAACACTCTGTCCCCATAACTGACTGAAAGAGAGGAAAACAGGTCTACAGCACTCCTGACACACAGGCTTATACAACAGTCTAGCCACTGTCAGAAATAGCAGAACAAAGTAACACTAGAGATAATCTGATGGCGAGAGGCAAGCGCAGGAACCCAAGCAACAGAAACCAAGACTACATGGCATCATCGGAGCCCAATTCTCCCACCAAAACAAACATGGAATATCCAAACACACCAGAAAAGCAAGATCTAGTTTCAAAATCATGTTTGATCATGATGCTGGAGGACTTCAAGAAAGACGTGAAGAACTCCCTTAGAGAACAAGTAGAAGCCTACAGAGAGGAATCGCAAAAATCCCTGAAAGAATTCCAGGAAAACACAATCAAACAGTTGAAGGAATTAAAAATGGAAATAGAAGCAATTAAGAAAGAACACATGGAAACAACCCTGGATATAGAAAACCAAAAGAAGAGACAAGGAGCTGTAGATACAAGCTTCACCAACAGAATACAAGAGATGGAAGAGAGAATCTCAGGAGCAGAAGATTCCATAGAAATCATTGACTCAACTGTCAAAGATAATGTAAAACAGAAAAAGCTACTGGTCCAAAACATACAGGAAATCCAGGACTCAATGAGAAGATCAAACCTAAGGATAATAGGTATAGAAGAGAGTGAAGACTCCCAGCTCAAAGGACCAGTAAATATCTTCAACAAAATCATAGAAGAAAACTTCCCTGACCTAAAAAAAGAGATACCCATAGGCATACAAGAAGCCTACAGAACTCCAAATAGATTGGACCAGAAAAGAAACACCTCCCGTCACATAATAGTCAAAACACCAAACGCACAAAATAAAGAAAGAATATTAAAAGCAGTAAGGGAAAAAGGTCAAGTAACATATGAAGGCAGACCTATCAGAATCACACCAGACTTTTGCCAGAAACTATGAAGGCCAGAAGATCCTGGACTGATGTCATACAGACCCTAAGAGAACACAAATGCCAGCCCAGGTTACTGTATCCTGCAAAACTCTCAATTAACATAGATGGAGAAACCAAGATATTCCATGACAAAACCAAATTTACACAATATCTTTCTAAAAATCCAGCACTACAAAGGATAATAAATGGTAAAGCCCAACATAAGGAGGCAAGCTATACCCTAGAAGAAGCAAGAAACTAATCGTCTTGGCAACAAAACAAAGAGAATGAAAGCACACAAACATAACCTCACATCCAAATATGAATATGACGGGTAGCAATAATCACTATTCCTTAATATCTCTCAACATCAATGGTCTCAACTCCCCAATAAAAAGACATAGATTAACAAACTGGATATGCAACGAGGACCCTGCATTCTGCTGCCTACAGGAAACACACCTCAGAGACAAAGACAGACATTACCTCAGAGTGAAAGGCTGGAAAACAATTTTCCAAGCAAATGGTCATAAGAAGCAAGCTGGAGTAGCCATTCTAATATCAAATAAAATCAATTTTCAACTAAAAGTCATCAAAAAAGATAAGGAAGGACACTTCATATTCATCAAAGGAAAAATCCATCAAGATGAACTCTCAATCCTAAATATCTATGCCCCAAATACAAGGGCACCTACATATGTAAAAGAAACCTTACTAAACCTCAAAACACACATTGCACCTCACACAATAATAGTGGGAGATTTCAACACCCCACTCTCATCAATGGACAGATCATGGAAACAGAAATTAAACAGAGATGTAAACAGACTAAGAGAAGTCATGAGCCAAATGGACTTAACGGATATTTATAGAACATTCTATCCTAAAGCAAAAGGATATACCTTTTTCTCAGCTCCTCATGGTACTTTCTCCAAAACTGACATATAATTGGTCAAAAAACGGGCCTCAACAGGTACAGAAAGATAGAAATAATCCCATGCGTGCTATCGGACCACCACGGCCTAAAACTGGTCTTCAATAACAATCAAGGAAGAATGCCCACATATACTTGGAAATTAAACAATGCTCTACTCAATGATAACCTGGTCAAGGAAGAAATAAAGAAAGAAATTAAAAACTTTTTAGAATTTAATGAAAATAAAGGTACAACATACCCAAACTTATGGGACACAATGAAAGCTGTGCTAAGAGGAAAACTCATAGCGCTGAGTGCCTGCAGAAAGAAACAGGAAAGAGCATATGTCAGCAGCTTGACAGCACACCTAAAAGATCTAGAACAAAAAGAAGCAAATACACCCAGGAGGAGTAGAAGGCAGGAATAATCAAACTCAGAGCTGAAATCAACCAAGTAGAAACAAAAAGGACCATAGAAAGAATCAACAGAACCAAAAGTTGGTTCTTTGAGAAAATCAACAAGATAGATAAACCCTTAGCCAGACTAACGAGAGGACACAGAGAGTGTGTCCAAATTAACAAAATCAGAAATGAAAAGGGAGACATAACAACAGAGTCAGAGGAAATTCAAAAAATCATCAGATCTTACTATAAAAACCTATATTCAACAAAACTTGAAAATCTTCAGGAAATGGACAATTTCCTAGACAGATACCAGGTATCGAAGTTAAATCAGGAACAGATAAACCAGTTAAACAACCCCATAACTCCTAAGGAAATAGAAGCAGTCATTAAAGGTCTCGCAACCAAAAAGAGGCCAGGTCCAGACGGGTTTAGTGCAGAATTCGATCAAACCTTCATAGAAGACCTCATACCAATATTATCCAAACTATTCCACAAAATTGAAACAGATGGATCACTACCGAATACCTTCTACGAAGCCACAATTACTCTTATACCCAAACCACACAAAGACACAACAAAGAAAGAGAACTTCACACCAATTTCCCTTATGAATATCGACGCAAAAATACTCAACAAAATTCTGGCAAACCAAATCCAAGAGCACATCAAAACAATCATCCACCATGACCAAGTAGGCTTCATCCCAGGCATGCAGGGATGGTTTAATATATGGAAAACCATCAACGTGATCTATTATATAAACAAACTGAAAGAACAAAACCACATGATCATTTCATTAGACACTGAGAAAGCATTTGACAAAATTCAACACCCCTTCATGATAAAAGTCCTGGAAAGAATAGGAATTCAAGGCCCATACCTGAACATAGTAAAAGCCATATACAGCAAACCAGTTGCTAACATTAAACTAAATGGAGAGAAACTTGAAGCAATCCCACTAAAATCAGGGACTAGACAAGGCTGCCCACTCTCTCCCTACTTATTCAATATAGTTCTTGAAGTTCTAGCCAGAGCAATCAGACAACAAAAGGAGATCAAGGGGATACACATCGGAAAAGAAGAGGTCAAAATATCACTATTTGCAGATGATAGGCTAGTATATTTAAGTGATCCCAAAATTTCCACCATAGAACTACTAAAGCTGATAGACAACTTCAGCAAAGTGGCTGGGTATAAAATTAACTCAAATAAATCAGTTGCCTTCCTCTATACAAAAGAGAAACAAGCCAAGAAAGAAATTAGGGAAACGACACCCTTCATAATAGACCCAAATAATATAAAGTACCTCGGTGTGACTTTAACAAAGCAAGTAAAAGATCTGTACAATAAGAACTTCAAGACACTGAAGAAGGAAATTGAAGAAGACCTCAGAAGATGGAAAGATCTCCCATGCTCATGGATTGGCAGGATTAATATAGTAAAAATGGCCATTTTACCAAAAGCAATCTACAGATTCAATGCAATCCCCATCAAAATACCAATCCAATTCTTCATAGAGTTAGACAGAACAATTTGCAAATTCATCTGGAATAACAAAAAACCCAGGATAGCTAAAGCTATCCTCAACAATAAAAGGACTTCAGGGGGAATCACTATCCCTGAACTCAAGCAGTATTACAGAGCAATAGTGATAAAAACTGCATGGTATTGGTACAGAGACAGACAGATAGACCAATGGAATAGAATTGAAGACCCAGAAATGAACCCACACACCTATGGTCACTTGATTTTTGACAAAGGAGCCAAAACCATCAAATGGAAAAAAGGTAGCATTTTCAGCAAATGGTGCTGGTTCAACTGGAGGTCAACATGTAGAAGAATGCAGATCGATCCAAGCTTATCACCCTGTACAAAGCGTAAGTCCAAGTGGATCAAGGACCTCCACATCAAACCAGACACACTCAAACTAATAGAAGAAAAACTAGGGAAGCATCTGGAACACATGGGCACTGGAAAAATTTTCCTAAACTAAACAACAATGGCTTACGCTCTAAGATCAAGAATCGACAAATGGGATCTCATAAAACTGTAAAGCTTTTGTAAGGCAAAGGACACTGTGGTTAGGACAAAACGGCAACCAACAGATTGGGAAAAGATCTTTACCAATCCTACAACAGATAGAGGCCTTATATCCAAAATATACAAAGAACTCAAGAAGTTAGACCGCAGGGAAACAAATAACCCTATTAAAAAATGGGGTTCAGAGCTAAACAAAGAATTCACAGCTGAGGAATGCCAAATGGCTGAGAAACACCTAAAGAAATGTTCAACATCTTTAGTCATAAGGGAAATGCAAATCAAAACAACCCTGAGATTTCACCTCACACCAGTGAGAATGGCTATGATCAAAAACTCAGGGGACAACAGATACTGGCGAGGATGTGGAGAAAGAGGAACACTCCTCCATTGTTGGTGGGATTGCAAACTGGTACAACCATTCTGGAAATCAGTCTGGAGGATCCTCAGAAAATTGGACATTGAACTGCCTGAGGATCCAGCTATACCTCTCTTGGGCATATACCCAAAAGATGCCCCAACATATAAAAAAGACACGTGCTCCACTATGTTCATTGCAGCCTTTTTATAATAGCCAGAAGCTGGAAAGAACCCAGATGCCCTTCAACAGAGGAATGGATACAGAAAATGTGGTACATCTCATCTACACAATGGAATATTACTCAGCTATCAAAAACAACGAGTTTATGAAATTCGTAGGCAAATGGTTGGAACTGGAAAACATCATCCTGAGTGAGCTAACCCAATCCCAGAAAGACATACATGGTATGCACTCATTGATAAGTGGCTATTAGCCCAAATGCTTGAATTACCCTAGATGCCTAGAAGAAATGAAACTCAAGACGGATGATCAAAATGTGAATGCTTCACTCCTTCTTTAAAAGGGGAACATGAATACCCTTGGCAGGGAAGAGAGAGGCAAAGATTAAAACAGAGACTGAAGGAACACCCATTCAGAGCCTGCCCCACATGTGGCCCATACATATACAGCAACCCAATTAGACAAGATGGATGAAGCAAAGAAGTGCAGACTGACAGGAGCAGGATGTAGATCGCTCCTGAGAGACACAGCCAGAATACAGCAAATACAGAGGCGAATGCCAGCAGCAAACCACTGAACTGAGAATAGGACCCCCGTTTAAGGAATCAGAGAAAGAACTGGAAGAGCTTGAAGGGGCTCGAGTCCCCATATGTACAACAATGTTAAGCAACCAGAGCTTCCAGGGACTAAGCCACTACCTAAAGACTATACATGGACTGACCGTGGACTCTGACCTCATAGGTAGCAATGAATATCCTAGTAAGAGCACCAGTGGTAGGAGAAGCCCTGGGTCCTGCTAAGACTGAACCCCCAGTGAACTAGACTGGTGGGGGGAGGGCGGCAATGGGGGGAGGGTCGGGAGGGGAACACCCATAAGGAAGGGGAGGGGGGAGGGGGATGTTTGCCCGGATACCGGGAAAGGGACTAACACTCAAAATGTATATAAGAAATACTCAAGTTAATAAAAAAAAGAAAAGAAAAAAAATATAGTAAAAATGGCCATTTTGCCAAAGGCAATCTACAGATTCAATGCAATCCCCATCAAAATTCCTACCCGATTCTTTCTAGAGATGAAAAGTGCAATTTGCAAGTTCATTTGGAGAAACAAAAAACCCAGGTTAGTGCAAACTATACTCAACAATAAAAGAACTTCTGGGGGAATCACTATCCCTGACTTCAAGCAGTATTACGGAACAAAAGTCATAAAAACTGTATGGTATTGGTATAGAGACAGGCAGGTAGATAAGTGGAGCAGAATTGAAGAGCCAAAGGTGAATCCACACACCTATGGCCACTTGATCTTTGATATGGGAGCTAAAACCATCCAATGGAAGAAAGATAGCATATTAAACAAATGGTGCTGGTTCGACTGGAGGTCAGCATGTAGAGGAATGCAAATCGATCCATTCTTATCACCATGTACAAAGCTTAAGTCCAAGTGGATCAAGGACCTCCACATAAGACCAGATACACTCAAACTAATAGAAGACAAAGTGTGGAAGAGTCTCGAACACATGGGCACTGAGGAAAATTTCCTGAACAAAACACCAATGGCTTATGCAATAAGATCAAGAGTAGACAAATGGGACCTCATAAAACTGCAAAGCTTTTGTAAAGCAGGGCACCCTGTCATTGGGACCGATCGACAGCCAACATATTGGGAAAAGATCTTTGCCACCCTGCATCTGATGGAGGGGTGGTGTCCAAGGTATTCAAAGAGCTCAGGAGGTTGACTCCAGAGAGCCAAGTCACCCTATTAAAAAACGGGGTGCAGAGCTAAGCAAAACATTCTCAGCTAAGGATTATTGAATAGCAGAAAGGCACCTAAAGAGATGTTCAACATCCTTAGTCATCAGGGAAATGCAAATCAAAACAATCCTGAGATTCCACCTCACACCAGGCAGAATTACTAAGATCAAATACTCAGGTGACAGCAGATACGGGCGAGGATGCGGAGGAAGAGGAACACTCCTCCATTGTTGGTGGGATTGCAGACTGGTGCAACCACTCTGGAAATCAGTCTGGAGGTTCCTCAGAAAATTGGACATTCCACTACCTGAGGACCCAGCTATGCATCTCTTGGGCGTATACCCAAAAGATGCTCCAACATACAACAAAAACACCTGCTCCACTATGTTCATAGCAGCCTTATTTATAAAAGCCAGAAGCTGAAAAGAACCCAGATGCCCTTCAACAGAGGAATGGATTAAAAAAAATGTGGTACATCTACACAATGGACTACTACTCAGCTATCAAAAACAATGACTTTGTGAAATTCATAGGCAAATGGAATGAACTAGAAAATATCATCCTGAGTGAGGTAACCCAGTCACAGAAAAGCACACTTGCTATGCACTCATTGATAAGTGGATATTAGCCAAAAAGCTCAAATTACCCAAGATGCAATCTACAGACCACAGGAAATTCAAGAAGAAGGATGACCCAAAATGCAGATGTTCCCACTCCTTCTTAAAAGGGGGAAGATATTCATAGGCGGGGATATGGAAGCAAAGTTTAGAGCAGCAACTCAAGGAATGGCCATTCAGAGCCTGACACACATGTGGCCCATGTATATACAGCCACCAAAACTAGATAAGATTGATGAAGCTAAAATGTGAATGAAGAAAGGGACTGGATGTAGATCTCTCCTGAGAGACACATCCAGAGCATGTTTAATACAGAGGTCAATGCTAGCAGCAAACCACCAAACTGAGAACAGGACCCCCTTGGGAGGAATTAGAGGAAGTATTGAAATAGTTGAAGGAGCTTGTAATCCCATAAAAACAACAATGCCAACTAACCAGAACTTCAAGGGAAAAATCTCCTACTGAAAGACTATACATGGACTGACCCAGGGCTCCAACTGCATATGTAGCAGAGAATAACTTTGTTGGGGCACCAGCGGAAGGGAAAGCCCTTGGTCTTGCCAAGGTTGGACCCCAAGTGCAGGGGAATATGGAGGAGGGCAATAAGGGGGATATATGGGGGAAATACCCATATGGGGGAGGGGGAGGAGAGGGAATGGGAGCTTATGGACAGGAAACTGGGAAGGGAATAACCTTTGAAATGTAAGTAAAGAATGTATAATAAAAAATTTTAAAAAGAAATTAGAAGATCAAAGAGTGGAAGCCTTAGTTCTTAGAAGAGAGAACAAAATATTCACAAGTGGAGATTCAGAAACTAAGTGTGGAGCAGAGACTGAAGGAAAGGTCATCCAGAGACGGCCCCACCAGAGAATCTGTCCCATATACTGACACCAAACCTAGACAATATTGTGTATGCCAAGGAGTGCATGCTGACAGTTGTCTGATATAACTGTCTCCTGAGAGCCTCAGTCAGTCTGACAAATACAGAGGCAGGGTTTGCAGCCAACCATTTAACTGAGAACAGGGTCCCTAATGGAGGAGTTAAAGGACTCCAGGAGCTGAAGGGGTTTGCAACCCCATAGGAAGAACAATGATATCAACCCATCTGACTCTTCAGAGTTTCCAGAGACTAAACCACCAATCAAAGTGTACACATGAAGGGACCCATGACTCCAACCACACATGTAGCAGAGGATGGCCTTTTTGGGCATCAGTGAGAGGAGAAGCTCTTGTTCCTGTGAAGGTTCATGCCCAGGTATAGGGGAAAGCCAGGGCAGGGAGAAGGGAGGGAATGCGAGGGTCTGTGGTGGAACACTTTCATCGAGGCAGGGGAAGGGGGCCTGGGATGGGAGACTCCAGAGGGGAAATCTGGGAAAGGGATAACATCTGAAATGTAAGTAAAAAAATCCAATAAAAAATTGAAAAAAATATATCATCCCGAGTGAGTTAACCCAGTCACAAAAAAAAAAAAAAAAAAAAAAAAAAAAAAAAAAAAAAAAAACCACATGGTATGCAATCACTGATAAGTGGATATTAGCCCAAAAGCTTGGAATAGCTAAGAAAAAATTCACAGATAATATGAAGCCCAAGAAGAAGGAAGACCAAAATGTGGGTGCTTCATTCATTCTTAGAGGGGAGAACCAAATACTCACAGGTGGAAATATAGGGACACAGAGTGGAGCAGGAACTGAAGAAAAGGTCATCCAGACACTGCCCCATCTGGGCATCTATCCCATATGCTGCCACCAACCCAGTTAATATTGCTAATGCTATGAAATGCTTGCTAACAGGAGCCAGATATGGATGTCTTCTGAGAGACTCTGCCAGAGCCCTATTAATACAGATGAGGATGGTTGCAGTCAGTCATCGGACTGAACTAGGGGACGCTAATAGAGGAGTTAGAGAAAAGACTGATGGAGCCAAATGGGCTTGCTCCTCTATAGGAAGAACATCAATATCAACCAACCAAACCACACCAGAGTTCCCAGGGACTAAACCACAAGCCAGTGAGTACACATGGAGGGACCTTTTACTCCAGCCACATATGTAGCAGAGGATAGAATTGTCCAGCATTAATTGGAAGAAAAGCCCTTGGTCCTGTGAAGTCTTGTATCCCCAATGTAATGCCAGGGAGTTGAGGTTGGAGTGCCTGGGTCAGAATGGGAGGATCTTCACAGAAGCAGGGGGAAGGAGGAGGAGATATGAGGGAGGCAATAACATTTGAAATATAAATACATAAAATATCCAAGGGAAATAAATTTTAAAAAAATAAAGGAAATACTGGGACAAAGTGTGGAACAGAGACTGAAGGAAAGTCATCTAGAGACTGTCCCACCTGGGGTTCCAACCATTATCCAACCATTATACACACACCAATCTCAGACACTATTTCTGATGCCAAAAAGTGCTTGATGACAGGAACCTGTTATAGCTATCCCTTGAGAGGCTCTGCCAGAGTCTGACAAATACAGAATGAGGCTCACAGCCAACCATTTAACTGAGCATGTGGACCACAGTGGAGAAGTTAGAGAAAGGACTGAAGGAGCTGAAGGGGTTTGCAAACTAACCAGACCTGCCAGAGCTCCTACCAACCAAAGAATAAACATGGAGGGACCCGTGGCTCCAGCAGCATATGTAGCAAAGGATAGCATTGACTAGCATCACTAGAGGAGAAAACCTTGGTCCTGTGATGGATCTTTTCCCTAGTGTTGGGAAATGCCAAGGCAGTGAAGTGGTAGTGGGTAGGTGGGAGAGCGAGCATCCTCATGGAAGCAGGAGAAGGGGTAATGGGAGAGGAGGGTTCTGGGGGAAAAACTGGGAAACTGGTAACATTTGAAATGTAAATACATAAATTTCCAATGAAAATAGCTAATAAAAAGAATCTATTGTAAATAGTATTTCCACAATCTCATTACCATATTTATTGTTTTTATACACAATAGCTAGTGATTTCTATAAGTTGATTTTGTATCCTAACACGTTTCTGAAACAAGTCATCATTTCTAGATATATTTTGGTAAAGTTTTTGAAAGTATATGTAATCTGCAAATAGGAACATTTTTTTTCTTTTATCCTTTTTTGTATTCCTTAAATTTCCCTCGCCTAACTTATTACTCCAGCTAGTGCTTAAAGTACTATACTGAGAAGGGTAGAGATGGTGGATAGCCTTTCTGTTCTGATTTAAATGCCATTGCTTTCTGTTTTTCACTATTTAAATGACACTGACTGTGGCTTTGCCATACAAGCCATTATTACAATGAGGTATGTGTCTTCCAGACGTATCCACACTAGGATTTTCATCATGAAGTCATGCTGGATTTTGTTAAAACATTTTCTGTATCTCTTGAGAATACCAGATAATTTTATCTTTAAGTCTATTATATGATTTATTGTATCTATTAACTTATGTATGTTGAAGCATCCTTGCATCTGCGATAACAATATCTTGATTGTGGTGGATAAACTTTGTGATATATACCAGAACTTTAAGTATTTCATTGAGTTTTACATGTGTGTTGATTAGAGATACGGTATGAAGTTGTAAAGTTGTCTTTCTTTGTCTCTTCCATTTTTTATTCTTTTGGTCATGTGTCTCACATTGGATCTACTCTGCGTCAGATTGATTTGGATTATGAGCTAGGCCTGGGACTGTGGAGATAACATGGTTCTGAGGAAATGAGCAGGCAAAATTGGTGTGTGAGCTATGCATTATGAATTAAGCTAGATGTATGGAGCCGGTATGAGTGAGCTTGGTTCTGAGGTTTTTCTCCATGGTTAACTAGAATTTTACCACCTCACTCACAATGTCTCATTTAAATGGGCAAAGTGTAAAAAAAAAAAAAAAAAAAAAAAAACAGAAGGAATCTCAGTCTTTGTAATGATCACGGCCTATTAAGGAGGGACTCAAAATAGACATTGTACATTGACTGAAGATCTATTACAGTTGCTTATTCCAGAGAAAAAGGCATGTTGAAATTACAGAGAAGTATTTAATTGATTTACAAGCATAACTTTTACATATATCCCTAAAGCAGCATTTGTTGATGATAAAGTAGTAAGTTAGTTGCAATTGTATTTACTGATTTTTTTCTCATTATGAAAAATACCTTTCAGTATTTGGTAGGGTGTTGGACTACATACCTTCAATCTATGTCCATGTTAAGGTTCTAGGGTTTGCTGGTAATGTTTATAATATTTGATGAATATCATTTATTTATTTAAGATGGGAATAAAAGAAAACTTTATTAACTTTCTTATTAAAAATACTATATTCTATGTTTAATTTTCCCTACATCTGTAGAAATGGCTTTCAGTGTCAATAATGCTATCTTTCTAGCTAGTTTATTTTTATCCATTTAATAGAATACTGTGTTTTTTTCCTAAATTCTAAAACTATTTTTCAATAAAATAAAAACCATAGGAGCTGAACAATATCTGAGTCCAAGTAGAATTTCCTGAAAGTCAACACCAAAAGCAGTAAGAATGAGGTCTAGGGAGGACAGCAGAGAGGCTAGCATCCAGCACTCAGTGTTAGCAGCATGCTATAAAAACATTTCCAGGATGTTGATAGAACTCTGGTTCAGAAATGAAGTCAGGAGCTAAGGAAAAAGGGCAAATAAATGATTCAGCAGAAAGATATTTAGAGGAACTTGTTTCTTCCATGTATCTTCTTGGGCCCCTTAAAATGTTTATGGTATGGTATGATATGATATGATATGAGATGAGATAATATTATATAGCATGATATAATATATGGTATTGGAAAGTATATTTTATTTTTCTGAATGCTGTCACAAAATGTTTGACAGAAGTAACTCAAGGCAGGAAAGACTCATTCTAATCTACAGTTTTATCACATAGTTCATCCTGGGAGAAATTAGGCGTTTGAGCCAGCTCGCATTGCATCTACAATCAAGAAGTGAGAGGGAAATGGAAGAATCCTCTTTTATTAGTTAGATTGTTCTTTTTATTCAGTCTGTGACTACCTCTCATGAGCTAGTGCAAAGCACCTTCAGTATGCAGAGTCCTGCCTTAGTCAAACGTCTCTGAAATAGCCCTGCAGATTTATCCCTTTGGACATTTCCATGGGAAGTCTAAATCCTACTAGTGTGAAAGTATAGAGTAACAATCATGGAAAGTATTGGAAATTTTATCACTAGAATAGCTAGGAAGCCTCACTGAAGACTCTATGTTTCAACTGTTTTCACCTAAATGATTTCTTATATTCACTGATTTAAATCATGCTTATTTATTATATGGTCACTTTTAGCCCTGTATGTCAGTCCGTTCATTGGTTGGTTAAAAAAATATTTTTACATTTTTAATTTAAAAATATGATTATTATACATTGTTTTTCAACTGCTCCATCTAGAACTTTCTATTGTTTAATTTGATTCCAATCATTCAGTTTCATGCTGAGTTCTGGTATGGTATCACATCAAATGGTTCTCTTCTTGTCCATATACTCTGTTTTTACCTACTTCTTGTTGGAAAGGTTATGTCTTCTAAGATGGTACTCTCAGAATGCTGCAATAAAGAGACTGATGGTCTTAATCTCTATCTTAGATTCCATAGCACATAAACTTTGGGCAATTCTCATACACATTTTATCATTTGATGCTCAAACACCCACTTTTTTGCTCCCCTTGGCATTACTATTAAGTAAATAAGAAACAAAATCTTCCTTTCTCCATAAAGGCCTCACACACATTCCTGTGCACACACATGAAGATGCCCTTGTCCTACCCATACAATGATACCAATTTTATATTCTTTAAATTCCATTCCTTACTTCTTTCCTACATACTTTCCAATGCTTATAACCAAAATGTAAAGGAAATTAACCTAAGTGTATTTATTGATTTTATTACATAAGAATACTTTTTTGTATTGCTTTAGCAATAATCAATGCTTTCATTTGTATACTGCTTTACAATAATATATGCTAGCATTGGTATATATGGTATATATGGTATTGGTATATATTGATATATAATAACAACTCACCAGTTACACTCTCCCATGATTCTGAAATCATTATAATAAAGGATATCTTTAAAGCAAGACAGGATTTATTTTTATTATCTTAAGCTGTTGGCTACAGTGACATTTCAAATTGTGTTATATGACTTAATCAGATCATATAATTATTATCAATCCTTCAGGTTATTTATGTTTTGAAGATAAAGCTAAGTTTTGCATAGATAGAATTTATTGAATAAATTACTGAATGAGAGTAATACAGTTGTATCCATGGCATGTGCCAGATAAAATTTTAGTCTGACAAGCAAATTCCACCTTGTGGTAATTGCTTATCTTATAATCTTCAGGAATTCACTTTTAGGGTTTCCCTTGGCATGATAAAGGGGTAAGTATTTTAAGTCTTCTAGGTAATTTCTATAACACAGTTTTCTTAGTGAACGTAAAGATTCACTCCTTGTTACCAATGACAAATAGTTACTTATCAATGAAAGAGATCAAGGAGTAGGTAGCAAGGTAAGAGGGGGCTGTAACAAGTCTTAGACTGTGCATTAACTCTCACCCCATGCCTAGCTTTCATCACTCAGCAGATGCTTTTCCCCTTTATCATCTTTCCGTATACTAATTGCTTTGACAAATATTAACACAACCTTATTTTTCTTACTTTGAGTAGCTGTGGTGAGTGTCAGGGAGCATGGCTCAGAGACATGCTGAGCCACTAGCAGCAAGAAGCAGGGTGATGATCACAGTGTGGCCACTATTCTGACATTCATTTCTAAGCCTTTATTTGGGAAAGTGATTTAGATGCCTGGATGAGACCTATTTTTCACTTGTTCTTTGTACTTGCACCTTCTTATGTGCATGATGGATAGTCAGGGTGACAGGCAGCATCTGCCCCTGATGGCATGTTATGTTGTCCTGTAGAGAGGTAATACAGCCCAGTGCAGGAGCTCAGGTAGGGCCAGTGAGGGATCACACATTGTAACTCAAATTCTGTCCTTTAAACTTGAGTGGTGACCTTGCAGAAAATGCTTAAGAAAACTATAGCTCTGAGGGAGTTTTTTTCCTGCTATAAACATGGAAGAAAACAGCTTTTCAGCTTTTAGTAAACAACAAAAATAATCTATGGGAATGTGCCTCATAATAGAATGCTTTGCAGAAAAGGGAAGCTAGCTGCGTGCAAAGGACTTCACATTGCATTTGTTCAGGAAATATAAAATTCATTCCAAACCAGTTGGAGAGAAATGTATATGGTCTCATCAGAACACTTTTGAAAAATAACCAGAAGTTTTATCTATTCTTCTTAGTTTCCTGAGAAGAATATACTTACTAGATCTGAGGGATGGGTAGAGTGCATCTCAGCAAAGCAGAAACTGGGAAATACTTCCCCCTACATTACAAAGATGTCTGAATAGAGCTCTGTTTCTAATGTAAAAGATAGATTCTGTTGGATTCCAGTCCAAAAATAAGAGTCTTTTACTAGGAGGCAGATAGTTTGCGAAGGAGCACTACAAAAGAGGCCTTTGAAGAACAGACAATGCCCATTTTTCTGCAATGCTTCTTATATTGACATGTCTACACCTTTGAGGGAAAAAGCCTAGAGTATTTCACATTTTAAAAGACTGACACCTTGAAAATTGAATTTTTATTGTAAACTTGGCATTGAGTAGCTACATGGTTTTCTTTTGTGTAGATTTGGTAAAATGTATTGGGCCAATCTATTTTTTAAATTATTATTTTTTTTTACTTATTCACCTTACATCATACTCACTGCCCTGTCCGAGTCACTTTCTTCCATAATCCTTCCCACTTCCCTTTCCCCTTCTCCTCTGAGTGTGCGGGGGTGCCCCTGGGTATCTAACCCCCACCTAGGCATTTCACATCTCTGTGAAGCTATATGCTTCCTTCCCCACTAAGGCCAAAGAAGGCAGCCCAGCTAGTAGAACATACCCCAAGTACTAGCAACAACTTTTGGGATAATCCCATTCCAGTTCAGGACACATATGATGATTGAACTGCACATCTGCTACATATGTGCAGGGAGGCCTAGGTCCAGCCTGTATATGTTCTTTGATTGGTGGTTCAGACTCTGAGAACCCCAAGGATCTAAGTTAGTTGACATTATTGGTCTTCTTCTGGAGTTTCTATCCCCTTTCAGTGCCCATGCTCTTTCGTTCTACTCTTCCATAATAATCCCCAAGCTCCATCCACTTCTTAACTGTTTGCCAATCTATGAATATTAGATGGTACCATTAATTTTCACTCTTTCCTCTGGTAGTTGACGCAAATTTAAATGCATTTTGAGTCTACAAGCATGTCTTCATTTCTTGCCACTCATTGGTTCTCACAAGTTCTCACAGGTTAACCTGTTTCAGCACATATTAAAATCAGTTATGTGTGCAGCCTTTGGGCAGGTACTTGTTTTATACTTTGCCTCAGTTTCTTCATTTGCCACATGGAGTTTTCACTGGTTAAGCATGCTTCATTATTGGAGTATTAAGAGAGAAAATAAGAACCAGACACATGAAAGACAATGACAAATATATACGAGACACTAAGTAGAGACTGACTTCTTAACTAATCTATCACTTAGGACCAGAGACTCTTATGCTTCTTCAACATTCCACTAACCTTCCTCTAAAATCAAGGTAGTCTTAATTTTTTTTGAGAGATGAGGAAAAGCCCTTTGTTTTCAATGATTACATTTGGAGAATTCATTGGTTTCCCCTTTGCTTCAGTTTTCTCAGTTGGCACACAGAGTTATCACTACCTCACATATATGCCAAAATTTCATTTGTCAGATAAGTTTCCACCATCTAAAGCTATATGACTAAAGTAGCACACATGAACATATACATTAATGCATGTAAAATAATGTCTATCTAGATTTTAAATGGTAGATCATGTATATATGTAATAAGAAAGGAAGTTTTCATCTCCTTTGACTTCCAGTGAAACATGTAAATTAAAATTTGAAGTGTTTTCTAGAATTCATCAAGCCTTTAGGATGATATACTAGAGTTATGGTTCTTGTATTTTTCCAAATATTCATATGCATATCACTATAATGTGTTTCCAAATTCACCTCCTACATCAAACAGAAGTTTCCTGATGAGGTTATTAGAAGTCTATAATGACTTCTCAAGAAATATGTGGGAGAAAGTGACACATATTATTACATTGTATAAATTCTTCAGAACATTAAACTTAATATTTTGTTCTCTAAAATGTACTCTCTTTGGTGGATATAATTATTGTGAATGTGAGAAAAGCTGACTCTGAATCATTTAAGACTTCAGCATTCATAAATAATGCCCAGCAGTGCTTATTTATAAGATTGATGTTTAGGGAATAATTCATATAATGAAGTCTTATTGTGTTTCAGGAAAATCAGCAACCAAGTTAACTGTTTGTCCTATGTGGAGATGAGTCAATATGGACATTTTACAATGAGGAACAGTCTCCCTCTTGGTTACAAAAGGCCATTACTGAAGTGTTCAAAGGGTTCTAAAGGTGAAATCATTTTAAGAATTATTTTCTTGGGATAGCAGGGTCATGGGAGAAGTGGGAGTTGAAATGTGCCACCAGTGATAAGCTCAGTCAAACTAAATGTCATGATTAATTTTTAATTATTATCTAGAGATTAACTCACATTCATGCTTGTAACAAAGCTTTATCCATAGGGAGTGATTTTGTCTAGCTATTGGAAAGTTTCTTTCCAATAAATTTCCTTAATACCTTTCAACATTACGAAGTCATTTTTTGGTTTTTAAAGAATGCCTAATTTTCAAAACTAAATTGTTATAAAAAAAGAGAGAGCAATTATGAATCTCAAATAGCTTATTGCTACTTTTTTACCTGTGTGTGTGTGTGTTTGTGTGTGTATGTGTGTGTGTGTGTGTGTGTGTGTGTGTGTGTGTGTGTGTGTACAGTAGAGAGTATTCTTTGGGTGGGAGTTAAGTGAACACTCCAGAATGAGTATTTCCATGAGAAACCTTGATGCAGTACAGATGGAGTTACTTTAGAGCAAGAAAGGATCATGTTAGATACATGAAGGTAATTCTATTTTTTTAAATGATGAAAATAATAGCAAAGCATTAACGTTTAGAGATCTACTCCAAAATATGTGTTTCTAGTTTGTTATAAAAGGGAGAAACTTCCAAGTTGAGGAAGCAACTATTTTTTTTTATTAACTTGAGTATTTCTTATATACATTTCGAGTGTTATTCCCTTTCCCGGTTTCCGGGCAAACATCCCCCTCCCCCCTCCCCTTCCTTATGGGTGTTCCCCTCCCCATCCTCCCCCCCTTGCCGCCCTCCCCCCAACAATCTAGTTCACTGGGGGTTCAGTCTTAGCAGGACCCAGGGCTTCCCCTTCCACTGGTGCTCTTACTAGGATATTCATTGCTACCTATGAGGTCAGAGTCCAGGGTCAGTCCATGTATACTCTTTAGGTAGTGGCTTAGTCCCTGGAAGCTCTGGTTGCTTGGCATTGTTGTACATATGGGGTCTCGAGCCCCTTCAAGCTCTTCCAGTTCTTTCTCTGATTCTTTCAACGGGGGTCCTATTCTCAATTCAGTGGTTTGCTGCTGGCATACGCCTCTGTGTTTGCTGTATTCTGGCTGTATCTCTCAGGAGAGATCTACATCCGGCTCCTGTCAGTCTGCACTTCTTTGCTTCATCCATCTTGTGTAATTGGATGGCTGTATATGCATGGGCCACATGTGGGGCAGGCTCTGAAAGGGTGTTCCTTCTGTGTCTGTTTTAATCTTTGCCTCTCTATTCCCTGCTAAGGGTATTCTTGTTCCCCTTTTAAATAAGCAGTGAAGCATTCACATTTTGATCATCCGTCTTGAGTTTCATTTGTTCTAGGCATCTAGGGTAATTCAAGCATTTGAGCTAATAGCCACTTATCAATGAGTGCATACCATGTGTGTTTTTCTGTGATTGGGTTACCTCACACAGGATGATATTTTACAGTTCCGACCATTTGCCTACGAATTTCATAAAGTCATTGTTTTTGATAGCTGAGTAATATTCCATTGTGTAGATGTACCACATTTTCTGTATATTCCTCTGTTGAAGGGCACCTGGGTTCTTTCCAGCTTCTGGCTATTATAAATAACGCTGCGATGAACATAGTGGAGCACGTGTCTTTTTTATATGTTGGGGCGTCTTTTGGGTATATGCCCAAGAGAGGTATAGCTGGATCCTCAGGCAGTTCAATGTCCAATTTTCTGAGGAACCTCCAGACTGATTTCCAGAATGGTTTTACCAGTCTGCAATCCCACCAACAATGGAGGAGTGTTTCCCTTTCTCAGCATCCTCGCCAGCATCTGCTGTCACCTGAGTTTTTGATCTTAGCCATTCTCACTGGTGTGAGGTGAAATCTCAGGGTTGTTTTGATTTGCATTTCCCTTATGACTAAAGATGTTGAACATTTCTTTAGGTGTTTCTCAGCCATTCGGCATTCCTCAGCTGTGAATTCTTTGTTTAGCTCTGAAGCCCATTTTTTAATAGGGTTATTTGTCTCCCTGCGGTCTAACTTCCTGAGTTCTTTGTATATTTTGGATATAAGGCCTCTATCTGTTCTAGGATTGGTAAAGATCTTTTCCCAATCTGTTGGTTGGCGTTTTGTCCTAACCAGAGTGTCCTTTGCCTTACAGAACCTTGGCAGTTTTATGAGATCCCATTTGTCGATTCTTGATCTTAGAGCATAATCCATTGGTGTTTTGTTCAGGAAATTTTTTCCAGTGCCCATGTGTTCCAGATGCTTCCCTAATTTTTTCTTCTATTAGATTGAGTGTATCTGGTTTGATGTGGAGGTCCTTGATCCACTTGGACTTAAGCTTTGTACTGGGTGATAAGCATGGATCGATCTGCATTCTTCTACATGTTGACCTCCAGTTGAACCAGCACCATTTGCTGAAAATGCTATCTTTTTTCCATTGGATGGTTTTGGCTCCTTTGTCAAAATTCAAGTGCCCATAGGTGTGTGGGTTCATTGCTGTGTCTTCAATTCTGTTCCATTGGTCTATCTGTCTGTCTCTGTACCAATACCATGCAGTTTTTATCACTATTGCTCTGTAATACTGCTTGAGTTCAGGGATAGTGATTCCCCCTGAAGTCCTTTTTTTGTTGATGATAGTTTTAGCTATCCTGGGTTTTTTGTTATTCCAGATGAATTTGCAAATTGTTCTGTCTAACTCTGTGAAGAATTGGGTTGGTATTTTGATGGGGGATTGCATTGAATCTGTAGATCGCTTTTGGTAAAATGGCCATTTTTATTATATTAATCCTGCCAATCCATGAGCATGGGAGATCTTTCCATCTTCTGAGGACTTCTTCACTTTCTTTTGTCAGAGTCTTGAAGTTCTTATTGTACAAATTTTTACTTGCTTGGTTAAAGTCACACCGAGGTACTTTATATTATTTGGGTCTATTATGAAGGGTGTCATTTCCCTAATTTCTTTCTTGGTTTGTTTCTCTTTTGTGTAGAGGAAGGCTACTGATTTATTTGAGCTAATTTTATACCCAGCCACTTTGCTGAAGTTGTTTATCAGCTTTAGTAGTTCTCTGGTGGAACTTTTGGGATCACTTAAATATACTAGCCTATCATCTGCAAATAGTGATATTTTGACTTCTTCTTTTCCGATCTGTATCCCCTTGACCTCCTTTTGTTGTCTGATTGCTCTGGCTAGAACTTCAATAACTATATTGAATAAGTAGGGAGAGAGTGGGCAGCCTTGTCTAGTCCCTGATTTTAGTGGGATTGCTTCAAGTTTCTCTCCATTTAGTTTAATGTTAGCAACTGGTTTGCTGTATATGGCTTTTACTATGTTCAGGTATGGGCCTTGAATTCCTATTGTTTCCAGGACTTTTATCATGAAGGGGTGTTGAATTTTGTCAAATGCTTTATCAGCATCTGATGAAATGATCATGTGGTTTTGTTCTTTCAGTTTGTCTATATAATGGATCACGTTGATGGTTTTCCATATATTAAACCATCCTTGCATGCCTGGGATGAAGCCTACTTGATCATGGTGGATGATTGTTTTGATGTGCTCTTGGATTCGGTTTGCCAGAATTTTATTGAGTATTTTTGCGTCAATATTCATATGGGAAATTGGTCTGAAGTTCTCTTTCTTTGTTGGGTCTTTGTGTGGGGGTCTTCACTTCTTCTACCACATTGCCTTCACCTCCATCAGACTCCTGAACTACCCAGGTTAGTTTCCACCACCCCCAACCCCCATTTTCCCTGTTCTATGTATCATCTCGGCCAAGACAGGTTTCCCTGAGCAGCCTGTCATCCTAGAAGGAAATTTTTCCTGACCCCTCTCCACCCACATTTATCAAACTTGAGCCTCCTGTAACATACAGACATGAAGGTCAAGAACTATACAGCCCAAGGATGCCCATCAGAGGCCTGCCACTCCAGGAACATCTAGGTCACCTCCCTCCTAATACCTACTCCATCAAGAACATTGAGGGACCAAAAACAACTAGATGGCTAAAGACCCTATAAAAAATAAAACTAACAAGACCTACAGCAATATGACATCTTCAAAGCAAAGCTACAGCACAACAACAGGCCCTGGAGATCTTAACATAATGTCAACAGAAGAAACTGAGCTTAAATCCAATCTTATAAAGATGATAAAGGCCTTTAAATAGGAAGCAAATAAATCTCCTAAAGACATAAAGGAAAATGAAATTAAACAGAAGAAGGAAATAAGTGAAACTAATCAAGACCTGAAAGTAGAAATAGAAGCAGTAGAAGGAACACAGACAGGAAATACTGGAGATGGAAAACATAGGGTAAAGAACAGAAACAATAGATGCAAGCATCACCAAAGAATACCAGAGATGCAAGAGGGAATCTCATGGGTATAAGATACAATAGAAGTAATTGAATCATCAGTCAAAGAAAATTTAAAGCTAAAACATTCCTAATACAAAACATCCAGGAAATTTGGGATACCATGAAAACATACAAGAAATAGCAATAGAAGAAAATGAAGAATCCTGGCTCCAAAGCTCAAAAAATATTCAACAAAATCATAAAAGGAAGCTTTCCCAACCCAAATAAAGAGATGCCTATAAACATACAAGAGGCTTACAGAACAGCAACTAGAATGGGTCAGAAAAGAAATAGCATGATAGACAAAACCTCCAGAACAAAGAAAGAATATTAAAAGCAGCAATGGAAAAAGGACTGATTATATACAAAGGCAGACGTGTTAGAATTATACCAGACTTCTCAACAGGGATTCTAAAAGATAGAAGAGCTTGAATAAATACTTGCAACTGGTTAAAAAAAAACATAGATGCCCACCTAGACTATTATACCCAGCAAAATTCTCAATCAACATATATAGAGAAAACAAGATACTTTAAGCAAAATCCAAACTCAAACAATAACTGTCCACAAATCCAGCCCTAAAGAAAATACTAGAAGAAAAACTCCAATCCAAGAAGGATAACCACATTAAAAAAAAACCTTCAGGAAATAATTAATTCCCAACCAGCAAAAACAAGGAAAACACACACACACACACACACACACACACACGCACACACCAACACCAACATCCAAATAACTGGAAATAACAATCACTCATTACTAATATATCTCAATATCAATGGGTTCAATACCCCAATAATCTGTTAGATACAGGCTAACTGAGTCTATCATTCTGCTGCATACAAGAAATACATCTCAGCAATAAAGATAGACATTGCCTCAGTATAAAGTGATGGAAAAAATTTCACCAAGCAAATGGATCCAAGAAGCAATCTGGAGTAGCCATTCTAATATCTAATAAAATATACTTCAAACAAAATTAATCAAAAGAGACATGGAAGGAGACTTCATATTCCTCAAAGGAAAAATATACCAAGACATTATCTCAAATCATAACATCTAAACCCCAAACAGAAAGGTACACACATTTGTAAAAGAAACATTGCTAAAGTTTATGTCTCACATCAATCCCCACATATTAATAGTGAGAAACTTCAACCTACACTTTTACTGATTGATAGGACATACAGAAAACAAACAAAACAGAGAAGTAATGGAGCTAACAGACATTATGAATCAAATGGACCTAACAGATGTCTAAAGACTACTTCACCCAAACACAAAAGAATATATCTTCTTCTCAGTACCTTATGGATCCTCTCCAAGATTTGTGATATAGTCAGACATAAAGCAAGTGTCAACAGATATAAGAAAATTGAAACAATGTCTTGTGTCTTATCAGACCACCATGAATTAAAGCATTCCATTTCAATTGTATTTCAGTAACAAAAGAAACCCTGGAAATCATAAACACTGATGGAAATTAAACAACTCTTTACTCAATGATTTCTGGGTCACAGAAGAAATAATGAAAGAAATTAAAGACTTTCTAACATTCAATGAAGAGGAAGCCACAACATACCCAAATTTGTGGGTCACAATGATAAAAGTGGTAAGAGAAAGCCCTCAGTACCTCCATAAAGAAATTAGAAGGTTTTCATGCCAGCAATTTCAAAAAAGAGAGCACTCAAAAGAGGAATAGAAGTAGGAAAAAATAAAAACCAGGGCTGAAACCAATCAACCAGAAACAAGAAAAGCAAAAATCAGTAGAAAATTCAATTATTCAAGGTCTTACTTCAAAAGCCTGTGCTCAACAAAATTAGAAAATATTAATGAAATGACTATTTTGAGACACATACCACTTTCAAAAGTTAAGTCAAGATCAGATAAACTATTTAAATAATGCCATAACCACTGAAGAAAGGGAAGCATTTACTGAAAGTTCCCCCAGCAAAAGAAAACCCAGGGCCAGAAGGGCACAAAATTCGTCCAGACTTTCAAAGAGCTAATAGCAATACTCCTCAAACTATTCCACTTTTTTAGAAACAGAAAGAAAGCTGCCAAATTCATTGAATGAGGCCACAGTCATCATGATACCTAACCACACAAATACACAACAAAGAACAAGAATTTTAAACTGATTTCTCTTATGAACACTGATATGAAAATAACCAATAAAATACTTGTAAACAGAATCCAGGGACACATGAAAGACAACAAACATTAAGATGAAATATGATTTCTTCCGGTTTCCACCTGTGACCAGAGCTAACAATATGCCATAGTTCTCTGTACACAGATCACATGGGGAGAGAGCTGGATTCTTAGAAGTGCAGAAAATCCTGAGAGCACAGGGGAGACCACCACTTCTGCTCACATTCCTGGCTCAAGAGGAAGCAGCCTGGAGCCCTTTAGCCCCAGAATGGATGAGCAGTCTAAATATAGTAAAAGCCATATACAGCAAACCAGTTGCTAACATTAAACTAAATAGAGAGAAACTTGAAGCAATCCCACTAAAATTAGGGACTAGACAAGGCTGCCCACTCTCTCCCTACTTATTCAATATAGTTCTTGAAGTTCTAGCCAGAGCAATCAGACAACAAAAGGAGGTCAAGGGGATACAGATCGGAAAAGAAGAAGTCAAAATATCACTATTTGCAGATGATAGGCTAGTATATTTAAGTGATCCCAAAAGTTCCACCAGAGAACTACTAAAGCTGATAAACAACTTCAGCAAAGTGACTGGGTATAAAATTAACTCAAATAAATCAGTAGCCTTCCTCTACACAAAAGAGAAACAAGCCGAGAAAGAAATCAGAGAAATGACACCCTTCATAAAGGAGCCAAATAATATAAAGTACCTCGGTGTGACTTTAACCTAGCAAGTAAAAGATTTATACAATAAGAACTTCAAAACTCTGAAGAAAGAAATTGAAGAAGACCTCCGAAGTTGGAAAGATCTCCATGCTCAGGGATTGGCAGTATTAATATAGTAAAAATGGCCATTTTACCAAAAGCGATCTACAGATTCAGTGCAATCCCCATCAAAATACCAATCCAATTCTTGAAAGAGCTAGACAGAACAATTTGCAAATTCATCTGGAATAACAAAAAACCCAGGATAGCTAAAACTATCCTCAACAATAAAAGGACTTCAGGGGGAATCACTATCCCTGAACTCAAGCAGTATTACAGAGCAATAGTGATAAAAAAACTGCGTGGTATTGGTACAGAGACAGACAGATAGACCAATGGAACAGAATTGAAGACCTAGAAATGAACCCACGCACCTATGGGCACTTGATTTTTGACAAAGGAGCCAAAAACATCCAATGGAAAAAAGATAGCATTTTCAGCAAATGGTGCTGGTTCAACTGGAGGTCAACATGTAGAAGAATGCAGATCGATCCATGCTTATCACCCTGTAGAAAGCTTAGGTCCAAGTGGATCAAGGACCTCCACATCAAACCAGATACACTCAAACTAATAGAAGAAAAACTAGGTAAGCATCTGGAACACATGGGCACTGGAAAGAATTTCCTGAACAAAACACCAATGGCTTATGCTCTAAGATCAAGAATCGACAAATGGGATCTCATAAAACTGCAAAGCTTCTGTAGGGCAAAGGATATTGTGGTTAGGACAAAATGGCAACCAAAAGATTGGGAAAAGATCTTTACCAATCCTACAACAGATAGAGGCCTTATATCCAAAATATACAAAGAACTCAAGAAGTTAGACCGCAGGGAGACAAATAACCCTATTAAAAAATGGGGTTCAGAGCTAAAGAAAGAACTCACAGCTAAGGAATGCTGAATGGCTGAGAAATACCTAAAGTAATGTTCAACATCTTTAGTCATAAGTGAAATGCAAATCAAAACAACCCTGAGATTTCACCTCACACCAGTGAGAATGGCTAAGATCAAAAACTCAGGTGACAGCAGATGCTGGCGAGGATGCTGAGAAAGAGGAACATTCCTCCATTGTTGGTGGGATTGCAGACTGGTACAACCATTCTGGAAATCAGTCTGGAGGTTCCTCAGAAAATTGGACATTGAAGTGCGTAAGGATCCAGCTATACCTCTCTTGGGCATATAACCACAAGATGCCCCAACATATAAAAAATACACGTGCTCCACTATGTTCATCGCAGCCTTATTTATAATAGCCAGAACCTGGAAAGAACCCAGATGCCCTTCAGCAGAGGAATGGATACAGAAAATGTGGTACATCTACACAATGGAATATTATTGAGCTATCAAAAACAATGACTTTATTAAATTCGTAGGCAAATGGTTGGAACTGGAAAATATCATCCTAAGTGAGGTAACCCAATCACAGAAAAACACACATGGTATGCACTCATTGATAAGTGGCTATTTGCCCAAATGCTTGAATTACCCTAGATGCCTAGAAGAAATGAAACTCAAGACGGATGATCAAAATGTGAATACTTCACTCCTTCTTTAAAAGGGGAATAAGAATACCCGTGGCAGGGAATACAGAGGCAAAGATTAAAACAGACACAGAAGGAACACCCTTTCAGAGCCTGCCCCACATGTGGCCCACACATATACAGCCATCCAATTAGACAAGATAAATGAAGCAAAGAAGTGCAGGCCCACAGGAGCCAGATGTAGATCGCTCCTGAGAGACACAGCCAGAATACAGCAAATACAGAGGTGAATGCCAGCAGCAAACCACTGAACTGAGAATAGGACCCCTGTTGAAGGAATCAGAGAAAGAACTTGAAGAGCTTGAAGGGGCTCGAGACCCCATATGTACAACAATGCCAAGCCACCAGAGCTTCCAGAGACTAAGCCACTACCTAAGGACTATACATGGAGTGATCCTGGATTCTGACCTCATAGGTAGCAATGAATATTCTAGTAAGATCACCAGTGGAAGGGGAAGCCATTCGTCCTGCTAAGACTGAACCCCCAGTGAACTAGATTGTTTGGGGGAGGGCGGCAATGGGGGGAGGATGGGGTGGAGAACAGCCATAAAGAAGGGGAGGAGGAGGGATTAGGGGGATGTTTGCCCGGAAACCGGGAAAGGGAATAACACTCGAAATGTATATAAGAAATACTCAAATTAATTAAAAAAAAAAAAGAAAACAAAAAAAAGAAAACTAAAAAAAAAAAGAAAAGGAAGCGAAAGTTGTGTCTGCCAAAATTTCCAGTCTCTGAAGAAAGAAATTGAATCAGATCTCAGAAGATGAAAAGATCTCCCATGCTCATGAATTGGCAGGATTAATATTATAAAAATGTCTATCTTGCCACAAGCAGTCTAGAGATTCAATGTAATCCCCATCAAAATGTCAACTCAATTATTCATAGAGATAGAAAGAGCAATTGGCAAATTCATTTTGAATAACAAAACAAACAAACAAACAAAACAAAAAACAGGATAGCATAAAGTATTCTATACCATAAAACAACTTCTGGGGGAATCACGATCCCTGACCTCAAGCTGTATTACAGAGCAATAGTGATTAAAAAAAAAAAAACTGTATGGTGTTGGTACAGAGATAGGCACGTGGATCAATGGAATAGAACTGAAGACCCAGAAATGAACCCAGACACCTATAGTCACATTGACAAAGGATCTAAAAACATCCAGTGGAAAAAAAGACAGCATTTTCAACAAATGGTGCTGGTTCAACTGAAGGTCAGCATGTAGAAGAATGCAAATTGATATATTGTTATTGCCCTGTACAAAGCCCAAGTCTAAGTGGATCAAGGACCTCCACATCAAACCAGATACACTCAATCTAATAGAAGAAAAAGTAGGGAAGGGTCTTGAACACATGGGTACCAGGAAAGTTTTGCTGAACAGAGCCCCATGACTTATGCTCTAAAATCAAGAATCAACAAATGGGACTTCATTAAATTGTAAAACTTCTGTAAGCAAAAGACATTGTCATTAGGACAAAATGGCAACCACCATATTGGGAAAAGTCCTTTACTAATTCTACATCCAATAGAGGGCTAATATCTAATATATACAAAGAACACAAGCAGTTAGACTCCGGAGAGTTCAACAACCCTATTAAAAATGGGATACAGAGCTAAACAAAGAATTCTCAACTGAGAAATTTCTAATGGCTGAGAAGTACCTAAAGAATTGTTGAACACCCTTAGTCATCAGGGAAATGCAAATCAAAATAACCCTGAGATTCCACCTCACACCAGTCAGAATGGCTAAGATCAAAAACTCCCGTGACAGCAGATGCTGGTGAGGATGTGGAGAAAGAGGAACACTCCTCCATTGTTGGTGGGATTGCAAGCTGGTACAACCACTTGGAAATCAGTCTAGAGTTTCCACAGAAAATTGAACATAATACTACCTGAGGACCCAGCTACACTACTCCTGGGCATATACCCAAAAGATGCTCCAAGTTTTAACAAGGACACATGCTCCACTATGTTCATCACAGTCTTATTTATAATAGCCAGAAACTGAAAAGAACCCAGATGTCACTCAACAGAGGAATGGATACAGAAAATGTGGAACATTTACACAATAGAGTACTACTAAGCTATTAAAATAATGACTACATAAAGTTCTTCAGTAAATGCATGGAACTAGAAAATATCATCCTGAGTGAGGTAATCAAGTCACCAAAAAAGTCACATGTTTTGGACTCACTGTTAGGTGGATTACCCAAGATACAACCCACAGACCATATGAAGCTCAAGAAGAAAGAACAAAGTTCAAATGCAACAGTTCTTCTTAGAAGGGGTATAAAAATATTCATAGGAGGAGATTTGGAGACAAAGTTTAGAGCAGAGACTGAAGGAAAAGCCATTCAAAGACTGCCCCACCTGGGGATCCAGCCCATTTACATACAGCCACCAAACCCAGATAATATTGCTGATGCCAAGAAGTTCTTGCTGACAGGAATCAGATATTGCTATCTCCTTAGAGGCTCTGCCAAAGCATAACAAATATAGAGGCAGACGCTTTCAGCCAACCATTGAACTGAGAATGGGTCCCCATCAATGGAGTTAGAGAAAGGATTGAAAGAGCAGAAGTGGCTTACATAAGAACATAAGAACCCCATAAGAACAACATCAACCAACCAGAGCTCCCAGGGACAAAACCACCAGGCAAAGACAGACCCATGGCTTCAGTTGCATATGTACCAGAGGATGGCCTTGTTGTCTTGTTCATCAATGGGTAAAGAAGCCTTTGGTCCTTTAACAGATTGATCCCCCAGTGTAGGGGAATGTCAGGGCAGGGAAGAGGCAAGGGGTAGAGGGATGGGTGGGTGTACACCTTCATAGAAAAAGGGGAAGGGGTCATGAGATAAGGGGTTTATGGATGGGAAATGGTGAACAGGGTTAACATTTGAAATGTAAATAAAAAATGTCCAGTAAAAATGAAAAAATAAAGCAAAAAAAATTGCAACATGCAAGTCTTGTTAGCTAATTCTGGTTTATACAACTCATCCTGAAAGACACAGCTGAGGAAATTTGAATATTCATTAGTATTATATGACATTAGATATTATTGGTCTTTTTTTTGGCTTTGAATTGATTTCATTTCATAAGAATGCACTTTCTCAGAACTGGAAGAGCTTGAAGGGGCTCGAGACCCCAAAAGTACAACAATGCCAAGCAACCAGAGCTTCCAGGGACTAAGCCACTACCTAAAGACTATACATGGACTGACCCTGGACTCTGACCCCATAGGTAGCAATGAATATCCTAGTAAGAGCACCAGTGGAAGGGGAAGCCCTGGGTCCTGCTAAGACTGAACCCCCAGTGAACTAGTCTATGGGGGGAGGGCGGCAATGGGGGGAGGGTTGGGAGGGGAACACCCATAAGGAAGGGGAGGGGGGAGGGGGATGTTTGCCCGGAAACCGGGAAAGGGAATAACACTCGAAATGTATATAAGAAATACTCAAGTTAATAAAAAAAAAAAAAAGAATTGCAAGTAAGGTCACAAGGGCTTATGCTCTAAGATCAAGAATCGACAAATGGATCTCATAAAACTGCAAAGCTTCTGTAAGGCAAAGGACACTGTGGTTAGGACAAAACGGCAACCAACAGATTGGGAAAAGATCTTTACCAATCCTACAACAGATAGAGGCCTTACTTCCAAAATATACAAAGAACTCAAGAAGTTAGACCGCAGGGAAACAAATAACCCTATTAAAAAATGGGGTTCAGAGCTAAACAAAGAATTCACAGTTGAGGAATGCCGAATGGCGGAGAAACACCTAAAGAAATGTTCAACATCTTTAGTCATAAGGGAAATGCAAATCAAAACAACCCTGAGATTTCACCTCACACCAGTGCGATTGGCTAAGATCAAAAACTCAGGTGACAGCAGATGCTGGCGAGGATGTGGAGAAAGAGGAACACTCCTCCATTGTTGGTGGGATTGCAGACTGGTAAAACCATTCTGGAAATCAGTCTGGAGGTTCCTCAGAAAACTGGACATTGAACTGCCTGAGGATCCAGCTATACCTCTCTTGGGCATATACCCAAAAGATGCCTCAACATATAAAAGAGACACATGCTCCACTATGTTCATCGCAGCCTTATTTATAATAGCCAGAAAATGGAAAGAACCCAGATGCCCTTCAACAGAGGAATGGATACAGAAAATGTGGTACATCTACACAATGGAATATTACTCAGCTATCAAAAACAACGAGTTTATGAAATTCGTAGGCAAATGGTTGGAACTGGAAAATATCATCCTGAGTGAGCTAACCCAATCACAGAAAGACATACATGGTATGCACTCATTGATAAGTGGCTATTAGCCCAAATGCTTGAATTACCCTAGATCCCTAGAACAAACGAAACTCAAGACGGATGATCAAAATGTGAATGCTTCACTCCTTCTTTAAATGAGGAAAAAGAATACTCTTGGCAGGGAAGGGAGAGGCAAAGATTAAAACAGAGACTGAAGGAACACCCATTCAGAGCCTGCCCCACATGTGGCCCATACATATACAGCCACCCAATTAGACAAGATGGATGAAGCAAAGAAGTGCAGACCGACAGGAGCCGGATGTAGATCGCTCCTGAGAGACACAGCCAGAATACAGCAAATATAGAGGCGAATGCCAGCAGCAAACCACTGAACTGAGAATAGGTCCCCTATTGAAGGAATCAGAGAAAGAACTGGAAGAGCTTGAAGGGGCTCGAGACCCCAAAAGTACAACAATGCCAAGCAACCAGAGCTTCCAGGGACTAAGCCACTACCTAAAGACTATACATGGACTGACCCTGGACTCTGACCCCATAGGTAGCAATGAATATCCTAGTAAGAGCACCAGTGGAAGGGGAAGCCCTGGGTCCTGCTAAGACTGAACCCCCAGTGAACTAGTCTATGGGGGGAGGGCGGCAATGGGGGGAGGGTTGGGAGGGGAACACCCATAAGGAAGGGGAGGGGGGAGGGGGATGTTTGCCCGGAAACCGGGAAAGGGAATAACACTCGAAATGTATATAAGAAATACTCAAGTTAATAAAAAAAAAAAATCAAAAAAAAAAAAAAAGAAATACTCAAGTTAATAAAAAAAAAAGAATGCACTTTCTCTAGCAATGTCTGTAGATATACTCATTGATAAAATAACCTGATATCTCTAATAAGAAGATAGAAATATGGAGAAGGATATCACTGTTCAAAGTGGGCACAGTGTATACTAAGTACTATCTTAGTGGTATTTTATTTTCTTTATAATTTAAAATTTTCAAATTAAAAAGCAACTTTTAAAAATACCAGCACAAATTCTCAATTCTTGCTATGTGAGAACATAGTGCATGTTCCTGTTGTCTTTGTTGATTCTTGACAAATGTCTTTTTGACACAGATACGTGTTTTTATTTAATCTGTGTTGACATTCAGCCAGTGCAGACCTTGTCCTCTGGACCTGGGATTTGACTACACAAAAACGTCATGGACCACATTCTAATGTTATAGACAATCATACTTCAGTCTCGGTATAATTTTGTACAGGAATGTAACAAAGAAAGCAATGATCTATGGATGATTGTTTCAATTCAGAAAAACATGGTCAAAAAACATGTAAATAAACACCAATAGGCATATACTAAATATTAACACAGCAATCCTTTCTCAGAGCTTTCTCAAGACAGACCAATTTAAATACAATGTCCTAGTAGGAGCTATATCTGGATATCATGAAAGTAAGGCAAAAGGCCATATACAGATTCAAGGTACACTTACCAGATTGGGTTCTATAGCTGTGTTCTGATATTCAACAATAATAAACATGTCTTGTAAATTGAATGTAAATGTTTAATATAAGAGGCATGATATTATATCCAAGAACAATCCAGGGAGCAAAGTGTATCTGAAGTAAAAGGCCCTCTGCCTTTTTTCCTGGAGCCTCTCTCACAGTCCAACCAAGACATTGTTCACAATGAATCATTATTTTTACCATGATATGACAGATCCACCTTATCATATGAAAGGCAGGTCACATGTAGGTGCCTAGTGTTCATCCAGACATCTACATCCAGATTCACAGTTTTCTTTCTACAGACACTGACAGGATTTGGTGTTATCCATACTCATGAATATAATTGTCTTTTCCTCTAGACTCTAAAGGGTAGTAACATCCTCTTTTCTCCACAGTAACTGCCCTTTCCTCTCCCATGTTTCTCCTAGTTTAAAATTAAACACATTGTAGAAAGTTTTGACCAGTGTCCTGGTCAGAGTTCTCTATAGTAAAATAACTTATAGAATGAACCTTTATATACAGAAAGGGGATTTACTAGGATGATCTACCCACTGTGATCCAGTTAATCCAACAATTACTGACTGTTAACAGAAAGTCCAAGAATCCAGTAGTTGCTCCATTCATAAGGCTAAATGCTTCAGCTTGTCTTCAGTATATGCTGGAAACATGAAGATGAAGACTATAATGCCAGTGAAGGCATTGCTGGCAAGGTGAGATCAAGCAGGGAAAGAGAAAAGACTTTCTTCTTTTATGCCTTTATATAGGCTTCCAGCAGAATGTGTAGCCCAGATTAAAGATGTTTTGTCTTTCTGCCTTTCTCAATTAAGGATATCTATCTTCCTACTTTAAAGATCTAGATTAAAAGAGGATCAATGTACTTCACATTTAAGCAACATTCCCTCACAAACATGTCTACCATTTTTGTATTTAATTTTTTCTAAGTGTATTCCAAGGCTGTGATGGTTAAAAAGAAGAACTAGGAGCTTGTTCTTTGAGAAAATGAACAATATAAATAAACCCTTAGCCAAACTAACTAGAGGGCACAGAGACAAAATCCAAATTAACAAAGTCAGGAATGAAAAGGTAGAGACAACAACAGAAACTGAGGAAATTCAAAAAATAATTTGATCATACTATGCAAGTCTATATTCAACAAAACTAGAAAATCTAGATGATAGAGGTCATTTTCTAGAAAGATACTAGGTAACAATGTTAAATCAGGATAAGATAAACCATCTAAACAGCTCCAAAACCCCTAAGGAATAGGAATCAGTAGAATCCTCCTAAACAAACGAACAAACAAAAGAAAAAGCCCAGGACCAGATGGTTTTAGTTCAGAATTCAATCAGACCCTCAAAGAAGACCTAATACCTAATACTTCTCAAATGATTCCACAAAATAGAAACAGAAGAAACACTACTTAATCTGTTCTATAAAGCCACAGTTATGTTGGTATTTAAAGCACAAAAGGACCCAGCAAAGAAAGAGAACTTCAAAACAATTTCCCTTATGAATAACTGGAGAGAGCATATACAAACAGCTTCATGGCATTACTGAAAGCTCTAGAGCAAAAAGAAGCAAATACAACTTAAAGGAGTACATGGCAGGAAATAATCAAACTAAGGGCTAAAATCAACCAAATAGAAACAAAAAGAACTATACAAACAATGAGCAAAACCAGGAGCTGGTTCTTTGACAAAATCAGCAAGATAGATAAACCATTAGACAAACAAACCAGAGTGTACAGAACAGTATACAAATTAACAAAAGCAGATATGAAAAGGGAGACAAAACAACAGACTGAGGAAATTCAAGTAAATCTTCAGATCCTACTACAAAAGCCTATACTCAACAAATCTAGAAAATCTAGATGAAATAGAGACTTTTTTTAGACATATACAGGTACCAAAGTTAAATTAGAATTAGATAAACCATCTAAACAGTCCCATAATCCTTAAAGAAATAGAAGCAGTCAGTAAATGTCTCCCAACCAAAAATTGAATGGTTTTAGTGCAGAATTCTATCACACCTTCAAAGACAACCTAATATCAATTTTCTTTAAACTATTTCACAAAATAGAAAGAGAAGGAACACTGCCTAATTCATTCTATAATGCCACAATTACAATTATACCTAAACCACACAAAGATTCAACAAAGAAAGAGAACTTCAGACCAATTTCCCTTATTAATTTCAGTGCAAAAATACTCAATAAAATTCTGGCAAACCAAATCTAAGAAAACATCAAAACAATCATTTTCCATGATCAAGTTGCCTTCATTCCAGGGATGCAGGGATGGTTCAATATACAGAAATACATCAACATAATCCACAAGATTAACAAACTCAAGGAAAAAACATAAGTTATTTCATTAGATTCTGAAAAAAGCCTTTAACAAAATACAGCACCACTTCATGCTAATAGTCTTATAAAGATCAGGAATTCAAGGTCCATACATAAACATAGTAAAAGCAATATACAGCAAACCACTAGACAACATCAAACTAAATGGAGAGACTTGAAGCAATCCCACTAAAATCAGGGACTAGACAAGGCTGCCCACTCTCTCCTTATTAAACATAGTACTCGAAGTCCTAGCCAGAGCAATCAGACAACAAAAAGAGGTCAAAATGAAACAAATTGGAAAGGAAGAAGTCAAAATATCATTATTTGTAGATGATATGATAGCATGTATAAGTGACTCCCAGAATTCCACCTGAGAACGCCTAAACCTGATAAACAACTTCAGCAAAGTGTCTGGATATAAAATTAACTCAAACAAATCAGTAGCTTAGTACTTCATCATGAATACCCTGGGCTTTTCGAAGCAAGTCTATCAGCAGCCTGAGGTACTCCAGCCTGTTATGCACTAGGACCACCAGCATCAGCTCCCCCAGACTCCAGGTGCTGTCATTTTTGACATTCCTCAGCATCTGATCAAGGTTCAACTGGTATACCAGGGACCGGTACTGCAACGTTAGGTTGTCCACCTCCGGCCGCGGGAGAACCAGAGGAGAGGCGGAGTCATTAGAAACCTCTACGCAAAGGATAAAGAGGCTGAGAAAGAAATTAGGGAAAGGACACCCTTAACAATAGTCACAAATAATGTAAAATTCCCTGGTGTGACTCTAACCAAGCAAGTGAAACTTCTGTATGACAAGAACTTCACGTCTCTGAAGAAAGAAATCAAAGATCTCAGATGGAAAGTCGTCCTATACACATGGATTGGCAATATTAATATAGTAAAATAGCCATCTTGCTGCAAGTAATCTATACATTCAATGCAATCCCCATCAATATTCACACACACACACACACACACACACACACACACACACACACACACACACACAAAAGCTGTGGTGATATTCTTTCACTATTCTGTGAATAGAATGTGAGGCTATAGTCTGTTAAAAGAGGTTTCATTTCTTGCCTTTTCAAGTTCTTACTCAAGAGGGGCAGTGCTGGTGCACATTGTTAATCCCAGCAGTGAGGAGGCAGTGACATGTGCATCTCTGAGTTTGCTGCTACCTTGTCTATGGAGAAAATTCCAGGACAGCCAGTGTTGTTACACAGGGAAACCCTGTCCTGAAAAACAAAATCAAGATGGTATTGAATAGTGTGAAAGCACTCAGCCTAGAAGGAAGTGTGTTGCTAATACTGAATAATCCTTGTGTTTCTATGTCAACTGCTTGAACTGAAATATTAGGTACAAAGGAGGAAGAACCAAGATACAGCCTCACAGTCAGGATGCAGATGTTCTCTTATTTCTGAGGGCCATTCCTACATCTTCAAAAAGGGAAAAATTTAACAGGAGAATTTAATTTGAAGGAACATCCTAATGTGAACGTCTGGTTTGTTCATTTCCCTCCCTGCATTATTCTGAATTCATCTTGAAAAAATTCTCAGAGAACAAATTAAAGTAAATGCAAATGAATCAAACAAAGTCAAAGGAACTAAAACAAAACAAAACAAACAAAATAAAAAACAACATTGAGAAAGCTAAATATAAACCAAAACAAAATAAATAAAACACAAAACAAAACTAAAAACCAGGTAAAAAGAGGGAGGCACAAAATTTGTCACCATGAAATTTAGAATTAGATATATTTTTCAGTCATCTCTGAAATGTGCCCAGAATTAAAGATGTGAAAATACATATACACATGCAGAAACTTAAGCCTGATAAGAAAAAAATCCAGCATGGAGAAGAGGAAGTATGCTCTAAGTCCCATCCCTTACCAAGACATACATACATACATATATACTCATACACACAAACATACAAGTATACTTAACCAACATGTACAAGACACACATGAATACTTATACAACTATATACATGTACATAAATATAGACCCTCACACAGATACACACACACATATATATGTATATGCGTGCCATATAAACATACACACATATATGTATATAAATAAACACATACATGCCATATGTATACTCTATACACATATACACACATATATGTATGTCCATACTCCATACTCATACACACAAATACACACAGGTACACCCTCCACATCCACATAAGTACCTACATATACACACATACATATACATGCATGAACCACTTTGCTGTTATCAACATCCAGTTATTTATTTGTATTTTCTATTTTTAAATAATTCCAAGTTTCTACTGACACTGGGTAAACATTTGCTTTTCCTAATTGCCCCCCAAAGTAGTAATCTTGAAGCACACTCCCAGCTCTTTCTAACAATACTTGATTTCTCTCTCAAAGTTTTGGCTGTTCTTTCTCTTCCTACACTGCAGCTATGCAGCTGGCCTCTGCCTGTACAGGTCCTATCTGATACTCGCAGATGAACAAAAGATAGAGCATGTGAGCAAGGCAGCCAGTCTGCTTCTTATTTGGCTCCTGGAATCTGTGTAGTTGATTCTGCACCTTCTCACCCCCTTTCCCCAAGAACTGTCTTGTGGGTAGCAAGGGCTACAGCAACATCTGCCCCAACCCCCAACAGGGAGAACAGGGACCCCTACAGAGCTTGGTTAGATTTAAGTGCTCCTTTTGCTCAAATCTATTGTTTTCTGGGCCCTGATTTCTGCCCTTTATTCCTGCCTTCACTTTGTTCTCTCATCTGTCCTTCATCACAGTGTGGTCTCATCATCATCTTTTGTGCTAAGTTGGCCCTTTTTTGTTCCATGTTATACACTGCTCATAGTGAGCTAGAGGGCTCCTTTGTAATTTGTGCTTGTTCATCTGTGTCTGTAGAGTACATGCTTTTGGATTCATTTTTGCCAAGTGTCTCCATATAAGAGCTGACCCTATTTGGGTCCAACACACAGTCTGTTTTGTCTCTGATAGTTTCTCTTCTTCTGTAGAAATTCAAGTTATTTTGCTGGTAGAGCTGTGGGGAATCTATTCTCTCATGTTAAGAAACCCCAAATATGGGCATTAAAACTTTCTTGGTTACCTGAGGCCTAAAGACTAAACTGGCAGACCTTGAGGGAGTCTGGAATGATATGGGAATCCTGGCACTTTGGTGCCAGCACCTGCACCACCACAGTACCAAGAACCAGGCATAGGCCTACGAGGTTTATGAAAAAAACACATACTCGGGTCACTTTTGATACAGAATGCCAAAACTTTTACTGTGGTTCACTGAATATATACCCCAAGTTCACTAGGTGGAGAAACTCAGGAAGCACAGTGGAAAAACAGGCTTAGGCCTTCAGGAACAAAGAAAAAGGAACAAAAAACAGGAACTGATTTAACAGTGTTACTGTCCAGGTGTACCACATAGGGCAAACAGAAAGGTCAGGGCATTCCTTTGTTAGGAACAAAAGGCATCAGCAAGACACAGCAGGGGTGCCAGGAGGGTCCAATACCTTGGATCTCACCCAAGAGTATATGGGACCCTGATATGTGGATAAGAGGGCTCTTTCTCCCCAGGAAGAATGAGGTTACCTCCCTCACACACATTCCCACCCCATTTGTCCTGATTCTTCTGACCATCATAGCAAGTCTCAAATTCCCCTCCTGAGAAGGTGGTCACAGTACATAATAAACTTTCACAGAAACAGGCCAGCATTTATCTTTCCGTTGCCACTCTGCTGCTATTCCCAGGGAGTATAAGCAACCCCTACCTCCATTATGAGGACAAGGAGGAAGACTCATCTCCATGCCCCACCCCAGGCAAACCCTCATGCACTGATCCCACTATAGGCTCCCTGAATCCCAAGTTCCTTGTGTCCTCCCACCCCAGGAATTGCTACACCCCCACCCCCACCCCCACCAAATACTCATAGCCTGAAGTGCAGGAAGCTAAAACTGGGAGAAATGCACCCTGCCCCTCCCCTGTAGCCACACCCATGACCTTTTTTGCTGTCCATCGTGTTTTTTTGTGACCCTCCCCTACTTGTCCCTCTACTGGGAAGGCCCCATGTTGAGATATAGCCCATAAATATGGGATTGAATTTGGCTATGTAACCATATTTATCCCTCATTAGAAAGGCAGCAAAGGAGTCAGAACCTGATTCACCCTACTTTGAGCAGTTCTTAAAACCATGGTTTATGGAACTTCAAGCTCAATATTACAGGCATAATCAGTGCATGAGGGTTTGCCAGGGCTGTTCTGGAACCATCAGTATTTTAAAACTGACTGGCTGATTAGAATGATCATGCTGAGGCTCAAGCCAGAGACATCCAAAATGGCATCAACATTTCCTTAGACACACTAATGGGACATGATAATTTAATTGACCTGGGCATCCAGGTCTTGATAGGTCAATATGCTTATTTCCACTAAATTTCTGACCTGGCTTTCAAGATCCTTAAGGTTTGGACATGCCCTATGATGACCCCTCTGCATACTTTCACTACTTCATTCAGCAAGCCGGGGAGGCCGTCACCGACTTCCTGACCTGAGTCACAGAGGCTGTAGAGAGGCAGGTGGATCCTGGCCCCACCCAAGACATGCTCATAAAGCAACTGACTTGAGAGGGTTTCAATGCCCCTATCCCCAATGCGGTGGCCGCTGTCCACAATGAGGACATCCATAGGTTGTTCATGGGCATACTGTGATCTCGACCCCTATCCAGGCAATTGTCCCCTGTCCCCAATTGAGGGGGCCCGAGGGCATCAGAGCTATGCAAATGCCATAGGAACAAGAGTCAGATATTTGCCATGAGACAATGAGAATCCTAAGATAAGTTTGTGAAGTCTCTGTGGTAACAGGCAAAATTGTTGGTCAGTGTCTGGGCCTGCTCCAGGAGTTCACAGTCATAATCATGCAGTCCGTACAATCATTCCCTGAGTCAAGGGACTGGGGAGCCCCAAATGTGACCTAATGTGGGAAAAACACCAAGGATGGGCTCTTTGCCATAGAAGTTCCTTGAGTGTGGTCATTGTCAGATAGAAGGTCTTAAGGCACACTTTAATCTGGGAAAAGGGTAGGACATGTACCTGAACTACATATTTACTATCAGAAAAGATGCTAACAGTCTTGTTCTGGCATATTTCAAGAATTTTTACTATCAGCAATAACTCTTACAGCTGAACTGACCCAGGGTTGTGCAATACCGGGGCAACTTCCTCTTTGTCGAGGTGTTGAATCAAGATGCCATATCTGACCTTGTTAGAGTTGGGGAAAGCAAGACTGTACTAGAGAAGAGGAAGGGATGCTATGAGGCTTAATTATGAAGAGGAGGAGGGGTAAGGCAGAGAGTTGCCTATCCTGTGGCAGGTGGATGTTTAATGCTTGAGGGAAATCCAGTCAACATCTCTTGAGAGCTAATTGGATCTGATGAAGAGGGCTGCAAGTGCTTCAGGGAGACAACAAAATGAGTTTATCGGGCTCTCGCTTGTAGACTGTAGGTCCTCCTGGCCCCTGCCTGTGTGTTAGAGTGAGGCAAAAAGGCCAGTTCAAATTTGGAATTCATCTTGTGAAGGGCAGAGTAGTCTTGGTGCAGCTGTATCAGTGGACCATCCTTCTATGGCATCCCCCCCAAATATACCATTAACAGTTCACAGGATAATAAACAATAGAGGTTTGGAGGAACTGTGATGGTCCAGAGAAGCAGAGGCCAGATGATGGCCACTTGCTTGAGAAGCTCCTTTGCCTGTTGTAAGCCTGATTGGAAGGAGACACTAGCGGAAAACAAGTGGTGCATCTTTCTTGGTCTGGAATAGGCAAGAATAGTTTGAGGCAACTCACATATCAGTCCTACATAGCTATTGCAGCTTGGCCGGGGTGTGTAGTTCCTTAGTTTTGGTGTCCAATGACAGAGGCTGAATTTGATTGGCAATACAGAATCCCAAAAACACATAAGGGGGAACATACTGTACTTTCTTCAGATTGAGCCTAGGAAAATCTCTGAATGAAACAGCAGAGCCTATCCATAAGCACTGCTATGTGTACATAATAGTAGGTACCTGTTCTTCTTATGTCTATGTTCTGGCACTTGCAGGAAAAAAAAAAGCTCCCCATGTGACTAAGGCCCTTAAGTCAGCCCTGCCAGTAAAAACTTATAACCCCTAAAACTGGTAAGAGACCCATCTACTCCTCTAAATAACTTGATGATTCTCTGACCTCCTGGAAAATTGATCATGCCTTTGGCATTCCCTACAATCCACAAAAACAGGCCATCGTGGAGAGGCAGATCTCCCAAAGCCCTAGTGGCAAAAATCATGTCATGTGAAGCCAGTTGAGACCCACATTTGGCCTTGGTGGATGCTCTTTTCTACATGAATTTTCTTACCTTACAGGTCCTTAGCTCTGCTTATAAACACTGGGCCTCACTGTCCCACAGCACTCCTCTTGTCTGGTTAGCTGGAGAGACCCACTTATCTCGCAATTGCAACCGTCTCTCTTCTGATACTAAGGCAAAGTTATGCTTCTGTACTTCCCCAGAGATCCACAATGTCAATACGGGTGCTGGTCCGGGACTGGACGTCCAAATTAAGCAAAGCTAGAGCCCTGCCCTGAGCAGATTCCTGAGAAGGGCTTGACCTTTTCAAAGAACTTGTCCCCGGAAGTCTGTTGCCTCATTGTCTAAGGAGAATATCTTGCAGTTTAATGATTCACCTTATGTCCTTGGGCACTTCCCTGTACTCTCCCCCAGTCCTAAGCTTCAGTTCCTGCTTCAATCCCTGCTTCAGAGCTTTAAATGCTGTACATTCCTCTCAATAAACAGACCTTGACAAGGACACTGCTTGGTCTCGCTCCTCTTTCTCGCCCATTCCTCCTCAGGTTTGGATCCCCCTCGGTTCCTGTAAATTACGAAGCTCCTGCGGGCAGGGGCAGGTGCTGATCAGGGACATGAGACCTGTCATGGAAGACTTTGAGGAGCCATGGACACTGGGGGAGTCTGACTCTTTTCCTGATTCTACTTTCTCATGGTATGTGTGAGGAGTTGTGGGACCTTGTTCCTTTGCCACCTTATTGTTGCCTATTGACTCAGGTCTCTCAACACCACCTTGCGTACCCTGCACTTTTTACAGCTAATGACACACTGGGACTCCCATTCATGGACCCTGTAGATGATTACCAGCACTTGGACTGTTGCTGAGACCATCTGCTTTGTGATAGGTATTGAGAGGCCTCTTGTATCCTACTTAGATACCTCACAACAGGGGACTTTCATGATACTAAAACCTCCTGGAAGATGATGTGTTAGAGATGCTTGCCCCCACCATCTGGCTCTATGCCAACCCTGACTTCTCCCTACTTCAGAGGGGTATTTATCACCCCACTGCCTCCCACTATTCCCCTATGAGTACAATGCCCACCATAGTCAAACTTCCAATCCCATGGAAACATAGTCAACCTGATACCCACTCTCACCCAGTCCAGGAGTATGAGATACATACTGCTAACATCAACAATCTCAATTTGACCCCCTACATCTTAGGGTTATGGTACTGGCTACTACTCAAGAACCAGCCCTATTGCCATAGATCATTCACACAGACTCTATATAATACCTTTATAGGAAACTGGGAGCTTAGGGGTCCTTCAGATGTGTCCACCTGAGACTGCTCCTCCTATTAAGTGGTGATAGTGTCTTTAATGGGACTTTAACTGATCCAGCTTGCAATGGTTTAAATGTACAGCTAATTACAGCTTCCTGCTGAGATATGGATACCTATGACTAAAGCAATTCATGTCTATGCTATCACTTTGATATCTAAAATTGACCTCAACTCCTAGGATAGGTCAAACATGATTTTGGCATCACTGAGGCTATCAATACCAACTGGTGGCTGTAGCAGGTTCAATTGCAGAAGCAGTGGCCTTGATGCAAATTGTAGCAATGGCAGAAATTATAGACCGAGTAGTGGCCAGCTCTGCCTATGCCCTCCTGGCACAGGAAATGCTTAATCAACATCTTTATCAGTCCATCCATATATTACAGGAGGTTGTCAGAACTGGACATGGTACAGGAGATGTTTCTTCTTCCATATGGCCCTAGGTTTAGGTCTTTTTAACCTGATTCCCCACCAGGTACCTAATTCCACCTCAGAGAGGCTATAGTTGGTCCATTACATCAAGAAGACATGGCACACCAAGTTCCTCAATTTTTCTATACTCCTCAGGGGAAAATACATAAGTTAAATGTCACAAGACCTCTAGCTATGCTCTTTGAAGTAAGTTTTATCATTAAAGTATGGGACAACCTTAAAAGACTCTTTGATTCTTCTCAGAGAGTCATTGAAGCAATGTTAAAGTGTATTTTATTGTTTGTAATCATTCTTTGTAAGTATGTTATGCAGCATATGTTGTGCTAGCAACATATAGACAATAAGACTGTGCTCCAAGTACTGATGACCCTGGAACATCCTGAACAGAGAGCCCTCCAGAATTTATATAAGCATGGTTTTCAGAGATAAGAAAGGAGTCCCAGTAGGCATACGTATTCCCCCCCGGGCATGCTCTCCAGGGACATCTACCTTCCAGAGCAGGTAGTCAATGACAAGTAAGACGCCAATAGCCAGGGCAACCTAAGACAAGCATGATTCCCTATGCTAGTTGCCCCTTGAGTTGGGTTCACCAAGGTCAGAGCACAGAACACTAACTTCCACTGAACTGCCAACTTCTGAATGAAATGGGGTGGATATATAGGAGGAGTAGGTCAGCATGTTCTGACTAGTGGCCTGTAATGGCCCAAGAATGCACAGCAGGTGCTACCACATTTATTGTCCCACGCTATCATCTCTCCAGCAAGAACGCACGCGGACACCAGGATCCTTCTGCAGCAAAGCGTTTATTGCATCTTGAAGAGGAGACACCCGGGGCCCAGAAAGGTGCTGCTTATAAAACCCTAGCACGGCGGGTCCACGCCTGATTGGTCGCTTACCCATGATCTCACTGGCACGCCTCGGGGTGGGCAAAGACTTGGCGTAAACACACCCTTGCGCATGCACACACAGTTTGTTTACAGGGAGGAGCCAGGCTGCCGCAACGGAAGCCAGCGCCATCTTGTAACGGCGGAAGCTATTATGGCTTTCCACAATTTATCAACCCACAACCTGCCTGACACCCAGAGACAGACAGAAAGAGAGCATGTTACTGGAGCAACCAATCTGCTGCTGCCAGCTGGGGAGGGGAGAATGGTGCCAGACAAGCAGTTACTAATGGAGGGGACATGGGCAGTAAGTATAAAGGCACTCTCCACTATAACAATAAATGAGTCTGCTTCTGCTTCTCAACTGGTTTCTGGAATCAATGTCATTGATTCTACACCTTCTTGACCCCTATTCCCCAGGACTGTCTGGGGGGCCTAAAGCTAGAGCAAAATAGCATCTACATTGTTTCTATATTACAAACAATCTAAAGATGGTTTAAAGTAATGTGAAGAGACCTGTAGGTTATATACAAATAATAAACCTTTAATACAAGAGACTTGACCACCTGTATTCCTCTGTAACCTGAAACACTCCACACTGCTCTGACCTATTTTATCTTTCTCCTATTCTGCTACTCATATGCCCCTTTGTCCTTTACAGATTTCATTTCTTTCTGCCTGTCTTAGAGGCAATACTGGTATAATAATGAAGACATGCACAGCTTTCTATACCCAAATCCAGTAGGGAGAGAGCTAGACTCTTAGTAGTGAGGACAGTCCTGAGAGCTCAGGGGAGACTGCCACTTCTGCTCACATTCCTGGCCTAAGAGGAACCTACATAGTGCCCTCTAGAGACAGAAATATAGGAGCAATCCATGGCAGGAACCTTCCAGTTTTTGCCTGCCCCCTGAATGGTTCCACAACTCTCTGTACCCAAATTCCATGGGGAAGAGAGCTGGACTCTCAGAAGTGCAAACAATCCTTAGAGCTCACAGGAGACAATTACTTCTGTCCACATTCCTGACCCAAGAAGAGCACTCTAGACACAGGAGCCTATGAGCACTCAGGGGTAGGACCTTCTGGTTTCTGCCTACTAGAGCCAAAAGCCAGGTACTAGGAGCGCCAACATATCTGAGAGCAGAGGTAAGTCCAACTCTTCTGCTCCAAGCAACCTGCCTGGTGACCTCAGGACACACAAAGGCAGATGCAGTCTGGGTCAGGACAATTCAGTTTTTGCCTTTGTCTGGAGCCAAACAGCTCCCACAGCTCTCTGTACACAAATCCTGTGGTGGAGAGAGCTGGACTCTCATAACTGTAGATAATCCTGAGAACTCAAGGGAGACCATGACTTCTGCTTACATTCCTGGCCCAAAAGAAACCTGCCTAGTGCCCTCTGGATATAGGAACCTAGGAACACTTAGGGGCAGGACCCTTCTCGTTTCTGCCAGATCCCAGACCTGAAAGCCAGTCTCCTGGAGCACTGAAATATCAGAAACCAGAGGTAAAACCAACACTTCTGCTCCAAGTGACCCGCATGGAGCTTTCGGGACACACAAACCAAGGAGCAGCAATCTGTTCCCAGATCAGGCTGAAAGAAAACAGGTCTACAGGAGGGCTGATACACAGGCTTACAGAAGGGTCAAGACACTGTCAGAAAAAGCTAACACCAGAGACAACCTGATGGTGAGAGGACACAGGAACCTAAGTAAGAGAAAGCAAAACTACTTGGCATCATCAGAGCCCAGTTATCCAACCAAAGCAAATACAGGATATCCAAACAAACCAGAGAAACAAGATTTGGATTTAAAGATCACATCTCATGATGATGATAGAGAACTTTAAGAAGGACTTGAATACCTCCCTTAAAGAAATACAGAACAACTCAGGTAAACAAGTAGAAGCCCTTAAAGAGGAAACAAAAAATTCCCTTAAAGAATTGCAGGAAAACACAACCAAACAGGTAAGGGAATTGAACAAAACCACCCAGGATCTAAAAAGGGAAATATAAATGATAAAAAAATCACAAAGGGACACATCCCTGGAGATAGAAAACCTAGGGAAAAGATCAGGAGTCATAGGTACAAGCATCACCAACAGAATACAAGAGATAGAAGAGAGAATCTCAGGGAGAGAAGATACTATAGAAAACATTGACACAACCATCAAAAAGAGTATAAAATGCTAAAAGATACATGAAATCCAAGACACAATGAGAAGATCAAACCTAAGTAAAGTAGGTATAGAAGAGAGCAAAAACTCTGAACTTAAAGGACCAGTAAATATCTTCGAAAAATTTATAGAAAAAACTTCCCTACTTAAACAAAGAGATGCCCATAAACACACAAAATGCCTACAGAACTCCAAATAGATGGACCATCACAAAATAGTCAAAACACCAAGCACACGAAACAAAGAAAAAACATATTAAAAGCAGTAAGAGAAAAAGGTCAAGTAACATATGAAGGCAGACCTATCAGAATTACACAAGACTTCTCACCAGAGACTATGAAAGCCAGAAGATCTTGGGGAGATGTCATACAGACCACAAGAAAACAAAAATGCCAGCTCAGGCAACTATATCCAGCAAAACTCTCAATTAACATAGATGGAGACAACATCAAGATATTTTATGACAAAACCAAATTAACACAGTATCTTGCTAGAAATCCAGCCCTACAAGGGATAGTATATGGAAAACTCCAATACAAGGAGGGAAACTAAACACTAGAAAAAGCAAAAAAGTAATATAATTTGAAGTAACCCAAAGGAAGAGTTCCACCTCGGATTGGGGATTTAGCTCAGTGGTAGAGCGCTTGCTTAGGAAGCGCAAGGCCCTGGGTTCGGTCCCCAGCTCCGAAAAAAAGAACCAAAAAAAAAAAAAAAAGAGTTCCACCTCTAACAACAAAAAGAACAGGAAACAACAGTTATTGATCCCTAATATCTCTCAACATCAATGGAATTAGTGTCCCAAGAAAAATTCATTAACAGACTGGATATGTAAAGAGGACCCAACATACAGGAAACACACTTCAGTGACACTATCTCAAAAAAAAAAAAAAAAAAGACAGAAAAAATTCCCAAGCAAATGGTCTAAAGAAACAAGCTGGAAGTCATTTTCATATCAAATATACTTGACTTTCAACCAAAAGTTATCAAAAAAAAAAAAAAAACATAAGAAAGGACACTTCCTATAAATCAAAGGAGAAATCGACCAAGATGAACTCTCAGTCTAGAATATCTATGCTCCAAATGCAAGGGCACTTACATTCATCAAAGAAACCTTACTAAAACTCAAAGCACACATTACACCTCACACAATAATAGTGGGAGACTTCAACACCCCACTCTCATCAATAAACAGATCATGGAAACAGAAACTAAACAGAGACAGAGAAACTAACAGAACTTATGAACCAAATGAATTTAACAGATATTTAAAGAATATTTCATTCTAAAACAAAAAAATATAGCTTCTTCTTGGCACCTAATGGTGCATTCTCCAAAACTGACCATATAATTGATCTTAAAACAGGCCTCAACAGATATAAGAAGATTAAAATAATCCCATGCATCCTATCAAATCACCAATAACAACAAAAACAACAGAAAGCCCACATATTCATGGAAGTTGAACAATGCTCTACTCAATGATAACTTGGTGAAGGAAGAAATAAAGATAGAAATTAAAGACTTTTTAGAATTTAATGAAAATGAAGCCACAACATTTCCAAATTTATGGGACACAATGAAAGCAGTGCTAAGAGGAAAACTAATAGCTCTGAGTGCCTCCAAAAAGAAACCGGCGAAACCACATATTAGCAGCTTGAGAGCACACCTAAAACTCTAGAACAAATAAAAGCAAATATACCCAAGAGGAGAAGAAGACAGGAAATAATCACACTCAGGGCTCAAAAAACAAGAAGAAACAGAAAGAACTATACAAAGAATCAACAAAACCATGAGTTGGTTCTTTGAGAAAATCAAGAAGATAGATAAACAATTAGACTAAACAGAGGGCACAGAGAGTGTATCCAAATTAACAAAATCAGAAATGAATATGGAGACATAACAACAGAGTCTGAGGAAATTCAAAAAATCATCAGATTCTACTACAAAAGCCTATATTCAACAAAACTGGAAAATCTGGAGAAAATGGACAATCTTCTAGACAAATACCAGGGACAAAAGTTAAATCAGGATCAGATAAACAATCTGAACATTCCCGTAACTCCTAAACAAGCAGTTATTACAGGTCTCCCAAACAAAAAAAGCCCAATACCAGATGGGTTTAGTGCAGAGTTCTATCAGACCTTCATAGAAGACCTCATACCAATACTGTCCAAATTATTTCACAAAATAGAAACAGAAGGAGCATTACCCAACTCCTTCTATGAAGTCATAATTACTCTTATTCCTAAACCACACAAAGAACCAACAAAGACACAGAACTTCAGACCAATTTCCCTTATGAATATCAATGCAAAAATACTCGAAAAAATTCTCACAAATGGAATCCAAGAACACATCAAAACTATCATCCATCATGATCAAGGAGGCTTCATCCCAAGGATGAAGGACGAAGGATGGTTCAATATACTGAAATCCATCAATGTAATCCACTATGTAAACAAACTCAAAGGAATAAAACCACATGATCCTCTCATTAGATGCTGAGAACACATTTGAAACAATTCAACACCCCTCCATTTTAGAAGTTTTGGAAAAATCAGGAACTCAGGGCCTACACCTAAACATAGTAAAAGCAATATACAGCAAACCAGTAACCAACATCAAACTAAATGGAGAGAAACTTGAAGCAATGCCACTAAAATCAGGGACAAGACATGGCTGCCCACTCTCTCCCTACTTAGTCAATAAAGTACTCAAAGTCCTAGCCAGAGCAATCACACAACAAAAGGTCATCAAAGGGATACGTATTGGAAAGGAAGAAGTCAAAATATCACTATTTGAAGATAATATCACACTATGTTTAAGTGAGCCAAAAATTTCAGAGAACTACTAACCCTGATAAACAACTTCAGAAAAGTGGCTAGGTATAAAATTAACTCAAACAAATCAGTAGCCTTCCTCTACTCAAAGGATAAACAGGCTGAAAAAGAAATTAGGGAAACGACACCCTTTACAATAGTCCCAAATAACATTACATACCTTGTTGTGACTCTAACCAAGCAAGTGAAAAGTCCGTATGACAAGAACTTCAAAACCCTGAAGAAAGAAATCAAATAAGACCTCAGAAAATGGAAAGATTTCCCATGCTCATGGACTGGCAGGTTGAATACAGTGAAAATGGCCATTTTATCACAAACCATCAACAGATTAGATGCAATCCCCATCAAAATTCCAAATTAACTCCTCACAGAGTGAGAAAGAGCAATTTGCAGATTCGTTTGGAATAACAAAAAATCCAGAATAGCAAAAATTATTTTCAACAATAAAAGAACTTATGAGGGAATCACCATCTCTGTTGTCAAGCTGTATTAGAGAGCAATACTGATAAAAAACTGTATGATATTGGTACAAACACAGGCAAATAGATCAGTGGAATAAAATTGAAAACCCAGACATGAACCGACATCCCTATGGTCACTTGATCTATGACAACGGAGTTAAAACCATCCAGTGGAAAAGAATAGCATTGTCAACAAATGGTGCTGATGCAACTGGAGGTCAGCATGTAGAATGAAAATTGACCTATTCTCATTGCCCTGTACTAAGCTTAAGTCCAAGTGGACCGAGGACCTCCACATCAAACCAGATACACTCAAACTAATAGAAGAAAAAGTGGGGAAGAGCCTCAAACAAATGGGCATGGTGGAAAATTTCCTGAACAAAACACCAGTGCCTTATGCTCTAAGATCAAGAATGACTAATGGGACCTCATAAAACTGCAAAGGACACTGTCATTAGGACAAAATGGCAAACAGCAGTCTGGAAAAAGATCTTTTCCAATCCCACATAAGATAGAGGGCTAGTATCCAATACATTCAAAGAACTCAAGAAGTTAGACTCCAGAGAATCAAATAACCCTATTGAAAAATGGGGTAGAGAGATAACCATAGAATTCTCAACTGAGGAATATCAAATGGCTGAGAAGCACCTAAAGAAATGTTCAACATCCTTAGTCATCAGGGAAATGCAAATCAAAACAACCCTAAGATTCTACCTCACATCAGTCAGAATAGCTAAGATAAAAAAAAAACTCAGGTGACAGCAGATGCTGGGGAGGATCTAGAGAAAGAGGTACACTCCTCCATTGTTGGTGGGATTGCAAACTCATACAACCACTCTGGAAATCAGCCTGGAGGTTCCCCAGAAAATTGGATTTTGTGCTACCTGAGGATCCAGCTATACCATTCTTTGGCATATAACCAAATGATACTCTAACATACAACAAAGACACATGCTCCACTATGTTCATAGCAGCCTAGTTTATAATAGCCAGAAGCTCAAAGAGCCCAGATGCCCTTCAACAGAGAAATGGATACAGAAACTGTGGTACATTTATACAATGGAGTGCTACTCAGCTATCAAAAACAATGACTTCATGAAGTTCATCGTAAATGGATGGAACTAGAAAAATAAAATCCTGAGTGAGGTAACCCAATCGCAAAAATACATACATTGTATGCACTCACTGATAAGTGGATATTAGTCCAAAAACGCAAGATACAATCCACAGACCACAGGAAGCTCAATAAGAAGGATGGCCAAAGTGTGGATGCTTCAGTCCTTTTAAAAGGGGAATGAAAATATTCATAGGAGGAAACATGATGACAGTTTGGAGCACATAATGAAGGAACGGTCATTCATAGTCTGTTCCACCTGCGGATTCAGCCCATATATATACAACCACCAAAACATATTGATGAAGCCAAGAAGTACATGCTGACAGGAGCCTGATAGAGTTGTCTCTTGAGAGGCTCAACCAGAGTGTGACAAATACAGAGGTGAATGCTAGCAGCAAACCAATGAACTGAGAACTGCATCCCCATTGGAGGAATTAGAGAAAGGATTGAAGGAGCTGAAGGGGCTTGCAACCCCATAAGAACAACAATACCAAATCAACCAGAGCTCCCAGGGACTAAACCACTACCCAAAGACTACAAATGGACAGACCCATGTCTCTAGCTGCATATGTAACAGAGGATTGCCTATTGGGCACCAGTAGGAAGAGAAGCCCTTTGTCCTGCCAAAGCTGGACCCCCAGTGTAGGGGAATGTCAGGGCGGTGAGGCAGGAAAGAGGGTGGCTGTAGAGGGGGAACACCCTTTTAGAAGAAGGTTAGGGAAATGGGATAGGGGGCTTATGGATGGGAAACCAGGAAAGGGAATAACATTTTATATGTAAATAAAAAAATCCAATAAAAAGTGAAAAAAAATACCAATAATGAAGACTATGGCTTCACTTCTGTTTAGATATCAGTGGGATTCTGTTATCTCATATGAGGCTTTCCAAGCAGACAACACTTTGTCTATATCACCAGTCATCAAAGCACTTCCTTCTAGCTGCGATTGTGTACTCCTTTTCTTGTTCAACATCAGGGATAGCTGTAGATTCTTCCTCATGGCAATATTCTCAGGGAGAGATAGACTTTACCATCACCACCACCCTCACCATCAGGAGCATCTATCACATTTCTCTGGAGTTACCTTGAAAGCCACAGTCCTTTTTTCCACCAACTAGCCAAATACATGTCCACCCATACTTTACTTGAGGCTTGGAGGAGGCCTTGGGTTCCTTCCCAACAGATTGTCTCTCAAATCATCAGGAACTCTGCTTCTGGGGAATGATATCAGTCACATCACTGATTGAAAAGCATCATACAGCTAACTGAATTTCTCTTTCAAGACTAAGAAACATCCATTTACTTGTCAACCCAACCTGAGCATAAAGAAAATAACATCTAAAGATGTTGTTTATATCTGGTTATTTCCTCATTCCGCATGTTTGGATTGGTCCTCAGAAATACAGCCCATGAAATATCTTCTCTGACCATAGGCATTATGTAAAATGGTGGGATTAAAGATCAATTTGTGGAGTTTTGTGTGTAGGTAACTTGAAGTGTGTACTTAACATGTTGCATTGTCCAGCTTTTCTTTTCCAAAACACTTTAAGGTCCTCAGAAAAGTTAAAAAGTCTCCTGTACTATAAATTGCTCCAGTAAGGTTCAGAATGTTTATGAAATATTTCCTGACAAACACTTCATGAAATATACTGACACACAGGCATAGGAAGATAGGGGTTAGCATACATTCAGTTAGGAGTCTGGATTCAGGACGGAATGAGAAAAAAATATGAATTCTCACACGTCTTCATCAAATGTCCTGTGGTTTCCATGCCTCCTCTACCCCAGATCATTAAGGACTCTTGTCTTTCTTCATACATTTGAATGTATGAATTCTATTAATGATTGTGGGTTTCATGTCTCAGTACTCACATTCTTCTCTCCATCTAGCCAATACACTTTGGTGGGGACTTTTTAAATTACAAATTCTTCTGTTTTAAGATAACATAGTCTACTGACTTTTCTTCTTCCCTCTCTCCTTCTAACCTTTCCTCCCTTCTTCTGTGCAGAATCTCTGTGACCACAACAGACAGCAGACCGTTGATTTGCATGAGGCAAGAAGGAAGTCCAGTTCAACACAGCTTAGTGTCCAGTAATGTTTCAAACTTCTAGAGTTTGACTACAGGCAGTTTATTTTAGCCATGTTTACATAGAGTCCAATTTGGAAAAGAGTTTCCTGATGATAAACTCAATTCCTTATGTACAACAAAGGTTAAGCAATGGCTACATCAAAATTCTTTGTAAAGTACATGTGACCTCTTCTATAAAGATGGGTTCTTGGGATTGGCTACAGATAAAATTTTAGAGGTGTGGGAGAGGATCTGGTGTGTTTTTGTCATACAGATAACACATAGGTCACCAACCTATTAACCACCTCTGCTCCCATTTGTAAAAGCACATGTGACATCTCACATAAAGACTGGTTCTATTTAGTGAGAGACAATGCTCAAGATAGAGGTCTGTGGCAGATGACTCTGATAAACATAACAGTCTGGGGAAGCCAAGTATGACCTTGGTCATACAGAGACTGCAGAGGTAACCAGGCTATTAACCACCTCAATTCTAAGCCTTCAGAGCAGAAATGGGTTATACATTTCTTCTTTTGAATGGATAACAACACATTTAACATTCCTGGTTTCCCTAGTATTAATCAGTGAGCACAAGGACCTCTGTGTCCCATACATCCTTCCTTCCTTACATTTTTAGTTTTTTGGCTTCTAAAGACCAAACTGGCACTGAACTCATAATTCCTCTCCTTCAGCTTCAGAGTGATAGGATTAGAGGCATGACTTTTTAAAAATATTTACAACAAATGTTTTATTATAGTTGTAGTTTAATTCATATTGTCACTCCTGGATAAAACTATTGTTAATATTTTGATGTTTACCACGTTAGAATTATCTTTTTCAAGTACAAAATTTTATACAAACTTTCTCTTAAAACTTTTGGTTATGTCTGATTATGTTTTTTGTTGCTAAATATGTATGAAGTGCTGTGGGTATGATGCAGTAGAAACATTAGTCTAGCATACCAAAACCTTGGGTATGCTTATCTCTACCACTCCTCTCTCATTCTCTCTATCTCTATCTCTCTCATTTTTTCTATGACACAATGATCATATATTTAATTATTTCAATAAAAATTAACTAGAAAGAAAAATTTCTTTATAAGTTTTTGCCCCACCCCAATTTGGCAAAACAAACATGATGTGATATTTATTTTTCTACCCAAACCCTAGGTGCATTTTACTGGAAAAAGTATTCCTTCACAAGAATAGATACATAAAAATGGGATTTCTGAATAAAAAAGTAAATAATTTTTTCAATTTGGATTATCAAATATGTTCCACAAATATAATATCAGTTACTTGGATTTTGTTGTTGTTAAATTCTTGCCCAGATTTTACCCCCTCGTGCTGACTTTATTATATCACCCATAAAAGATTGAGATTAAAAAAGCGCGAAGTGACAGTGCATGCCTGAATGGGAGAATGTGCTTGTAGTTTCTTGTAATAGTCACCACATACTAATTGGGACGTGCTTCCACGACCCATCTTTCAGCTCTCTGGGGTCAGTTCTTGGCAAGCTGTTTGGGTTCTTGGATAAGACAAGTACTGTGTGGATGTGAAGAACAATAACTCCCACAGATATGTGTTTCCATCAAGTCCTGCATTCCTGAGCCCACAGGTCAAAAGCTGCAGTTCTCCACAGTCACCACTGAGTGTCAGGCAGGGAATAGTCTATAGCACACATGCTTTGGCTGTTTCCCTTTTTGAGTTCAGACTTCCAGGCTTTTGTATGGGCAAATGTTCACTAAGAGAATCCATGCAGAAAGCCCCCAGTAATTCCTAATTCCATCCCTCTTTATATGTTGAGGTAAAAATTAATCTTGTGTTTTCTTCTCAGAAGTTATTTTTTTTATTTAGAAAAATGTTGGTCTTATTTATTGTTTCTTGATCTGTAACTTAGCATTTAATTACTCATCACTGTCTTCATTGTAATATTTGTATTTTTAACATGGGGGACCATAAATGATACATGGATTAATGTAGTCAAACTCCAACACCCTAGATTACAAAGTAAATTGTCTACAATAAAATATGAATTAAACTCCAACTACATATCCAAAACTGCCAAAAACTACAGATCCTCAAGTCCATTTGTCTACATACAGCATAGACAAAACCATATCACCTCTGTATTACTTATATTACTAACAGTATGTACATCTGTGCTGTGTTGTTTAAGCCATATAACCAAGGACAGCTCTGTGCATGACAATGCTTTTATTTGATACTTTTAAATTCTGTTGGTGGAATCTATAAATACAGTATGTAATAAGGCTTCCCTAAACAATACGGATCCGTAGTCCAGTATAACTTGTATCATTATAAGGAGCCAGCTGTGTGTAGACAGAGACACATGAAAAACACTCCAAAAAGAGATGAAAGCAGAGATAAGAATTATGCAACTGTCAGCCAAGGAATACCAAGAGTAGTCAGGAAGCCATTAGATGCTGGAGAGAGGCAAGGAAAAGTTACTGAGCAAGTATCAGAAGGAGCACAGCCACGGTGAAACCCTGGTTCAGATTTCTAGCTGAGGGCTGGAGAGATGGCTCAGTGGTTAAGAGCACCCGACTGCTCTTCCAGAGGTCCTGAGTTCAAATCCCAGCACCCACATGGTGGCTCACAACCATCTGTAATCGGATCCGATGCCCTCTTCTGGTGTATCTGAAGACAGCTACAATGTGCTCATATACAGATTTCTAGCTGTGGCTGTGGAACTTTAAAGCAATACATCCTTGTTGTTTTAAATTATTTAGCATTGTGGTACTTTATTACGGTAGCCTTAAAGAAATACTCTGGCCTTGTTCACTTCCTTTTCTGGCTAGGATTTCACAATTTGAAGTTCAGAAAATAGAGCTTGGAAGTCTATTACATCAATATTCTGAAGCTACATAGGCACAATCATGCTGCAGGAAAATCATGCAGCAGTCAAAGTAGTAATATCTAGTTCCATAAAATGATGGCGAATGCTTATACATAGAATACATCTGATAATTATTGTATTCAGTAAGTTGTCCCATATGTTAATGAACTAATGTAATCTCTCATGACATTTGGGATGTTTGAAATGTGATTAAGACAGCAGCCCCACTTTTTTTTTCTTCTTTCTACCCCTCTCCCTTTCTCTTTTTAAGTAATGTCAAGACTTTTTAGCCAAAATATTTTTAAATTAACCAGTATGATTAACCAATGATTAAATTAATTAGAAAGTGCATTTGTTTTACCTCAGCAAGATAATTTTCTGACTTATTTCTTTTAAAATTGCATTCAGTACTCACTTAGGAGACCTTTCTAAATTCAGAAGTCTGCTGAGGTGTTGTAAAATGCATATCATCCCGCACAGTAGTTGGGCAGGCTCTTCTTATAGTCACTGATTTTCAAAATAGGGTATGTGAGGCTATGAGGTCATGGGGTATTTTCTGCATATGCCATCATGTTGGTAGAAAACCAAGACACCAAATGGATATCCCACTGTCTGTGGGATCACTGTAATGACAAGCTCACTCCCTGTTCACTAGATACACCACAGAGCTTCTGCTATTGTGATACATATTTATGGATAGTGAGAGATGTCCTCTTCTTTACCATACTGGAAGGAGTTGTCCATCTACACCTACAAATTTCATGTCACCGATTTCAGCTAATTGTAGATGAAAAGCATTAAAAGGGAGATGGACTATAGTGGTAAATATTCTTTGTTCCTGGGCTCCATGGGAATTTTGGGCTAATATTTTGACAAGACAAATTAGAACATGCCTAAAAATAGGCTCATATAGTATTGCTTAGTTTACTTCATTTACTTTGAATTGTTTTAATTTCAAAATGAGTATGATTTTGAGTTTTGTGATAATAATATTTCTCTGAGGAAAAAATACAAGATACAAGTTTTTCTGGTTGCAGACCGAAAGATGTACTGAATTGGGAAAGAGGCTTTGTCTTTGTGTTTTTAGAAAAGACGACTAGGCTCCAGAGCTATGTGGATCAGATTTGACAGAGGGGAACTCCCAGAAGAAGTAGATTCAAGAGAATAAATCAAATAAACAAATAAAAGTCTTATAAGAAATGAATAATTACAGGATAATTTGTCTTATCTACGTGAGCAGTTTATATCAATATTAATTGGCTCTGAGTCTATTGTAAGGACATTTTGTGGAGTTAGAATTTACTGATACAAATCTAATTGATAAATTATAAGTCTCTAGAGTTTTGATTTTACTGGGTTGCTGGGAATGTGAGCAAAGTCCACAGCATAAAGCCTTGAGATAGGTGGTCTCCGCATGGGATTAGTGTGGCACTGACCTGCCTTGGGAACTAGACGGATGGCCGCTGATGAGGCTAACTGTAGTGGGGAGATCACCACGTGGTCCAAGAGTAGCCAGCTGTGGGATGGAAATTGGGAACTTAGGGAGTTCTGGACCAGAAGTCTGCCAAGTCTGGCTGACTGAGATGAAAATACCCTGCAGATGCCATGTGGCCTGCCAGTGCTGGCAATAGCGTGGGTTGGTGTTTTTTCTATTTTTATTATTTATTGCTACAATGAACAACTAGGAAAAGCACTTGCTGTGCATGTATGAAGATTAGAGCTAGTGGACCTGGCATCCGTGTAAGTGCTGAGCTGGTGTGGTAGCCCACATGTAATCTCAGCACAAGAGAGGCAGAAATAGAGTATCCTCAGAGCAAACTGGCTAGCTAGACAGCCAAATTGAAGAGCTCCAGAAGAAGCAAAAAACCTTAATATATATATATATATATATATACATACATATATATATATATATATATATATATATTGGAAAGCTATTGAAGAAGACAACCTCTCTCAACTTCTGGCCTCCAAACACACATGTACACACTGTACACAATGTATCCCCTCCCCCAGATAATATACAAAGAATTCTACCTATATATACAGGTGGTTTTGTTGTTATAACCCATAAACTATGCAGTATTATAGCTGTTTTCACAACAATAACATGCTAGGAGATGGTATGAGTAATACAACTAATTAAGGGTATATGAGAGGGTTGTGTAAGTTGTGTGTAAAACTACACCATTTCCCATAAAGAATTAGAGCATTTAAAGATTTTGGTGCCTGTGAGTGTCCTATGACAAGTTACAAACAGACATCATGGAATCAATATATGAGTGTGTAAATCATTAATCATCCATAACCCTTGAACTCATTCCCTTCCTCAGAATATGTGTTTCTAAGTAGTATGCCTTGAGTCAGTGTAATGATTATATTCTTGACTCTCTGGTATGAAGATAGGATAAAACTCTCATTTTTTCTCTACTGTGAAGGTTTCAGACATGAAAGCATTATAGTTCTAACAAAGGATCCAAAGTCTGTGGAGATTTATTGTGCACTTACTGTTTGCTGCAAGTCCTACTGTGAAGAAGACATATCACAAAGAGAGGGTTGAAGCTTCTCTTACTGGAGTTTAAGCATTGCAGCATAGATCAACATTTTCTTCGCTGAGTTTCTCCTTCTATTTCCTTAGTAAGCTGCTCTTATTATCAATGCATTTCTGATTTGGGCAGTCTAATGAAGTAAAAGTATCCGGTGCTATGGGCATGTGGTTTATGTCTGTGGACTGAAGGGCCGATGCTACCAAGCCTTAGATCTAGTTTGTTCAGACTACACATAGTTCATTCACAAAGTGAGAGGCTCCATCTGACTAATGTTTTGCACATATCATTTCACTTTCAAATGTCAAGTAAGTTTTTTTAAAACTGTAAAGTAGCTAACGGCACACTAAAACAATCCTGCAAATGTGTTACAGCTGAGGTATGCACATGCACATAAGTTATGGCTGAATCCTACTCACTCTTCACATGTTTCACAAACATGTTCTCCTTGCAAATTGCAACTCACTAAAACTGACCTTAACTTTGAAAACCTTAAATGCACATTAATTCACAATGACTTTGTTCAATATTCGCTGAGCCACAGAACTTTCTTGTGCTCCATGTTTTGCAAGCAGGAGTTCTGTGTTTGCTCAGGGAGTTTTTAACCCTGAACTTGCCTTCACAGTGTTTAATGCCTGTGCTTTCTTTCTCTTCTATTGTAAGCTCAACGCAAACTGAGTGGGTCCATTTTTAAGTTGTAGAAAACAGTTTAAAAGCAAGGATGCACACTTCATTTGTGGCATCAACATTATTCTCACAACATATGGTTGTGTTTTGGGGCTGTGAGGTAGTTTAGTGGGCAGGAGTGCTTACAATACATGATTACCTAAGCACCCATAGATACATACAGCTCTAACCCTAGTGGTATTGGAAGCAGACATAGGCAGACTGCTTGGGTTTATTGGCTACTGGTCTAGCTCCAAGTCCAGAGATCTTACCTCAGTGGAATAAAGTGTCAAGGAATACTGCAGGCACTAAGCTCTGCCTCTGGCTTCAGAGAACTTACACAGCACTCACAGACACACATACAGATTTTTATTTGAGCCAAGACATATATTCATTTCTTTTTTTTTTGACACCCAAAATCAGATAATTATTTTTTTTCTGTATTATCTTGGGTTCATGGACTGTTTGATGTGCCTGTTGTGGTATTCACCTAGTGTCCCTCTCTATGTTGTTCATCCTCCCTCCATCTTTAATCAAGATTGTCTGTGTTTCTTGCATGGTGACTGTGTATGAGCACTGGGAAGGGATTAAAAGTAACTACATGTAGATCTGTAGAAATATGCTAGAAACTGGAGGAATGTTCTGGATAACTCCAGTTGGGAATGGTCCCTTGCCAGGATCTGTTTTTTCACATTAGCATTCATATCCTTCTCTGCTTAGTCACCTGCATTTAGACAGAATTATACCCAGCTCTTGAGATTTCCTCCAAATTGACAGTAAAAATGGAGAAGGAAGTAATTTTTCCATTGAAGATCATGGAAAGAGATAGGATTAATGAAATCACGTTCTTCTTTGCTTCACCAAATTTAGGACTGAGAACAGTCAATTTCCAAACAATTTAGCACATGTATTTTTTTTTCAAGTCAAAGAGCACATCAGATCTGTCTTTAATGCAGAGTTTTAATGCAGGGCCGAACACACTCTGGCACTCCTCAACTGTGACTGACGGACTGACCACCTACAACTGTTTGACTGAGGTTGCCAAGAAAGTTTGGCACACATGTCCTCAATTAACAGATTGGAGAGTTGCTAATTATCTGGATGAGGGACTTGGCTCCCTGAGCTTGCCTTTTCCTGCAAACAGGAAGGAAAGATTCCACCATAGTGTTCTGAATTATTGGAATTTGTTCCCAAAGGCCTACCATGATGTCACACTGACATTTTCTCAGAATCAACTTTAGGGGTAAATTCAGAGTTTAGAAGATTAACCTGGTAGGTTAAAATAAAGTGACTTTAGAAAACATCAGAACTTTGAGTGTTATAATTTTAATGAGTTTAGAAATCCATGTTACAAAATGTGTGTGTTTTTTTCAGACTGTTTAATTATCTCCATGATTAACTGCTGACAATCAGTGGGTAGACTTCCCACCCGGCAGGTTGCCCAAGTCACATGCTTTGTTTAGATTAGCTTCCTTTGCTACACTTCATATTTCTTATTCCTAACAACATTATGGTCCATACTTAATAGCAATATAAGCTTATTTTACACTAGCATAACAAACTACCTTCTGAAAAGGAAGATTTTTAGCCAATATTATATATGTATGTATATATATATCACAAAATAAATATTATACAAGAACTAATTAAAGATTTCCTTTGCCTTTATTACTGCAGATCATGCATACATTCACACACACACATACACACACACACACACACACACACACACACACACACAGGTAATGTCTGTAATACCAGCATTGAAAATGAAGCAAGTGGACTGACACATTTTAGCCAGATGAGGTGGCACAGGCAGGAAGCCCAGGAACTCAAGGGCAGCTTGAGTTATACGAGCACCTGTCTGAAAACACCAAACCAGGCCAACAGGATAGCTTAGAATGTAAAAAAGCTTGCTATTAACCCAGTGTGGTGGCCCAAGTTCCGTCCCCAGAGTTCAAATAGTAGAAGGAAAGAAAGACCTTCATGAAGTTGTCCTCTGACTCCGTGTTAGCATCTTAGCAATATGCATGCACATACATACACACACACATCAATAATAATCATTCAATAACAGCAACAACCATGAAAACAACTTTGCTGTCATTAATAAGTAAAGTGATGAGTTTCCTTCTTTCATAACAGAACATGGGTGAATCCAAGGGCCTCAATGTCAGCATCAGGCTGTCATGATACATTTGAACATACACAATTGGAAAAATGGAAATTTGTTTCACTTTAACAGTACTTTATGATGTAAAATAGGCAAGTAGAAAATATTATGATTAAGAAGAAAATCAAAACAACAGAACTTACCTAGACCATTAGTTTTCTCAGACAAATCTGTAAACAGCTGTGCTTCTCCTCTGTGCAACTGATGGGATTGCCTTTGTTACTTTTTCATATTTTGCTGTGTAAATTGAAGGTGACAACAACATCTACCCCATGGGTTTCCTACATGGATTTAAAGAGTAAGTGCTCATAACAGTACCTGGCATACCATAGACGATAACATTAGCTCTTTCATTTCATTTATTGAAGTTGTAAACATATATGTCACAAGTGACCTAATGTAAGCAGGCCATTAAGAAGAAATACTTAAAGAAGTGACTTTTTTTGAGAAATTACTGACAGTTTTGGGTTTTAGAGTTCAAAATACTTTGTTTTGATATGTTAAAAAAATCATAGTTGAACAAATTCAGCCTTTGTGAAAAATACTGCTGAGCTGTGATGTGATTGACATGCTTTGTGCACAGAGGGAACTCATACATGACACTTTTTCACATCCAAAGACATGAGCATTATGAAAAGCGGAAGTTCCACAGAAGTTAAATGTACTTGATCTACAGTGTGGCCTCAACTGTATTCTTGCCTTCTCTGGTGTCTGTAGGCTACCATAGCTGAGGCAATTGGCCTTGACTTGGTACCCAGAGAAATCAGTGTCTAGACAGCAGTAGTGATTGCAAAGACCATTGATTTCTATGAAGATTTGAGTTTAAAGTAATAATTAAAAGTAATACCAGTAATAGGTTGATGGACCAACTGTCTAAGTGCACTGTAAGTCCAGCAAGCTCAAGGGACTTGCTAAGTTGACACGAGTGAACTTCTACTAAATGGAGGACAAAAGCCTTGATTTCATGATTCTCCAGCCACTGTTCTTTCAATTTCATTCCAAGAAATTTTAGAAATTTAGTGACAGTGTTAGACCTATAACAATGTCTTATTTTTCAACATGGGTATGTGGAAAACTGGGTAGGAGATACCTGTTTCATCATAGCTTCAGATAAGCAAGTCATGAATCATTTTTTGACAGTGTAGAGAGTAAGAAATATGCTTTAGCCCCCTTCTGCTCTCTAGTTATACCACATCTATTTTGGTAATGTGAAAAAAACAGAGGATACCAGAGAAAGCTTCCTACACAATTAGCAAGCCACCCGATTTGTGAGAGAACAGGAGCTTGTCTCTCCATAATCAGAGGAGGCAAAGGTGTTTTCAACATTTTCCCTTGAGTTATGAAAATGAATATCTCAAGCTTTCCTCTTCAGCAAAGGCTGTCTGTTAATACCCAAACTACTTTCAGATTTATTGTGACAAGTGATGCAGTCTCGTGTTCAAGGGAGAATTTTGGGAAGCGTGCCTTGGAAACTTTTTTTTTGTTGCCCATCTGTTTTGCTTGTCGCAATTCCTGTTTGTTTAAGATGCATGTGTGCCAGAAATGTGGAAAGAGTGTGTGTAGCGACAAGTGCTATCAAGCCATTTTCACACTGGACTTATGGGAAGCATGTGCTGCCCATCTGTGAAGTTCTCATTTTATGCAAATTTAGAAAATATATTCTTATGTCATGTTGCCTTAATGCCCAGGGGTAAATTGGAACACACCCGAAGGAGAGAGATAGGGAGGAAACATTCTCACACCCATGAGTAGGATAACCTTGCCAGAAGTCAAAGGTCTTATATGCACACTAGTTGTTAGAAGGTGGAGGTCTAAGGAAACTTTCTAAAATTACCTAGAGTAAGACACTATGTTTTTAAAGATCAATTATAAATCTATGAATGAGATTTTAAAAGTCACTATCTCAAAAAACTTCAAATGGGGGCTGGAGAGATAAAGTGTATGAATATACTTAGCTGTAGAAAGAAACAACAACCTCAGCTCTGAATCTTTTTTTCTACTGGGACATTCTATGCCAATCATCTGAGATATGTTGCAAGTTCTCTAAAAGAAGAGTTTTAAAGAGGGCATAAGTGTAGCAGTAAATTACTTAAACGGCTTTAGCTCCCAGTGGGTTGCAAGTGTGCTGTACCCATACAATTGCTCTCTGGATTTGTGAATGAAAGTTACACACTCCAGCTAATTTTGATGTGCCTTGACTAGCTCAATGACTAGCCACTTCTAAATGTTCCCAAAGCTAGCAAACACTCCTCTCCAGTATTTTCTGAGTTATCACCTTTTAAAATCTATATTTCATTTCTGCTACCCCTAGGGCCACTTTCCTGGAACCTTACATGCTAATGAATCTTTAAGTTTCATCTTTCTACTTCCACATCATGTGATTCTCTGTCTCCTCTTCTCTCTTTGTTCCTTTCCCATGCAATCTAAAAGTTCTGTCCTGTCTCCCTGTCCAGTCATTGACTGTGTGGCACTTGTTTATTATCAACAAAAGCCAGCTGTGGGCAGTGACCCTCAGGTCTAGTAGAGTGGCTTATGGGAGCTGAAATAATACAAAACATTACAATTAATTCCCAACACATAATATATTGCCAAGGCGGTAAATACTTTTGAGATGTCATGCCTTCTGGATCACTAAGACTATATTTAAGGTCCTTTACACCTCCCTATATTACCTATGAATAATCATACTAGACCACATCAATGAGGAAACTACTCCTGGAACAAAGCACTAGAAGGTGGTGCATACCAGAGAAACCACCTGAAACTTTTACTGCCTGGTTGATTGTCCTGAAACAAAGATATGGAATGGGACTTAATATGCTGAATCTTTGTGGTTTTTGGTTTTCTACCTTGTGGTATTTAGTGGAACTAACTCAAATGTCATCTCAGCATGAGTATAAGTACTGAAATTTATCTAAATCTACTTTTAATCATCAGGAAAATGACACAATACAATGATAAATATAAGTGTAATTTTAGTTGACCAAAACAATTGATACTCTTAAGAAACTGGTCATAAAGTCTTCAAAACATATCTAAAATAATGAGTTACAGTCATTGGTTTTTTTAATGCTGCAAAATCAGAAAAGGTGCAGGGATGCTTAAGTCCCATATTACATCATGTCTAGAAGTATCCCAAGCTTTGCTTGATGCTATTCTGTCTTTCATTATTTACAAACTGAATGCTCTGAGTTTTCAATTTGCCTTGCTCCTATAGATATGAGGAGTTCCTGTTGAAGACAAGTTTAAGTATTTGTAGACTCATGAAGCTTGAGGATGAAAACTAGAGATAAAGGCTAACACAAAAGCAGAGAAGATCCAATGTAACCAAGGATTCCCTTTCCACTCTCAGAAGTATTTCATTTGCTGTAATGCACGTTGTCAAACTGGTTCCTGTAGATACTTCCTTCCTATTACAGACTCTTGGGGGTTTCTAGTCACTGCAGTAGGTTTCTCTTTCTGGCCTCCATGTAGCTTGGACTTAGATTATTGTCTATATTTCCTGGTGGATATCATCTTGAACTCTATCACAATGCCCTCCATTATTACGTACCCAGAACATGAGATTCAATAAAGAACATAAAGTACAACAGACACCATTTCTTCTTGCTGTCTTGTTTATTTTCTCCCAGATCTTCACACTCTGCTTTTGACTCTAACTACATCACTTAAGGCTGCATAAAAAATATTTTTCTGAAATTCACAAATATTAAATTAAAGATCCTTTTAATGGTGCTTTTCTTATGAACAGTTGCTGTCCTAGTCCATGTCTAGTACACTTAGGGGACTATCTATCTTCATTTTATCATAAAAATTTTTATTCAGACACAAAAGGATCCAAGACCCCTGTAAACACTGTTTTTTTCTAAGGACTGAGGTCTTATTTCTATAAGTACAGTGTAAAGCCCAAGAGGTTACTATACAGGAATGCTCAAGGTGTTTCATCAGGATTATTACTGAAGATCAGTGACACCTCAAGTTGAATGTAAGCCCCACCAAAGCCCATATTCTTAAAACCTCCCCACTAAGCCAGCTAGTAACAACTATTTTATCTAATGTGCATTGACATAGCAAAAATGTTAGTTCTCAAGACAGAATATTCTAAATTCCTTTTAAAATATCACCATTTCTTTCCCTGTATTTGTAAAGTGTCTCCTGCAAAATAGTCAGTGTATTGCATTGTATCTCTCATATTTCCAAATATATTTTATCATTCTAATTGCTTCTTTTAAGTATCCACCGAGATTAAAGAAGAGTCAATCCATATATAATTTGGCCTGCCACTTAACAAATAATGATTTCTTCTTATGGATACTGAGTATAAAATTATGACTTAGGTACAGGTAAGGTCATGCCTTCTAGAAACTTTCATCTCTGTCCTGGAAAGAGATATCAAACTTATTAACAAACAGATATGAAAAAATACCATGCCAGGCAAGTTAGACTACATTTATAATCCCAGAAAGGGAAGACTGAAGCAGAAGGATCATGAGTGTGAGATCATCCTTGGTTCCAGAATAGCAGAGGCCACACAGTGAGACATTCTGATGAGCAGGAGGAAAAAGAAGAAAAGGAGGAGGAGGAGGGAGAGGAAGAGGAGGAAGAGGAGGAGGAGGAGGAGGAGGATTTCATCAGATCCATTTCAGTGTTTTAAAGAAGATAAAGTGAAGGAGCAAGTAGCAAGTTACTGGATTGAGAATCCAGCTCAGATGATACCTAAGCACCAGTCAAATAGGGTGGTGCTTTAACTGCAACCAAAGTAAACGGAGCAACAAATGCAGAGGCCTGCACTTCAGAATACAGATGGTAAGAATGAAGTTCTAGAGGATACAAAGAAGAAGATCCTAGGTAGTGAATCAAAGAGATGCGAGTTGGTCAGATATGTAGAGGCTGCAGCATAAGGGACTGTTAGGCTTTCAGAATAAAACCATTCTTTATTCCAGTTGCAATGGGAAATCACTGGGATGTTGAAGCATGTGGCATAATCTACTGAAAATGTTATTGAAAATCAATGATATAGAAGACAGAGGACAGGAAGAAAGAAGAAAGAAAGAAAGGAGACAGAATGACTAGATAGGAAACAGGACAAGAATCAAAAAAAATGAGTTTATAGTTGGAGATATGGAGGTGGTCAATGCTTATTATACTCAGCAACTCAGTGTTCAAGAGCAACGAAGCCAATAGTATATGTACTATAAAAAGTATTTCCTAGAATGGCACACAACCAATACAGGTTGAGTAGTTCAACAATAGCCAGTTCATACTGGAGAGTTCAAGAAACTAATAGTTCTTCAGTTCATGAATCTGAATCCCTAATTAGTTCCAATCTGATGAGGAAGACTTTGAAACTCCTGGATAGCTGTGGTACTCAGTTCACATTAAAATCAAAATAAGATGGACTTCAATGTCAGCGAGGAATGGCATTATCAGAAACAACAGAGGTACTTGTCTTTACCAGCAAGAACCAAAGGAATATAGGAAATATTGTTTTCCCTATGACCTCTTCTTATGTGGGCCACCTCCCAAATGTTCTTCCTGCTTTGGAGAATAGTTTTCTTCCAAAAGTTAATCCTTCTGAAAATGCTTTCAGAGATCTTCCCTAAAGCATGTCTCTTAGTTGACTCCGGAGTCAATGAAGTTGGCAATCAAGGTCAACCATCATACCTTGTGTGTTTTTGTGGGTTCACCCATTAGACCTTAGAGGTCAGTTTAGTATGTAAAGAATTGAGAAGAATCAAAAATTACTTTTGAGTAACTGAATGCTTGTGCTCCTTTCCCAGCCAAAGAGGAAGAAATGATGTTAGTAGTTGGGTGGTGGAAAGTGAGTTTAGTATGTTTAGCCTGAAACATTTTTCTACAACCTAGTGGAGATATAAGTGAGAAGTCACATACACATTTCCCAAATGCAGAATATGCTGAAGCTGATGAGTTCAAGAGCAACTTAATTTCACCTCATCATTGTTTTCGGGGTGTGTGTGTGTGTGTGTGTGTGTGTGTGTGTGTGTGTGTGTGTGTGTGGTGGTGGTGGTTGTGGTGGTGGTAGTGGTGATATTGTTTGACTTATGATTTTGCTAGTAGTCCTGACTGACTTTTAAACTATCCTTCTGCCTCTGCCTCTGCCACTCTGCCACTCTGCGACTCTGCCTCTCTGCCCCTCTGCCACTCTGCCTCTCTGCCACTCTGCCACTCTGCCTCTCTGCCACTCTGCCACTCTGCCACTCTGCCACTCTGCCTCTCTGCCACTCTGCCTCTCTGCCTCTCTGCCTCCCCTCTGCCCCTCTGCCTCTTTGCCTCTCTGCCTCTCCTCTGCCTCTCTGCCCCTCTGTCCCTCTGCCACTCTGCCACTCTGCCTCTCTGCCACTCTGCCACTCTGCCTCTCTGCCACTCTGCCACTCTGCCTCTCTGCCACTCCGCCACTCTGCCTCTCTGCCACTCTGCCTCTCTGCCTCTCTGCCTCCCCTCTGCCCCTCTGCCTCTTTGCCTCTCTGCCTCTCCTCTGCCTCTCTGCCCCTCTGTCCCTCTGCCCCTCTGCCTCTCTGCCTCTGCCTCTGCCTCTGCCTCTGCTTCTGCCAAGAGATAGGTTTGTAGACATGCCCAGTCATGTCTGTCTGAGTATAATTTTATTTCTAATTTGAATGAAAAAGAAAGAAAGAAAGAAAGAAAGAGAGAAAGAAAGAAAGAAAGAAAGAAAGAAAGGAAGGAAGGAAGGAAGGAAGGAAGGAAGGAAGGAAGGAAGGAAGGAAGAGGAAAGGACATGACTCTTCCTAGATATGGTGGAGGGAAAAGTTTATTATAGATATGTGAATGAACGTAGCAAGAGCCAGAGACTTCTGGTAAAGTCCAGAGAGGTCATGACTCTGAATCTTGTGGAATGAGGGGAAGGAGAAGGGTGAGAAAGTAACAGCCAGGAAGTTGAAGTTAACAATGGGTACAAAAAAAGGGAGCAGTAACCAAAATGTCTGAATTATATAGGGAATAGTCTGTGAGAAAATAGCAGCGCAGCCCAAGGCCTATAGAATTCAGGGTTGAGGGTAGGGTATTCCAGCCATACTCTGTAGTAGATAAGGGCTGAAAGTTCGTGGGAAAATCTGGATGATAGGTCTGCTTTGATATATTAAATAGGTACCTGAGACCCTTGGTTTGAAACTTAACCCTTGGTTTGAAACTTAACATAACTACTTCTTTTGCTACTCAAAGACTCATAGCTTACCCTTCATTGGTTCTCATAAAAAAATTACCTACATTTCTCTTTTAATTGTTCAGGGAAAAAGAAAGAATGGGTAATTTTTGTTTCACTTCCACTTAGTCCAGATTTATAAAGTAAGTATGTCACTAGATGGCAACAAGCTGGAGAAGAACTAGAATAGATACAAATGCTATTATCAAAAGGAGCAGCTGGAGGTGGCCACATTTGGCTGCATGCTTTTAATTGCTATAGTCTGATTATTCTACCAGCCTGATGAGTTTTGCTGACCATGGACTTGCTTCCTCAGAGTGGATCAGATATCCCAGGACACCTCAGGAACTTGTTCCCAAAGTTCAGTAAACATCTATGACATCAATGGCATCAATGGAATCAAAGAAAATTTAAGAAGAAAGAACTCTTCAACTTGTATATAGGGTAAATAACTTAAGGTCTCAGAACAACCTCCCCCTCAAGGGTCTCTGCTCATGTTCCTCCTCTTTATGTATATGTGGAAGTTTGCTGCCACAGTTGTTCACCTTATTAATGGTTTATATGGTATATGATATAGGCTGTATTCAGAAATAGAAAGAAAGAGCAAAGGGGGAAAGAAGACAGACTAATGGCTGAATAAAAGAAAAATTATTTCTGTTCTTTTCATAAAAATTAATAAACGAAAATGTACTTCTAGTGATTTCTTGAAAACCCTCATCACTTTGCGCCAGGTAGCAGATGAGGTATGTCTCCATTAAGCATAATGAAAAAAGAAAACTGGTATATTTCTTGTTCATCATAAAATAGCATATGGTGGTATAATCAAGTTTAGACTCTCTAGAAACACTAACTTTCTAAAATGAATCTCTTGTTCTTCAAAACTATTTATGACCACAGAATCCTACCTCATTCTATCCATCTGTTTAATGCAGCTTTAGGAAAAATTCTTGGTTCTTCCATTTTCAAAAAATTAGCCCATTGGGGATTCCCTGTTGGTCATATAGTCTCTTTGATGTACTCCTACATTCTGGGTCCAATCCCTTGACCAATCTGCCTGTATCCACTGGTACCTACCAAACAGTTGAAAAGATTGTGGTTGTCTCTCCCTCAGTCTCCTCATCTGAACTGTGACCAATTTATAAACTTTTCATGATAATCACAGAACAGTAAAGGTAAATCTCATTAAGACGATCCTAGATATAACCTTAGTTTTTACTACCAGTAAATCTTAAATAGTCTTTTGTATATTTGAGCATGAAATGTCCCTCTACCACTGACATATACATACCACATTTTGGTGGAAGTCTAGGACCTTAGCTGGTAGTGCTGTCTGGTGAGAATCTGTAGCTGTAGGAGCTAAGGCACAGTTGGGAGAATTAGGTCATTAGCGCCCTCTCTACCACTGGTACTATATCCAACCATACCCTCTCTTTAGCCGCTCTGCTTCCTCTCCTCCAGGACTTGAGATAGCTTCCTGTGCTCATGCTGCTATGATGCTCTACTTTCCCTCCAACCCAAGCTACATGTGCTAGCAACCTTGGAGGAATCATAAGCTAAAACAAAAATTTCCCTTTTTATATTATTTCTTTCATATACTTGCCACTGACACAAAACAGAACAAAGAAACAACAACAACAACCAAACCATAACAACTTTCCCTCATTTTACCTTCATGACCTCTTTTTCATAGCCAGAAAATATTTTCTAAAATGTGAGTCTCACCCTGTTCTTCAAAGTTACCATTTAGTTCAGGGTACACTCAAATTTCATAGCTTTACCTACCTGCTCATAAGGGCTCTAAATGACGTATGTCTTCAGAAGAGAAGAAACACTCAGGAAAAAGAGGCCAAGATTATGAAATCTCCAGGCACTACTTGAGCCCGGAGCAAGCAGAAGCAGCATGGCAGATCCTTCCTGGGAGCTGTTAGAGAAATCAAAGGGCTGGTAAACCTTTGATTTTGGGTTTCTGGCCTGTAAGACTGGTAGAATAATACTTTTGGACTGGTATGGGTCTCCTTGTTTTGGGTAGTTTGTTACAGTTATGGCAAGAAGATCAAGCATCCAATGTGATGCTCTTCTGAGCACACCTTGCATTTTAGGGACATTTCTCACAGCACATCATCAAAGTTCATCTGCTGGAATAATATGCTTTAAGGCTTCAGGACGGGGGTTGGGGATTTAGCTCAGTGGTAGAGCGCTTGCCTAGGAAGCGCAAGGCCCTGGGTTCAGTCCCCAGCTCCGAAAAAAAGAACAAAAAAAAAAAAAAGGCTTCAGGACGATAATAGCTGTGCCATCTGATAAACCATAGCTTACTTGCATGTGTTGGCAATTCTGAATAGCATTTACATTTCTTTAGAGATCTTCTTGGCTAAAAGAAAAATAATATTGTCTTAATTATTTTATATTTAAAAATATTTTCAGAAACAGTAGCTTGTTCTTTCAAAATGTACAATAAACAAAGGGTACCATCAGCCCCCTTTTCACCACTCTTATTCTGTCAGTGAGAAAACCAGGTAAAAATGCACTGTGTAACTTATTCCCGGACACACACACACACACACACACACACACACACACACACACACACACGGATACTAAGGTTATTATGAAAAGATGCAATGGAATAGGCTATAAAAATAGAATTTTATTTCTTGTATCTCTGGAAGCTGAGAAATATGAGACCAAGATGCCAGCAGATTTGGTGTCTGATAGTCCACTTTTATAATGCACAGTCATTTTGATTGTTATTTCCTTAGCTAGTGGAAGGAAGGGACAGGGACTTCTACAGAGTCTCTTTATGAATGTATTAATTTCATTTTGAGCACCTCATCCTCATAAAATGAATCACTTCCCAGTAGCCTTGTCATATAATTTCATCACCTTATGGTTTTGTAGTTCAATATCATTCCCTAAAGGTAACCCCAAGCCTTGGCTCAAATAGCACCCATAAAATAAACTAAGCAGAGTTCATAGGGGCTCACAGAGACTGAAGCAGCAATCACAGAACCTGAATGAGTTTGAATAGTATGGGTCTCTGCAGATACGCTATAGCTGTTAGCTTGGTGTTTTTTTGTGTGACTCCCAACAGTGGTATTGGAGGTGTTTTTAATGGTATCACATATTCTTGAACCCTTTTCCTCTTACTAGGTTGCCTCACCCAACCCTGGTATTAGGGTTGTACCTAGTCTTGTTATACCATGTTTGGTTGATATCCTTGGGAGACTTGCTCTTTTCTGAAAGAAAACTGGGGCGGGGTATGGGGAGGTTTGGATTTGAGAGAGAGGGGAGGCAAGGAATGGCAACTGGGAGGAGTGGAGAGGAAAGGGTTTACTATTGGGATGGACTATGTGAGAAAAAAAGAAAGAAAGCAGGAAAGAAGGAAAGAAGGAAGGAAGAGAGGGAGGAAGGAAGGAAGGAAGGAAGGAAGGAAGGAAGGAAGGAAGGAAGGAAGGAAGGAACAATGAAACAAACAAACAAAAATACAGAGAAAAAGATACCATGATGCTATCCCATGACATGTTAGGATGTGAACACTTCTCTAAGCAGAACTGAAGCTACTACATTGATAACTGCCAAACAGTGGACTTTTCTACTGTACCACAGTAGTATGCAAGTAACTGTGAATTGCATCTGCATGAGGTCTCTCTCACATTCCTGTGTTCCTCTCCAATGCTTCCTCAGCTCCGGCTTCTCTCTGTATATGCTACTCCAAAGCTAGATTGACCTGTCAGGAAATTTGCTTTTCCTCTGCCCTCATTATTTGCCCCAAAGTAGCCTCGTGGCCAGTGTTGGGTCTCTTTGATCGTTTCACTCTCTTTTCCCCATCTCCATCTTTTCCTTTTCCAAAGCTCAGGGAGGCACTGTCTCTGAAGATTCCTTATCATTGTTCTTCCAGAAGGAAGGCAATGATCATGAACCATCCCTGTAATCCATGAAAGAAGATAAACTTGAAGCAAAGCTGAGATGCTACCCAGCGCCAAAGCAATCTGTCCAAGGCTATCTGACCTTTCATCTCTATAAACTTTCGATAGGTGCTACTTCTCTCTTCTAAGTAATGGTACATAGATTTTGAAATCTCGCTGAATGCTGGCCTACTTACCTTTTTCCCCTGTATGATACATATAAACAATCCTGTTAAAAGACTTGCTTTTTGTGTCTTAAGGGGTGAGAGGAAAATTTTCTTTACCCTTTTTCAGTCCATTACCTGGGTGATATGTCACCACTGTTTACACACTACTTTTTCAGACCGTTTTACCCCTTGAATCTATTTAAAACCAATCTCCATGACTACTGCGCTCTGTCATGCCTTTGTGCCATGTTTTTCTCTATCCTATTACATCATTGGACTGATCCCTGAAGATGAAAGAAACTACAAAGGTAAAATTGAAAATTGGGAGGAAAAGCTACTTTATCCAAAAAGAAAATCATGAAAATCATGAACAACAACAGCAAAAAAAGAGGTGTAAAAGTTCAGGCTTGTCCTGGAGCCAACATAAAAGGCTAGCTCTGTACTTTTAAGTTTCTGAATCACAGAAGGGTGCTGCCCATGTCCAGGGCTTAGCTTCATGTACATGAGAGGGCCAGCAGGGTGAAACACTTTGCTTCTGCTGTGTTCTCTCCAGACCAGAACATCAATGGCAGCTTCAAAGCATCAGAAGAGCATCTTCAGATGCAACAGAAATAAGGATCTGAGAAGTTTGAGTTTTTTCTTTATGTACAAGGAAAGGAGAAAAGGTTCTGGCAAGGAAGGCAATTGCATAGATCTGTTATAAATAGGAACTGGATCTTGCAAGTGTCATGTGCATGCACCTGTGATGGCTCTGCAGAACACAGAGCATGTGGGGGCACCTTCCCTGTGCCCAGGGCATCATAACTGATCCAGAGAGGAAAACAGGAAGACACTTTGAAACTCACAGTAAATACAGTGTAAACCAAACTCAAGTTGTGTCACAGTGTTTCTCCTTATAACATTCTTTCATAGAATAAAGTATCCTCTCTCTCTCTCTCTCTCTCTCTCTCTCTCTCTCTCTCTCTCTCTCTGTGTGTGTGTGTGTGTGTGTGTGTGTGTAGATTACATACGTGTAGGATATCTGTGAAATTCAAAACTTTATTCTCAAGAATGTGACACAGAAGTTTGAGATGGGCCATTAAAGTGAAAACAAACTAAAAATGCACGATTATTCTGTCTATCTGCTTAGGTGACAGGAATTGATATACAAGTTTCTCCTTTCTACTTCTTGTCTCTTCATTTCCTTCTATTAAATGTTTCTTGGTATTGTTGGAGAAAGAATTCAGAGTTGGTCACAAGGACAATTAATTGAAAGGACTTTAAGTTTATTAAAGCAAAGGAAAATAAAGTCTCCAAACATGTTGATAGGCAGGCAAGAGAATGGACAGCTGCTTGAGGTTCTTTGGAACCTTGATTTTAAATAAAAATCCAGTGGAAAGTGGTGTTATTATTCTGGTACAGGAATGGAGTTTCCTGGAACTTAAGTTTGGATCTTTCCTTAGTTCCCCCTACAAGTTTAACAATGAGGGTTCAACAAGTATTGTTAATGTATACTTATAGGCAGAGATTTGCTTAATAGTAATGCTAATCATATGGTAATTAGTGCAGTACTTAACAGTAAATGTGGCTGCCAAAATTTTCTCTTTTCAAACAGTAGGAAGACAAATCAACATGGCCCCACTCAGGAGTTACATTTGTTGTACTAACCAGATAGGGATGTGGTTTTCTAACTGGATCAAGCCAGTGTTCTTCCTATAGTTGTTTCTTAACTTCCCTTCTTGTCCTATGGCAAGGCTAAATGTCACTAAACTGAAATCTCACGGGTCAGATGGGTTTAGCTCAGTGTCTTGGTATACGACTTTTAGACAAATGAAGTATAGAATAAATCCTTAGGCACTTCTAGCTTTCTTTTTATTTATTTATTTTTTATTTTAACTTACTTTAAAGTCACAAATCTCAAAGATTTGCAATATAGGAAGAAATGCTAATCATGAAGGGGAAAACATGTCAGACTGCCCTATGTTCAAATCAAGCTCTATGCTGAATGTGCACACTTCTGTGAATTTAAAGTCCTGGCTCAGTTTGGTCTTCTGCAAAGTTGGAATAACAATAACTTCATTTTCAAAGAGTTACTTTAAGGATTTAAAATAAAAACACAAGAGTCTTTTAGAACACAGATAAAAACCAGTGCATGGCATAATTAATATAGTAATACTTGTACTTTGCTTAGTAAGTGTTGTGAATTTAGAAAGAGTCTAATAATGCAGAAAGTACTCTGTAAATAATATTGGATCAGATACATTTTACAATTCGTCATTTACAGATATGAACTACTTTCTTGGATGTCAGATCTTGCATTTGATCCTGATCAACTTCCTCCAGGCAACATTTTTAAAGAAAAACAACTCTACCAGCAGCTTTTGCTTGCCAGTAGCTCCATGGCCACCAATGTAACACAACTTGGACTTGGGAGGAGGAGAAGGAGGACCAGGAGGAGAAAGAGGAGAAAGTAGAAGAGGAGGAGGAGAGTTTGCATAGGCAGGAAAAAGAACAGGTCTGGAAAGAGTGGGAGAGGTGAATATGATCAAAACACATTGTGCAAGAATCTCAAACTACTAACAAAAAAGTTATTATCAATAGGAAAACTATTTCTCTAGTAGTACAGTCATACTGAAGGTTCTACTCATGTTAAGATATGATGTAAGTAGCCATAGTTCAGAGGACAGAATGATAATTGCACTGTGCTGCTCCAAGGTTAGTACAAGTGAGTCATATTTTTGGAAAACACGGCCCAAACTGTTTACAAACAGTTGGTGCTTTAGAAACAACGTCCAAGAGTGTCACATCATTTTAGTGGACTAAACATGGGAGTAATGTATGTTAAAGTGATAAATGCCTGCTTCTATCTGTAGATACTTTGTGAATTGTTGCAATAATTCTCTCCCTCCAAATACAGCATTTCCTCCATTTACATGTCTGGGTTATTAGTATCTGAGGTCCTGGATTCAAATTCAGGTCTATTTGAGTCTAGAACCAATATAATTTGTCACTTAACAGCATAAAGGCAGGAGCAAAGTCAAAATCGTTACATCTAACTTATGGTAAGATACATCCATAAATAGTGAGAATCTGATTAAATTCAGGATGGATACTCTAAGGAAGACTCTAAGGAAGAAGCTGTATGTGGAGGCAGATCATGGTCAGCTTTATTGGGGGAGGAGGGGGAGGGCAAGGGGTTCTCAGCAGTGATTTTTACCCAGAAATACAGACTACAGAAACACAGTATCTGCACTTTCCTGATTTTGCCACTAGGTGGCTCTGAGAGCAGGCAAGTTAAATAACTCAATATCTCAGTAACTCAGTCTCCATAAACAGAGGTGTTATGATGGGTTTTCCAGGTAGTGAAAGCGTGATAAGCAGAGAAAAAAATGCATGTGCTCTTACTAAGGGACACTTGAGAACAGAAAATATTTAAAAAGTGAAAGTTTAAGGAAGTTTGGCCTTACAGCTGAATGTGACAAGGGAACTAAGACAAATAACAAAACCAAAGACATATTTTATAAGCTTCCTGGGGGTGGGGGAAGTTGAAGGCCTTTTGCAAGCTGATGAATAAAGATGATGAGGATTTTCTGGGCCGGCGGGGGGTTGGGGGTGGAGAAAATTCCTTTTTGTTTTGAGGTTCCTTAATCAGACAGTAGCCAGCCTCTATGAAATATGGAGTCTGGTCAAAAAGGCTGATCCCAGAAATCAGCATATTTCTCATGACCACAAGACTCAGAAAAAGCACTTCCAAACAAGCGTCAACCCGAAAAAACAACATATTGCCATGCTGGAAAAAAAAATCTAACTGTTCTGAAAAACAACAACATATGGCTGGGTGGGGGTGTGAGCAAAAGGCATATAGTTATCACGTTTGAACATTCCCTTTGCAGGCTGGAGGGAAAGGGAACTGCTCTAGGGGAGAATGTGCAGGGGTCTCAAAGCCTCTCTTTAGAAAGCACAACTAGGGTTGGGAAAAGCCAAGAAGTTTTTTTTCCAGGTAAGTTATGGCTGAGTACCAGGAACTGCCTTTGACCTTTAAACTAAGAATATGCTGAAAAGAAGCAAAGCAGACGAAAGCTGAAAATACTGGTTTCATTCGGAGCTTTTCATAACTAGAGCACAGCTGAGGTTAAAACAGGGAGGAATGGAATGTAATTGAACGTGCTCACTCTCATCCCAAAGCCACCGTGTGCTGATAATAACACCCGGGTGCCATATTTATGTACCTCGAATCTGGGTTCCATTTGAACAAAACAAAATCAACTTCAGGCACGGTTCTCTGATGGGGATCTCAGTCACGTGATGGTTTCAGAGTTCAAGGTGAGGTCACATAGCAAGGAGAGAGGAGTGCTGGAAAGTAAGTTTCCAAACTTTGGGATGTTTGCTCTGTCTACACCCAGAAGTTGTATAAACCAAGTGTGTCCCTCTGCAAAGAGAGCCCCTATCAATAGTTTGCTATCTATGAGAATCACTGATTCTTCTAGCGTATAAATTTGGAGAAATTCTCTGTGCTGTGACAAGAAAGATTCTAAGCCTACAGCCAGCTCCCAGGCTAGGGAATGAGTTCCATGGATTTAAGATTTTCAAATATGCTACCCTAAATTATGCAACTCTGGCATGAGGGTTATTTTGGGCTGAAGATGTGTGATACTCAGTGAAAACAGGAAGAGACTGAACTCTGCTTTTTGCCTAAAAGAAGAGCCTGTTTAGAGGAGGAAGACTATGTCCTATCACTGTTCAAAACTATCAGGCATCTTGTGATTTACAAGAATATCATATCTTTTATCCATTCATCTACAACTGTCCAGTTTTCTTTGCAAAACATCATCTATTTTTTTATATTTAAAAAAAGGCCTTTTTCTCTAATTCTATAGCCCCTAAAAGATTGGAAAATATACCCCCTAACTCCAACCATGTCCCTTACCTGCTCATCATAGGGATCCCAAATATATAATCCATATTCATGTTAGCAAATGTCCACCCATTTGTATATTTTTAACTGTATCTTTTGATAGTCTAATTATCAGGCTACAAGTCAACGAACCTGAGAAAGAAGAGAGCAAATCAGTTCTTCCACAGTTTGAGTGCTAGAACTATGGGAGGGCAATCAGACCCATCCAGCACTTAGAGGGATGCTGAAGATCTGAACTCAGTTCCTTATTTTTACATAGCAAGTGCTTTATCCTCAGAGTAGTCTCCCATTGCCACGGATTGTGTTTTAACACACTGATTTAATTAACAATCACAGCTACTTTTTCTTTATGTTCCATCTTTTATCAGACTGACCATTTTCTAGTTCTTCATTAATGATTTTATTTGTTGTCCTAATTCTTACTGCACACCAAGCTAAAATGATTGAACAGTAACTATATTGTATACCCAATACTAAGTTTGAGACTTCTTAGCCCAGGTTTTGCAGTCGACATTTTTTATAACTAGCCTGTTTTTACATCATTTTATACATTCTCTGACCTGTAACTCCAAAAGCATAAAAAGCAAATAGTCTGGCTTATTTGCAACAACTCCCCCACTCCTAGTACTAATCTTTGGCAAGCTACTTCTGAATTTCTGTGACCACAATATGACACAAACAATTTAAGGGGAGATTTCAAGTCATTTCAGTCCATTGTAGCAAGAATGAGACAATCTATCTTTGGTGGTAGAAACAGGACATGGTGACTAGTCACATGACATCAAACCTAGAAGAAGAGAATGTCACAGGTTGGTAAAAAGAATTCTGACCACAAGCCCATGGAAATATTTCAGATTCAAACAGAAATTGCCCCCAGCTTCCTCCTGTGACTCCTTCATTTTACTTTTTCACTGAGCAAGGATGGCTTTTCTGCTATGGTCTCTCCGTTTGTATGAGGCAACATTTTGGAATGGTTACAAATTTTAACATACCACTAAATTACAAAAGAATAAAATTTATCAAGAGGTACTACAGGATACTGAAGTCATTTACTATTACATAACTATATCTTGTGATTTTTTTCTAAGCTGATTGAAAACCACTGTGCTATCTTCAGATACCAAATGTTCAGCTAGTAATACCTGTGAGAACTTGAACATTAGGACATGTAGTATGTAATGTGAAAAATATTAAAAACTTGAAGTGCTTGAGAAACGAAAATTCATTCTAAGTATTGTACCAAGTTGCAATTTCAAGAGACATATCCCATCCCAGCCCTTCCTTGTGCCTTTGCCAAGCTCACCTAGTTGTGAAGTTTGTCTCCTTAGCACGTATCTAGGATGTGGCTATTATTTCAATCAATAGAGAGCGATTTTTAAGGGGCACAATGTGCCTTCTAGGTGCAGTCATAGGAAGCTACATTGCTTTTCCTTGTTTGTGTGCTCAGTCGTGGGCCTGGAATCCCATGTGAGACAGCAAGCTGCTCAGAAGTGGCCGGAAGATAACTTTGTGGAGAAAGCAATGACAGGAAACATCTTGTGGGGCGTGTGTGTGTGTGTGTGTGTGTGTGTGTGTGTGTGTGTGTGTGTGTGAATTACGTAGAACAATGTTTGATCAATAAGCATTGTGTTAAGCTTATTTACAAATAATTGAGGCTAACATTTCTACAAGAACTAAAAGTCCATGATTCTTCATGGAGTGAAAATACCATATGCCTTTTTTCTTAGATAAATATCCAAAGAAATTACTTAAACTAAGTACATATTATGGGTTTATAATGAAAGATATGGTCTTATTCAGGATGGCTTGTTTTGTCTTGTTTTGTTTCATTTTTTTTTGAAGGCCTAGAGAGAACTGAGAAAATTGTTTAGTGATTTGATTAATTAAGTTTTAAGGTTTAGCAAGGATTATAGGGGGCTTTAAAGGTGGAAAACAGTTTTGTCTCAGCCAAAGTGAGGCTCAGTCTCTGACAAGTCTAGAGATACTATCTCCAGAAATATATGTTGTGATAGCTGAAATAATTGTCTCAAAGTCAAGTGGACATTGCTCTTGTGTTTCCTTGAGGGCCACAGATAAATCAATGACACCCTGGCAGTAGAAATGAATAATCACACCAGAATACAATTTCTGTTCATCTCTTTATGGTAACTTTTATTACGCTGTGTTGAAATTGTCTACATATGTGTCTGTCTCCTTAACTAAAGAAAACATTCTGTCAAACTCATTTTTCTATCCACAGCATCTAGCAAAAAATTTTGGCTCAGAACAAGCATTCAATATATGCCCTATATAAATAATTAAAGGAGAAAAATATAATATAAAGTTGTATCTATTTCCTTAAGGAATTCTCCATCTTAGAAATTCAAGATGTTATCATTTTTTTCTCTCTTGTCTCAATGCCATATGAACCTCCTACAAAGACCTAATGTTTCTTCATGCAGAATCAAATTCTCTTGAATCTGGGTCACTCTGCTCCATGATTTCAGATGCCTTAAGAAGTTACTAATCATATTTGCACTGGGCTGATGTGATATGATATGCTGTCTAGTTCCCTGCTTGCTTTCTTCCTACTTCTGAGACATTCTTACTACCTAGTGTAGGATACATGCAAAGAGAAGATCTGGTTATGTTAATTTGCTGCTTCAAAATCTCGTTGATCTCACTGTCTACAGTTTGAAGCCCAAATGACCTTAAATGACTTTCAGAGCTGTGCCTGATGATGTGTAGCTATAACGTCTTAATTCCCATGTGTTCAAGTCCCTCCTTCTGTTTCATGACAGTGATCTGTGCTTTTCTTCTCATGATGCTATAAATTTGCATGTCTCTGCACATATCATCCTTCTAACTGTGAATTCAGTTCCCCTTTCTCTCAGTGCCTCTTCAGTGTTTCTAGGAAAGTCTCATATATCCTCCAGATTGTATCCAAGTCACGGGAACCCACTTTCCTTAGTGTATTGTCACTAAACACTTAAGGTGCTATAGCTAAGGAAGAGTGGAGTTCAGGTATAAGTCTACTTTCTGACCTGTAGCTATCTAATACCAGCAGGTCATCTTCAAAGTGTACTTATGCTAATCACGTCTAATGATAATAAGACCACTACCACAATTTCAAGCCAAATTTGAAGCAAGTTTTAATTAAATACAGGCCAGATTGATGGACTCTGGCCAGATCTATTCCAGGGTTCTCAGGAAAGGAGCATCAGTCACATTTGGAGGAGCCTTAAAAAAAAGCACACCCATAATGTCATTGTATTTTTTAACGAGGTCTAATCAGGGCAAGCACATACCTTGTTATTTCCTGCCTACGTACTTCCTGCCTACATCCAATCAGGGGTAAGCCTGCATACTGATGTATTTCCTGTTCACAATCTCCAATCTACATGTGATCAAGCACATCTGGTGTAACTGTGTTGAACAAACTTGTTTAGGGGAGTAAAAACATGTGGTTTGTTCTTGTCTGTAAACAATGATCTCCAGCATTCCAGAAAGTTATCTGTCCTTGGGCAAGTAGGGTTTATAGGTTAACTTTGGCTCTTAAACTATTGTCATGTGTCTGCTATGTGCTGTAGAAACACAATATCACAGACCAGGTTACTTGTAATAATTATAAAAGTGTTATTCATAGTTCCAGAACCTGGGAAGATCTAGGTTCAAGCATTTGTTAAGATCCTTCAGTGATATCATAATATGGCATAAGGCAGTCCAGGGAGTGAGGGAAAAGAGCAAGAAAGAGAGGATAACAGAGATGAATGAGGTGCCTGAGTGTTCTTGAAACCAAGGATCATGTTACTGGTGTCAGTTTTGAAGAAAAGTCTACATGACCACGCCCTCTGTGTGTGCTTCTCTGTCTCTATTTCTCTCTTGATATTTAAGATGGTATCACTACATAGCCTACGCTAGTCTCAAGCTCATGATTCTCTCACCTCATCCTCTTGCATACTTAAAAGGCATGCACCAACCTGCTTGACTGGTTCCACCTCTTTATAACAAACAAAACGGTGCATCAACAGACTACAAAACATTTCACAGACATAAATTTATTTAATTTTTAAAAGAGGGAGATCACTGGCTGGTTAGATATAACTGTAGCCAAGTACTTGGATATTGACGCAACAGATTCTAGAGCTTGGTTCTCTTACATATCTTGTCTGGCATCTTGGAAATTATAGATGGATTCTGTCTTTAAACTATATTGAAAAGAAAAGTAAAGCACTTTCACCTTCTCCATCAATTCTTGTCATGGGTAGAGTACCAGAAAAAGTTAAAGAAATCAAGAATGTGACAATAAAAGATGTTGTGTATTTGTATTTCTTGGCCTCTCCTGAGATTCTGCTTCTTTACTGCACGCTAACAGATCATTGTTCCTAAAGTAAATTTGTAAACATTTCTAAATCTATTCAAAGATGGTTTCTATTACCTGTACAAAATTGTCTGAACCAATGCTACTGGAGGTCATATTATCATTTTATTTCCATTGGCTCTTACGATGAGGTGATCTGGTGGCTGGAGAGATGGCTCAGCAGTTAAGAGCACTGACTGCTTTTCGAGAGGTCCTGAGTTCAGTTCCCAGCACATGGTAGATCACAACCATCTGCAACAGGATCCCATGCTCTCTTCTGGTGTGTCGGAAGAGAACTACAGTGTACTCACATATATAAAATAAATAAATCTTTTTTAATTTTATTTTTCTTAAATATTTTATGCATAAAATAAATATTAAAGAAATAGTTAAACGATTGTGATGACTATTGCTAGTTGTCAACCTGACTAACATCTGGAATAAACTACAATCCAGAAATGGAAGGGACAGCTGAGATCCAGGTCTTGCGAATGGAAGACATAGGCTTCTGATGTGGATCTTGACATGGAGCTCTTGAGGCAGGGTGGACATGAAGAGCTTAAGCTCAGGCAAAGTAGTATATATCTTTAATCCCAGGAAGCTGAGGCAAACAGATCACTGAGTTCAGCATCAAGCAAGTTTCAGGATAGTCAAGCTTAGGCAGTGAGGAACATAGAAATTGGAAATCAAATAACAAAATAGGGGGGACCATGTTCGATCCCCAGCAAGCAGCAGAACTTGGCATCTTTTGTCATGTAGTTCTGGCTTTAGAGTTAAGAATAGAAGGCACTACTGGAACAATTGATGCTGGTTAGCTGGAGCTAAGTAATTAGCGGTGATTAAGAAGAGACCAGCATCACTGAGGTCAAATTTGGCAAATGCTTTTTGAGAGCAAAAGAAGCTATGTTCCAGAGATAGCCAAGGTTGTACTGTGCTGCAGATGTATTTTGTATTGTGTAAGAATTACCCAGATGGTACTGGTTTTGAAGGTATAAAGGTGACATAGGGAGCAGCTGTGGGCTGACACTGTGAGAGACCAGGGAAGGCCATTGGTGAAGGTACAGCCTCAATTGCAGTTGATGGCCCAGGCCTGAAGTTGAGGCTTCGCAGCATGAAAAGAACCAATGAGAGGCTATTGGTGAAGCCTATGTGCAGCAAAAGACCCCAGTGTATTGGAGATGCCATTAACACTGGATAATCACCAAGAACAGCAGTGGCAGCAGAAGAGTAGAATCAACCAGAACCTAGAGTGCTACAGAGGGCAGAGCTGGAGATGTGACCCAAGCCCTGTGCAGGATCCCAGAAGTTTGTGGGTAGACCCCAGACACCGAAACAGGAAACTGTAATGTTGAGGTTTCCTTGGAGATCCTAAAATTTTCAAGAAGCCAAAACTATGGGATATCTGCAGAGAAAAGTTGTTAACAGGGACTGGAACCATCTCAGGAGAAAGAAATTTGTTGCAATGGAGATGAAAAAGGAGTTGGAGATCTGAAGACCACTTTGACATCAGACATGGAATTGCAGAGTTTGGACTTTGCCCAGCTGGTTTCCTGTCTTGCATTGGGGATTACAGTTTAGTGATTGGATAAATCTCAGAAAAGACTTTGAACTTTGTACTTTTAACATTGTTGAGACTGCCATAAACTCTGGGGGCTTTTGAAGTTGGACTAAATGTATTCTGCATTACGCTATGTTTATGTATGGGTCCCATACCCCCATAGACTCATGTTTGAACAAGCCTATAGAGGCCAGGGAGTGGGATGCGGTGGTTTGAATATTCTTGGCCTAGGGAGCAGCACTATTCGGAGGTATGGACTCGTTGGAGAAAGTGCGCTGTCATGTGTAGTTTTCGCTACCTCTCTTTATGTTCCCAGTGAGTTGCACACATACCCACCCAGGAACTATCTCAAATCCATGAATAGAAAACACACATATATGCCAGTTTTCGTCAAAATGCCTTTGCTAACTCAGTGACTTTGCACTCCTAAATCTTCCCGTGCTATCCTAGGCCCAGTCAGGGATGTAACCAGAGGCCACTTAGCTGAAATTCACATGGCTGGTTGGCTTTATGTCCTCCACTACTTCATCCTCTTTTCCTCATTCTCCCAGTCTCTCCTGAGTCTCCTGCTTCCTACTCTCACAACTCTTTTGTATTCCACCCCATGCTCAGTCATTGGCTGTTGACAACTTTATTGATAGATCAAAAACCAAATGAGGGTAAGGACTTTCAGTGTCAGTAAACACAGCTTCCCAATTAAAACATCAGAACCACCCTCTACCATGTGTCACGATGGGCATGGGCTTTAAGACCCTGCTCCTTGCTGCCTAGAAGCCAGTCTTCTCCCAGTGGCCTTCAGATAAAGATGTAGAATGTTCATTTCCTTCAGTAACATGTCTGCCTGAATGCTGCTATGCTCATGCCCTGATGACAATAGCCTGGACCTATAAGCCCCAATAAATGTTGCCATTTTTAAGAGTTACCTTTGTTATGTCTGTTCACAGACATAAAGACCCTAACTAAGACAGTGATTTAATAAACAGAAAAATAATAAAAATTAATATTTAAAAATCCTATCATAATTAGTCATCCAAGTAAGACTCTCAGCAAGGCTGTTCACCAGGACTGTTCCTTTTATATCATGCTGTTTCTTACTACACAGAGCACATCATGCCTGATTATTTCCCTCTTATGAAGCTGAAACTTCATGGTGCAAGATAATTCAATATCAATAAAACTTTTAACATAGATAAAACTAACAATAGAACTATTATGCATGGAAGAATATCACTTGAGAAGAATAAAAAGTTTCATTAAGTTTTGAGCTAAAACTCCACCAAGGTAAATGCGTTATGATGTTCAGAGTTTACACGCATTGAACGGTAGTGGGAAGGAAGACAAAACACCAGGAGCAGGGCTTTCTAGCATGAGCAACATTCTGTACAAGCTCAAGGATGTGTTCCTATGAATGATGACACCATTGCTTCCTGTTCCTATGGCAACCATGAGTTTTCAATGAATGCTATAGACATTGATTTTGCTGTGGCAGCATAGGTGTTTCTTTTATTTATTTGTGCTTACCTCTTGCACTGTGATGTCTAGTTCATTATGTGTGAGTAGAACATCTAGCAGGAATTCAAAAGACCCACGCACTTCATCCCAGCACCTGTTCTTCACCTGAAGAGAACTGTGGCTCTTAAATTGTCTTTGAGTGTAGGTGGATTCTGGTCTCGATTATCACTGCAGATGGCACAAGTGTGTGTGTGTGTGTGTGTGTGTGTGTGTGTGTGTGTGTGTGTGTTGTGCTGTAGCCTTCATGATTTATGTAGAATCCATACTCCAAACTCAGATCCTTGTGCTCATCAGCATTTTAACCACTGGATTTTCACTTCAGGCCCCACAGAGAGCCTTAAACATCTTCATGTTTAGCAGATGCTGCTTTACTAACAGCCTCAGTTGAAATCTACAGATGCTATCTCATCAACTGAAACTTGCTGAGACAGTGTACACAGAACACCATATCTACACCAATAAAATGTTTTTTAAAGATGAGAGTTAAGTCAGGCTTAGCCCGGGGAGTCTTGTGGAAGAGTGAGGAATACAAGTGAGCAAGTCAGTGGGGTTCAAGGACACCACAGAGCCCCACAGAAAAAGAAAGACTCACAGAGTCAACTAACTTGAGACCATGGAACTCACAAAGTCTCAGCCACCAACCAGGAAGCATGTAGGAGCTAAACCTAGACACCCTACATTTTGTAGCAAATATGCAGCTTTGTGTTCATGTGGGTCTCATAGCAAATGGAGCAAGGGCTGTCTAGGTCTCTGTCCTTTGCTATTTAATCCCCTTCTGCCTACCAGGACTTCTTCGTTGAGTCTCAGTGGTAAAGGATGTGCCTAGTCTTACTGGGATTAGATAGATTCATCAAGATGGGGTGGTACCCAAGGAACCTCCCCTTCTCTGGGGAGAAGGAAAGAGGATAGTAGGGGGAGGGATTTGTAAGAGTAGAAATGGGATGAGAGGAGAAGGGGCTGTGGGCTGGATGTAAAGTAAATAAAACATAAAAAAATAAAAAAGATGAGGGTTAAGTTTTGACCAGACAGAAAATAAGCTATGTGACTTTGAAGGTGATTCTAAACTTCTCTGGGACTCTGCTTCCTTACTTAAAAAATAAGCAGGTTAAATGACACACAGATCCCACCCAATGATCTGCCAGCCTGTCCTTGCATCCCCTCTCCTCCGCTCTTCTCTTCTTCTTTTTTTTTTTTTTTTATTAACTTGAGTATTTCTTATATACATTTCGAGTGTTATTCCCTTTCCCAGTTTTCGGGCAAACATCCCCCTCCCCCCTCCCCTTCCTTATGGGTGTTCCCCTCCCAACCCTCCCCCCATTGCCGCCCTCCCCCCATAGACTAGTTCACTGGGGGTTCAGTCTTAGCAGGACCCAGGGCTTCCCCTTCCACTGGTGCTCTTACTAGGATATTCATTGCTACCTATGGGGTCAGAGTCCAGGGTCAGTCCATGTATAGTCTTTAGGTAGTGGCTTAGTCCCTGGAAGCTCTGGTTGCTTGGCATTGTTGTACTTTTGGGGTCTCGAGCCCGTTCAAGCTCTTCCAGTTCTTTCTCTGATTCCTTCAATAGGGGACCTATTCTCAGTTCAGTGGTTTGCTGCTGGCATTCGCCTTTGTATTTGCTGTATTCTGGCTGTGTCTCTCAGGAGAGATCTACATCCGGCTCCTGTCGGTCTGCACTTCTTTGCTTCATCCATCTTGTCTAATTGGGTGGCTGTATATGTATGGGCCACATGTGGGGCAGGCTCTGAATGGGTGTTCCTTCAGTCTCTGTTTTAATCTTTGCCTCTCCCTTCCCTGCCAAGGGTATTCTTTTTCCTCATTTAAAGAAGGAGTGAAGCATTCACATTTTGATCATCCGTCTTGAGTTTCGTTTGTTCTAGGGATCTAGGGTAATTCAAGCATTTGGGCTAATAGCCACTTATCAATGAGTGCATACCATGTATGTCTTTCTGTGATTGGGTTAGCTCACTCAGGATGATATTTTCCAGTTCCAACCATTTGCCTACGAATTTCATAAACTCGTTGTTTTTGATAGCTGAGTAATATTCCATTGTGTAGATGTACCACATTTTCTGTATCCATTCCTCTGTTGAAGGGCATCTGGGTTCTTTCCATTTTCTGGCTATTATAAATAAGGCTGCGATGAACATAGTGGAGCACGTGTCTCTTTTATATGTTGAGGCATCTTTTGGGTATATGCCCAAGAGAGGTATAGCTGGATCCTCAGGCAGTTCAATGTCCAATTTTCTGAGGAACCTCGCTCTTCTCTTCTTATCCTTTCCTTTTTTGTACCTCCTCTTTCTCTCTCTCTCTCTCTCTCTCTCTCTCTCTCCTCACCAATGTCCAGGATCAAATGATCTCCATTAGCTAGCCTTCCAAGGAGTTGGAGCCTCTCTTCCCAATATTCAAGTTTAAAAATTCTGGATTCTCTGTATGTTTTAAATATAAAGAGATTAAGAAAGTTTAATTACTAAATTATTAAAGTCTGGGGATGGGAAAGTCAATGAGTGTCTCTGAATATCAGTTTTGTCAGATGAAAATATTTGGAGTCATAGTTTTAAGGTCACAGGAGTGGTGTGTGAAGACAGAGCAACAATGTTAAAATGCTGAAAAATGGGAACTTTAAAATGACAGTTAACTCCCAGCACTGCCATCTAGTGGTCACTGTAACAATTACAACAGGATTCTGTGGCTTACTTAAGCTCACACAGCAGCTGTACAGAAGTGTGATTCAGTTCATTCAACCAGTAAGTGATTTTTAGAAGAGGTCCCACTAAAATAGCAAAGAGTATGCACTTATCTCGATGAAAGACTTATGACTCCTTAAGAATCAATGTGATTGCAGTTACAGGCTTGAGAGTAATGGAGGAAACTTGCCCCAGCAGTCTTCATACTTGAAATTAGAGAAATGATTCCCCTAGAGCCTGAAAAATATGAGTATTGCCTTCTCAGGGACTACATTTGCCTTTCAGGACAGAATTATGAGTTATATGACTTTATCTGAGATCTACACATGTCCAGGAGCAGCAATCAACAGTGCCACCATTATTTGTGTCATCAATATTTGGAGCCAGCAAGGAGTGGAGAATATAACCAGAAGTAGAGCTTACTTCCAGTCAAAATCTCAGCTACCTAGCACCCATTATTTTGACCATTATGTAGCCCACAGCAAAATTATTCCAGTGTCAGTAATGAGTATAGGAAACATTGTAGGAAATCAAAAGCTTGTTTTCTGCGACTCCAACTTTCTACAGAATCTAGTATACACACACACACACACACACACACACACACACACACACACACACACACACAGACACCCATAGACACACACAGACACACACACACAGACACACACACACAAACACACACACAGACATACACACACACACACAAACACACACACAGACATACACATAGACACAGACACACACACACACACACACACACACACACGCACAAAGGAGGGGGTGCTGCCTTTGCTTGTGACTAAATAACGTTCTCTTTCACTCCTTAAGGGCTACACAGGTCAAATAACGTAACTATATCTTTTAAAGCAAATTCTCATTGGTAAAGTGCTTCAACTTCAAATGGATTTTTAGTCTATGTTTTATCCTTTTCTAATTGTGTGATATTAAGCAAGATTAGGTGATTATACATTCTTCCCCAATATATTCATCGTTCCCTGTCCCCCTCCCTTCTATTTCTTTCCTTCCTTGGTTATTTTCTGTCATTTGAGTTAAGATCTTGCTTTCTTTCGGCAAGTTTTTCTTCTTAGTCCTTGCTTTCCCTTCTCATCACTACATGGAGACAGAGCAATCTATAAGGTTTCTGGGAAAATTTAAAGGTTACAAATGGCTATCTTGATTATCAACTGAATTGAACTGAGATGGACACAGGGACTCAGTAAAGTATAGACGAACTGTATCTAAGAATGTATACAGAGGATTAATTAAAGGAGACCTTCTCTAAATGTGGGAAGCACCATCCATACACTGGATGTGTGGTGGTACAAGTGTGATATAACTTGGTAACAAGGAAGGTACTAGCCTGCATGGATATTCTCTGCCTGCTTCCTAACATGCCGTGAAGTGAACAGCTTCCTCCCTGTGTCCCCCTCCAAGATGTTCTGTCTCACCATTGTACAGATACACTGAAACCCTTAGCAAGAACCAAAGTAATTCCTTCCTTCCAAGGGTTATTTCTGCTGAATGTTTTCTTATAGCCATGAAAAAAGTAATACAATACATTAATTGATTATCACAGAATCTGTTATCCTCTGCTGTTCTGTAACTATTATCTAGCCAACTAAGCTAATAAAGATTCTCATGAGTACAGTCTATGTGATTAGCAAATATCATGGCAGTACTTGTAAACTATGAGGTTTGAGTCAAGTGTCAGAGCATGTACCAGATGGCTTTCCCAAGCATATGGACTACCCAGTCTTGAAAATCAGCCTAGCTCAAGTCAACTGTAATTCTTTGGTGTTGTTTTATCAGAACAGCCACTGTGTATTTTCCGTTCATTATTTCCTTGGTAAAAAGCACAGCCTTTCTTCCTTAAAACCCTACAAAGCTCAAGAAACATAGGCGAAAAGTTTACTTTTTATTGTAACTTTTCCAGAGTTTTTCCTAGTCTTTCTGACGGCTTGCACATTAATCTGGTCCAAAGGAGAGAGTTAGAACTTGAATTTGATTATGACCAATGTGTTCATTCATAAGCCTCCTTTTAGACATTTACAAGAAGCCAAAGCACCTGACTGCCATCTCATGATTCTTCAATAGACCACAGTGAACTTGCAAACTTTAAGAGAAACAATCATTACCATTGATTGGTGATCTTCTTGTCCAGCATTAGTTATGTAAGGTAATAAGCAGTATATCTAGTTAAAGCATCCAGGTTGCAACTAAGTGGATCAAAGTTAGAAAGGATGAGTGACAAAGTGACAAGGGACTGAGTGATTATGGACTCTGGGATTTAGATGTCCTCAGATCGTGGGTTTGATCCCACCTGGGTATGCATCTTAATGAATTCTTGAGAAAAATTTAAGGGTGGAAATGACATATGACACATTTGTCCTCTACTTTGGCAGTTCCCCAGGCCTGGATTGTGGGTCTCTGTCAATCCTAAAGACTATGGGTATCCCTAAGGCCAAAATAACTGTCATAAGAATATCAAGATGTTACAGGGCTCTTTTCACCGATTTGACACTTGTACTAATGATGCAAAAATTAAAATCGTATGAGTCAAAAGAATGACAGTGGCCTCTAACTTCATTCTTTATTTGCTGTTTCTTCAATATCACACCTTTTGACAAAAGGAAAAGAAACTGGAAATGGTTTTAATGAGAGTGTAACAGGTATTATTTTATTAAATCTAGACCTATGAATACACAGAGCGTCAGGTTTTACTGAATGACAGGAAAATTATCTGTATCCAGATTTGCATATTTGATATGCAAATTATTAAAAACACAAAAAAATAGGTGCCTATCTCTTTTAGGAAAGACCATCACGGTCTTTATTACCATTAATAAAATTCAAACTTTCAAATTAAAATTAGACATTACAAGAATCTGAAATCAACAAAATGAGAATGACAGCTTTCCAGTACATGAAAAATTAATCCAGTGCAAAAGGCAATGTTATTCACAAGTGTTATTTTAATTTGGAGTTAAACTAGAACATTTTAGAAATATAGATAAGTCAATGAACCAATGTTTTCCTGAAGACCAAAACATGAAGATTAAAAACATTTTTAGGGGGCTGGAGAGATGGCTCAGTGATTAAGAGCACTGATTGGTCTTCCAGAAGTCCTGAGTTCAATTCCCAGCAACCACATGGTGGCTCACAACCATCTGTAATGGGATCCAATGACTTCTTCTGGTGCATCTGAGGACAACTACAGTGTTTCATATACCTAAAATAAATAAATATTTAAAAAAACAAAAAAACAAAAACATTTTTAGGCTTAGAATTGGCATCTACATTTAAGGAATTCCCTTTTGGTGGGTTTTGGGTATAGTATCAAAGAATATTCAACTTACCTATTGTGTCTGTCACAATACACTGTTGTTTCTACTATACAGTGGAGTAAGGTTAGATTTTCTTCATATACTTCAACCCAAACTACATCTCAGAACAGATCAATGAAGAGACAGACATGAGCACTCTGCTCTCTTCTATTAATCCGGATGCTAGAAGACATTTGCTAACCACAGAACAATGCCAAAGTTGTCACAAAATAGTTATTTTTAGAAAACCTTGATATTTATTCTAATATGTAGTGATTTTATGATACATTTTAATGATGTACAATTTCAATTTCTTCTAAGGTAGACTTTGATAGATATAATTTATATTCATACATGCTTTTCAACATATTCGATTGTTAAAGATTTACAGGAATGCTGAAACCAAAAAGTGAGATATCTTTTTATTCATTTGTTTAACAAAGCTCCAAGTAGTGAGTAGCCATGGAATCCATTCAGCTCTTTTAATTTTATAAGTCTGTTTTAGCATCTTAAATACTTAACTAGGCTAAGTGCAGAAAAACACACAGGTGACTAGAAAGCAACAAAGATATTTGCTGACAAAATCAAAATATCAAGAAAAGACATAGATTTTATTCAAACACCCTTTTATATGAATGAGTTAAAAGTTCAAAACTAAAGTACAGTTTTATCTGTGTTGATATCGCTTTCTCAACATGGTAATGTTGAGAAGTCCTAGGTACAACCATTGCTGGTAATTGTTTGTATGTATAGTGAATTCTATGAATATATATAGCAAAGGTCTGGAGTCACCTGGCAGATCTCAGTGGCTGTGTTTTTTAGTTCGTTCATATTTGTGCTGGGCATCTTTGCAAGCTTAGGGCATCCAAGACAGCACCTTCCTCACATGTGTGCCCTCCACTCCCATTTCCTGTTTTTTTTTTTTTTTTTTTTTTTTGCATTGAGCTCTCTTTTTCCCCCTGATGAGTCTAACTGACTTGTGCAAAGGGCAGAGAACATACGGCCAAGTCTCCTATGTGAGACCATTAAAAAAAGGCACTGCACAGTTTCTAGATGTGTTGATAGACACACATCTCCATTGATTAGGATAGCAACTTTGATAGTTCACTTTTCTAAAGGTTTTTCTTCCTAACTTTCTTCTTTGACTTCTTGAGATTCTCTCCAAATCAACTACATTCTCATGGTGCAGAAATCTCTCTGCACTTATATAATCTCATGTAAGACATTCAGCTCTTTCCTCGGTTCCTCATATAAGTTATTAAAATCATATAATTGTGAAACAAATATAAAGTTGTGTTTTTATATAGTGCTCTCTTTTTAATTATTTTAACACAGAGCCCTCTAGATGTTAGACAGCTTTTTATCATTGATCCACATCTAGATATAGTATTTAGAGGATCTATTCAATCTGGGTCCATGTGTGTCATTTTAGAAACTGAATCTCAAAGATTGTATTTCTTGGTACTGGTAAAGCCATGACAGCATGACTTTGAGTAATAGATGCTTCAGTCTAGTACAGTAACGATGGAATAACATCAAAGGCCTTTTTCTGATTGTGCGCAAACTAAAGTCTCTGAACTAGAAATGATCTATAAAGCACTTTTAAAATACTAAGGAAAGACCCTCTTGAGTCAAGTAAAAACTTTAAATCAAGGGGTATCTTTTCATAACCCTAAACTCAATTTTACATATAGATTTTTATCCCTATAATGATGCTCACTGTATGTTCATTTAGGAGGTGAACTCTACAACAAGACAGGAACATAGTATATACTGAAGATTTTCTCAGTGGTGGGTTAGGTATGTCTGAGGTATATGAACATATTGAAGAAGATATAAACAAGTTTATTCAATCATCAAGATGCCAACCTGTAAAGAAATTTGCATGTGGAAATGCATCAAAAGACTAGTAAGTGTTTATCTAAAAGAAGGAAAATGAAGATCTGAACCACTGCGAAATAACAGAGATAATATCTTATAAATGAGAATGTTTTGTTGATCAGTGAATAGAGCCAGAAAGAAAAATTAAGAATGTTTAAAGAGACAGAATCAGATAATTTTAATAAATAGACTGAGTATGCTGTGATACTCAACTAGTACGTTGAGGTGCTTAACCATGGATATATTGAAATAGTTCTTACCTTTCTTTATGGGAGCCTCTATGTCATGGGTTCTGCATGCATGGTAATGGCGTTTAAATCTTACAGACATCTTCCAGAGTTCTGATTCTTTGACCTAGTACAATGTGTGTTTTTGATAATAGTGTACAGGTTTGTGGTACATGCCTTTTCAGGAGTGTGTTTCTTCCAAGGTCATTCACCCCTATGCCTTTCATTATGCTATTGATTTTATCATACTTCTCACATTTCTAGGCTTCTTAGCTAGAGTTGTCTTCAACTTCTTTCCTCTGTTTTTGCCCCCAAACCTAAATGTTCCAACTTCTGTCTGTCCTATCTCTGAGGATGCTCATATGAGCATCCCTTCAGTTCTACAGAGACAGTTCCCATCAGATATGAAATTCCATCCTCCCTTCTTTGCTCTCCACCATGTTTTTTCAGCAGTTTTATTTGGTCTTTTCATTAACTTTCCCAAATGACTACTCCATTAAATTTTTTCCTGATTATTTACAAATTTTGTTGTTTCTATTCACAACCAAATATAGTCCTTGGACTTCTACAGTCTAACTTTTATGCCACTGGTAATCAACACTTGTTTATAATGTAGGCAAATTGGTTACTTGTTGGCCCATTATGTTGGCAATTCTATTACAGAAATATCTTACCTCCCTTTTATCTCCTCTGACATACAATAAAATTGTATTACTTCATTTTCTATTGCTATTTTATAATATTTGAGGATCATATCTTTATAAAATAGCTTATGGAATAAAAGGCTTACTTAACTCATAATTTAGAAGGCTGAAAGTCAATATGGAAGAACTATATTAGGTTGGCCTCTTGGGATAGTCACCCTGGCTGGATTGTAGCTTGGGGTTAGGGAGAAAGAGACCTGGTTTCATGGGGAATGGAGACAAGTGATCCTGACTGTCACTTAATAACAACCTTCGATTGTGAGACATAACTCAATGTATGACAACAGCTGATTCATCTCCCTGAGAGCAGTGACCCAATAATCTAGTTATCCCACTCTAGCCTCCATCTTTGAAAAGATTATGTCTTTTCAACACCGTGAGAGTTAAGATCAAACCTTGAAAATATGGACCTGTGTGGGATACTCAAATGTATCCAAACCAAAACACGCTCTTCACCGCATAAGCAATATGACAATGCTTTAAAACATTTCTCCTACTTTTTTCCTATCCTCTTGACTTCCTGGGTTTTATCTGGCATCTAAAATCCATGAATACTTATGCCTTAGTTAGGGTCTTATTGCTGTGAACAGACACCATGACCAATGTAAGTTTTATCAAGGACAACATTTAATTGGGGCTGTCTTACAGGTTCAGAGGTTCAGATCATTATCATCAAGAGGGAGCACGGCAGCATCCAGGCAAGCACGGTGCAGGAGGAGCTGAGTTCTACATCTTCAGCCTGAAGGAAACCAGGAATAGTCTGTGCATCCTCGGGCAGGTAGGAGGAGGGTCTCCAAGTCCACCCCCACAGTGACACACTTCTTCCAACAAGTCCATACCTTCTAACAGTGCCACTCCCTGGAACAAGCATATGCAAACCATCACAACTTACATATATTTCTATCATGTCTGCTTCCATTGGTGAATGCTATCTGTTACTAAAATAAAGTACCTCTTTTTTTTTTTTTCCGGAGCTGGGGACCGAACCCAGGGCCTTGCGCTTCCTAGGTAAGCGCTCTACCACTGAGCTAAATCCCCAGCCCCTAAAGTACCTTTTTAAAACCCGTCATTGTTTGGGAATGGAGACTTTGGCCTCACTGTCCTGTGCATACTGGTTCTTGCACAGTGGTCTTGTGCTAGATATTTAAGGAACTAATAATTGGCTAAATAAGTGTACAAGTATCAAATGCATTTAATTCTTAATGTCCTTTATAAAGCTAAAGTGAGAGAGAAGAATGCAGTGTGGTGGGGGGGTATTACCTTCTTGGGTGGCTCTGATTATCACTCAACTAGCTGTTTAGCAAGTCTATTGCCCAAAAAAGGAATGTGGTGATGGCATCTGTTTAATAACAAAATGTCAACAACTAACCTGGAAATGGGAAGATGACTTGATGTTAAGAACACTCACTGTGCTTGCACATGGGCTGAGATCAGTTTCCCAAAACCCACATAAGAAGCCATATGTGGTCCTCTATGTCTGTTTTCCCAGCAGTAGGAGGCTTCATAGGGACTAGAGGATTGTATGGGCTTGTTGGCCTTCAGGATAGCTGTAAAAGTTGGTAAACTCTGAAGTCCAGGTTCAGTGAGAGACCTTGTCTCAAGGTTATAAAAATATGTCATAGATTAGGATATATATCCAACTCGTCTGGTGTATGTGGGTACAGTCATGCATTTCCACATATGCTATACACATACATGTGTATGCTACACATGTATACACCACATGGGTCCATGTATTTCACATGTACACACACACACACAAACAGAGAGAGAGAGAGAGAGAGAGAGAGAGAGAGAGAGAGAGAGAGAGAGAGAGAGATTAATCAAAGCCAAGGAGCCCTCGAAACTTTAGTTTCCTCAGAACGATCTAGAGATACGTTAACACCTCAACCTGAGGGTCCTGTGCAGGAAGTGGACACTCTAGTAAAGACCCAGGGTATGTCGGACCCATTCAGATTCTTGAAGCTATCACTCTACAGAGGCTAGATCCCCAAGTAAGTCTTCATGTACACAGTCTAAGATCATCAGCCAAAAGCCTAAGGAGAAAGTAATCCTACAGATGAGTTTTCACATCTGAGACCTTACCATTCTATCTCTTAATTAGGACAAATGATTTCGAGTTCCAGGCAAGGATTCGGTTTCCATTTTGCTACATAACTCAATTTAAAAAACCTATATCTCAAAGTCTGGAAAAGTTTTACTAATTCATCATTTTTCCTATCTTTCTGTTTAATATACAAGGGATTTTCCCAGAATATTTAGTGTGTATTTAATCTCAATACAGGATATTTTAATTACAAATTATATATGTGAGTGGATAAGTTTTTTCTATTTCTTTGTGTTATAACTTTAAATGATATAGAATAATTATTACCAGGGTATAGTTAGCTTTGGAGGTATCATTATTAGTGATATCAAAGAATTGTAAATTCTTTTTTTTTTTTTTTATTAACTTGAGTATTTCTTATATACATTTCGAGTGTTATTCCCTTTCCCGGTTTCCGGGCAAACATCCCCCTCCCCCCTCCCCTTCCTTATGGGTGTTCCCCTCCCAACCCTCCCACCATTGCCGCCCTCCCCCCATAGACTAGTTCACTGGGGGTTCAGTCTTAGCAGGACCCAGGGCTTCCCCTTCCACTGGTGCTCTTACTAGGATATTCATTGCTACCTATGGGGTCAGAGTCCAGGGTCAGTCCATGTATAGTCTTTAGGTAGTGGCTTAGTCCCTGGAAGCTCTGGTTGCTTGGCATTGTTGTACTTTTGGGGTCTCGAGCCCCTTCAAGCTCTTCCAGTTCTTTCTCTGATTCCTTCAATAGGGGACCTATTCTCAGTTCAGTGGTTTGCTGCTGGCATTCGCCTCTGTATTTGCTGTATTCTGGCTGTGTCTCTCAGGAGCGATCTACATCCGGCTCCTGTCGGTCTGCACTTCTTTGCTTCATCCATCTAGTCCAATTGGGTGGCTGTATATGTATGGGCCAAATGTGGGACAGGCTCTGAATGGGTGTTCCTTCAGTCTCTGTTTTAATCTTTGCCTCTCCCTTCCCTGCCAAGGGTATTCTTTTTCCTCATTTAAAGAAGGAGTGAAGCATTCACATTTTGATCATCCGTCTTGAGTTTCGTTTGTTCTAGGGATCTAGGGTAATTCAAGCATTTGGGCTAATAGCCACTTATCAATGAGTGCATACCATGTATGTCTTTCTGTGATTGGGTTAGTTCACTCAGGATGATATTTTCCAGTTCCAACCATTTGCCTACGAATTTCATAAACTCGTTGTTTTTGATAGCTGAGTAGTATTCCATTGTGTAGATGTACCACATTTTCTGTATCCATTCCTCTGTTGAAGGGCATCTGGGTTCTTTCCATTTTCTGGCTATTATAAATAAGGCTGCGATGAACATAGTGGAGCACGTGTCTCTTTTATATGTTGAGGCATCTTTTGGGTATATGCCCAAGAGAGGTATAGCTGGATCCTCAGGCAGTTCAATGTCCAATTTTCTGAGGAACCTCCAGACTGATTTCCAGAATGGTTTTACCAGTCTGCAATCCCACCAACAATGGAGGAGTGTTCCTCTTTCTCCACAACCTCGCCAGCATCTGCTGTCACCTGAGTTTTTGATCTTAGCCAATCGCACTGGTGTGAGGTGAAATCTCAGGGTTGTTTTGATTTGCATTTCCCTTATGACTAAAGATGTTGAACATTTCTTTAGGTGTTTCTCAGCCATTCGGCATTCCTCAGCTGTGAATTCTTTGTTTAGCTCTGAACCCCATTTTTTAATAGGGTTATTTGTTTCCCTGCGGTCTAACTTCTTGAGTTCTTTGTATATTTTGGATATAAGGCCTCTATCTGTTGTAGGGTTGGTAAAGATCTTTTCCCAATCTGTTGGTTGCCGTTTTGTCCTAACCACAGTGTCCTTTGCCTTACAGAAGCTTTGCAGTTTTATGAGATCCCATTTGTCAAGAATTGTAAATTCTTATGCTATTTTTCTGAACTAACCTTTTTTTAAACGGATAGGACTAGCCACTAGATGGCAGCAGCGGCTAAGCTAGGAAGTGAGGACACTGAATAAAAGTTTGTCATGCCTGCACCTCGGAGGAAAGATTGTCATTCATTCTTAGAATGGAAGATTTTGATTATTCAAGGAAAGGAAATAGCTATAAATGTAATTTTGCTATTTGGCTTTATCATAATCAGAGGCAGATAATTTCAAACAAAATACTGTCCAGTCTCAATATTCGTCACAAAACAACATTTTCAATCAATTTTTTTTAAAAAAGAGTGATTAAATCTGCAAGTTTAAAAAGGTCTACATTCACCAAAACCTTTATAAATACATATTGTTAATATAATTCAATCCCAAAGTCATGTCCTTATGTTGAATTTTCCAAGCGATTCACTCTTGCCCTTCATCCTAAATTGGTTCCTCATTCTGAGACTATTTGAATGTTATTTCCTCTCCAGTTGTCTGATAGATGGCAGGGCAAAAACTCAGAAGTGGCAGCTGTGTTGACTTGCACATTTGGATGACAGCACCCTGTGTATACACTGCCAGGCTTCGATTTCCTACTTCCTCACATCCCTTGCTCACCTCAAGCCAACAGGATCTAATGTGAGAGCCATAGGCTAGAGTGAAATCTATACAAGGACAAACTTTCACCTAATCAGTCACAAATGACTGCCCACTTCCCCATGAGTTTCTGTGATTGTCATTTAAAGTATGCTGCTGCCTTAGGTTGGGAAGATGAGTTGAATCACCATACGCAATCCATACAGAGAGACCACACCTACGTGTTTTCCTCTCACCTCTATCCTGAGTATTTTAACTGGTTAATCAGTTTGCCCCATTATATCAGGCTTTGCTCTGCATTTAAATCTTCCCTCTGTCTGAACACAGGGCTCCAATGTCTCTACCAATGGAAATAACATTTCCTTACCATCCAGATTCATTTCCTCAAGATGTATGCCTGCTTCCCACAGATCTGGCCCTGTCAGGCTTGTCTTTCTGTGGAGAAGGGATACTTACTCATATAACACTTAAGTTACATTTTATGATCCAATGTTAGTTAGAGAGAAAAGAAGGAAGAGAGTAAAGAAACAGCAGGGGAAAGACACCTGAGAAGGTATTGCGTGGGGCAGCCATAGTTCCTTCTTCACTGGGCTTATGTCCATGTGGAAGCTAGAGTCTAATAAAGAAAATCAGGAGGGAGTGCAACTGGGAGAGTCAAAGCCATTAGTACTAGTCTAGCCTGTTCTTAGATATAAATTGCCTTCCCCTAGAAAGATAGTATACTTGAGGGGAAAAGAGGTAGAAGGAGGAAACAGTACCTGGAAATGCTCAGGAGAGTACATGACATGCAAGGGGAAATGGCACGGAACATTTCTCTCTTGAAGGAAGACAGACAGTAAGTCTGTTGCTTATCACAAGAGGAGTGGGTGTCTCGGATCCCGCAGAGTGGTAGTTTTGTAGGAACCCTATGTGCTGAAGAAGAATGAATTACAGACAGACATGCAGTAAAACTGATGAGTCAGATATTGCAGTGGTCCATGCAGAGAGACATGGTTAGTAGTATTAGGATTACAGATGTCAATCCCATATCAGATTTCTGAGAATCCACGTTCAGGTCTGGAGGTTTGTGTGACAAAGTGCTGCTGATCCATTTCCTTCAGTGTGCTTGGGAATTTTCATTTGGTTTTTGCCTGTTTGTTTTTGAGACAGGATTTTTCTGTGTAACCCTGACTGTCTCTAGGCCAGATTGGCCTGGAACTCATAGAGACCCACCTGCCTGAGTGCTGGGATTAAAGGTGTGCACCACTACTGCCTTGCTGGTTTGTTTTGTTTTGTTTTGTTTTGTTTTGTTTTTGTTTTGTTCTTTTGCTTTAACCTTTTCTTTAAGGGAGAAGACACCACACTAAGGAAAACACTTTGCAGTCCGGATCCTTTATTTCTTTTTTGTCCATTAGGCCATGAATCTGTATGGAATGAGCTCCAGAACCTCAGGGTCCTTTCCCTTAATCCTCACAAAGTGTGCTTCTTTGGGTGGCACAGGCTGACGCTTCAGCTGAATCCTTCTCTTTGGCTTCCTTTTTTTTCTGATCATTCTCCTTCACCCGCTTTAGGAGGCTGTCTCTGCTCTTCGAGTGCTTGATGTGCTCAATCCACACACTGATCATGCTGGGTGACATTGTAGACTCTTCCGGTTGTGCCGTGGTAACACATTTGGGGCATTCCTTTTGAACAGTGCCCATTCCCTTGATGTCTACAACATCAACCTTCTTGTAGATTCGCATGTATGTTACCAGAGGAACAACTCCATCTTTCCTAAAAGGCCTAGAGAACATATACCGAGTGCCTCTTGTCTTTTCCTTTGTGTTCATCATTTTGGTGAGATACTGAAAGATGGCTGCCGCTGCCGGGGAACTTTTATTCTTGAAAAAAAAATCAATTTTAACTGCACTATTTACTGGAAAGTAGAAGAGAATCTGGCAGGAATGGCAGATCTTTGAGAAGAACAACACTGGCATGGAAAGGAAGCCTTTCTGATAGAGGAGCTTCAGAGGACTGCAGGAGTGGGAAGGGACACCCAAGGGGCATCTGTCTTAGAGAGTCTGTGAGAAAGTTTTAAAAAGAACAAAGTGATCCATGCCCCTGAGTACTGCAACGATGTTACATTGAGATAAGTATTAGGCATGTTCCAGTAAACTTTTGCAAAATAAAGCTAACTTTTTTTTTATTCCATTAAAAATATTCTAGGCCACCAGCTGAGGAAGGTGAGCAGACTAATACAGAGGTTCAGATAATGTTTTAAAGAAACTTAGATGTAGAGAACAGAGTGGCTGAGATGGGAAAGATTTAACAAAAAGATAAAAAGAAAAATAGTTAAATGTAAAAAAAATCTCCAAGTAAAGCTCAATGTTGTGTACACGGCTATAAATGCCAGCATTCAGGGAGCTGAACAGATGTAGGAAGGTCACAAGTTAGAGGAGAACCTGGATAGCATGGATAGCCTCTGTGCCATGTTAACAAAACAGGACAAAATAAAAACAAAATCTAAACTATGAAAATTGTTAAAAAAGGAAAACAAGGTGTCCCTTCAGTTCCCAAAAGACTTAACACCCAGAACACAAAAGATATCTGTGTGTATGCATGTCCATGTGTAAGTACACTCACATATGTGTTTGGGTATATGTGCATATGTGTGTCTGTGCATATGGAGACCAGAGGACAGTCTGGGTTATTGTTCCTGGGACACCATACACCTTTTTACTTTTTAAACTTTTGTAAAGACATGGTCTCTTACTGACCTTGAACTTGCCAGTAAGTTCATGCCAAGTAACTCGATGCTAGCTTGTTCATAAGCTCTGGAGATCTGTCAGTCTCCACTTCTCCAGAGCTGTGGTTATGATGCGGTTATGTGGTCCCAAGTGGACCAAATCCACTTGGGAATGGACTTCAGATCTGGGTGTTTGTAAACACGCACCTTACTGACTGAGCCACCTCCGTGATGTAAGTTTATTTTGGAGTTTGTTGTTGTTTTGACAAGAGAGTGGAGGTCACCTTTTCATTAAAAGATAATGAGGTGGGCTGAGGTGAGAGGACATAGAAACTGGAAGAGAAAACAAAAAATAAGGCAACCAGCTTATTATTTGTAGCTTATTGCTACAAATTACCACAGAGGGCAAATAGCGGGTCTGGCTTTGAACCTAGATGGGCTGGTTCTAGGCTTGGCAGTGTTTATCCTGTCAGCCATCACCATTTCATACACCTGTGGTAAAGTCTATCACTATTTCTGTACTCAGGAAAACCTTCTTCACTTAACTCCTTTGAATTGTCCATTAAAATCCATACTAATTCTCAGACTGTATTTTGCTCATTTCACTGAGGGAAACTGGTTTGCCAATAGTTTACTGAGTGCCTGTTTTGTGCCTGCTTTGTTCCCACATCTGAGTATCAGAAGATATCTGAGGAGAAGCACCCTGGTTCTCATTTTAAGTTATAGCATACTGAGAGAGGAAGATAAGAATTCTATTCTGTCAAATAATCCTGGAGGCAATGTGACAGTCACCATAAGGTAAAGTCATGCTGTGTTCTAAAAGCATTTAGTAGGAGAGCCAATTCAGTCTCAAGTTGGAAGAAGGTATTACTTAAAAATTTGGAGATGTAGTCATTGATGAGCAAATTGGTATTAGCTGGTGAGAGGATGGGGGAAAATACATATCCAGAATGTCTAGGATGACTAAGAGAAATAAACATAGAAGAATATTTTGAAGAGAGTTTTGAAGTAGTGTTCTATGCTTAGCACAGTAGTTTCTAACTTAAAGCCTAAGAGACCTAAAGTATCCCAGGCTGACGACACCAGACATTCCTCCTGGGTATTCTGTCTAAGAGGGTTTACTGAAAAAGCCTATTAAGTTTCAGGTTGATGAATTCTATGTAGCCATAGGGGAAAAGTCAATGAAGGTTAAAATTTTGATACTTTTTTCAATGTACTTGGAGCTCCGAAGAATCTATCTGTGTTCTAATTTATCTACCAGATCTCACTGTCTTCTTGGAACTAGAGAGAAAAAATGCTCAAAGTGTATGGGGGGTCAAAATGAAAGGTTTTGAACTAAATAGGTCTGGATATAACATTTCTAGCATAATAGGTACCCAGTAGAACCCTATGTGATCAAAGACATGCTTTGTGTGACTGAATTTAGATTGGAATATAAATAGCCACATATGGTCAGTAACAGCATCTTGAATACTACATATCTAGGTAGATGCTAAGACAAAAAAAAATTTCTCATAACTAAAATGTTTACCAATAACACTATTAATACCAATACCTGATTCTACATTGTATACTATTTGATGGATAAAATTATGCCGATGATAATTGTTATGGTTTATATAATCACTGTATCCAACAAGTGTGATGGATGTAAAATAGAATGGATTTTTGTAAATGAAAGCATCTGGTTTATCATATTCTAGGAGTTCAATATTACCTCTTATTGTATTTAATTTGTAATATTATCATTATACATTATATATTATCATTATCATTTTACATTGAAATACATTATATTGTATTATAATTTTGTAGTACCTAATTTGTATTCTGATTTCTGAAACTGTAAGCTACAAGTATGTTTTGCAATAAGGACTCTGGCCCAGAGTAGAGGTTCATATATATAATCCCAGAACTTCATAGGCCAGGGCAGGAGCATCATGAGTTTGAGGTTAGTCTGGGATACATAGCAAGATCCTATCTGAAAACAACAATGAAGCAATAAGCAAACAGTTACATGAACTGGCAAAATCACCTGTGCTGGCTAATTTTTGTGAGCTTGTCCCAAGCCACAGTCATCTTACAAGGGAGAATATAAATAAGGAATTGCATCACTCAAATTCATCTGTAAGCAAGTTTGGGCATTCATTTTCTTCATTAATGATTGATGTGAAAGGACCCATCCCTTTGTGGCCCATGTCAACCTTGGACAGGTGGTTCTGGGTTCTATAAGAAAGCAGACTGAGCAAGTCAAGGGGAGGAAGTCAGTAGCAGTATTCCTCTATGAACTTTTCTCTGCTCTCGTGTGGATTATTTTGTTTTAATTTCCCTTGTCAATAGACTGTGTTTGGGATGTAGGAATCAAATAAACTCTTTTCTTCTTCTCCAAGTTTCTTTTGGTCATGGTATTTAGTATAATGTAAAACAAACTAGGACACCACCCCAACAGACTCTATCATTTAGTTCTTAATGAACGAAGTTAGCATAAGGTATAGCTTACTTCTAACCACACTGGAGTCTACATTATAAGCCAACATTTCTTAGTACATGAGACAGCTATCTGCTCTGTGGATGCAGAATCTTGTTAGATTCAAGAAGATATTGATTCACAGGTTGTGAATAAGGTTTCTTTACTACTCTTTAAGAGAACTAAACAACTCCCATACCTAAAGCTCAGGGAATACTAAAGAATACAGGGCAGAAGTATTGTAAGAGCATGAAGATAAGTGGGGTCCCTGGGAGCTGTGTCTCCTAGCAGTATCAGACACTAACTCCCATGAAGCCTCAATAACATAGATGCCTAAACAAGAGGTGAACAAGGACAACAATAGATATGCCGAAGTAGACAGGAGAAAGTCAAAGAGGCCTCAACCCTACGAAAGGTACCGCAAGCAACTAAGGAATGGTTAGAATGGAAGAAATAGTCTTCCCCAGGAAAGAGCACATCAATTAGTTATCCAATACCAAATGTTCAGCCATGAAACATACATACAATTAAGATTATATAGACTGAGCAGGTCATTCTTAGGCATATCTATATATTCTTATATACATATAACAAAAAATTAATAAGAGGACGTGTATTCTCAGTGTATCTGACAACACTTGGAAGCATTTGGAAGGGATATATTATTTGCATATATATTCCATGTTGAGGCTCAAACCCATGCTGGGCAAGTGGTCTGTCCCCAGCTTTGTCATACTTATTTTTAACAAACATGTATCTAAAATAAGAATTAAATATGTATTATTTTATTTGTATTTGATATTAACATAATTATTGTACTCTGTTTTGTGTAAAGGAAACTTTAAATTAATGTATTAACAGTAGATAGATAATATTTAGCATAGAGAAACACAAGGAGTCTATGTAAAGGTAATAAGAGACTGCAATACTCAGCTCTAAAGAGCACTCCTTTATCACATCCCCTCCCCCAAGGCTCAGGGGTTGTCACAGAATAGGGTCAGAGGTAGTAGACATCTGAGGGGAAACAGTATTTGCTGAACTTGGCAGAGCCATTGCACACATAAACTCTCAGTAGCTGTGATTATGTGCATTAGACCCACACAAGATAAAATCACCTATAATCCCAGAACAGAAAGGGAAAATGTTCAAAAAGCCTGTCTCTTAGCTAAGGAGCCATTTTGTAATTGATGGCTGCTGGTGTCATAAGAATCAGGGTTTTAGAGGGGAGGGATTGGAAAGTAGATTCGATTGGAACAGATTATACTCATGTTTGAAATTCTCAAGCAATTTAAAAAAAGTAATTTTAAAGAAGTTAACAAAAATAAAATTATTGTGTCATTATTTTCCTTTTCCCTATCACGAGTAAAGGGGAATTTAGCTATATAGAGCTCAGGGTTGAAGATGTAGGATAGAGATTACTGAACATCTAGCCTCATAGTTCTTTTCTGTCAGACAAAGTCTGAAAAGTGAACACTGAGTATTTACTTTTAGTGTTATGTGGTGGTTTGAATGCTAATGATCCCATAAGCTCATATGTTTGAATACTTGATCTTCAGTTGGTGGAATTGCTTGGGAAGGATTAGAAGTGCCTTTATTGGAGGTTTTACTGGGGAGTGGATTTGAGGTTCTAAAATACTCATTCCATTCTCAGTGGCCCTTAATCGACTTCATGGCAATTTCCCAAGATGTTAGCTTTCATCTTCTGCTCCAACACCATGCTTGACTGCTTCCATGTTCTCCACTACAATGGTCATGGACTCTAATCCTCTAAAACTGTAAACCAAAAATAAATACTTTCTTTTAAAAAGATATATTGGTCATGATGTGCTGCCACAGCAATAGAAATATAACTCAAGACAGTTCAATAATTTCTTAAAAACTAGTTTTGAATAAATTGAAATAAAAGTTTTGATTTCAAGCTAATAGAATACTGAAAATATCTGAAAGAAATGGAAGATGATCTCATCTTTACTCACAGGAAGTAACATTATGTGATTTTCATCCTGGAAGATCAGAGATCTCTCTAGTTTCAGTCTCCATAGGAGCCAATATCCACGATGTATCTCCTCCTATGTATCATATATGTTGTATTGACTATACTTTCCTATATAGCTCTGATGTAGAACTCCAAGGTATCCAGATAACCAGAAGAAACCTTTCACAAACCTAGAGTGCATAGTGGACTTAATGCTCTTGGGAAAAGAGATAGGTCAGGCACTTTGGAATTCCCTCATCCTTTGTCTTAAAACAAAAGCAAATCCCCCAAATAAACAAACAAGCAAACAAACACCCTCTGTCTTCTCAAAAGCATAGGCTATTGCATGAAAATTAAGTGCTTAGTGAATATCTAAGAGATGGTAAATCAATTGCAGATGAACTTAAAGAGCAACATTGAAGAATTTTTGAAACTACAAAGACTTTCTGAAAGCCTACTAAATCTTGACCTAGAGGCACTAACAGATAAAAGAGCATGGGGTTGGAGAAATATGAAACTACTAAGGAGTGGTGTGAATCTAACAAAAGAAATGTTATTTGAGACAGAATTATTTGCTATGGATGTTTGTAACACCAGAACTCTAGGAGGCTAAAGCACAAAAATCACGGTGAGCTCAAGGAAGGACTGAGCTATGCAGTGAGACCCTGAATCCCAAAATAACAAGTTCAATGTATTTTAAAGAACATATGTTTTATGATCCTCTCTAAACTTGGTCCTCTCAAGGCCAAGTATTTTGCTATGCTTGTTACAGTGCCATCTAATGTTGGATCTCCTGTTCTCACTAAGTGCAGTGAATTCCTAGAGCAAAGACATATACCCTATGAACATATAAGAATGCTCTTTCCTTTGACTCTTTTTCATCTGCTGAGGGGACTCAGGATATCTCCTCTGACTCCCCAACCTCTAAATAGTCATGATTTCACCTGCAATCAATTCTTAAATATGCTATCCTCATCTTCATTTTTATTACATTACTTTGATAAATTTACTGAAAAAAGTTTTCAGACAATGTATGGTCATCTTTTCCCTCTTTCCCAGTTCCTCCCAGATCTTCCTGACTCCACATATCTGATATTATATTCTTAATTTACAAGTAAATCACGGTGTTTATCTTGTGTTAGCCTACTATCCTCAGCATGGGGTCAGTCCTGAAGAGTGATTTATATACCCAATGAGACCTTATTGTAGCAAACTGATGTTTCTTTTATTTTTTTTTTTTGTTCATCAGAAAATACAAATTTCAGATAGCTTCTTGGTTAGGTATTGGTCCATGTGTCCATTTTTCTCTCTTAGTGATGATCTCTCATCTGGTTTGAACCTGTACAAGTCTTGTGCTGCCAAAGTTCCCAGAGTTCCTAGGTGCTTCACTGTTTTGTGTTTAGAAGGCACTGCTTTCTTTGGGTCATCTATGACCTCTATCTCTTACAATCTTTCAACTTCCTTTTCCTCATAGATCCCTGAGGATTCAGGGAAGGAGTTTGTTGAAGACATCCCATTTAAGACTGAGTGCTCTAGAGTATCTTTCTCTCTGCACATTGTCCAGATGTGGGTTTCTTTGTTAACTACTAATTAAGAGGATGCTTTGATGATGTTAGTTATATGAGACACTCAGCTACAGTTACAAATTCTTGATCACTGTTCTGACTCGCAAAAGTTCTCAGTTGCCTTTACTACAGAGTTTTAATTTTTGCTTATCTGGCTCAAAATTTTATTAGCTTAGATGTTGTGGCTTCCCCGCCAGAGTTTTGGACTCCCGGTTATATTTGAAATCTATATCAATAATGGAAAATATTTTTATTATAAGTAGGTCCCAAATATTGTATGTGCATGCTTTAATTAAACCTATTTCTTTTTAAAATTATTTTCAAAATAGTTTCTTTTATTTTTGAGATTATGATATAATTGGATCATTTATCCCTTCCCTTTCCTCCTTCCAAACCCTCCCAGATAGTCTTTCTTGCTCCTTTTAAAACTCATGTCCTCTTTTTTATTTATTGTTTAGATATATAAATATATACTAAATACACATATAATATATATTAAATGCACACACATATACTAAGCACACAAGTTGAGGTGTGTTTCCCTGAGGAAGGCTATTCTCCTGCTCTCAACATTCTTTAGTTACCTATAGTTCTTTGTATAGGGTTGAGCCTTCCTGGACTTTCCCTTTTTATGGTTTGCCTATTGTCAATTTTGTTAAGCTCATGTTTAGATAACCATGTTGCGAAGACTGTATGGAAATAGCTTCTAACATTCCTAGAAGTCACAGTCTCATGGCCACTTTATGATCTTTGGGTTCTCAATGTCTTTCTGTCCCTATTCAGCAATGAACCCTGAGCCTTAGGTATGGTACATGTAATCTAGTTATATCCATTGGGACTAGACCCTAAAACTGTATTTTTGTTGCTTATGATTTTCCATAATGGTCTATTTCTGATGCATAGAGAAGTTTCTCTGATAGGAGGTGAGGGAACAAACTTATCTGTGGGTATTTAGAAAGTAGTTACACAGGGTTGGGGATTTAGCTCAGTGGTAGAGCACTTGCCTAGGAAGTGCAAAGCCCTGGGTTCGGTCCCCAGCTCCAAAAAAAAGAACCAAAAAAAAAAAGTAGTTACACATTATGCTGGTTTCAGTAAAGTGGTGGTTGGAGATTTTTCTCCAATAACTGTGACTTCACTAACACTGAGTAGTTAGCTAGATTTCTATTACTGAACATGATTTTCCTCTTAAGCAATAAGAGATTATCTTACACTTCTGGAAAGCAACCAAGGGCAACAGCAGTTGCTTATAATGTTTTAGGAGTCATATACATAGTTTAAATAAAAATTTAGCATCTAGTTATATGAAAATGCTCTTTGTAAGAGCAGAGCCCTCATAGCCATTGCTATCGTCTGTGGTTGCTCCCTAGAGGTGGGAGATGAGTCTCTATTGCTGAAGACACTTTGCACTACAGACACAGGGCACAGAAGGCTTTGAGATAGACACTGAAAAAAAAAAAAAACCTCCTCGAGGATTATCTTTCACAGCACCAGGAGATAACATGCAATTTTCTGAGAGAGGAAGGCAACCTATAGTTCTACCCAGCTAACACCTATTTCTCATTTGTCTGAAATTCAAATCTAACTTGATCACCTTATATTTTACCTGCCATCTCTAGACCCCAAATCTCAACCAGATGCAAATGGTCTTTGCTTTTTTCCACAATGAGTGTCATTAGGATACCACATATGTGCAGTGTTCTTGTGTATTTATGTTCAAGGTATGTGTCTTTGATAAGCAGCTTTGAGTCCCTGTCCATCAGTCATAATACACAAAAAGCAAAATCTTCGATTTCCCCTTCCTACTGCATTCTTAGATACACGAACTTGCATTTCAGTTCAATAAAACTGATGCTCTTAGTCTGGAATTACTGATAAGTAAATAAATGTGAATTATAAATATAGTGACATTTTATGTAAAAGCAAAACATGAAGCATATTAATTCATTTTAGGCCAGGTGGGGAGTACCTGAATATAATCCTGATACTCAGGGACTAAAGTAGCTAGATTGTTAGTTAGTTCAAGGTCAGCCTAGAGTCTGTCTTAATAAAACAAAATAATCATCATTACCATAATTCTAAGGAGAAGTTCTTATCAAATTCTTATTTTAACACACTCCCTTATAGCTTTGCCTTTGATCATCACTGCCATGCTTGAAATCATCAGTATTCCCAAGTATTGTAATAGGAAATGGCTTTATATTACTCCTCTGCTTGCTGAGTTTTCTGGGGAAATGCCAAGCTGCCCTGAGCAGTCAGTATTCTCCTATCTCCAGCAGACCTCCATTTTCTCCATGTCTCTGCCCACCTTAATTGTACCTGCAAATCCTGAACCATGAAGATCTGTTACAATACAGCCCAAGAATACCCAGCTTGCCATACCAGGATCATTGAGGTTAATCCCCCTCCCCTTACCTACTACAACAGGAAAATCTAGGGACTGAAGCCATCCAGATGGTTAAAGTCCCTCTAAAGAACACAGTCAACAAAAGCCAGGGCAATATGACACCTTCATTTCTCAGTCGTCTTACTATGTATATTCTAACACAACAACCAAAACAAAAGAAAATGACCTTAAATCCAATCTTATAAAGATGATAGAGGCCTTTAAATAGGAAATAAATCCCTTAAAGGAACAGGAAAATTCAATCAAATAAGTAGAGATTGTTAAAGAAGAGATAAATAAATCCCTTGAAGATATGTAGTAAAGTACAATTAAATAGGTAAAGTAAATAAATAAAACTGTGCAAGACATAAAAGTGGAAATAAAAGCAATAAAGAAAACACAAACTGAGGGAATCCTGGAGATGGAAAACCTAGGGAAGAGAAAAGGAACAACACATGGAACCATCACCAATAGAATACAAGAGATGGAAAAGAGAATCTCAAGCATAAAAGATAAAATAGAAAAAAATGAAACATAGTAAAATCAAATGTTAAGTTTACAAAAATTCCTGACATAAATCATCTAGGAAATCTGGCATACAATGAAAATACCTAACCTAAGAATAATAGGAATAAGAGAAGGTGAAGGATCTTAGCTCATAAAAGAAAATTTTCCAAAGGAAGAGATACCTATAAACATACAAGTAGCATATTAGACTGGACAAGAAATGAAAATCCTCCCAGCACATGATAATCAAAACATAAAATCTACAGAGCAACAAAAAAGAATATTAAAAATGGCAAGGGAAAAAGGCTAGGTAACATACCAAGGTAAACCTAACAGAATTACACCTGACTTCTCAACAGAGACTCAAAAAGCTAGAAGGTTCTAGACAGATATCAGGCAGCCTCTGAAAAATCCACAGATTCTGACCTAGACTACTATATTCAGAAAAACTGTCAATCATCATAGATGGAGAAAACAAGATATTTCAAGACAAATCCTAATTCAAACAATATCTAGTCACAATTACATCCCTACAGAAAACACAAAAGGAAAACTCCAACCCAAGGAGAATATCTATATCTGAGAAACTATAGAAATCAAGCAATCCCATACCAGCAAAAGGACGGGAAACGTGTGCGTGCCTGCACGAACACACACACACACACACACACACACACACACACACACACACAAACTAACCCCACTAACATCAAAATAATAGGAATTAACAATCACTGGTCATTAATTTCTCTCTCTCCATCAATGGACTCAATTCCCCAATAAAGAGACATAGACTAATAAAATAGATGTGAAAACAGGTGTAGAGGGCCGCAATAACATTTGCCACCACAAGATGGCGCTGGCTTCCACTGCGCCCCACGTGGAAAGCCAGGATAGCTTTCGCCATTACAAGATGGCGCTGGCCTCCGCCACGCCAACCGACTTCCTTTCAGGAAGTTAACTGTGTGCGCATGTGCAAGAGTGCCTTCGTGCCAGGTCTTTGTCCACTCCGGGGCATGCCTAATGAGATCATGGGTAAGTGACCAATCAGGTGTGGATGCGCCTTGCTAGGGTGTATATAAGCTGCGCCATGCCGGCACGTGGGGCCTCTCCTTAAGATTCAATAAACGTTTAGCTGCACTAAGGATTCGTGTGTCCCCATGTATTCTTGCTGGCGAGAGACAGCGCGGGACAAACAGGATCTATCATTCTGCTTCATACAAGAAATATACCTCAGTTTGAGTTTATCTGGTTTGATAGGGAAGCATCTTAAACACATGGGCACTGGAGAAAATTTCCTGAACAAAACACCAATGGCTTATGCTCTAAGATCAAGAATCCACAAATGGGAACTCATAAAACTGCAAAGCTTCTGTAAGGCAAAGGACACTGTTATTAGGACAAAATGGCAACAAACAGATTGGGAAAAGATCTTTACCAATCCTACAACAGATAAAGGGCTTATATCCAAAATATACAAAGAACTCAAGAAGTTAGACCACAGGGAGACAAATAACCCTATTAAAAATGGGGTTCAGCCTGGACTCTGACTTCATAGGTAGCAGTGAATATCCTAGTAAGAGCACCAGTGGAAGGGGAAGCCCTGGGTCCTGCTAAGACTGAACCCCCAGTGAACTAGATTGTTGGGGGGAGGGCGGCAAGGGGAGGAGGATGGGGAGGGGATGTTTGCCTGGAAACCGGGAAAGGGAATAACACTCAAAATGTATATAAGAAATACTCAAGTTAATAAAAAAATAAATAAATAAATGAAATATTAAAAATGGGGTTCAGGGTTGGAGAGATGGCTCAGCAGTTAAGAGCACCCGACTACTCTTCCAGAGGTCCTGAGTTCAATTCCCAGCAACCACATGGTGGCTCACAACCATCTATAAAGAGATCCGATGCTCTCTTCTGGTGTATCTGAAGGCAGGTACAGTGTACTTATATATAATAAATGAATAAATCTTTAAAAAAATGGGGTTCAGAGGTAAACAAAGAATTCACAGCTGAGGAATGCCAAATGGCTGAGAAACACCTAAAGAAATGTTCAACATCTTTAGTCATAAAGGAAATGCAAATCAAAACAACCCTGAGATTTCACCTCACACCAGTGAGAATGGCTAAGATCAAAAACTCAGGTGACAGCAAATGCTGACGAGGATGTAGAGAAAGAGTAACACTCATCCATTGTTGGTGGGATTACAGACTGGTACAACCATTCTGGAAATCAGTCTGGAGGTTCCTCAGAAAATTGGACATTGAACTACCTGAGGACCCAGCTATACCTCACTTGGGCATATATCCAAAAGATGCTCCAACATATAACAAAGACACGTGCTCCACTATGTTTATAGAAGCCTTATTTATAATAGCCAGAAGCTGGAAAGAACCCAGATGCCCTTCAACAGAGGAATGGATACAGAAAATGTGGTACATCTACACAATGGAATATTACTCAGCTATCAAAAACAACGAGTTTATGAAATTCGTAGGCAAATGGTTGGAACTGGAAAATATCATCCTGAGTGAGCTAACCCAATCACAGAAAAACACACATGGTATGCACTCATTGATAAATGGCTATTAGCCCAAATGCTTGAATTACCCTAGTTGCACAGAACACATGAAACTCAAAAAGGATGGCCAAAATGCGAATGCTTCACTTCTTCATTAAAAGGTGAACAAGAATACCCTTGGGAGGGAATAGGGAGGCAATGTTTAGAACAGAGGCAGAAGGAACACCATTCAGAGCCTGCCCCTCATGTGGCTCATACCTATACAGCCACCAAACTAGATAAGATGGATGAAGCAAAGAAGTGCAGGCCGACAGGAACCGGATGTAGATCTCTCCTGAGAGACACAGCCAGAATACAGCAAATACATAGGTGAATGCCATCAGCAAACCACTGAACTGAGAACGGGACCCCCGTTGAAGGAATCAGAGAAAGGACTGGAAGAGCTTGAAGGGGCTGGAGACCCCATATGAACAACAATGCCAACCAACCAGAGCTTCCAGGGACTAAGCCACTACCCAAAGACTATACATGGACTGACCCTGGGCTCCAACCTCATAGGTTGCAATGAATATCCTAGTAAGAGCACCAGTGGAAGGGGAAGCCTTTGGTCCTGCCAAGACTGAACCCCCAGTGAACGTGATTGTTGGGGGGAGGGTGGTAATGGGGGAAGAATGGGGAGGGGAAGCATATATAGAAGGGGAGGGGAAGGGGTTAGGGGGATGTTGGCCTGGAAACCGGGAAGGGGAATAACAATCGAAATATAAATAAGAAATAGTCAAGTTAATAAAGATAAAAAAAAGAAAAGAAACATACCTCAGCTGTAAAAATAGACAATACTTTGGAGAAAATGGCTAGGAAAGTTTTCCAAGCAAATGAAGCCAAAATGTAAGTTTAGATGTCCTAATATCCAATGAAATATTCATTTCATTACACTCTAAAAAAGTCTTTAAATTAAATCCAACATCCCTTTTATATTAATGGTATTAGAGAAATCAGGGATATATGGCACATACCTAAACATAAACAAAGCAGTATACACTAAGTCAACAGCCAATATGAAATTAAATAGAGAGAAACTTAATGAATGTCCACTAAATTAGGAACAGCACAAGGCTGCCCATTCTTTCCCTATCTATATAATAGTACGTATAGTTTTAGCCAGTGTAATAAGACAATTAAAAGAGATTAAGGGGATACAAATTAGAAAGGAAGATGTCAAGGTATTATTATTTGTGAATGATATGATAGCAAACACGAGTTACCCCAAAAGTTCTACCAGAAAATTCCTACAGCTGGTGAACACCTTTAGCAAAATGGCTGGATACAAAATTAACTTAAAGAAATCAGGAGTCCACCACTATAAAATGACAAATGGGCAAAGAAAGAAATTAGGAGAACAACACCCTTTATAATAGCCATGAAGAATATGAAATATCTTGGTGTAACTCTAACCAAGCCAATATAAGATTCATATGGCAAGAAATTCAATTCCCTGCAGAAAGAAATTGAAGATGATATCAAAGATTGAAAATCTCCTATGCTCGTGGATAGGTAGAATTAATAGTGGAAATGACTATCTACTAAGAGTAATCTATGGATTCAATGAAATTCCCATCAATATTCCAACACAATTTTCTATAGACCTTGAAAAAGCAATTCCCAACATCATATGGAAAAATCAAAAACACATGATAACCAAAACAGTCTTGAACAACAAAACAACTTTAGGGGAAATTACCATTTTTGACTTCAAGCTATACTACTAAGCAATAATGCGAAGAACTGCATGGCATCGTTCAATGAAATAAATCAAATATGGAGCAAGTGGAACACTCCTCCATTGCTGGTGGGAGTGGAAACTTTACAACCACTTTGGAAATCAATTTGGTGTGTTCTCAGAAAACTGGGTATAGTTTTTCCTCAAGACCCAGCTATACCTCTCCTGGGCATATACCTAAAATATACCCCACAAAGATACTTGCTCGACCATGTTTGTAGCATCTTTATTCATAATAGTCAAACATTCCAAACAACCTAGATGTACAACTGAAGAATGTATTTAAAAATGTGGTACATCTACATAATTATATACTATTCAGCTATTAAAAACAAAGACATGATGAATTTTTCAAGCAAATGAATGGAATTTGAGAATATGGTCCTGTAAGGTAACCCAGTCCCAAAAGGACAGGTATGTACTAACTTATAAGTAGATATTGTCCATAAAATAAAGGATACACATGCTACATTCCATAGACCCAAAGAAGCTAAACAACAAGGAAGTCACAATCGAGGAAGCTTGAATCTCATTTAGAAGGGGGGAATAAATTAGTCATAAAAAAGCAGAGGGAGGAATGGAAAGGGGTGGGAGAGGGGATGACAGGGGAAAGGGGGCGAGTTCAGGATTAGGTGTGGGGAGGGACAAGAAGGATGGTCAGATGGTCATGAGTAGGAATAGAAATCTCCAACTGATGGGGTTGGGGAGAAGGGAGCATATTCAGGACTTTACAGAGACCAGGGTTAAGGGAGGTGCTGAAGAATGAATGGGGATGACCTTAGCTGTGACTCATAGCATTGGGAATATGGAACCTGAAGAGAACATCTCCTCTAGCCAGGCAGAACCCCAGTGGCCTGATAAGTACACCATCCCACCCATGAAACTTTTGGCCAAAATTTTATCCTGCCTACAAGAAATGCAGGAGTGGGGAATGGAGCAGATACTGAGGGAATGTTCCAGCAATAATGACCCCAACTTGAGACCCAATTAATGGACACTATTAACAATACCCTGTTATATTTGCAGTCAGGAGTATAGCATAGGCGTCATTTGAGAGTCTCCATCCTGCATCTGATTTAGGCAGATATAGAGACACACAGCCAAACAATGGGAAAGAGCTTGGAGCTTCTTATGGAAGAGTTGGTAAAAGAATTGAGGGCCCTGATGGGGAGAGGAAGTCCACAGAAAAATCAATAGAGTCAGCTCACCTGGTCCCTTGAAGCTCTCAGAGACTGAACCACCAACAAAAGTGTATACATGGCCTGGACTTAGGCCCACAGCCCATATGTAGCAGAGGTGTGGATTGGTCTTCATGACGTCCCTGTACAGATTGAACAGGACCTAGCCCAAAAACTGTTGCCTGTCCATGGGATATGTTTTGGCTGGGCTGCCTTACCTGGCCAAATGGGAGAGGATGCGCCTAGCCCTGCAAAGCCTTGGTGTGCCAGAGTTGGGGGATATAGGGCAGTACTCCATCATATGAGAGGAGAAGGGTAGGAAGGATGGAGGGGAATATTGTGAGAGCATGACCAGGAAGGGGGCAGTGAGGGGATCTAAAGCAAATTAAGAATAAAAAGAGTAGAAAATGGTTAAAGGACAAATTCATGATGAATTCACATCAGCCATATTAACTATTCAAAAATAATTTTTCATAAGCTTTTATGAATTTTGATAATCTGCACAGAGATACTTTCATCAAGTGTGTTAAAGAATAAGACAATTTGTAGTAGTAAGTTTGGAGTAATGATAATATATTAAGTACATATATCACATCTGTACTGACTCTCCCTAAATGTCTTTAGCAACAAAGTTAGGGGATTTTTTTCAAAAGACATAAATCCACAGGGTGACAGTATGAAGAAAACAGGATAAAGAAAAACAACTACATAATGGAAAACAGAGACAGGTGGCAATTATCCTGCGGAGTTTGAAAACTGTCACAGCCAAGAACCTGAGAACTAACCTGAGTTACATTCAAGAAATCTCAAATGACTCTGGCATGCCTTATTTTCTATGCCAGTTAAATTGAACTAAAGGATTACAGACAGCTGGCAACAACAACAAAACAGCAACCGATACAAAAACAAACAAACAAACAACAACAAAAAAAAACCCCAAAATACCCTGAATGAGTCTGAAAGAGACTAGAATTTGAGTCAGTTCATTGAGTAAAGTAAGATTTTTCCTCATCAATGTGGGTAGGCCAACAAGGAACAAACAAAAATGGTGGAAGGGATGATTCACTGTCTTCTAGAGCTGTTCTATCCAGTTGAGCTTTGGCTTTAAACCACGTTTAAATTTGGGATTATTACCAGTTGGCATCTACCATTTCTGTAACTCCGTACCCTTGGACTAGACTCTAGCCTTCATACATCAGATCAGAAGATCTCAGAGTTCCAGCCTCCATGTCTTTGCATGTGAAATCTGTGAAGAACAATTACAATCTTGAAATCCTATTGTCAGTCCACAGCATGGACAAACTACCTGTTCTCTATCAGCAGAAGTGTATGTGTGTATGGAGACAAAACAGGTTGAGGCGGGTGAGGGATGTGTGTGCTTGAGAGTCAAAGGCTGTGTGTTTTAACCAAAGCAAGGACAATGATTCAATGTACATTGACTATGAATGTTGAAGATCCAGATCCCATCCTTAATTTCTAGAGCACTCCAACTTTTCATCTATGAAGATGGTTGAAAAAAATCCTCACTGCTACCAATAAAAGGAAGATGTTTAAAGCTCCAGCACCAGGTAGTTTTGCAGAAACATCTCACACTGACCACAAGGCAGCTACTCTCCAGTCAAGAGTCCTCACATGCGGTATTATAGTTACCTTTTAAGCCCTTACATCTATAGTAAACAGACCCAAGGTGACCCAACATTTCTCTACCTGAAAGACAAAGAACAAGATGGAAAACAGTAGCAAATTTGTACGACCAAAAGTTAGAAGAGAATGTAACTGAACGAAAGCAATGGTACAATTTGGAAACTGTGAAAATTCTCTGTATCTTGATTTTAGTATGGGTGATGTAGAAGTATATCTTTGTGAAAAATCATTTAATATTATACTTAAATCAGTAGATTTTATCACACATAAATTGTGCTTCCATAAAGTAAATTTTAAATCCCTCTTATTAACACCCAGTTGCCAAAAATTGCAATTCAAAAACAGAAACAAAATACTAAAAACCTGGGAAATTTTAGAGATATAGCAATCCAAAAAAAATTGATCAGAATGTAAACTATGAAACTGAAATCTTCCAAAAGGGAAATAGACAAATCACAACTTAGAAAGCTTCCTGCCAAGGCTCAAAGATCATCATGGAAGAAGGGTTAGAAAGAATGGAAGAACCAGAGGCAGTAGATATCTAAAATAAAACAGTGTTTTTCAGTCACAACAGGGCTCTTATGCATAAGAACTCACAAGAGTTGTGACAGCATGCGCATGATCTACACAAGCTTCAGCCTGACAAAATCCCAGGATGGAGGATTGAGGATACAATACCCCACTCTTAGCTGAGGATGTATTGGCAGTTGATAGTCACTAAGAAACACAAGTTTGTTTGGTCTTTTTTAAGAGTAATAGTCCTGCTAAGTTAATCAAGCTCTAGTGGATGGTTACACAGAAAATAGTTTATGAGAAGCATAAATTGGATTTAATGGGCCTTAAAAATGAGAACACAAAGTTGGGTAGATGGGGAACAGAGAGTATGGTCAAAATAAATTTTATGAATTTGTCAAAAATTGCCTAAAATATTTTTTCAAAACAAAAACAGGGCGGACAATTTGGTACTGGGGAACCAATATACATACAGGGAATGTTGTATAGACTGTGAATGTTTATTATGTATTTATGAATATATATTTATATACATGTGTGTATGAAAAAATGATTAATGAGAGGAAAAACCTGAAATATTTTTGTTTTTTTCTTTTCCGTTAATACTCCCATGGGTACTAATTCATCCTGTCACCTCATATGACTGCAGTATTATGCATATCCTCCCCCATGGAGGCCAGACAAGGCAACTCCATTGGCAGGCAACAGAGTCAGGATAAGACCCTGCTCCCAGTTGTTGGACAACCACCATGAAGATCAACCTGCACACCTGCTACATATGTGCATGTGAGTGGGCACCTCGGTCAAGCTGCTGTATGCTCTTTGGTTGGTGGTTCAGTTTCTGGGAGTCCCTGAGGGTCCAGACTAGTTGATTCCGTTGGGCTTTATGTGGAGTCCTATCCTCTCCATGTTCCTCAATCCTTCTCCCAATTTTTTTTACAAGACTTCCTGAGTTCAGTCTAATATTTGACTGTGGGTCTCTGAATTTGTTTTAGTCAGCTCCTGAACAGAGCTCTCAGAGGCCAGCTATGCTCCTGTCTGTGAATCCAGGCTAACAGATACAAACATAGCCTGAGGCTCAAAGGTAATTGAAGGAGGAAGGCAAGGAGAGGCCTGAATTTGAAAAAGAGCAAAGCTAAGACTGAACCCCCAGTGAACTAGACTGGTGGGGGGAGAGCGGCAATGGGGGGAGGGTTGGGAGGGGAACACCCATAAGGAAGGGGAGGGGGGAGGGGGATGTTTGCCCGGTTACCGGGAAAGGGAATAACACTCGAAATGTATATAAGAAATACTCAAGTTAATAAAAAAAATAAAATGTAAAAAAAAATAGACTTAAATATGACCTATAAATTTACAAGTTAATTTTCATATTATTCTATATTTTGTCTGAATATTTGATAATAAAAGCTTATTAAATAAAAAAAAGAAAGAGAGCAAAAAGTGTATAAGAGGGTTTGGAAGGAAGAGAGAAAGCCCAAATAATATAATATATCATAATCTTCTGAAAAGCAATTAAAAAAAGAAAATAACGAAGGAAATATGGCTTTCACCTTTTTATATTAAAATACTTGTGAAAACAGAGAAAAAACATACAATATACTAAACATCTTAGACCAGAAAGACCTACAGTAACAGTCTGAAAGGGTCTGCCACATACTATAAGCACTAGAATTTGAAAAAAAATATGAATGAAAGTTCACACACATCAAAGACTCATAGTAACTTTTAGATTAATGAGATCTGGAGTAAAACTGACCTTAGATGCCTCAGAAATACAAAATGGACTAAATATCTTATTCCCAACCTATGGTTTTCTCCAGCCCAACATGATAGGATAAAGGGAGACAAGTAGCATTTCAGAATCACAAGAACCAGTTGACCTGTTTGAAAGCTCTTATCAACAATTTCTCAAGAAATTGTTGGAGGATAACCATTTATAAATAAGAACAATCACAAACAATGACATACAAAGGTAATGGGGTATTGAAAACACGTCCTGGGAGCTGGAGAGATGGCTCAGTGGTTAAAAGTACTGACTGCTCTTCCTAGAGGTCCTGAGTTCAATACCCAGCAACCACATGGTGGCTCACAACCATCTGTAAATTGGATCTAATGCCCTCTTCTGGTGTGTCTGAAGACAGCTACAGTGTACTCACATACATAAAATAAATAAATATATCTTTATAAAAAAGAAAACACCTCCTAATAGAAAAACAATTTCTAAGAGAGTGAATTCACGAAGTCCCAAAGCTCTGAGCATAGTATAAAGGCCCATAAAAGTATGCACGAGATGAGTGTGAGCACCCAAGCCACAAAGCATCATCACTGTTTCTTTCTCTTTTTTTGTAAGAACTTATATTTAATTTTTTCATCTTTATTAAATTGGGTATTTCTTATTTACATTTCGAGTGTTATTCCCTTTCCCAGTTTCCGGGCTAACATCCCCCCAATTCCTCCTCCTCCTCTTCTATATGGGTGTTCCCCTCCCCATCCTTACCCCATTGCTGCCCTCCCCCCAACAATCACGTTCACTGGGGGTTCAGTCTTGGCAGGACCAAGGGCTTCCCCTTCCACTGGTGCTCTTACTAGGCTATTCACTGCTACGTATGCAGTTGGAGTCCAGGGTCAGTCCATGTATAGTCTTTGGGTAGTGGCTTAGTCTCTGGAAGCTCTAGTTGGTTGGCATTGTTGTTCATATGGGGTCTCCAGCCCCTTCAAGCTCTTCCAGTTCTTTCTCTGATTCCTTCAACGGGGGTCCCATTCTCAGTTCAGTGGATTGCTGCTGGCATTCCCCTACGTATTTGCTGTATTCTGGCTGTGTCTCTCAGGAGAGATCTACATCCGGTTCCTGTCGGCCTGCACTTCTTTGCTTCATCCATTTTATCTAGTTTGGTGGCTGATGTGTATGGGCCACATGTGGGGCAGGCTCTAAATGGGTGTTCCTTCTGCCTCTGTTTTAAACTTTGCCTCCCTATTCCCTCCCAAGGGTATTCTTGTTCCCCTTTTAAAGAAGGAGTGAAGCATTTGCATTTTGGTCATCCTTCTTGAGTTTCATGTGTTCTGTGCATCTAGGGTAATTCAAGCATTTGGGCTAATAGCCACTTATCAATGTGTGTTTTTCTGTGATTGGGTTACCTCACTCAGGATGATCTTTTCCAGTTCCACCCATTTGCCTATGAATTTCATAAAGTCATTGTTTTTGATAGCTGAGTAATATTCCATTGTGTAGATATACCACATTTTCTGTATCCATTCCTCTGTTGAAGGGCATCTGGGTTCTTTCCAGCTTCTGGCTATTATAAATAAGGCTGCTATGAACACAGTGGAGCACGTGTCCTTTTTATATGCTGGGGCATCTTGTGGGTATATGCCCAAGTGAGGTATAGCTGGGTTCTCAGATAGTTCGACATCCAATTTTCTGAGGAACTTCCAGACTGATTTCCAGAATGGTTATACCTGTCTGCAATCCCACCAACAATGGAGGAGTATTCCTCTTTCTCCACATCCTCGCCAGCATTTGCTGTCCCCTGAGTTTTTGATCTTAGCCATTCTCACTGGTGTGAGGTTAAATCTCAGGGTTGTTTTGATTTGCATTTCCCTTATGACTAAAGATGTTGAACATTTCTTTAGGTGTTTCTCAGCCATTCCGCATTCCTCAGCTGTGAATTCTTTGTTTAGCTCTGAACCCCATTTTTAATAGGGTTATTTGTCTCCCTGCAGTCTAACTTCTTGAGTTTTTTGTATATTTTGGATATAAGCCCTCTATCAGTTGTAGGATTGGTAAAGATCTTTTCCCAGTCTGTTGGTTGCCGTTTTGTCCTAACGCTACTGTGTCATCTAAGGCTGCTTTCCTTTGATTCTATGATTGCCTTGCTGTCATTTATACTGGATCTTCTCATCAAGTTAAAGGACTTGGGCTTCAAATTCTCCGTGTAGAGTGGCTTGTTTTCTTTGGTCTGGATTTCCTGTGTCCTAAAGCCTAGCTCACATCTCAGCTGTATGAGGGACTAGTGTTCAGCTAAGACATTCTCACTGGCTTCTTCAGAAGAACATTGTAGACTATGAGATAAATTGATACCATACTCCAACAACATTTATTTTTTGAGAATCTTTCTTCTGATAGAGTAATACTGTGATATCACCTATCAAAACCAAAACCAAACTAAACTAAATTCAAGATTTGTACTCAGCGGCTCAAATATAAGCATCAGTGCCTCAGGACCATGTAAGTGATTGAATTATTAAAAAATAAAAATAGTATAATGTAGTGAAAAATACAAAAATTAGGATAGTGGCATCCCAAGATAGGTGAGGAAGAACATCAAGAAGGTTAGAAGATACTTAAAAGGCTTTAAATACCAGTAGCATTGTTACTTAGCTCTTATGGAATATATAAAATAGTTTTAAAGTATGTAGTATTTAATTGATTGTACATATTTTTCTGCAAATTATAACATCTTCAGCTAAGTACATCCTGTGACAAGAGTTTATGCTTTAAGAACAGAGATAGAGTATTCAGCTCTACTCACATTTTAGGAATACTATGAACTTCTATAGGACTCAAGTTCAGCTCTTAGGGTCTCAACTTACAAGGTTTCAGACAAATATATTGAATTGTGACATTTCAAAGTTGCTGGAGGATATATGCAGTAGAAATTTACTTCTTTTTCAAATGTTGTGAAAGTTTCGGTACCCATAAACATTGCAGTAATTTTATTTTAATTGACCAAGCTATTTTATGCTTCAGAAGAGAAAACCTCCACTTGTAACTTCCAACCATTTTTTAATCGGCACAGACATATATCAAATATGTTAATATTCCCGCTTTCCAAAGATATGTGTCTGAAAGAGAGGGACCTTGAGACTGTGAGAGAACTTGGATTAAGTTTGCAACTGATGAAACTGGAGAGAGACAAGAGAGGTTGGTAAATGAGTAAGTGAAATATCTAAGGGCTAATGCAACCAGTGGAACAGTGGAAAATGGAGTTACAAGTCTTGATGAGAAAATCAGGATTTATTGGTCTACTATTGAATTTATTAAAGTTCTATAATTGGTAAATTTAGAGAAAAATTCTCACAAGATTACAGAAGTACTCCAAGGTTATCCACTATAAATATTTTTCAAATTTCTCGTGTTAAATTGTCATCTTGTGCTTTACAGAGAATAATCCCTTAGTGGGGAAAATGCCTAATAATGGGTCTCCCTCTCCCTCCCCTCCTCCCTTCCCCTCTCTCATACGCACGCAGTTTTTTTAAAAGGACTTAGACATGTGAAATACTGGCCTTGTTAACACGAGAACTCATTCATTTGCTCATTATTTTCTTATATATATATATATATATATATATATATATATATATATATATGTTATTGAATATGTTCTAAAACTAATGAGAAAAATTCACATACAAAATTATATTAAATCTTTATAAAGAGAACAGATAAATTGTTTTTTAAATAAAAGAGAGATAAGCAAACAGAAAACTAAAACACTGATTTATAAAGCACTTTCCTTTCATACTTAAATAGAAGATGATGAAAATAAAGGCTAAATTTGTTCAAAAGTATATATTTTTGTTTTGTTTTGTAGATTACATTTCAGTGTGTATCCCTGGCTGTCCTGGAACTCACAGAGATCTGCCTGCCCTACCCTTTCTAAATCTGGGCTTACAGGTATGTAAGTGTATGTCTGATTTTCTCAGTACTGCTAGTCATTAGGTATATAAGCTTTAATAAAATAAGTATCTAAAGCTTGGTTTCCTAACCAGCAATATAGGAGAATAAAGAAAATATACAACTTTTAGGGTTGTTGTTGTGAGTTGTGAAATTAGTATGCACAAAGTGTTTAGAGATTTCATGGGACTTTATTGGATACATGTTATTCATTTAGGGGTCACATGGGAACATGATGTGGGGCCTAGTGAAGTTTCTTTCATCTTCAGTGTGGTTGACTTAGCTTTGTGTTTCTTAATGTCTTCCGAATAATAGAGAAATTAACACAGAAAATCACAGGTTTTAGTTGCTTTCAGACCCCTTGGTTTTCTACATCTAAAATTTCAACTTCAGCTACATGTCTCTATCAGATCTCAAGCCACATTAAACTTCTAATTTAGTTCCCCTTCTAGGATGTCAGAGCATTTGTCTACTGTACATCACCAATCCTTTAATCTCTGCTCCAGTTTCTCAGACTTTCACATCTCGTTTGGCCTCTGGGAATGGCATTATCTCTCTTTGCCTTTAGAGATCGGTGTAGAAGCTTTGTGTCTAACTGTTCTAAAAACTTAATATGCTCATATGGGCTCCTTTGGTTCTGAATGCTATTATTGGGGATGGAGGCGATAAAAATAGATCCCCGATTTATTTTTCATGTCGAAGTCTCAACCTTGTCACACTGGCCAGCAGTAGGCTTTGTGCAAAGCTTGCTTTCTGCTTTTATCAAACTCAGCCCTGGCTGGCCATGGGAGTGTAATAACCACTGACAGAGCTCCTAGGAAAGCTTTCTATAATCCTGCAGGCTCTCTTCTTCCTCAGCATACACGTAATCACCCTATCTCAGTAGGGTACTAGAAGAGATAAAAGAAAGGGGGATAATCAGAACTGTGAGGTTGGGAGAAGGCTACAAAGGAAAGTGTGAGGGAAACAGGAACAATGAGAATGAATCAAGAAATCAACATTTATTTAGGATTCACTAAGTGCCTGGCACAGTGCTAGCTGCTTTCCATGCATGATTCTATTGCATTCTTACTAAATAAGAGTGTCAATCATTAACCCTATTTAGTGAATGATGAAATCAGGTACTACAGCTATGCAGTTACCAAGAGATGGAACCTAAGCTTCCCAATTTGCAAGGTTTTTGTTCTTTTTCTCTTCCACCTAGGGGAAAGGTCCAAGTGTGTGTTTGAAGGTTAGGAAGAGCTGAGAAATGGGAAAATACTTATTTTCTTTTTTTCTTCCTTCCTTCTTTTCTTCCTCTTTTCCTTCCAGTAAGCTCTAATAGTGTATTTATAATTATTACATATAAACTGTAATACAAATGTCTTTACATTAATATTAGGAACACAGTCTTGTAATTGTGATGAGCAAAAACATAAGACTTCAGGACAATTCAAAAGGGTTATCAAGATAATAGGAAAATGTAATATAATTGAGGACGAGTCATATTAACTATAGCTGAGTTTTAATGCGAGAACCACAATACTATGTACTTAGTAAATTTAATCTAGAAAGGACGTGAACATTTTGTGGACAGGGAAAGTAACTCACACTCACAGATACTTTATAATATTGTTTTTAATTTGTTGACAGGAGGCATTTAGTAAAATCTTCAAACCGAAAATTACTTGCTTTCACATAATAAATTGGTCATACTAAGTGTTTATACCTATTTCTGTTTTAACAACAATCAAAGGAGCTGGGAATTATCCTTATTCATTAATTCTTTGTCAGTTTTTCAGTTACTTTAGTAAGCACCCACTGTGTGCTTACTACGTAAACAATTTTATAAATATTCATGCTTACAATATACCCAAGTTTCAAAATCTATTGTACTAGTCCTGAAATCTATACTCTTAACAATAAAATTTACTATGTAATCTAGAAAATGCAAGACTGAATAAATGAAATTTGATCTGGTCATTGGCAGAATACAATGGTAGATTACAGATAGTACCAAGAAAAAGAACATCTTAGGTAGACATGTGGAAATATAATCCAATACCAGAATTACTGACACATGCTTTGAAGAGCAAATTAGAAAACACATGGAAAGAGTGATCATGTGTTTAATGTTTATAAAATCACTCATGTGGTAGCTTATAAGTATAATCCCATTCCATGGGATGTTGGTGTATAAGAACTTCAAATTTGAGGACAGTCTGGAAAATACAGTGGGTTCATGGAGGACGGATCTAAGCTCCACAGTGAAAATCTGTCTTAAAAATACAAGAGCTGGAGAGGTATCTCTATGGTAGAGTATTTTCCTTTTATAACCAAGACTACGGGTTTAAAACTCATGACCAAACAAAAAGTCCAAGCCATGTTACATCCTCTGAATGTAGAGGGGTGGCAGTGAGTCTAGTATATGTGACAGTATTTATTTGCTATTTATGGAAAAATATTGCTCTAGAGCAGAGCGTTCCCACTTTACTGATTCTGTGACCATTTACTACAACTCTTCATGTTGTGGTGATCCCCAACCACAAAATTGTTTCATTACCACTCCATAACTGTAATTTTGCTACTGTGTGAATCATCCTGTAAATATCAGATATGCAGGGTATCTAATATAAGAGAATCTGGTGGGGGTTGTGACCCACAGGTTGAAAAACATTGCTCTAAAAAAGGTTGTGAATAATGCTCAATGGAGGAAGGCTGATTGCTCAAGTGTCATTCCCACAACCCAAATGTAACTATCAGAGGATACAACCTAAGATTTCTTTTGCTCCTGTCTGATAACTCTACATGGAAATGCAATGCAGAGCTCCAATACTAACTTCCTGGATATTTTGGGTTATTTTTTTTTCATTTGAGTTCATTTCAATTTCTTGATTCTTCAAACTGATCCTTAAATGAGCAAAGGAACTCTGTCCCTATGGCTGAAAGGCATTCTTATGCTATTCATTAATACCCCTTTGAGAGGCATAGTCAGAGAGGCTTCTACAAAATAATTATACTCCAAGGAGACTCAATTATAGTTTTGTGAAATTCTAATGAATAGAAGTTACTTTCCATATCAAACACAGCAATCAGTACCTGTTCAGAATTACGGGTGAGACCTTTGCTTTAGAAAATAAAAATGCTACTGTGTAGGGACAGTTAATTATAAACAGGCAACTTGGTTTACCTCTTGGTAAGTAGAAAACTGTTTCATCCTCTCCTTGGATCTCTTACCACTTCATTGAGCCACCATTTTCCATCTGTACATGAAGAGAATGATAGATATATCATAGTACAGCTGTGAGGCTTTGAAGCTACTTCTGTGAAATTTTTCTGGGAACTATCAGGGCAAAGAAACTTGATTTTAATGTTATTGTGATTATAAGAGATTCATAGGAACCATAGGCACATCAATAGTAAAGAAAACTGAAAACTGTAGCATTATCACATCAGTAGCCTCTGTTGGATGGAGAAACTGCTGAAGTCTATATAAATACAATAATAGAATTACAATTAAAAATAACATAAATACAAAAATATAAGAGCAAATATTTCAAAACTATGTGAATGTTATTGCATTGTAGAGGTGTTTGATTGTCAGATGAAGTAATTGGTTTGATTGCGTACTTCTTGTCAGGTAGACTCATGTAAAATTAGACATCACTTACTTAGGAGCTGGATTCATGTATCATTGACTTAAACATGTAAATAGTAAGTATAATATTCTATAGGATAGAAAGATAATGAAAATATTACAGTATTTTGTGTTGGGATTACTGCTGTTTTATGCAATTATATAATCATGAACAGCAACCCTTGAGTAACTCTAACATCATTCATTCTCAAGAGCTCTTATCTCCTTCAGTTTAGCTCGTACATGTGGTACTGATTTATTCTGAGCAATTGCTAAAAAATTTTTTAGCAAAATACCCAGTTTCATCAGAAAAAAACTGTGTATTGAACTCTTAGAACAGAGACAAGGACAACTTTCTCTTGACTCTAGAACATTGTAAAATTTGTAATGTATTCACATGCATTGTACTGCATAGTACTTACACCGTTTTATAATTATGTATGTACCAAATGCCAGAGAATATATACCATTCTAACCAGACCTGCTTTATCTGAAGTCTACTGATTATCATCTGATTTATTGAGAACACATCCTGACCGAATTAAATAAAAGCATTATTAAGAATGCTTCACCAGCGAGAGAAAAATTATTTATTAAATTCAGTGTGTGTATATTTAAATCATGACTAATGCACATGGAGTTAGTGTTAGTTCCTTCTTCTCAGCCTTTTTGTGGGTGACAAGTCTTTTTTGTACGCCATCTAAATGTACTTCAATTCTGTGACTTCTTACTGTAGCTTGCATGTGCTCATTGTCACTCAGCTGCAGTATTGGCCTCACAGTGGCATGCAATCATTTATGTGGCCGGCTTTCTTCAGACAACACCATGTAGCATTTTCCCTACTTTGTGTGCATTATGTGCTTCTTTGTCTAATATGTACATGCACTATATTCTTTATTCACTAACTTTAGAGATCTCTATTGTTTACTCTTTTCCTCATGTTTGCACATCAGAAGTTATCAAATTAATGATGGAGAATACAGAACTCACTGCAGTGCTGTGAGAATCTAGATATCCGTTAGGGTTTTTCCATCTCTTTCATTACAATCACAGAGTTGGAAACAGGACCACACCTTCGCTGTTTCTGAGGGTCTTTACACTTAGTTGCCACTGGTTGTATTAGATGCATATTTGCATAAAATCAGATTGTTACTTTAGCTTACATAATTGACAATGCAGGAAGAGCTTGGGAAGACTTTTTCTCACTCTTATTTTCAGACATTCTTATGTTTTAGCTTTTGGACTGGTGAGGTGGAACTTACTACAATGTACTAGGCGTGTCTTGAATTCGGAGTAATCCTCCTGGCTCTGGTTCCCAAGTTCTGGTACTGTAGATGTGTATCATTGTGCCTGGCCCTTTATGATTTTTGAGAAGTAGAAAATGATTGTGCAGTGAAATCATACACTGGATAATGTTTGAACCATTATAATTCCTTCCTCTTGGATCCTATTACCTCTTATTTAACAAATATCATTCTGAAATCTTAGACTAGGTTTCTTGCAGGAAGCACTGACTAAGAGAAATATTTTGGTAGGCAGGAAACATTTTGGGAGTGATTCCAGAGAACTGAAATGTGGCCATCTCTATATAGCATCCAAGAGGGATTTGTGAGTTGGTTACACCATGCTTTTTGGTCCTGTTTGAACCCTGTAAGGACTAAGGAGTAAGGAGTTGGGGAGAGTGTGTCTCAGTATTAAACCTATAAAGGATAACTAGAATATGTGTCTTGGGCATGCTCCCCTAGATATTTCAAGAATACCCTTGTTCTCAAAATACCTAGGAACACTTTGAGAGAAACTAATGTGCCCGAGAATCCAGGTGTAAAACTGCAGTCTCAAGTTCCTTATGAGAAATAGAAATCAGCTTCCTTCAGCAGTTTATTATATACTATACCCTACTGTGATTCTCTTGTTATTAAGGTGACTGGTATTAGGATTGATTCCATCCTAGAATATATCTTGAATATCTGATTCGATTCTTTTTAGTTTTCAAATAGAAAACAGAGACTCAGAAAGGTCAGTTGAGTTTTAAAATCACACAGAAATTCAGAAGGAGGCCTATTTTTATCCTAAAGGGATTTCATGATCCTTTGTTTAAAGCCCTGTCTGCCACAATTCACTGCCTTCAAAATATGCAAAAAGCATGTGAAATCAGGTTCTATTTCAGTCACATAAGAATCTTAAATCCCAACACCCTCTAAGGTGAAACAGTCAGCCTCTATATAACATAGCGAGAATGCTTGCAAGAGCCTCATTTTGGTAAAATCATTCTTCATCAGCATCTGTCAACTTCCAGATAATCACGGGATTTTGACTTATGCCAGTCTCACATAGCTAATTTTAACCAATGCTTCAGAGTTGAAATAATATCTATCTTTTCTGGGTAGAAGCTTTTGCTTTTTTATTTTTTAGTTATAGGAGATCCTAATTTAAAATCATGGTATTTATGGTCAATAAGCCTCACTCAGCTAACGTTCTGTAGATACTTTTATCAATGAGGCCATTCTGACCTACAGTGGACATGTAAAATGAGCAATATACAAACCTTTGTTCTTTCAAACAATTAAATATTGGGCTCACTTATTACTGCATCATAATCTCACTTGTCCCTAAAACATTTAGACAGAAACACAAATCATTCTGTATTTCTTGATTTTTCTATTTCTTTTACTGATCTCATTCATATAAAATCAGTTTTATATGATAATTAATAAATATTGGCAAATTAGTTATCAACTGACTCAGATAATAGCAATGGACTTTTCTCTCTGTGACATCCTGTATGCCTATTCATTGCATATCGACAACTCCTTGCCTCTTTTTTTTATTGGAAATTAAAACTTTTGCAATCTGAGATCTCCCCTAAACTACTCTTTCCTTCACCATTTTGTCTTGCACAGACATTTTTTCTAATGCACTTTTAACCCTCAATTTGTCCTTTGTTTTTGAAAAACTTAGATTGATACACTTTTCATGTTTAGACTACCACTTGCTCAAAATATCCATTCTTTCAGGGCATGCTTAGTGAGTAATAAGATTAATTATCCTGGAATTATTAATTTCCTTTAGTTTAGAAAGCCAAAAACAAGACTGACCAGAAATTTCTTAACCCATAGAGAAATTTCTTCAGAACTAGCTCTGGTGCTTATTTAACAGGTCTCAGGGAGGCTGAAGTGAGTCTTCAGGAGTGAACCTCAAAACTCACATTTTAACCTGGTTCTGACTTTAATTGTACAATCTGGAGAGCCAGTAATCAGTTCACACAAATACCAAAATTCAGCAGAAAGAAAAGTATTCGAAGTTACTCAAATGATTAAAGCATGGGTTCAGCTTAAAATACTGAACACCAGATTTCAGCATTAAAAAATTATTTACAAAGTTTACTATAAGATATCACAAGAGTCTTGGAAATAAAGAAGTTCCTATCTTCATGGTACTTGATGGATTAAATAATAAGAATATTGGGGAAAGATGTTTTATCTCATTGATATACATGGCCCATGCCATTACCTTGGAAAGGCTAACAGAAAGCTCTGACCGTTTTCAAAGACTTGGCTAAGATGATGGCCAACATTTAAGCAATAGTGGTAAAAAAATGATCATGTTTTCTTGAGCTTCTAAAAATTCCCAGTTAAAGATATGGTTTAAACAGGTTTAAAATGACATATGGGAGATTATTTTGGGATAATCTTTTGAGAGATTCATCATCAATGCTTATTTTAAACACTAAAGTAATGAATTCATTAAATTTTAATCTAGTGATTGACAATTTAGAAACTAAATTAAAAATTCTAAAGCACATTGCTAGTTAATACAATCAAACTAAAAGATGATATGGTTAGTGTCCTGACAAAAATAGAAGATAATTTTTATAAAAGTAAAGAACTGTTAGTACTTCCTTTGATCAGGACAGGAGATGTACTTGGGCCTAAAACTATACATATTTTCATCTACTTTTTTGATATCTAAACATTGTTATTGTTATTATTATTATTATTACCATCAATATTATAAAGTGAAAGTAGATTATAAAATACATATAATTTTGACAACTTATGAAATGGCTCATTAAAATAAAATACAGATGGAGGCCCTGGAAAAGTGCTTACCTTGCAAATATAAGGACCTGAGGTTAACTTTACAACACACATGTAAAACGTTGGATGTGACTGTATGCAACTATGATCTCAGCACTGGGAGGCAGAGACAAGAAAATCCCTATGTTCTCTCCAATTAGTGAGTTGCAGTTTATGGGAGATCTTGTCATAAAAAGTGAGATGGAGGACGGTAAATCTGACATGGGTTTCACACATGCATGTACAAGTATGCACACCTATACACACATGCATATACCACACATACACACCTCAAATTAAATACAAATAAAGTGACCTGAGAGAAGAGCAAAAAATTGAGTTTGGTATGACTCTTGACTCAGAACGTTACCGAGAAGGCAGCAACTGTGTGCATTGAAGAAGTACAGAAATGAACACGAGTGGTAAAGCACAGCTGAGACACAAGTCAGGATTTCACAGTCAGCATCAGAGCTGTATCGTGATGCTATTTTCCTCAGCTGTTCTTCAGTGCTGAAAGGAATAGCAAACGCGTTCCGTGTTACTGAAAACACAAGGAAGGAAGGGGCTTCGAAAGCCAAGGTATGTACACTGACTTTGTTCATTCTTGAAAGCCAAATTGTTCCTTACCATGAACACATTCCTCCAATTGCTAATTGGGATACTTAAAAGAAAAGGTTTTAAATCAGAAACATCATCTTGTTCAGGAGAGTGGATGATATAATGCTAAGAAAGCCTGCCAGCTCTACCACAATAGAAACCACGTCTCTTCCTTTTATTATGGAAGGTTCCATACCAAAAGGGGGACCTGTCACAAGAAAGCAAATACCAAATAAGGGAATTAACAGATCTGTGCTTTATTTTCAGAAATCTTATGTAATCTGCAACTCTGACCAGACTGAGACATTAAAATAAAAATCAGTTCAAGTTCTGTGGTCTACAATTGCTTTTTACACCCAGGACTGATAGGTGTGTTCAATACTGTTGACTATTGTTATAATTCCTTACTATACTAAGTATGGTAAGCAAATGAGACAAGGGTATGCAGAAATAGGCTAGTGTAGGACCATTTTCCATATGAGAAAGTGCATTTGTGGTTTTAGAAAATGTTAATTAATGTATAAAGCTATTGCAATAACAATAGCCAGAGTAGAATGAATAACCTGCCATTTTATTAGATATTCTTAATGATTCCTTATTAATAGTCCTCTTGTCCCATTTGATTTAATTATATCGGTTGTCTGGTAAGATAATTGCAGAAAAGACAGATTCAAGCTGCATCTAAAGCATAGATACGTATGCATCGCAATGTTCCTTTCCTTATCCATTTTGAACAACTTCCCGAGGTAGAGAAGACATTTATAAATACTTGTTTCTTTGAATTGAAATCTAGGTAAAAATAAGTTTCTCATGCGTCTGAGTGATATAGCTTAGTGGTAGAACACTGTCTATCATTTGCAAAAGGATCTAGATATCAGTGAATAAATAAATTGCTCCTTTGTAACATGGAAATCATTATTGTTTAAATACATTAACTCGTAAGAGTCATATGCTGAAGACTGTATTCTTGGAGACCTTGCAGCTCGTCTCTACCTGATAGTTTTAGGATAACTAACACAGAAGCTGTAACTTGTTTCTGAAAGCAGAGTGAGAATCAAGGCAGATCAAGGATGTCCAGGCATGGCAGAATAAGACCACATAGCTTTTATACAAGGTCTCTTTCCCCACTTCACGCTTTTATGGGAGCATTGTGCACTTCCTTTCGATTGACTTTGGGCTAGAGTCTCTATGATTACCACTTCATCACTCTTTACACTAACACAGCATCCTGAGCTTGCAGGAAGCAAGTGTTGGGATTGAATTTAAACGATTTCCCCTGTCTTTCTAAATATATTGTGCCTAGGAACGCAGAAAGCTGTAAGGAACAATTTACCTAACTATGTTTAATTTTAGCATATCTCTGATTTGAAGTGTAAAGAAATTGGTAGGAAGAAAATATTTTATTCAACATGTTATCATTCAGCCTATTCTAAAATGTATACTATGTATAGAGTTACATTTAAAGTAAGATTTTAAGAACTAATAAATTCGAGTTGACTAATAAAGAGGAAATAAAGACATAAATTTGCCTTTCAAATTCACAGAAATTGAATAATCAAAGAATTTCTTAACTGGATTCCCAAATGTATTTTCAAACTTCCTTTAAAGCCAACCAAAATTGCTGCATGTTCAATAAATGAACAGCCTTTGTGTGCAGTCTAGTCATCTTGAGGTTTTCATGTACTCCTCTGGTGTCTTCTCCTGGCTTATTAAAGCAAAACTGAAGTCAGGTGTCAGTTCTTCTCGCATGAATTGCAGCCTAACTAATTCACATTGTTTGGCCTTCACATTACCATCTACTTTTGATATGGAAGCCTTTTAACTTCTAACATTATCCTTAAATATGAATATTTTCTCTGCAGTTTGCAGTCATGGACCTGCTGTTTTGCATTAATAAATTTCAACTTTACATCCTATTTTATTCATTCTTAAAACATTGAATTTTTAATTCCTACTTCATCATATGGCTGCATTAGAATTGATACTTAACAGCAACTAATAGAAAATGCAGCAACAGGAGAGTTTGGATACTGGATAAAAGATACAGAGGGTACTAAGTAAATTGGCTTTCTTATCTAAGTCGACAAGTAGGGACGTGTGTGTTCCACAAGTATTAATTCCTGTTACTTTTAACAATGAAACCACATAACTATTGTGATGAATCATTAATTAAAAATATTAGTAGTTTGTTCTTTGGGTCGTATTTATTTCTGTGGAAGTGCATGTTTCCATGACTTCTAAATCTCTAAAGGAAGTTAACCACGTTTCAGACACAGTTCAGATACACAAATATAACGGACATGTTTAAGAGCCCATCTATACACCTTTGAAAGGTTAATACTGGTTCTTGCTATGAACTTGAGGAAAATCTATCACACTCTGAGAAGCAGTCTCAATGTCTTTCCTTTCTTCCTTTCTTCCCTTTTTCCTTTCTTTCTTTCTTTCTCTCTCTCTAGTAGAGTGAATTATTATTATTATTATTATTATTATTATTATTAATTCACTTTACATCCTGCTCATTGCCCACTTTCTGGTGAATGGGTGTTTTTTAAAGGAGAAAAAATGTTTTTTATTTGTATTACACATTTTATTTTATTAGAACCTGTTTCCAAACTTCTAATACATATTAAAAATTATGCTACTGAGCTTTTTATTTACCGAATGAAATGTGAATTTACTTAAGAAGAAATTTAAATTATGTAAGATAAAATATCTCATATTTCCAAAGGAATGCTTAGAAAAAATTATAGGAATTATAACAGGTTTCTTTTCTTCATTTATTCTCTTACAAATTGGTAATGCTTGCTACACAGAACCAGTTTTCAGAAGACAGATGTACTGATGTTATATGGAATTTAACATGGTTGGCTAAATATTTAAGTTGATTTAACATTTAATCAAGAGTTGACCCCCCCACAAAACAAATTGTAAAGTCAAGTAGCTTTTTTCATTTTAGCTTGCTATTTTTATGAGCTTTATTTTAAAATCTAGTAAAAATTAAACATCTCTTTCATTCTGACATCACAAAATAGACTGATCTGTATTTTAGAACATTTATTTAACAACTACATCATTAGAGGCATTTTATTACACCAGCTCTGATGTAGCGAGTCACAGTTTTTATAGCAAAGATATGTCTGCTTCACGATAGGCTGGAGCATCTAACATGGTGTTACAGTAATTCAGTTATACATTATTTTATTCAATATAAGCCCAGTAAGACATAAAATTCAAAAATGTTTGAACTTTCCAACATGCCTCTTTTTTACTTCATAATAGATTTTTTTCCATACATACCAAAAACATAAATGACTTCACCTAGAAGTGTGCACACATCGCATCCATTTCTGCATCCATGATGTTTCTACTTGTAATGTTCTACTTCCTGACATTTTTGCCAGTTGAGTGTTTACTAGGAAGATGGTGGAATTTGGGATAAATTAACTTGACTCAAACACCAGCTTCTTCCGCAATGTAACTCACTTTCTTAGTCAAAGTCTATCTTTAAAATCGAAGTTCATAGCAATACAGAAGCAGCACAGTCATTCTTTATGTAAGGCATTTTGTTTCAACATCCTGCAAAAATAAGTACACACCTTGTGCTTGGTACCTTTTTTCTAATTCAAATATTTTATTTCACAAAAATCCCAGTTATGTACAAAACTGAAGAAAAATATTTCTTTTTCTGTTGCCTAAAAGAAGGGTTCTGCCCTCAGATTTACAATTTCATATTTTTTATAAAACTGCTAAAAGAAGGGACATAGAAATACAACCAATAGAATCGACAGTCTGCTTCAAACAATGACCTCTCGCTCCCTCTAGAATAGAAGGTAACCATCCCAGGAGCAGTCCTGATAAAGATCGGGTAGCCTTTTCGGACGGAGAATATGATGGAAGCTTTTAAACTCCACAGATTAAATGATCCTAAGAGCTTAATGCTGCCTGGCCTTATTGAAACTCTTACCATCTGGCTTCTGAAACCACAGTGCTATTTCTTTGTGAACAGCAGAGGGCGCTCTAGCGTTGTTGACACCAGATGCTTCGGTTCCCTGCGCTAGCATCTTACTCCCTGGAAGGAAACACACTATTTCCCAGTAGGGTTGTCTCTGAGTGTCTCAATGGGTCAAGCTGTTCCTAAATTATCCCGAGAAGCTCTAATTTCAGACCACTAGATGAAAGTTGTGATTGTCAGAGGACTCCCATGGTTCTCTGCACCAAAGCTCTCTAATTGTCCACCTGGGTTGTTTTGTTGGAAAACTGCTTATTACAGAATTTCATAGCAGGAAAATTTTGTAATGGACATTAAGTTGGATGATTATTTATAAAAGAAATTGAAAATAATTAATTTTAAAAGTATAGAACTACTATGAATTAAGAACCACACTGGACTTAATCTTAGCAATCAGATGATTAAATCCTGTATTTGCTTTCTTACTTTTTAAATTCTCTCATATTACATATTTCATTTCTATTTAGAAAATGTATTTTTTAACTGATTAAGCTTTCAGAAGCCAGAGTTTATGACTGTTGTAAACAAGTAAGATTAGGTTGGGAAGTATTACTGTGCTCTCATTATGTAATATGAATTATGCTAATGTAAACAGGACTGTTTTGAAGCCTTAGACCCCTTTTGCTTTGTGAAGGACTCAGGCCACTGTGAGGAGAGGCCACCAGTACAACAACAAGATGGTTACTGGAAGGAAGAGCATCTGTGACAAACTTCAGTGCTTCAACCCATTCCCATTTCTGGTGGGTTTTTGTTTGTTTGTTTGTTTGTTTTTCTCAGTCACACAAGAGAAGAGGATCTTAACTCTGTTTTTTTGTGTTTGTGCTCTTGTCCCAGTGGAGTTTCTCCCGGTATTGTGTAAAATAAAATGCAAACCTAAATTTTGTTAATATAAAGGTCCTAATTTACAGTTTTAAAACCCGAAAACAAAAATAAAATCCACCTTTTTAATGGCTTTAGGGAGTTAGATCCTGGAAGATATTGTTTCTGACCTCATTTATTTCCTGAATTATTGGCCACATTTCGACCATTCAGGTGTAAGAGAATAAATGCTACAAAAACATATCTTTTAGGCCATTGTTCCTATATGGACCATTTCCAGGCCTAGATAAAAATCATTGCTACTGTCTGTCTGTACAATTTCTCTTAGTTTATCTATGACTAATGCTTAACAGTATTTACGATGTGAATCCACAAACAAATTCAAACATGAAATATTTTCTTTCCTGGGCCCTCGGCAAATTCAAATCAATTTATTGCCTATTTCTCTTTCCTTTGCAAATATAACTAACTATAGAATTTAATATTTTATTATGTTTATACAATATTTTCGGTATTTAAGTTAGAATGCTGAGAATTTTAAATTTATTTTGAATGCATTAGTTCAGATACATTTGACCCAGACATCCTAAAGCAAATCTTAAGTATATGGGATTTGATAAGCTCTTCTGCTTCCCAAGTGACCTGGGCTCTGCAGTATGGTTTTCTTTGCAGTGTGGGAATCAGGCCTCTTAGACCTGCAGTGCTTCCTGTTAGAAATGATGCTCAATGCCAGCTTCTGAGCACTGTTACCCTGTTGTTTTGTGGGTCTTGGCCTCAGAACTTACTAAGGAAGTCAGGCCTATAGAAAGCCTTTGCTGACAGCCCACACAGTGTTTGCAGGCTGTTTTACTCCTGTCTGCTTTGGTTACTAAGTTAATCTCAACCACAGCCTCTTTAATATGTCTTGATGCCCACTCTAGAGTCCTTTGAGAGGTATCTTTGGTGACCACATCTGAGATAAGATCCTCTACTGAGAATCGTTGTGTTTCTCTTTTCAGGGTGGTGATTTAAGGAAAAAAAAAATATATATATATATAATCTTACTCTAGTATATTTATTAACTACTCAGATTCAGGTTTCAGGCCAAATCAACTGATTGTCAGAGTGGATGGTTTCAGCAAAATACTGTTTAGCTGTTTACTATCTTTCCATATTTCAAGTTTTTAATTTGTAAATTACCTAATACCCTGGGGTTTGGGGTAAGGTAGAGAAGAAATGATTCTATGATTCTATTGCCTTGCTTGCAGAATTACCGAAAGAGGAGGGGGGAGGGGAAGGAGGGGGGAAGGGAAGGAGGAGGAAGAAGAAGAGGAAACGGAAGATGGTCCTGTCAGCAAGGCGCAGAGGGTGCGGCCACTTTGGGATGTCCTTCTCCATCCTCTCCTTTGTTCCCAGGCCAGATGGGCCACCACAGAACAAAGACTCCCGCCAAGGCTCTTTCTCAGCAGTGGTTTCCTTAAGCTTCAAGGTTAGGGAGTGAACCTACCTTAACTAACTCTTACATCATGGTCTTCCAAATAAATTAATTTACCAGATCTTAGAGTTTCTGGCTTGGCCTTTCCTTCTTATTGGATAATAATGACTGATTTGGGTATTATCACTTTGCCTTGATCTTTAAAAGCCAGACAAGGCTGCCATGAGACTGCGTAGAGAATGGGAGAATAGTGATAAGCTTGGGGTGGGGGTCCTATTTCTACACATAATTGAGCCATTTGAGGTTACTTGTGCAGTGTGATCTGGGGTTTCTTTAATGCTACATCCTTCTCATCCGTTTGCTTTCCCAATTCGACTCAGAATTGTGAACAATCTCAATCTATTTTATTTTGAAAAGGCCAGCGCTTTCTGAATGCTGACTCTTAGACCATTTTCACCAATGGGAACTACAACTCTCCTGACAGCTGTCAATGAAACCTCTAATATTCCCCTTGGGGATATGCATGCGGATTTCCCGGATTCTCGCTGAAAAAACATGACTGTCTTGCATTCTAATGATTTTGAATCATGCGAGGGGTCCGTGTGCCGCACAGGATGGGTTCATTCTAGAAGTCTGCAATTGTTTCTCCCCACCCTTTCTGACATCTCTCTGATGTCCTTCAAGTGCAGCCGTAGGCTCCGCTCTTGGCATTCACCGCGTGCCTTAATTGTATGACATTAAATCAAGGTCCGCTGTGAACACGGAGAGCAGAGTCTCTGATCTTGATCTAGAAGCAACTGACTCACTGCAACTACTATACTTTTCTCTCTGCCCTTCGCCCTCCCTTGCAGTTCGAGGCTTGTAGTCCCTACTCCTAGAGTTCTAACTCAGAGCAATACTCCCACCTCAGCTTTCCTACTGCCACATCTGCCAGAGTTGCCATTAATTAGTCTGCGTGGTTGAAGAGTAGAGGGTGCATGAGTCTGCGATACTTATGCATATATCTGCATGCCATTTACTGTGCACCTAAAACCCATACGTGTGTCTATAAATCTAGTTTCCAAATGATGACATAGATCGAAGTTAATTACCCCTCTGGTACAGATCTAATTTCGCAATCGTGTTATTTTACTGAAGGCAATTAACTGAGTTGGTTCGCCCCGAATCCCTTCCTAAGACATTTGTAAGAAAAGGCAAGTCTTTAAGGACCGCGCCATGAGTGTTCTGCGGCAGAAATCTTTGTCACTCATTCCCTGCTGTCAGAGAAGGAATCTAGCAGATATAAAAGCGGATATAATCATGCGTGTTTGTTTGTCCGACAAACACACGTATATGCCTTTGATAGCCCGGTTTTGATTAGGAAAATTTGGGAAAAGATCAGAATCCCAGGCCGACCGGGTCCTCCTTCTTTGTATTGCAGAAAAATTAACTCAACAGCACCTGCCGAGTCCCGGGAGAGCTGGGGCCCATCTGGTCTGGCTATGATTTTACTGCGGAGAGTAAAGGCTGCTTGCTCGGGCTTCCTCCGGCTCTGAAGAGCAGAGTTCGGGTCTGAGCCCGCTCCGGGCGTAGATTTAAGGGCAACGCAGCAGATGCGCTCTCTCTGACTGCGGCGGGAGTCAGGAGAAGATTCGAGTCTGGGATCGGCGGAGGGAGGGCAAGATGGAAAGAAGAATGAGGGGAGTTGACCTCTACGGGCGGAGCCCTCTGGACGGCGGGCAGGAGGCGGCAAACAGCGGCTCTTTTCACAGCATCCCTTGCGGCTGGGTGGGCCAGGAGGGATGGACGGACTGCGCTCGCTTGAAGGAAGCCAAAGGGCTCAAGAGCTGGTTTTGTGCTGAGACCCCCAGAGCGCTCTCCCTGAAAAACAGAATCAAAGCGCAGAATTAGAGCAGGAGATGGAGGAAAGGGGGGGGGGGTGTGGAGAGGAGGGACAGGAGGCAGAAGGAGGCACTCTAGGGAGCCGAGGTGACCGGCTGACCGGACCTAGAGAATTGAGCAACCCCCCCTCGGGGGGGGGGTTCTGCAATGTGCCGGGCGACAAGAGAGTTCCGAACTCAATCCTGGCTTCGGAAGCTGAGAGGATGCAGTCAGGACCAGAGAAGTGGTGTTTTCCTGAGATGGTGTCCTGAAAGCGAGTCCTCAGATTGTCCTCTGTGCAGTCTCAGCGATTTGCGCATCCCGCGCGCCCTTACCCGTCTAACCCCTCCCTCAGACCACACGCCAGAACCGCATTCTCCAATCTCCACCCCTTCTTGGGTTAGAATCCTGCAAACTGCAAGACTGAAGAGTTCTCGCTTGAAAATCGAAATGATCGATGAAATAAAGAATTTCATATAGGCATAGCGCTAGAAATCCGAAGGCGAAAGAGCTGCTAGCTCTGCTCAAACCCGCAGAGGACCAAAGCGTTTTCAGTGACTGCTCCGTGTGTTCTCGGAGGAAAGAGAAGGCTGAGCGGTTTCCGAGGTCTAAGGTTGCTTTAGGGTGGGCGGTGGGGGCAGGGAGGGGCTGGATCGTAGCGGTCCGGTCTTTCCCCCTCGGTTGCTGATCCAGAATTAGGGATTAATGGCTCGCTCCAGCCAAACAAATAAGGCATCTGCCTTCAGCACAAGAGGATTACACGGGCTGCTGACGTCACCAGTCAGACAGATGTTGGCTCCCAAAGTCCTGAACGGCTCGCTGTGTCCTTGAAACCAAAGAGCCGCAGAAGGCGCGCAGCCCCCACGAGCTGCGCCTGGGCAAAGCAAAGGGCACCCTCCTTGCCCTTGCTTACACTCCCCTGGGCGCCGCACACTGGCCCCAAGACAACTTCCTAAGACATAGCTCCTCGGTCTCCCTAGACTTCCCCACAGCACTCCCCTCACCCCCAACGCCACCCCCACCCCCAAACCCCAGTCAAGAGCCTGACTGGCTCAACACACAAGTCAAAGTCACCACACTTGGCTTCCGGTTCCTAAAATGGAGACAGTGAACTACTTTCTCACTCTCATCTAAAATATGGCATCTATGGGTTTGGGCATGGACAGTAAGCCTAAGCTCCAGATGAGAGACCTCCTCTTAATTTTGTAGTCGAAGCTTATCTGCATCTTCTTAACCCTACCACCGTCCTTTCCCTAGGCCAAGGTCTATATTTTTTATGCTTATCCTTATGAATGAAGCCTGACTGCAGCACCTCCTAAACAATGACTCCCTTCCAACCTGTCTCTGCTTTCCATCAGAGCCCTGGGCCACCATTACAAGAACCACAAGAGCCCATCATGAAAATTAGCAGAATACCACCAAATTCCATTTAGTATCTTCCTCAAATGCTTTGAAGATTATTCTTCTTCTTCTTCTTCTTCTTCTTCTTCTTCTTCTTCTTCTTCTTCTTCTTCTTCTTCTTCTTCTTCTTCTTCTTCAATTTGGGTGTCTAAAACTATCTATCATCTACGCTAAGAAACGAGGACATTCAAAAAATTGCAGTTTCATTCTATGGACAAGTATGATGGCTAAAAATTCAGAATTCATTGCCTTACACATCTCAACATCACTTTAATTTCATTTCACATCTAAATGTAAATTGTTTTTATTTTTCTAATTTGTGTGTCATTTATGATTTATATGATCTCAGGCCTTACAAGTCACAAAGAAGACTGGTTACAAAATAACTCAGAAGTCACAGGGTTGAAAGTGAAAATTTATGGAAGCAATTTCAGTGCATTATATAATCCACAAGAGAAATAATTGTTGTGAATTTTACTACAGAAAAGGTAAGATAACGAAACCCATTCAAAACAACAACAACAACAATATAGTTAAAAGACACAGAGCCACAGTGAAGTGATCGTGTGCCCTAACCTGGATCAGTATGTATGTGAAAGTCTGTTGCTTTCCTGGAGGCTGGGGTAGGTGTTTGTCTAACCATTGCACTGTTAGCTACACACTACAATGCCTATTCACAAGTAAATGGGGTATGAACATCATATCTCTATTCATATTATCCCTGTCTGTCAAAGTGGCATTTAATTTTTCCAATTCTATGCATTTAGAAACCCAGTCACTGATAAAAATCTATTTAATTTGCTCTAGTGTCGTCCAGCTAATCCCAGGCAAAATATAAAATTTCTCTTTCTTTACTCAGCAGCAAGTCTTAGAAGGAAAAGCGCATACCAAAATGCATGTATTTAAAATTGTAATTTACAAGTAATATAAAATAGAAATGACCTTTAGTTTGATATTTTAAGAAGTCATACCCATGAAAAAGAATAGATTTCGAAGATATAAATTATCATTTCCTTAAAACTTGGTAGAATATATACCTTAAATTCAAATTTTAATTTTAGTTTAATTTCAAGATTTATTTCAAACTATTACAAAACATAATACAAATTGCTTTGCCTCCAACAGATAAAATGAAGGTAAACTTTCTTTTCACACACAATTTTGCTGGAGTCGCTTTGCTTAATAACTAGTTCGCTGTCCATGGTTTTGATCTATATGAAGGAACAGGCTCCAGCCAGTACTTTGGAAAAATCTAAGTCAAGGTGTTTCTACATTCATTTGGCTTCCTAACAGCTTGAGATTATATAAAAGGAGGAGAACGGAATGTGACCTTCCTTTCTTCTTCATTCAGCTGTTTTAATTTTTTCTGTATTTGCCACCAAATGAAGTACCAGAAACAAATGGGGGTGAGGGCTATATTTCATTATTTCTGAACTGACAAATGATTGCTCCATGTACCTATCCAAAGATCTTTAATAAATAGGATAAAGAATTTTCATCTGCCCACTATCTCTCTCCCCCCTCTGGCTAAGAAAAGTAACACAGACATTCTTGTAGAGTCATCTTTGTTTACTATTGAATATGATTTAACTAGAACAGGAAAATGTATAAAAATGATACACCAAGGAAAAAAGAAAGAACTGTACATCTGGGAGATCTTTCTGTTTTCCTTATATGTTCACACAGCTGTGGGCAGTGTAGATAGCTATTTCACATGTACAAGGAGACATTTATGAAGACTACCCCAGTAACTCCTGCACTTTCTAAGGTAGTGAAGACAGCGTGATAGTGATGATGTAGTGGCTAAGGCTACTTATTCAATAGTTCTCTGCCCCAATAGCAATAGCATGTCATCTTAGGGTTAAAAAAATCTAAAGACGGGACACAGTAATCAACAGTAATCTTGACCTGGGTTTCTTCCAGGGGATAAATGGAGAAAGGAAAAAATAAGACTCTATCCCACCCCCAAATGGTTGGGCATTTTTTTCTTTCATTTTCTCCAGATTATCGGGAGAGAGGTATCATTTTCATGTATGTGTTTAACCATACACTTATGATCTATTGCCCTCTAGAACTCGTACAAATCTTTAGAGGGCACCGACCAGTACAAATTGTTTCTATTCAACTATCTGGACAGCAGGGAAACAGACCCTTGGTTTCAAAGCAAGGTCCATACCCACCAGGCCAAGGGGCCCGGCCTTAGCCGTTTGCGCTTTTCTGGGCATACGAGGGCTGGTTCTTGCTCCCGCCCCTCAAAGTATTGAAAACTTGGGAAATCCTTGTACCGGAAGAAAATGGCCTAAACACAATAGGACTCGCCATTTTCTACTTGCGAAGCACAAAGCGCTTGGCGCTGCCTGCCACACAAAGAAGGCGTGGGCCACAGAATTCTTGCACATTTTCAAGAGGCTAGAAAATATCTTCCCCGAAAGGCAATTTATATTGTTTGAGCACACACACACACACACACACACACACACAGACACAGTGGCATCCTCAATTATCCCTGATGTCTAGAAGATCCCATCTTTAAGGTTTAAGATAAAAGACGCACGAAAGGCTCAGTTCGGCTCAGTGGTCAGGGCCGTGCTAAGCTTCCTAAGAAAAGGGGTTGCTAGCGCTGGGCTGCAAAGGGCTCCAGGCTAGGTGTGTTATGGGGATGGAGGCACATCCTCTCTCAATCTAAGATCTCTCCTTCTGATTCCATTCCGTCCCCCGAGCAAGTCCTGTAGCCCTGTAGGCACAGATGTCCGTGATCTTTTGAGCGACTGGAACCAACCTTGCAGCGAGGATGGTGAGCGGGCAGCAGGTCTTACGGATGTTCAGAGCGCGGGAAACCCTGATCTGTGCGCCTCCCCTGCCCCCAATCCACCGTTACAGGCCACAGCATACTAACCAAACCGTATTACTAGCTTAAGCAAAATGCTGCTGCTTAGGTGCAGAAAAACATAACACAACAAAACAAAAACAATCCAGAGAGCCCCTATTAATAAAACCATCCAGACACAGGCAGCAACTCTGCTCACAAAAGAAGCACTCAGTTCGCCGCGCGAAGCAGAGCTAAAAATTTCAGGAAAAGACAGTACTTACAGCAGGTGCGCACTTGGATAATCCGCGGTCAGGTCCTTTGGTTTGTTAGTCTGTGGTTTGAAAAAACGTGTGTACATCTCTGTATATTTGATTTTACATAGCTTCGATCGTTGTGAAGGAAAGAAAAAAATCTTGTAGACTAGAGAGGATGGGGGAGGGGGCGGAGATTTTCATTGTCTACGCTCTGCACACGCAGCCCAAGGAAAGAGGAATATTGCTGTGTGCAGCTCCTTCCACTTACTGCTTGAAATTCAGAAGCTTTCAATGTCGCAAAGAGGGAGTATGGCACACACACACCCCCTTGTGTTTCTCTTCTCCTCTCTTCTCCTCTCCTCTCCTCTGTCACTCACCCTCTTGCTCTTCTATAGCTAGTGCTCTCTCTCTCTCTCTCTCTCTCTCTCTCTCTCTCTCTCTCTCTCTCTCTCTCTCTTTCTCTCTCACTTTTTTTCAAAAGAGGGCAGGTCGCTTCCTGCATCCCAATGAGTTAAATCAGTCACTTCTTCTCATGCATCAGCAGCCTCTTTAACAATCCGAGAGCTGCAGGCACAAAAGAGCATTTAGCTGCCTCCAATTTGTGTAGAAGGCCTGCCCTTAATTTGTTTGAGGAGTATAATTAAATCATGAATTTCACGAAATATAAAACTAAGAAATTCCCAACCTCAGCGAGTGAACCGCTAATGGTAACCTTTGAAAACAAATCCCTCCTCTTGTCGGTGTTCTTAGTCAGGACGGAGAAAGTCCCAGATACTCATGATGACAAGGGTCTGGACTCAAACCTACATGCCCCTTCCCCACTTATATGTCAAGGTCACGCTGATAACATTGCTCATTGCTCTAAATCAGAGCCTTTGCTTTCTTTGATTAAAAAAAACATTTTTCTTAAAAATATTCTTAATTTTTTTAAATCAACCCTCTGCCTTGGGAGGAAATTAAGTCGTTTGGGAAAAATCTGATGGGCTAAATAAAAAAGTAAGTATGGTCTTAATATGAAATGGGATCAGAATTTGCTATCAGACACTAGGTTGAGGAGTTGTATGGACAAGCCTTGCTTGGGAGAATGTTTTCAGCTGGGCTCTGCGGTTGCTGAAGGGAGTTCAATAGGTTTTGATCATGTTTCTTCCAGCCACAGAGTGGACCTTATGGGACTTCAGGGCTGGTGGCTATCATACTGGCTGAGTCTCAGAGGGGTCCTGATAAGGAAAATACCGCTTGGTGCTGGGGGGTGGTGGTGGCTTCCACTCCTTTAAGTAGGTTGGGGCACAAAGAGCAACTCTGCATTCCTGCAGTTTCTCTTTCAGAAAGAACCCAGACCAAGCCATTGTTCCTCCTCAATGAAGGTGGCCTGGGGTTGGCAAGCTCTCTCTCCCTCTCTCACTCACTTCATCCCACACAAGGCCACTGCTAGGAAAATATTTAGCAGTGTTTTCTAGTTCCTAGTGCTTCTGTCTTATGGGAAATTATAGACCCAATACCATTAACATATTTGAATTCGGCAATTTGCTAAGTCTTCTGTCAACTCCTACCCCAACTTCTCATTTTAACAACTCTACTTAAGAAGCCTCACATTGGGACATCAGAGAGGTGCAACTTCTTCGGTACCACCCAATGGGAACAAAACAGAATATGCCACCACTTCCTGTCTGTAAATGTTCACTCTGATATCCTAAGTCACTCTGGGCTTTTGAGTTAGGCCATGTTTTACCTTTAGCTTAGAGCTAAGTGAACTGGGCTATAACTGTTACCTTTGTCTGTTTGAAATATCCAGTAAAGCTTTCTACAGAGTCACTTGGAGACCTAAAACAAAACGAAAAAAAAAAAAGGAAATAAAACAAAGGATGCATTCTTGTGTGTTTGTTTAACACGTTTGTAAAGTGATGAGTGGGGTCTCGAATTACTTGACAAAATACCATTGCTATGGTTGGAGTCCATCCAGAAAGCAGGTCTCAAGGTCGGTATTTCTCTTGGGGCAGAGGTCTTTGGTTTGGGGAGGCACTAGGTACATTCTTCTGCCCTTATCTTTTCACTGATCATGTTCATTCTATCCGTTTTCAGTGTATTGACCTGGGATTTGTGATTGTTAAAGATCCTCAAGGACTTGCCTAGCCTGTGGAGGGGCAAGGTCACAGAGTGTTCAGTGCATCCCGCTGCGGGGAAGTTGTGCTGGTGCTTAGCTTTGGTTAGCCAGCAGAGATGGCTCAGTGTGGTAGCGACTTCAGACCACCCAGCACCGGCACTTCATCCAGCCTCTCCCTTCTCTATCTCTGGCAATACTAGCTTCTTATCAACTTTCAGGGCTCTTGGAAGACCTTAGGAGTGTATAAGAGCTTATCTCACGTTTCCTAGGGCCTCTTCTGCATAGTTCGCTATCCTAAGATACACCTGCCAAGGAAAATTCAAGAATCAGAGGCTAGCGCTAGAACATTTGCTCACGACTTTCACTCCCCATCCACCCAAGACCGACAGGGAGATTACAGCCATGGCCTCCAGGCAGCTCAGGGGATGGAACAGAGTTGGGTCCTGCAAAGTCCTTCCAAAAGAGCCTTTATATTTGGACACCTTTAACTCTCTATTCGGCTCTCCCACCTACTTCAGTCCAGCAACCAGTGCGAATGATTGCTTTCTAGCCCCGGAGAAGAGGCTTTCTCTGCAATGCGAACCTCTTATTGCCCTGCACACCTCATAGTTAGAGCTAGCTTATGAAAACGAAACCCAACTCATTGCCAGAAGTTGTTGCTAATTAGTGGATAATAAACTTCTGTAGCCAGGGCACAAAAGTCTTTTTAAAGTGCAAAGGTGTTCTTTGTATCGCATCAGAAAAGAGATTAGCATATCAATTGAACTGACGGGACCGGACAAAGAGCCCTACTCCCACAACCCTGGCCTGGGTTCGCAGCCTTCCTTACCCTCTGCTTTCCAGCCTTCCTCCTCCTCCCCCTCCTCTCCCCTCCTCCTCCTCCTCCCCCTCCCCCTCCCCCTCCCCCTCCCCCCCTCCTCCTCCTCCTCCTCCTCTCCCCTGCGTCCTCTTTCTTTTTCCGTTCCCAGCTGGATCAAGGCACTCTTGGGGTACATTGAGCGGCTGGCAGCGACCCAGACTCTAGTATCAGTGCCCGCACCAGGCCGCAGGGGCCGCGCGGCTCCTCGGCTTTAGCAATGTTCAGGGAAAATGTGGAAGCCCAAGGGTGCGCCGAGTAGGAGCGGTCACAGGGACATCGAGCGCACCTACCAGGCCTGGGGGGAAGGGGTAGGGACCGTCTCTCCCGGCTCCATAGGACACCTCTCCTGGGAGTTATGGCCTGGTCTCCGCCCCGAGCGATAGGCCTACCCAGGGCACTCAAAGCTCCCAGACGACAGTCCACAGTGTGGGCCACAGTTAGCCGTCCAAGCCCCTGAGGCCTCGGTGCCCGGCCTGACCAGCTGTCCCGCCTCGTTTGCACGTGCAGGAAGGCAGGGAGAGATTGGGAGAAGCCGAAGACATCACGCGGGAGGCGGCCACGTTCTCGCGGACCCTGGGTCCCGAGCCCAGGTGTTTGCCCATGGCCGGGTCGGGGGCCGCGGACAACCGGAGTCTGGCGAGGCAGAGGTCGCAGCAGGCCTGGTCCAGTTTCCTCAATACCTCACTTAGCCCAGATGCCCTCAGCCGGTTCCCTGTCCCACGACAGAAAGTCAACAGCTTGCCTGCGCCAGCTGCGAAAGAGCACGGCGACAGAGGGAAGTCTCAGGAGGAGCCGTCCTGGCCTCCGGGCGTCGGCTCTCAGTTCCCGACGCCCCTAGGACCGGGAGTCCGAGGCTGCCCCGTTGCGCACCCCGCCAGGGCTTGTGGGGCCTGAGGGACTAGGAGAGCGGAGAAACTGACCACAGCTCTGGGCATGGAGCCGGACAGGCAGACCAAGGAAACCTGGCAGCCACTCTTCAGAGCCTTCCGCTGCCGTAGGCGACCCGCCACTTCGTGTTGGGCAACAAGGGGCGGGCGCCTGGCCTGGGCTTCGGCCGGGGAGCCCCCGCCGGGCAACCGCGCCAAGGAAATGCTTTTTTTCTCCCTTCCCCTCCCCCTTCTCCCCTGAGGCAGCTTCCGTTCTCTAAATGTAATAAGAAGAGGGGGGTTATCTCTGGGGCTTCTTCTCCCCCGCACCCACATCGGTCTAGTCACCGCTAGATGCTGGTGTTCCGCAAACAAGCGCCAAACTCACACAAGTTTCCCCGAAAACCATCCACTTTAACTGCGGTGAGGGAAAATGCCGAGAGAAAAAGTGAAGGTTGGTGTTTCCCTAAATGCAAAACATCAGAGAGGGTTTGAAAAGAGCTTTGCGTTCCTTGCGAAACCTCCATTGTTACTTGGCAAACAATGGGAGCCTGGGCGACTGCAGGGCTGTGAGAATGAATAGGCGATCCACGGGATGTGTGCGGGTCAGTGCTTGCGGTCCTGGGCCTAAAGCCCCTTTCTCAGCTTGCCACAATAAACCGAGCAAGGTTCAGTCTTTACTGGGTCACCGGCCATCCTCTATTATTCAACACTTCACAACAAAAAACACTTATTAATCAGCGCTGACCAGAGGCCCCCTTTGAAACAAGAGAGGAGAGAGAGGAGGGGAGAGTGGGAGAGGTGAAGAGAAGATTGAGAATCCTGGGACAGATCTTTCTAAAACCAGAACAACCATAGGTCCTTTCCTCTGGTGGTCAAAGTTTATTTGACAAAACAAAGTTTTTAATCAGGCCAGAGAGACTTGCATTTCTCATTTGCCTGGTTCCTTGTTTTTTCTTCCGAAGACTTTCAAGACTTTGTTGCAAGGAAGGATGGCTTTAGGTCAAATTGCTAAGGTCTGATCTTAAAGATCTAATTGCTATTGGAAGTAAAGGCTGATTTCCCAGCTGGGCCTCCACTCGAGATGGTGCAAGGAAGACTGTCCACTCTGCTGTGGGCACCCTGCTGATGGATGAGGTGTCAGGCCAGTCGTCATGTGAGCACTGGTTTCCAAATGGTATGAGCAATCGTCAAATGTGCTTATTCCTGATACTGAATGCAGACTGTAGATTTTTGTATTTCATGATGTTTCATGATCCGTATAGAAGACTGAACTTGCTTGGTACAGTACAGAGAACTGTTCTTGAAGTGAGAGAAAGCGATAAATAGTTTCAGAGATAGAAATGGTTCTAAATGTTCCTTACCATCAGAGCCAGTGTTTTTCTTTGCTCAGAATTGATTTTCAAAAAAAAAATAGATCTTATTTGATGATTGAAACTGGTTGTGTGTCTTTCACTTATTTTATTACATGGTCATTATTAAAACTTTCATATATATATATATATATATATATATATATATATATATATATAATCAAGGCAGAGTGCTGTATACCTCACTTTTATGCATTAATATGATCCACCCAGAACTCACCTAGACATTTTTTGATGGCAACATTTTCCCACCTTTTGATTGGAAATTGTAAGCCAGTATTTCATTTCTTTTCCTTCCTTCTTTCCTTCTTCCCTTCCTTTGTTTTTTTTTTTCCTGACTGTTTCAAGTTACTCAGGTTGTAATTTAGTCAAATGAGAAAAGTTCTTTTGTAAAGGGTGGTGTTTACAAGCGAACAGAAGCAGGAGATATTGAATCTTGGTTGTTAACAGACATTAAACGATTGTTTACTAAAGAAGTAGAGGTGAATGTGAAAGTATTCTTTTAAGTTTAAATTTTCATTTATGTGCACTTTTGGAATATTGAATAACCATTTCACTTGCTATGATTCAAAAGTTTTAAATCCAGAAAATATTTGTTATGAAGAATTGTAAACTGATCAAATTAAGCTGTAGAATGAGATGTCTTAGTAATGAAAGCAAGCGTGCAAAATTACTTGGTAGTAAAGCAAATTGGTATTTGCCAGATTTTATATTTAGAAATGTAAAAATAGGTTGCATGGTTTGGTCTCAAGAAGTGCATTTTACTTAGATGCCTACAATTCAAGATTAGCTCTCTTATGTACAAAATATTGTGTTATTCAGATTTTGCAGAGCTCAACAGTTCTTGCAATGGAGTAATCAACTGTTATCTGAATTATTTAAAGGCGGTTGTTAAATAAAGGCCTTGGAGTTGAATGCTGACAAGCGCTTACATGTAGTAGGCAGGAGGAAGTTCAGTGGTCATCCCTCTTGTTATACACTTTGAAGATAATTTTGTCCACATGTGGAGAATGATTTCTAAAATGTATGCATAGATAAGAACAACGAATAATTTCTTTAGAAAATGTTCTTAAAATGAGCAAATAGGATTATTCAGAGAGGCAGTAGGCAACTGTTCAATACACAGTAGTATGTCACTTGAAATACTAGAAAGACAGTTCTAATATTTTACACACACACACACAAATGAAAGCTGGACTTGTTCAGAAAAATTATATTTTAGATGTAGAATACATTCATTCTAAACACAAGAATGTAGGACATGGCAATTTTTTTTGGTTATATTTTTAACTTTTGGCAAGTGGTTTGACTTCCTAATTTTCTCACAGGAGTATATATTCCATTTGTATAGATATTTCTATTTGTAGGCTGGAGCTGAATGCAGCTGATCTTTCACATATTATCTTGTATGCTTCACTGAATAAGCAAATAAAGAAAGCTTCAATCTGAGTATGTAAAGCATTGCGTGTGTTTGTGTGTTTGTGTGTGTGTGTGTGTGTTTGTGTGTATCACCCCATAGCACACCATTTTACCACATAATTACAGATTCTAATACCTTCCCATTCTTTCCTTCATTCTTCCTCTCCCATCTCCTTAAAAAACAGAGAAATTAAGTAAATGGCATTGTAATGACAGTCTCTTAAATATACCAGTGAATTTGTATGGAAATTAGACTAGCTTCTACATTTGTCAAAGTAGAAAGATATACATATATACACTCAGCAAATGTTTAAAAAAGAAAAATGTAATTTGTTGGTATTTACCATAAAAGCAACAGTTATTAAATTTGGTGCATCTTTATGATATCATTAATATTATTTTCAGTAATGTTAATTTGGGGCTGGTATGTACACATAGTTGGGTTTTAAAATAAAATATATCCGGTGGAACTCTCAAACTGATAAGAGAGAGCAGGCTAAATATCATGAACTAGATGTTTGGCTCTTAAAAGGCCATCTGGATTGTTTTCTTCTTGTACAAATGATATTTAAATATATTTCAACTACAAAGGTAAACAAATATCTTAATAGAATTGAATATTTTTAAACCTGTAAAGAATGGCTAGATGGCATAAGAGTTGGCTGTTTAAAATATCATATTCAACCTGCTAAATTTGGAATCATATTCAGGCTTTCTTTGATTTTCTTTCAAGGCAGTTGCATATACTCCTATTCTTTTTTCCATCTTGAGCAAACTTTGTCACATTCAATTTAAATTTATATCAACATGATCTGACAAACTAGAACCAAAAGGTTATCATTAAGTAAAGTGTAAACACTACCAAAATGCTGCTTTTGTTCTTATTTCTTACCCTTTATCTAAACATAAACCAACTGTGTTTTTTCATGATAGAGAGGAAGTATAAAGGAGCTAACAGAAATTTTAGTTGTTCCCCTATGAATTTCTCAATTGCTAAAGAATTCTGGTTAGTTGTATACAGTTAAGGCTTCTGCAGAGACACTCAGCCTGGTATTTATTTATTCATAAGCTTCCAACTCACTAGAGATTCAAAGTTATATTTAAGAGAGTATAGGCCCACATAATATGTGTTTATTTGATTATACAATCTAAATACTTTATGAGTATACTAATAATTATTTTTAAGAGAAATTTCATTAGCTTTATATGATATGCACTTAAACATCTGTGATATGCTTCTGTGTATGCTGGGATATCAAACCTCATTCCTTCTGGAGTAAAGGAAAAATCTATATTCTTACTGAAACTTTTCTTTAAAACGATTTCCCTTTTTCTTAACATAGTATTTTTCTCAACTAATTAGATTTTGTGTAATATGTTGTGAAAGCCATTTTGACCTTGTTATCAGTTCCTCAATCAGGAAACTATGTGCTTATTTAGTCATTTATAACAAGGCAGAGTATTCTAGAGAATTTCACCAAGTTATCTAAAAATATACTTGTATGTGCTTAAGCTGCTTCAAATTCTAATGGTTTACTGGTGTTTATTATCTCTTTAATGATTAGAGTATAGCATTCCTTTTAATTATGGTAGCTTTTTAAGAAGATCAAAGCCAAATGTTAGAACTTTATATAAAATGAAAAGTATGCAATGTAACACTTCCCCTCTTTGTATTTACTTCTTTAACTTCTATTTCCCCCCTTCATTGTCCTACTCTTCATTATGTTTTTGGCTTGACAGTGTTTCAGTACCACAGACAGATTCATTAATCAGTGATTTTAAGTTTCAAACTCTCTGATCCTTCGGTTAAAGAATATATTTGGAAATGTCCTAAGAAACTAAGCTATGTTGGTGGGATTAATTTAGTCCTTGGGTTTTTTTGCCTTTTAAAATGTAGACTAATGTTCTTAAACTCTTATAATCATCAATGGGTTTGATTACTTTAGGGGCAGCATTTAGTAGTTCAAGGTGTGAAGGAGGAGTTTTGGGCACTATATCTATGCATCAAATAGGGCTTTGGTGGCACTGTTAATACTATCAAACTAATCTTTTTGTATCAGTAAGGAATCTCATTTCTAAGCTTTTCTTTCTCTATCATTCTGCCTTTTACTAAGTACCAAGAGATCCTTGAAAATTAGGTCTGGATAAAATTAATTTGTTCAGTATCTGATGGCAAAGGTATCAAGCAGAGGCAGAATTCATGCCATGGTACTTTGGAGTTCATGCAAGTCTGAAGCAGTTATAGTCTTCGGATGTACACAATGTTTTATTTCCCAGTAGTTAGATGAACATTGCAGGTTCCTGAAGACCATATTTAAAACCCTCAAAACAGAAACAACTACTTGAACATATTTTATAAGGCAAAGCATTAGAGGGGGGATGGTCTTAGTTATGGGAAAAGAAAAGGAATCTTAGCTATGAAAATTCACAATTGCAATGGACTGTCTTTACTGTGTCCTGGTTTTTGAAGGGCGACAGTTAATAAACTGAGTTTTTCTTGGAGTTTTATCTTCTTGTGAAAGACAGCTTTTATAAAACCAGTCATCTGAGACTCCACTCTATCTCAGCAGCTTTTTATCCCAAATTGGTTCACTGATCCTCTGAGACATAGTGATAAACAGCTTTGTTTGTACACACACATCACCAGGGACCTGGGATGAAGAATTCCAGGGCCACTTTGAAGGATTGGAGATTTTGGGTATAGACTTGATTAGAAGTGCTCTAAGTCAAAGACAGTAGCATACTGAACCCATCAGATCACATTTGATCTGGGAAACTATTTAGTCTTGAACCTTGGATAGTACTTGAATAAGAAAAGGACTGTAAACTTTGACAGGACTGATTTTTCAGGATTCTGTGGCATTCGTTGCCTCAGGAGCAGATTCACTCCTCCAAAGTGGTTGGGAAAATAATTATTTTAGTGCAGACCTTCCTGTCTTTGCTAGCATAAATCCTGGTGATTCTGCCCTGTAAAGAGAAAGTGCTCAAAGACCTAGCTTCCCTTTTGGTTCTGAGATTTTCTTTTCTCCTGTTTCCCCTTTGTCTTGCTCTTCTTCCTTTCTTTCTTTGATAATGCATCAGTCTCACTGGTATATGTGAACTTTGTGGTGGTTAGCTTGCATTGCTAATGATGCTTTAAAATTAACTGGGTAAGACCTTTAATGAAGTATTACTACTTGATTTTGTTCTCTTTTTTAACTTCTGAATTTTCTACTCTTCAAAGAAACAACATCTTGGATGAATGTCCTTACTGAGGTTAAGTCTCACATTCTAACATCTAGAGGTTAGTCTGAGGACATGCAAAAGGTCAATTTGCAAGTGTGATTTTCTTCTAGTATAGGGCAGTCCTAAGTTTACTGAGTCAACGGTATCTCTGGGACTTCCTAGGCATAATTTCTCTAGATTTATAAGTTCTGAATCTAGAAAGACAAAAGATAGCTCTTCCTGGATAATTCCGTGTGTGTGTGTGTGTGTGTGTGTGTGTGTGTGTGTGTGTGTGTGTGTGTTATAGTTGTCAAAATAAGAGAATGACTTGAAATTTGGAACAAAGATATTTTCCTAAAAATAACTTTCAATGAATTCTAAATATATCAAAATAAGTCAAACGACCTATGACAAATCCTTGTGCAGTTTCTCTATGAGTTGATTGTGGTTATGTAAATATAAAGTGGACCTAGGGGTTAAGTAATCTGAAAAGTATGAATTGCTTGGGAGACAACATAGCTACTGCATAGTAACAAAAAATTTAAAGTGTTTCCCCTAACTTATCGTATGTCTCAGGAAAGATGGGAGGGGAAGATAAGGTATTCTATTAAGTGTCCTGTGTTAAAGCTTTAACCAAGTTCTTCCATAAGCATGGTATTCTATACATCTCATGAGGACATGTCCGGGTACTAATTGTTGTTCATTTTAGAATTGAGAAAGTATAATCTGAGGTTGAGGTTGGGGCTTCATATATTGACCAAGGTCACGTAGCTAACAATTTTTGGAATTTAGATAATAGTTTAAACAAGTTTGTTTTCAGAATTTGTATGCCTTCTCATCAACCAGATATACCTTTTCATCAACCAGATATATCTCACATAATTTATTTTCCTTTTGAGAAAATAAGTATTTAGTTACCGTGTATGTTCTTAGACTCTTCTTTTTTTTTTTCTTTTTTTTTTTTTTAATTAACTTGAGTATTTCTTATATACATTTCGAGTGTTATTCCCTTTCCCGGTTTCCGGGCAAACATCCCCCTCCCCCCTCCCCTTCCTTATGGGTGTTCCCCTCCCAACCCTCCCCCCATTGCCGCCCTCCCCCCATAGACTAGTTCACTGGGGGTTCAGTCTTAGCAGGACCCAGGGCTTCCCCTTCCACTGGTGCTCTTACTAGGATATTCATTGCTACCTATGGGGTCAGAGTCCAGGGTCAGTCCATGTATAGTCTTTAGGTAGTGGCTTAGTCCCTGGAAGCTCTGGTTGCTTGGCATTGTTGTACTTTTGGGGTCTCGAGCCCCTTCAAGCTCTTCCAGTTCTTTCTCTGATTCCTTCAACGGGGGACCTATTCTCAGTTCAGTGGTTTGCTGCTGGCATTCGCCTCTGTATTTGCTGTATTCTGGCTGTGTCTCTCAGGAGCGATCTACATCCGGCTCCTGTCGGTCTGCACTTCTTTGCTTCATCCATCTTGTCTAATTGGGTGGCTGTATATGTATGGGCCACATGTGGGGCAGGCTCTGAATGGGTGTTCCTTCAGTCTCTGTTTTGATCTTTGCCTCTCCCTTCCCTGCCAAGGGTATTCTTTTTCCTCATTTAAAGAAGGAGTGAAGCATTCACATTTTGATCATCTGTCTTGAGTTTCGTTTGTTCTAGGGATCTAGGGTAATTCAAGCATTTGGGCTAATAGCCAGTTATCAATGAGTGCATACCATGTATGTCTTTCTGTGATTGGGTTAGCTCACTCAGGATGATATTTTCCAGTTCCAACCATTTGCCTACGAATTTCATAAACTCGTTGTTTTTGATAGCTGAGTAATATTCCATTGTGTAGATGTACCACATTTTCTGTATCCATTCCTCTGTTGAAGGGCATCTGGGTTCTTTCCAGCTTCTGGCTATTATAAATAAGGCTGCGATGAACATAGTGGAGCACGTGTCTCTTTTATATGTTGAGGCATCTTTTGGGTATATGCCCAAGAGAGGTATAGCTGGATCCTCAGGCAGTTCAATGTCCAATTTTCTGAGGAACCTCCAGACTGATTTCCAGAATGGTTTTACCAGTCTGCAATCCCACCAACAATGGAGGAGTGTTCCTCTTTCTCCACATCCTCGCCAGCATCTGCTGTCACCTGAGTTTTTGATCTTAGCCATTCTCACTGGTGTGAGGTGAAATCTCAGGGTTGTTTTGATTTGCATTTCCCTTATGACTAAAGATGTTGAACATTTCTTTAGGTGTTTCTCAGCCATTCGGCATTCCTCAGCTGTGAATTCTTTGTTTAGCTCTGAACCCCATTTTTTAATAGGGTTATTTGTTTCCCTGCGGTCTAACTTCTTGAGTTCTTTGTATATTTTGGATATAAGGCCTCTATCTGTTGTAGGATTGGTAAAGATCTTTTCCCAATCTGTTGGTTGCCGTTTTGTCCTAACCACAGTGTCCTTTGCCTTACAGAAGCTTTGCAGTTTTATGAGATCCCATTTGTCGATTCTTGATCTTAGAGCATAAGCCATTGGTGTTTTGTTCAGGAAATTTTTTCCAGTGCCCATGTGTTCCAGATGCTTCCCTAGTTTTTCTTCTATTAGTTTGAGTGTGTCTGGTTTGATGTGGAGGTCCTTGATCCACTTGGACTTAAGCTTTGTACAGGGTGATAAGCATGGATCGATCTGCATTCTTCTACATGTTGCCCTCCAGTTGAACCAGCACCATTTGCTGAAAATGCTATCTTTTTTCCATTGGATGGTTTTGGCTCCTTTGTCAAAAATCAAGTGACCATAGGTGTGTGGGTTCATTTCTGGGTCTTCAATTCTATTCCATTGGTCTATCTGTCTTAGACTCTTCTTACTCCACACTTTCCTCCTGGCCTGCGGCTATTTCATACTGTTATCTTTGGGCAGGCACCCAGCATTTTCAGACATCCCTCTTCCAAGCTTCTGATTCTCTGACTCCAACATCAGCTTTCTTGGGAGTCTTTCTGTAGGACATAGGCTTGAATTGCTTTTTATTTTCATGGCTATGTGAAGTGATGGGCTTGTGGCCAAATCTTTTCATAGCATACACATGAGTCAGAGTGTTCTGTTGCATTCAACTGTGAAACAAAGGAATTGGGAAAGGGTAGTAGCAATTTTGCTTGTAAGAAATTTAATTTGACAATATGATGATTCTTCTTCTAGTTCTTTAATGTTTATATTAAGAACTCTTGCATTTTCTACCCTACTTCATTTCCTAATTCACAATCTAGACAAGTAAATCATGAATTAGAACTTTTGGAGGAGTTTAGCTAGTTTGTTATTGAGGTTATGCATTATGTAGCCAGCAGAGTTAACACAATCAAGCCTCTGGTTCACTATTTTGTACTTAGTAAATATGATACCAAGCATGTGATTCTAAAGAAAGTATAAATAAAAGCATCTTTGAATTATGCAAATTATATTGCAGTTTATTTGAGATACAAGTATATAAGTCTATATGAATGCAATATAATTATTCTTTCAGTCTCTCTGTCTTGAAAGAAACAATCATTTATCAAAGAAATTAACATTTACCAATATTGGTAGATATTAATAAGCTACATAATAATAACTAATTTCTGGTTGCTTGGTATTGTTGTTATGGGGTTGCAAACTCCTTCAGCTCCTTCAATCCTTTCTCTAACTCCTTCAATGGGAACCCTATTCTGAGTTCAATGGTTGACTGCAAGCATTTGTCTCTGTATTTTGTCCTACTTTGGCAGAGCCTCTCAGGTGACAGCTATATCAGGCTCCTGTCAGCATGGACATTTTGGCATCAGCAATATTGTCTGGGTTTGGTGACTGTATGTATATGGGTTAGATCCCAGGTGGGGCAGGCTCTGTACCAACAAACCAGAGCTCCCAGGGACTGAACCACCATACAAAGAGTACACATGGACAAATCCATGGCTTCAGCTGCATATGTAGCAGAGGATAGCCTTGCTGGGCCTCAATGGGAGGAGAAGCCCTTAGTCCTGCCAAGGCTGGACCCCCCCAGTGTAGGGAATGTCAGGCTGGGAGGTAGGAAGGGGTGGGTGGTTGGGTGGGGGAACACCCTCATAGAAGAAGGGAGAGGGGCAATGGGATAGGGTGTTTGTGGATAGGAAACTGGGAAAGGAATAACATTTGAAATTTAAATAAAAATGTCCAGTAAAAAAAACTAAAAAAGGTAAGAATAACAAAGTTTTCCACATTGCAAAAAAAGTAATTTCAAATAGAAAAATAAAATTATAAAACCTAAAATAAAACTTTGAAACTAAAACTTCTGTTTACTCTTTAGCTTTGAACATTGAATGAGTATTTCTCATTATTTCTCAGAGTTACTCCTCATTGGAATATTAATTTCTTCAAAGACTCTCATATTAAAAGTTGTAAATGTCTGCTACAGATGACTATTACTGCAAAAAAGAACTTATGCAGACAATCTAAGAATCAATGTTATTAAACTAAAAAAATTTTCAGAGATAATATGAGGTTAAAAAACACAGATGGTTAACAGTGTAGAATTTGGGTGATTTTGTAACTAAGGTAGAAATATGGAAGACAGAATACTGACTTTTAAGACTACCTCAGCAACAAAAATTGAACATTAGAACTCACATGATGTGTTTGCTTTTATGACTGAAACTGACCTTAGATATTCAACTTTACAGTCGTAGTTGCTCTTTGTAGTTATGCTTCCAATGAGGGATTAAAGGTTCAAATGAAGAAAAGGTAAACAAAACAAAATGAAACGAAACAAAACAAAACAACAAGAACAATAATCATCTGAATTTTGAAAGCAAAGTCCTGTAATACCAATGATCAAAACACTATGTCAATAATCAGGCGTTTATTTGGAGTCAAATCCCAGGTATAGGTTTGATGTTGTCTTGATTTTTTTCATCCCTATATGAAAATAGAACTCCTTACTTGCAGAAAATATTCAGTAATAGGCATTGAAAATACTTATTATTTTCATTTCTGTTAAAAAGATCTATTTTCAACTCCAGAAAATCAGATATGATTAAAAATGGTACCATGTAATGTGTATTGGATGTCAATGTTTGCATTGTTTAAACATGTACTGAGCTTATATAACACATACATGAGTTTCTTGGACAGGTCACAGCTAGTTTTACGTTCATCAGATCATAATAGACTTTTAGTAGGAAATGTTGAATTCTACAAGTTTTATCTATAGATTTATATGTGTCTTAAGCATGTGAGCATTTCTCCATGTGTTTATGCTTTAGTTTTATTTTCATTTTAAGCAGTCATACATTTAGATATCCAAACTTTCAAATTAGAATGAATTTACTTAGTATTAATCTCCAGTTTCTAGAATGGATTCTTTGTCTGGATGTATAGCCATATCTGCCAGGGATTCAGCAGGGTGGCTTGAATTGGCATTGGTGTCTCTGACCTGCTAGTATAATTTTAAGTAATTCTGCTTCAGGTTTTCAAAAATCATATGACAGCATCCTTTGTGCAGGTAGTTACATTACCTCATACGAGTGTTTTACCAGGTGTGTCAGTCCCGTATATAGGGATTTAGGAGAAGAGCCGGGATCTCCCATGTGTAGGCAAATGAATTTGGTCATGAACAACACTGTTTTCCTCAACTACAAATAATGACTGGATCAACATCATGTGTCCTTTGTGTGGAGGTCCAAATCTCTGGATCTGTAGGTGGAAGTCCTTCCTAATACTATATCATCTTTCTAAAGAGTGCACTTGTGATCCCAGAATCAATTCTATATAATCTACACACCAGACAATGTTGCCTGCAGAGAGCTTTGGACATATTCAATAAATACATGTTGTTTAAAATTCTTGATGATTAATTAACCATCTAGAGAAAGCTTGTGATCAATGTTGATGACTAAACCTTAATGGCAAAATAGCTAAAATTTATTGAGTGCTTCTAATGCGCCAGGCACTCTACTTGCAGTTTGCATTTGATATCTTATTTAAGTAAGCATCCAGGAAACATACCTAAATCCTCCTGGAAGGTTTTGACTTTCTGGTATTATAAGTCATTCGTCTTAGGAAAAGTCCTTTACAGGAGGATTGTATGAAGCCTCCCGCAAGATGTAATTTGAAAAATTCAATACATGCAAAGGGACTTGTATTGGGAAGAAGCAGAACTAAATATCTAAAAAACTAAACTACAAGTAAGATGTTCAATTGAGAATCTCTTTCCTCATGCATAAAGTCCTCTCTTTAATGGAGTATTTAAACACAAGGTAACTTTATTTTGCTTTCTTTTAAAAAAATCTTCCAAGAAATCTTTTCCAGTCTTTTTATAACTGTTTTATAAAATTTTCTTATTGGTTATTTATTTACATTTCAAATGTTATCCACTTTCCTGGTTTCCCCTCCAAAATCCCCCTAACTCCTCCTTCACCCTAACACCTCCTTCTATGAGGGAGCCCCCATCCTGCCTCACCACCCTAGCATCCCCCTACTTTGGGGCATCTATTCTGACAGGATCAAGGGCTTGCTCTCCCAATGATGCCACATAAGGCCATCCTCTACTACATATGCAGCTGGAGTCATGACTCCCTCCATGTGTACTCTTTGGTTGGTGGTTTAGTCTGCAGGAGCTCTGGGGGTTCCAGTTGGTTACTATTTTTGTTCTTCCTGTAGGGTTCCAAACCCCTTCAGCTCCTTCAGTCCTTCCTCTAACTCCTCCATTGGAGTTCCCAAGCTCAGTCTGATGATTGTCTGTGACCATCAGCATCTATATTGGTCAGGCTCTGCCAGAGCCTCTCAGGGGACAGCAATACCAGGCTTCTCCTTGGCATCAGCAGTGGCGTCTGGGTTTGATTTCTGCTTATGAGATGGATCCCTAGGTGGATGCCATCTCTGGATGGCATTTCTTTCAGTCTCTACTCCACTCTTTGTCGATGCATTTCCTTTAGACGGAACAATTCTGTGTTAATAGTCTTTGAGATCTGCGGGTGGCCCCATTCCTCAACCAGGGATCCTACCTAAGTTTTGGATATGGCCTCTACAGGTTCTCTCTCCCCTTTGTTGGGTATTTCAGCTAATGTCATCACCATTGGGTCCTGAAAACTTCGTGCTTCCTGGCGTCTGGGACTTTCTAGTGGCTACTCCCAGTTCCCCATCATCCACTGCTACCCACCTCTGTTCAAGTTCCTGATCCTCTGTACTTCTCACACCCATCTCCTATCTCCTTCTGTATCTGATGCTGCCCTTCTTTTCCTCTCCCTCTCCATGTCCCTCCCAGGTCCTTCCCTCTCTTGACTTCCTGTGATTATTTTGCTCCCCATTCTAAGTAGGACTGAAGGATCTACACTTTGGTCTTCGTTCTTCTTGAGGTTCATATGGTCTATGAGTTGTATCATGGATATTCTGAGCTCTATTTTTTGCCTAATATCCACTTATCAGTAAATACATTCCTTGTGTGTTCTTTTGTGACTAGATTACCTCACTCAGGATGATATTTTCTAGTTCCATTCATTTGCTTGTGAGTTTCATGAGTCATTGTTTTTAATAGTTGAGTAGTACTCCATTGTGTAAATGTACCACATTTTCTGTATCTATTCCTCTGTTGAGGAACATCTGGGTTCTTTCCAATTTCTGGCTATTATAAATAAGGCTGCTATGAACATGAATATTCATCATATCTCATATGAAGTTTTCTAGTAGCTTCCTTAGTGAACTTTTCCATCTTTCCTATTCTGCTTTCATACTGAGAGAGTAATAAGTTTACTAATACTCATACTGATTGTGTTAACAACACTCCAACCCTTCTTGATATACTACACCTTCTTTATATCCTTTATGTCCAGAAGGAGCTGGTCCATTCTCTAGTTCATATAAATTTTGACCTTATGTCATTTTTAAAAAGTATATTTCATGAATTTAGCTCGTATATTTTTGTGTTTGCCATAATATATTTAAATTACCAGTGATTAATACTTTGTTTACAATTGCTGAAGGAATAAAGATCTCTGGGGAACTAGCCTATGGCCTGGGGATTGTAAAGAAGATAAAATGTTCTTTTCTCTTTTGATATTGATATCTTCCGCAGGAACAAAATAAGAGATGCAATTTTAATTCATTTCACTTTCCTTGTCTCAAGAATATCTATTTTTGAGATAGGGCAAGGTCTACATTGTAAAATCTAATTCCTACTTGCCCCAGAACTTCAGCAGATCAGAGCTCTGTGCCTTTGTTGATTTATGAATCAATGCTCTCCACTCTCAGCTTGCTATTTTGAAGTAGGCATGGGTATAGTTCCAATTAGTAAGACAGAAAAAGATCCAGCTTCCTATGACCCCATCAACTATTTATTTTGTGACTGTGAGTGAATTTTGTAGGCAGTATATTTTTAATTTCCTTTTCTGTACAATGATGGTAATGCCTATGATATAAAACTGTTTGAACACACAATGACATGACCAGTAGAATGCCCAGAGCAGTGCCTACTGTAAAGCACCCTCACTGTGTTAGTCACTATCAACATTGTCATTATTAGCATGTGACTCTGTTGTACTGACAAACATCACTGTTCATTAAAATATCTGCCATTCTTAGAACAAAAATCAAAATGGCTTGTTTCACTGCTGTTCACCTCCTGGTATACAACCCTTCTTAATTAAAACTAAAATACAACCTAGTTCTCATTCTTATTTTAGAACGAATCTTTGTCTTTGACAAGAAAACCAGAAATTTAGACAGCCAAAAATAGACAATAGTCTTCCCACATTCCTTCCCTGTTCTAGCTGTTGTAAAGTTTAAACACATTTACATCAATTTAAAATATTTGTTTCTGCATATGTCTAGTTTGGTTTTTAGCTTATCTTTACCTGTTTACCTCATGATCTTTCTTGGGCTAAAAATGGGATACTAAAAAGTTTTCTTAGCTATCTCACCTGAAGTTCTTTTTCTTTGTAGGGTATACTTATGCTTTAGGTATAAGTGCCATTGTGGCTCCAAAGAACAATTTTGGTAGTGTTCCTTCTGTTTATATTTTGTGGAAAAGTTTGAAGAGTATTGGTTTAAGTCTTCATTGAAGATCTGATAGAATTCTGCACTAAACCCTTGTAGTTTTGGGCTCTTTTTGATTGGGAGATTTTAATAACTGTTTTTATGTCTTTAAGGGTTATGGAACTGTCTGGATGGTTTATCTGATCCTAATTTAACTTTGGTACCAGGTATATGTCTATAAAATTGTCCATTTCATCCAGATTTACCAGTTTTGTACTAGGATTTGATAATTTTTGGAACTTTCTCAGTTTCTGTTGTTATGTCTCCCTTTTCATTTCTGATTTTGTTAATTTGGATATTGTCTCTCTGACTGCTGGTTAGTGTGACTTAATGGGTTTATCTATCTTGTTGACTTTATCAAAGAACCAGCTCCTGGTTTTGTTGATTCTTTGTATAGTTCTTTTCACTTCTACTTGGTTGATTTCATCTCTGAGTTTGTTTATTTTTTGCCATCTCCTACAGTTGAGTGTATTTGCTTTTTTTTGTTCTAGAGCCTTTAGGTGTGCTGTCAAGCTGTTACGGTATGCTTTCTCCAGTTTCGTTTTGGCCCTAAGAGCTATGAGTTTTTTCTCTTAGCACTGCTTTCATTGTATCCCATAAATTTAGGTATGTTTTGCCTTCACTTTCATTAAATTCTAAAAGTCTTTTATTTCTTTCTTTATCTCTTCTTTGACCTAGTTATCATTGAGTAGAGTGTTGTTCAACTTCAATGGATATGTGGGCTTTCTGTCATTTTTGTTGTTATTGAAGAACAGTCTTAGTGAGTGGTGATCTGATGGGATGCATGGGATTATTTCAGTCTCCTTGTATCTGTTGAGGTCCATTTTGTGACCAAGTATATGGTCAATTTTGGAGAAGGTACCATGAGACAAAGACTTTTTTTTTAAAGATGAAAAGTTCTATAAATGTTAAATTCTTTTGGTTCACGACCTCTGTTAGTTTTTCCATGTCTCCGTTTAGTTTCTGTTTCCATGTTCTGTGGATTGATGAGAGTGATGTGTTGAAATCTACTACTATTATTGCATGAGGTGCAATGTGTGCTTTGAGCTTTAACAAAGTTTCTTTTATGAATGTGGGTGCCTTTGCGTTTGGAGCATTGATGTTCAGAATTGAGAGTTCATCTTGGTAGATTTTTCCTTTGATGTGAATGAAGTGTCCTTCCTTATCTTTTTTGATGATTTTTAGATGAAATTCAATATTATTTGATATTAGAATGGCTACTCCAGCTTGTTTCTACAGACCATTTGCTTGAAATTTTTTCCCCAAACTTTTACTCTGAGGTAGTATCTGTCTTTTCACTGAGGTGAGTTTCCTGTATGTAGCAAAATGCTCAGTCCTCTTTATGTATCTAGTCTGATAGACTTTGTCTATTTATTGGGGAATTGAGTCTATTGATGTTAAAAGATATTAAAGAATAGAGATTGTTGTTTCCTGTTATTTTTGTTGTTAGTGGTGGAATTATGTTTGTGTGGCTATTTTCTTTTGTGTTTGTTACAAGAAGATTACTTTCTTGCTTTTTCTAGGGTGTAGTTTCCTTCCTTGTGTTGAAGTTTTCCATCTATTATCCTTTGTTGTGCTGGATTTTTGCAAAGATATTGTGTAAATTTGATTTTGTTATGGAATATCTTGGTTCCTCCGTCTATGGTAATTACGAGTTTTGCCGTATATTGTAGCCTTAGATGGCATTTCTATTCTCTTAGGGTCTGTATGACATCTGTCTGGGTCTTCTAGCTTTAATGGTCTCTGCTGAGAAGTCTGGAATAATTCTGATAGGTCTGCCTTTATATCTCACTTGACCTTTTCCCCTTACTGCTTTTAGTATTCTTTGTTTTGTGTATTTGGTCTTTTGACTATTATGTGATGGGAGGAATTTCTCTTCTGATCTAATCTGGAGTTCTGTAGACTTCTTGTATTTTCATGGCCATCTCTTTCTTTAGGTTAGGGAAGTTTTCTTCTATAATTTTTCTGAAGATATTTACTGGCTCTTTAATTTGGGAATCTTTGCTGTCTTCTATACCTATTATTCTTATGTTTGATCTCTTGATTGTATCTTGGATTTCCTGGATGTCTTGGGGTAGGAGGCTTTTGCTTTTTGTATTTTCTTTGACTATTGTGTCAATGTTTTCTATGGTATCTTCTGCCCCTGAGATTTTCTCTTCTATCTCTTGTATTCTCTTGGTGATGTTTGTGTCTATGACTCCTGATCTCTTTTCTAGGTTTTCTATCTCTAGGGTTGTTTCCTTTGTGATTTCTTTATTGGGTCTATTTCCATTTTTAGATTGTGGACAGTTTTTTTCAATTCCTTCTCCTTTTTGGTTGTTTTTCTTTATAATTCTTTGAGGGATTTTTGGGTTTCCTTTTTAAGGGCTTCTTTTAGTTTACTTGTGTTGTCTTGTATTTCTTTAAGAGAGTTACTTATGTCCTTCTTAAAATCCACTATCATCATCATGAGACGTGATTTTAACTCCAAATCTTGCTTTTCTGATATGCTGAGATATCCAATATTTGCTGTGGTAGAACTGGTTCTGATGATTCCAAGTAGTCTTGTTTTCTGTTTCTTATGGTATTGTGCTTGCCTCTTGCCATGTGGTTATCTCTGATGTAAGTTGATGTTGCTTTCTCTGACTGTACCTTGTCTCTTCTGTGATTCTCTGAGCCTGTGGTATTCGGAGTGGGAGTGCTCCTGGAAGACCAGATATCTGCTGACAGGCTTTGTGTCTGGAGTTCTCTGGGACAGCCTTAGCTTTTGGTGCAGATGGGGACTGGACAGGTCCTGTAGGAGCCCTGTGGCTCCTGCTTTAGTGTGCTGCTTGCAGGTTTTTCCTTGGACAGTAAGTGGAGAAAATGTGAGTTTTTCCTGTGGGCTTATGAGTGAGAAGGATCATGGTAGACCAGTTCTTTGTGGGCAGTTTCTGGGTCCAAAAGGCTGTGGGACTGCCTTAGCTCTGGGTGCAAATGGAGACTATAAGGGTCCTGTCCTAGGCCACCATTAGGCTCCTGAGCCCTGTGCACTCCTAGCGGGTTTCTCCTTAGACAGTCAATGGAGAGAAAGTGCGGTTACACCTGTGGGCTATGGGCTTAGGAGGGAGAGTGCTCCTGGCAGACCAGATCTCTACAGGAAGGTTTTGTGTCTGAGAGCTGTGGAATAGCCCCAGCTCTGGGTGTATATGGAGACCAGAAGCTAAGTTTATGCTTATTGGAGGTCAGGGAGAGAATATTTCTTATTTCTTCTATTATTTCCATCATTATATCACAGTATCTGTGCTATAGGACATTGTCAATAAATAATACTGATGAGTCAAGGAATATATGAATAGGTTAAAGAGACATCTGCCAAAGGTTATATATATAAGTATATGTGTATATATATATATATGATATATGTGTCATATATGCATATATGAACACACAAAACCACACCCACACAGAAACACACACACACACACACACACACATATGAACTATAAAGTTCAGGAGCCGGAACACATTATGGGATAATTTTATAAAAACTGTTCTTTACTGTTCTCCCACCCAATAAGTTCCAGTATTATTAATGTCCCCTTTTCAATAGGAAATTTCTTCCCAATTTTCCTCTTAATACTACTCATTGGAGTAGTTAAAGTTTAGGAGGTTAAAAAAGTAAAATAAAAAAATTTAGATAACTTGAGTATGTTCATCATTTGACTTTTTTGATTGACAGTATTCATTTTATTAAAATTGAGAAGAAATTGTGCTTTATGTGGAAGCAAGTGCTATGCTATGAAAGCATGTTTGAGCTAACTTTTAAAGCTTAGGGTTTCATCAGGATGGTGAGAACTTGACTTAAAAGATTAATCTAATTTCTGAATTAATAAAGTACTTTCCATTTGGGCCTACCCTTTTTATGGATATGCTAAATCCATGCTCTAAGCAAAATGATGGTAACACCACTGTTTACAGAAACAGGGATGACAAATGCAGATAACCTCATATAGTAGTTCATTTTAGATTTCCTTATCTTTTAGAGAACTATTTTACTTCTCTTCCCATGTATAGATGGGCTGAAGGAAAGTAAGCAAAAAAGCAGATCACATTTTTTTTTAGCTTATCTTTTCTTTTTTTTTATTATTAATTTGAGAATTTCTTATATACATTTTGAGTGTTATTCCCTTTCCAGGTTTCCGGGCAAACATCCCCCTCCCCCCTCCCCTTCCTTATGGGTGTTTCCCTCCCAACCCTCCCCACATTGCCGCCCTCCTCCCAACAGTCTAGTTCACTGGGGGTTCAGTCTTAGCAGGACCCAGGGCTTCCCCTTCCACTGGTGCTCTTACTAGGATATTCATTGCTACCTATGAGGTCAGAGTCCAGGGTCAGTCCATGTATAGTCTTTAGGTAGTGGCTTAGTCCCTGGAAGCTCTGGTTGCTTGGCATTGTTGTACATATGGGGTCTCGAGCCCCTTCAAGCTCTTCCAGTCCTTTCTCTGATTCCTTCAACGGGGGTCCCGTTCTCAGTTCAGTGGTTTGCTGATGGCATTCACCTATGTATTTGCTGTATTCTGGCTGTGTCTCTCAGGAGTGATCTACATCCGGCTCCTGTCAGTCTGCACTTCTTTGTTTCATCCATCTTGTCTAATTGGGTGGCTGTATATGTATGGGCCACATGTGGGGCAGGCTCTGAATGGGTGTTCCTTCAGTCTCTGTTTTAATCTTTGCCTCTCTCTTCCCTGCCAAGGGTATTCTTGTTCCCCTTTTAAAGAAGGCGTGAAGCATTGACATTTTGATCATCCATCTTGAGTTTCATTTGTTCTAGGCATCTAGGGTAATTCAAGCATTTGGGCTAATAGCCACTTATCAATGAGTGCATACCATGTATGTCTTTCTGTGATTGGGTTAGCTCGCTCAGGATGATATTTTCCAGTTCCAACCATTTGCCTACGAATTTCATAAACTCGTTGTTTTTGATAGCTGAGTAATATTCCATTGTGTAGATGTACCACATTTTCTGTATCCATTCCTCTGTTGAAGGGCATCTGGGTTCTTTCCAGCTTCTGGCTATTATAAGTAAGGCTGCTATGAACGTAGTGAAGCATGTGTCTTTTTTATATGTTGGGGCATCTTTTGAGTATATGCCCAAGAGAGGTATAGCTGGATCCTCAGGCAGTTCAATGTCCAATTTTCTGAGGAACCTCCAGACTGATTTCCAGAATGGTTGTACCAGTCTGCAACCCCACCAACAATGGAGGAGTGTTCCTCTTTCTCTGCATCCTCGCCAGCATCTGCTGTCACCTGAGATTTTGATCTTAGCCATTCTCACTGGTGTGAGGTGAAATCTCAGGGTTGTTTTGATTTGCATTTCCCTTATGACTAAAGATGTTGAACATTTCTTTAGGTGTTTCTCAGCCATTCGGCATTCCTCAGATGTGAATTCTTTGTTTAGCTCTGAACCCCATTTTTTTAATAGGGTTATTTGTCTCCCTGCGGTCTAACTTCTTGAGTTCTTTGTATATTTTGGATACAAGGGCTCTATCTGTTGTAGGATTGGTAAAGATCATTTCCCAATCTGTTGGTTGCCGTTTTGTCCTAACCACAGTGTCCTTTGCCTTACAGAAGCTTTGCAGTTTTATGAGATCCCATTTGTCGATTCTTGATCTTAGAGCGTAAGCCATTGGTGTTTTGTTCAGGAAATTTTTTCCAGTGCCCATGTGTTCCAGATGCTTCCCTAGTTTTTCTTCTATTAGTTTGAGTGTGTCTGGTTTGATGTGGAGGTCCTTGATCCACTTGGACTTAAGTTTTGTACAGGGTGATAAGGATGGATCGATCTGCATTCTTCTACATGTTGCCCTCCAGTTGAACCAGTACCATTTGCTGAAAATGCTATCTTTTTTCCATTGGATGGTTTTGGCTCCTTTGTCAAAAATCAAGTGACCATAGGTGTGTGGGTTCATTTCTGGGTCTTCAATTCTATTCCATTGGTCTATCTGTCTGTCTCTGTACCAATACCAGGCAGTTTTTATCACTATTGCTCTGTAATACTGCTTGAGTTCAGGGATAGTGATTCCCCCTGAAGTCCTTTTATTGTTGAGGATAGTTTTAGCTATCCTGGGTTTTTTGTTATTCCAGATGAATTTGCAAATTGTTCTGTCTAACTCTTTGAAGAATTGGATTGGTATTTTGATGGGGATTGCATTGAATCTATAGATTGCTTTTGGTAAAATGGCCATTTTTACTATATTAGTCCTGCCAATCCATGAGCATGGGAGATCTTTCCATCTTCTGAGGTCTTCTTCAATTTCTTCCTTCAGTGTCTTGAAGTTCTTATTGTACAGATCTTTTACTTGCTCGGTTAAAGTCACACCGAGGTACTTTATATTATTTGGGTCTATTATGAAGGGTGTCGTTTCTCTAATTTCTTTCTCGGCTTGTTTCTCTTTTGTATAGAGGAAGGCAACTGATTTATTTGAGTTAATTTTATACCCAGCCACTTTGCTGAAGTTGTTTATCAGCTTTAGTAGTTCTCTGGTGGAACTTTTGGGATCACTTAAATATACTATCATGTCATCTGCAAATAGTGATATTTTGACTTCTTCTTTTCCGATCTGTATCCCCTTGATCTCCTTTTGTTGTCTGATTGCTCCGGCTAGAACTTCAAGAACTATATTGAATAAGTAGGGAGAGAGTGGGCAGCCTTGTCTAGTCCCTGATTTTAGTGGGATTGCTTCAAGTTTCTCTCCATTTAGTTTAACGTTAGCAACTGGTTTGCTGTATATGGCTTTTACTATGTTTAGGTATGGGCCTTCAATTCCTATTCTTTCCAGGACTTTTATCATGAAGGGGTGTTGAATTTTTTCAAATGATTTCTTAGCATCTAATGAAATGATCATGTGGTTTTGTTTTTTCAGTTTGTTAATATAATGGATCACGTTGATGGTTTTCCGTATATTAAACCATCCCTGCATGCCTGGGATGAAGCCTACTTGATCATGGTGGATGATTGTTTTGATGTGCTCTTGGATTCGGTTTGCCAGAATTTTATTGAATATTTTTGCGTCGATATTCATAAGGGAAATTGGTCTGACGTTTTCTTTCTTTGTTGGGTCTTTGTGTGGTTTAGCTATAAGAGTAATTGTGGCTTCATAGAAGGAATTCGGTAGTGCTCCATCTGTTTCAATTTTGTGGAATAGTTTGGATAATATTGGTACGAGGTCTTCTATGAAGGTCTGATAGAATTCTGCACTAAACCCGTCTGGACCTGGGCTCCTTTTGGTTGGGAGACCTTTAATGACTGCTTCTATTTCCTTAGGAGTTATGGGGTTGTTTAACTGGTTTAGCAGATCACATTTTAAGCAAGGTGTTGAGTTTGGAGGCCAAGATGATGAAAATGATTTAAAATTCTTTTTATTTTTCCAACTGGATTTCCTGTGGATGCATCTTGAATGCTGTTAGTGAAGAACTAGTTCTTCCTTGACAGCAATGGTTATTACTTTTCTAGTGCCTATCATGTGACATATGATTCTGAACTTTTATAGAAATTCTTGATAGTTAGGATAGTTTAACCAAGACCATGAAACGAGCAGTTAACAAAATTATAAAATATACTCTGGTTTTAGGTATTTCAAAGCCCTTGATTCTATTATGGGAAGCCCTAGGAAGGTTGAAATATCATCGTGTGGCCTAAAATAGTTTTAAATTCTTGAAAGGAAAAAGCTGCAGAACATTTCTTATAGGTACAATTTACATTGTGAATTCTGGAGTGGGGCTACAGGGAACATAGATGGTTGTATGGAAGATGCCTGGGGAAAGAATGTTCCTGGGGAAGGATGCCAAGTTCTCTTAGTTTTAGGTCGGAAGAAACTGTGTAAGAATTATAAAATTGAAGTTTAAAGTAGGAAAATGAAGGTCAACCTCTATCCTAAGAATACAAGGGAAATCTAGGAAGTGGACGATCTTAGAAGCAGCCTTCAAAGCAGATCTGAAAGCAACAGCCAAGCTATTAAGGAAACAAAGCAGAAAAATACTTCTGCTGTTTTTTTCAGGCACACAAAGCTCAAACCAGAGAACACTTGCTGAGTACAGTTTCTTAAGGAGCTCTGTAGGCCAGTCTTGATATGCATCTTATTGATTATGCTCCTGGAGTTCTTGCTCCTTGCATCCAGAGTAGTAAGTTACAAAGGCATTAAAGTTTAGTCTAGGTCTTGCTAGCTAAAGTCAGGTGCACAAGACAGAGTTCAGGGCTCCATGGACAGTCTGGATGACCTAAAGTCAATGGAAGCATTTAAATCTTTTGGAAGGATTGCTTCCTAAATGATACAGTGTAAGATAAATAGATTACACTTGTTATTTTGTTTTTAAAGATACCATGAACTAACCATGAGGAAGGACTTGGGAGAGAATAGGAAAGAGACAAATTTGTTAGGCAGATTTATCAGACAATATAGCAAAAACCATATATACATAGATAGCAGTTTCCACTCAGAGATACAACCTCATGTAACTGAAAGGAAATGCTAAAATTCTACATTGTTTTAAACATATTTGTATAGTGAGCAAGCTCTATACAATTAGCAGTGTGATAGAAGAATTAGTTTTGCTTAGTGGCTTTAAAAAGATTCCATTGATGATCATTTGGAACCTTGAAGGACAAGCTTTCCTAAAGATACAGCAGTGACATTAACTACCAAGAACACGAGGGTTTTATAGTCTTCTTCCTTCTCAGGAAGGCTCTGCAGATTGCATTCTCTTCAGTCAATCCAGCAGAGGCACTCTGCCACCATGCTCTTCAGTTTCAAGTATTAAATGTATCCAGAAGTTGTCCAGCATCTGTGACACGTAGACTAAAATGGTGGGCTTCTCAGGAGTGCCATCTCTTGTCCATCACATAGAAAAAGTATGGAGAAAGGTATCGTTGTAGGGAATTATGTGAAGGTCATGTGTATGTGATGTTGTAGCGCTGAGAGGGACACAGTAGGTAGAGGCAGGCAAACAGTTTCACTTCAAAGAGCAGAACTTTCCAGCTCTTGGGACTGCTTTTGCCACTTAAGCCCCTGGAGAAAGATTGTTGTTCCTGCACTTAACAGATGGTCTTAGCAGGGATGTGGACTTAGCTATATTTACTACCTAGCATTAAGAAATATGACTTTCCCCTCTCATGCAAAAATCTAGATTTGCAATAAACTATGTATTTGCAAAGTGAAAGTAGAAAGGAAATTATACAGATGAAGGGAAGGGGAAGAGAAGTACAAAATACTAGAGGAGGAGGAGGAGGAGGAGGAAGAAGAGTAAAAGGGCAACAGGGCCAAATATGAACAAAATGTGATGAGCTATATGGTGGAAAATGTTATCATAAAACCCATGATTTTGCATACTAACAAAAAATGAAAAATAAAATTGTCTTGGTTGTGATCATGCTGTAGGTCCTACGTAAGGAGAAGTGAGACTTTTCAGAGATCAACTTTAAGTCTTAAATTATTGCTTCCTGATCTGGTGTATAGTATAAAATATGTCAGGTAGTTTACTATTACTTTTCAACAGCTGCCCTATGGTGGAAAAAGTCAGGCACAGTATGTACTTGAAACTATAGAAATGTCAGCATGTGCTATGTCTAGATATTAAATCCAATAGTGGTGATTCAGAAGCATGTATTGCATTTACACCATATGGGCCTTAAATATTTATGAAACCTAAAAGTCATAAAAGCAACCTGCAATGTAAAAGTTAATATATTGCTACAAATTTTCCATAAATGAAATTTTAAGCTTTTAATTTTAATCTTCAAGTTACTTTATTATTGAGAGTAAATTTATAATTAAAAGAACAAATTTTTATTCAGTACTTCTTGTTCAAAAAACAAATAAAACAACAACAACAACAACAACAAACAACAACAAATACCACCTTAGATACAGCCTAGAAATCAAAATAATGTTCAGAATTGGTCTCATTCATATATTGTTCTTTGTGTATACATGTACCATCAATTGTGTAGTAATTTCTCATTAAAGGATAAGAATGAACGAAAAGAGAAGACAAATGTGAAATCAGTCCATTTTTGTCATTCCAAGTGAAACAACCTTGGAAGGCAATTGTTTAGCAAGAGTTGTGAGAAAGATTTCCCAGAACTGGGAGGCATAATACATCCCCTTCTTCTTCTACCCTCATCATTCCCTCTAAGTTTAGTGTGGTGTTAGAGTGACATGGCATAATTTAATCTAAAAGCTCTGGGCTAGTAGCCCAGAAACCTGGCCTCTAGCTGTGGCTTTGACTCTAATTAGTTATGTCTTTGTTTTCTAATTTATAATTGAGAGACTGATTAGTTAATCTTTAAATGTGATGGTATAAAAAATTATCTAGCCTTTTGTACATTTACAAAAAAGGCACTTGGCAATTAGAAAGCAGAGAACCGAATACAGTGTTCCTAGTGCTCCCTACCTCCATGTGCTCCTATCATAAGTGTGCAGAGATGTTTAGAGCAAATGAAAGAATAAGAAAATGTCAAGAGGCTCTAGGAGCCATCTATTGCTCTCTGAGTGCCAAGTACATTGGGAATCTGGCAAGTTACTACATGGCCTGTATTCAAGGCTGTCTCTCACTCTTGGTAGGTTGGAATCAAAATCTGACTTCCTCTGTCTCTTTGTGGAAGATGGGATATACCCCCCTTCTACTGGATCAGGGAGAGACACCACCAAGAGATTTGCTTAGCCCTTCCATGTTTATTTGCATAGCTATCTACTGGATGTTAGGAATCTTTCATGTTCTCTCTCTTTTGTTTCTTTCCCCAGGGTTAATCACAAACACATTTCTATGATATGATTTAATTCATGTCACTAATTTGTGACTTGGCTTATAATTTGCCTTTTTACATCACTACTTCCAAACATCCTAAGAATTTTGAGTTTTGAATAATTACTATTTGCTTTTGGGTCTTTGTTTTCCCATCTTTGGTTGGACAGTAATAGGACTATTTCTTTGGGATCTCATTGCCACCTACAGTGATTTGTTCAGTGATATTAATAGTGATAATAATTAGTAATAGGACTTTTTCTTTTTCTGCATTGTTTTTGTTAGGTTATATCATTACCAAGCTGCATCCCAAACAAATTGTTTAAAACACTTTCTCAGTATGGATATCCATTTACTTCTTAATTATTTTCGACTCTTTTACCAATTTTGGGGCCCATGACCAGTATTTAAACATTGGCATTTTGAGACAGTGATGATAATAAACTTGCATCCCTTTTTAAATTCATAAAGTTAGGTCTTATTACTTAGTTCAGACTGGGCTTAAAGTTTAAACTAACCTTGCCACTCAAATGCTGGTATTATAAGTATATGTAACCATGACTGGCTCTAGAACCTTCCTCAGCTAGCAGAGGATCTGAAGTGTTGATCCCGGGATTTTGTGCAGCCCAGTGATTTTCCTTTCCAGGACTGATTCTGTCAGTCTGCTGTAGTCATAAAGGCATGCTGTTTGGGTCAAATAGCCATGTGTCATGCTGTCTTGGGTTATACATACAGCCTTTCCTATTCTTGGTGCTTTACATCACATTTGGAAGCAGAAGTTCCTGCCAATGCTTATAGCCTCAGTCTTGTTGTCCATATATACTGGATGATAGGAAAGGTTTCTTGATATACTGAGAGTTCGGGATCGGTTTTGGCTATTGTTCTACCAACTTCTTCGATCCATAAAGTCTCATATGCTTGTATCCATCTGGTAGGCTGGTATCCTTACTTCCTACTTCTAATTTCCATAATTTGCACTAATCTTATGGCCAAGTAACTCCTCTAAGAAGTGTTTATTATGAACTTTAGTTCACACTTAGTACTTTATTTGCTCTGTCAATTTGGTATAGAACATTTACGGTTTCATCTCTTCAATTTTATAGAGAAAAATGAATACTGTATGTCTCAATGAATAGATGAGGTAATAGTTCTTGTGCATGTATCCAAATAAGTTTTTTTGGTACTATGGTATTATTTATAAGCAGTAGGATTGTGCATTCAACACACATCTTTAACCTCTGCTGGTGACCAGAATCTCACTCAGCATCCAATTTTAACTACTGAATGTATAAGCACATTTCTAATAAAAAAATCATTCTAGAAATAAAGAGATGCTGTTATCTGGTATGATTTTATTTTTCTCTAAAACTTTGGTGTCTTGCTTGTTATAAAAAGATCAGTCAATTTTAGAAAAGAAGGTAATGGGCACCTTGGATATTAGGGACATTTAAAGGTTTGACCATTTTATCTACAGAATAATAGGATTGAATCCAACACTCTCTAATATTTCTTACAGGTTCAAAATTTGTGATATTATGGTCTCAAGTCTGAGATAGTCTTCTGTCATTAATCTGGAAGCTAAACTGAATTCCTCTACCTCTTAACGGCAGAATCACCGGGAGGGCAATATTTTATCAAAGAAAATTTTCTTTTTTCAAATGATGGTACTTTTTCTTTCTTTTTTTTTTTAGAGAAACTGCAATGATCTCAGTGTACAAGAAGCATTGAGTGTGCCTTTGAAGATCCATAGCTGGCAGGCTTAAAATAAGGGGTGATGTGTTTATGTGGAGATAAAAACACAACTTAGATTGTCTCAGAATTCTGTTTTCAAGTACTCTTGAACTAGTTTGACAATCCATCGTCTTCATAACAAATGTCTTTCAGTGTGCCTTGTCTGCTGAGTATCAGACTCTGACATATCCCAAGGGCTTGTATAAGTACACTCAGGCAAAAATTAAATGGAACCAGGTAATGCAGGTTCATGGTACTACCTTGGCAGTTGGGAGGCAGGCATAGAATTTTTCTTGCTGAGTGATAAACCTGGATTTCTGTCTTTATTGTTTTAGTTCACATTTTCCATTCCCTCGCTATATTTTCTTCTCTGACTTTCTTTCCTTTTATGTATTATTTTTACGCTTCCAGAAAAGAATGAGGAAAGACTCTCATTATAAGGTGCTCCTGCTCACTAAAAGCTGAGAGATCTCCCAGAACCCCTGCGCTGGTAAATCTGCTTCAGCTGCTCCTGTACAAATGACTGACCACATACAGATGAGCACTGCCTAGTTGCTTTGACACACATAGGTTTTTAAGACCAGTAAAACCATGAAACTTTGGCATAGTTTTGTGGGAATTCACCAGAGAAGCCTGCTGAGACATGGGTTAAGCCAATGGAAGGTTTCTATGAGTTGGCCAGCAACCACAATGGGTATTCAGGATACCTGTGCATACTACTAGCCTTTCTCAGGGTAAGTTTTTAAGCACATAATGCATGTTCCATGTTGACATACTTCAGTTATCGAGGAATAGACAGCAAGGAGCAGAACTATGAAAGCCAAAATTCAAGGTTGCCACATTTAGAGATTTCCCCAGAACTATGAACTTTAATGAATTAGACCTCTGCTTTAGTTTTGGCTGATGATTCTATCTGTTGAGTTTTACAGACTGAGTTGTACTTGCATCACGGAGTCAGTTGTGCTAAGGTCTGGAGCCCTGTTACAATAGTAATAGCCTACAATGTTCCTAAAGCTCTGAGTCCACTTAGTGCTGCCATTGTATGTTTGGGTGTAGAGTTGTACACTGGACTTGTTCAAGAAGACAGAACTATTAAATGGACAAAGAGCACATCACCTTGGTAGGCCATAAGCCCTAAGGGAGAGCTGATTACTTTTTTTTTTTTTCGTAAAGCTTGTTTTATTTTAATGGCTAATCCATATAAGGCCACAGCCAGGTCACTAAGAACAGACATGAGAGAAGCTTTACTTCTTGGTGTCTTCCACCTTAGACAGTCTTGGTGATCTCTTCCTTCTTGGCCTGGGGGCGTTCCTCCCAGCAAGTTTGTGCTTCCTTGGTCTTAGACCTGCGAACCTCAGCCTGGTCAGTAGTAGCTTCTTGTGGGCCTTGTCTGCCTTCAGTTTGTGGATATGCTCTATGAGAATCTGCTTTTCCCTTTGATCTTCAGGGACAGGCTGTGATACATCTGGTGGTCAGTTTTTTTAGATTCCTGGTATCTGCTGAGAAGCAAGCGCCGGATCCTCATTGTTCTCATCCAGGTCACCTTCTCAGACACCAGAGCATTGGTAGTACCCTTCCTCTTTGCTACGCCCATATGCCTGCCCTTCTGTCAGGCCAAGGTGTTTTACCAGCAGTGAGCCCAGGAATAGACAGTCACGGGTTTCCGGATGATCAGCCCTTCTTTGATCAGCTTCCTGATCTGATGGGAGTTGGCATTGGTGATTTTGTTTGTCTCATTGGAGCCCAACCAGACCTCCTTTTTACCGCAGTGGAGGACACTAGAGATAAGCCTCATCTGTAGCCTGAGCATACTCATGGGTGCCAGCTGATTACTTTTATTCTGCTAAATTGACATATTTTTAAACCACTCTTTATGTATTTTTCTTTGTACTCTAGAGTAGTGCAGTTCTCAGCCCTAATCAGAGAATGTGCTTTTTGTAGTAGATACGGATTAGTAGAGTCTCACAACTGAGTCAAATTCAGAAAATAAGAGACTATGGAGTGTTATTCTTGAAATGGACAGCTTCATCACAGGCCTTTCTTTCCTTTAAGGCTCAGGGATCATCCTAGAAGAGGGGCTCAGATATGTAAGAGCCAGAGGGTGCCAGGACTGCTAGAGAGCTGTGAATTGGGGGAAAGATAGGGTTTTTGCACACAAGTACTCAGAGAAGTGTGACTTGTGCACAGGATTATACACCATTAAGATAGACAAATCTGCAGAATGGGTGAGTCAGGGGCTCACTGTTAAGATCTTAATGTTCTGGTAACAATGACCCCAATAATAGTGCAGCGAAGATGCAATGTATAGTATTCTGAAGTTGGCATGGGCATTTTCACTTTTCTATGCACACAGATGAACATCCAGTTGTTATAATTCTCTCATCAAGGGAGGCCAGTAGAATCTTGTTTATTTTAAAGATATACTTCTTTTGACTTTTGGATGACTTGTGAAAATACAATGATAAATATTAAGAGAAAAATATGAGCAAGTTCAAAACCAATAAATCCAAACACAGAAATTTAACAGACGATATCTTTAAGTTTATGTACAGTTTGTTGAATAAATAGTTGAGCTATGTTTGAAATTCTGTTTTCAAAATATATTAGCCTATATTAATCTCTCTCTCTCTCTCTCTCTCTCTCTCTCTCTCTCTCTCTCTCTCTCTCTCTCATCCCTAAAAATCAGATAGGATTTTGCTTTGTGTAGTCCTAGCTTTCCATTTTCCTGGAATCTGTTCTGTATAACAGGCTGTACTTGAACTCAGAGATCTATATGTCTTTCCTTCTCAAGTGCTGTGATTAAAGGAGTGGGTCATCACACCGAGCATAAGACTATTTATAAGGGCCTTGGTTGAGCACATGGGGCACATGATTTTCATCGATGTACTGACTACAAAGCTGTAGTAAAAAATTTCTTGCATTCTGTAAACCAACACAGCTCTAGATTTAAGTAAAATCTCCCTGGTCTGGCAAAACTAAGAGACCTGACTGGCATTTCTGCCTTTTTCTTGATTCAATTTGATGCCAACCACCAAGAGTATGCTACTACTATGAAAAGAAATTTCGTGGTGTCTGGTTTTTCATTTTTCATGATTATCCTTAGATTAAACATTATTCCTCATTACTGTTGCCAGTGTTGAAAATCAACATGCCAGTTGAATATTTTATTCCAATGTAGCCAAACAAAACAATAAAAATAAACAAAAAAAACAACCAACCAAACAAACAAACAAAAAAACCAAAAAAAAGCTCAAACTAAAACAAAACGTAAAAACGTCTGTGTACAAATAATAGAAGTCTTTAAAGTGGAAATGAATAAATTTCTTAACTAAAGAAACAAAACAAAACAGAACAAACAAACAAACCAAAAACAAAACCCAGAAACAAACAGGTGGAAGAAATGAAAGGACTAAATCCCTTAAAGAAATCTAGGGAAACACAAACAGTTGAAGAAAACAAATAAACAAATACAACACTTCTAGTCATGAAAACAGAAATGAAATCAATAAAGAAAACCTAAACTTGCGGCATGAAAACTTTGGGAATTTAAACAAGGACTACAAATGCAAGTTTCACCAACCAAAGATGGAACAGACAATCTACGGCATTAAAGATATGACAGAAGAAATAGATATTCCAGTCAAAGAAAATGTTAAAAAGCCAGACACAAAAAATACAAGAAATCTGGGACACTATGCAAAGACCAAATCTAAGAAAAATAGGAATAGAGGAAAAAGAAGAAACCCAGATCAAACACACAGACAATATTTTCAACAAAATTATAGAAGAAAAATTTTCTAGCCTATAGAAGGAGATACTCTCAAAGGCAGAAGAAGCATATAGAAAAATTAAATAGATTCCACTAGAAAAGAAAGTATCCTTGGCACAAAATAATCAAAACACTAAACTTAAAGGAAAGGGGAGGCCTTCCATTGATGGCATCCAGTCTTGGCATATCAAGCGCTAGTAGGACTCGTTGCATCTTCCGCTATTGAGGGTAGACAAGATGGCCCAGTTAGGGGAAATGGATCCAAAGGTAGGCAACAGAGTCACAGACATCTCCTACTCCTGTTGTTAGGAGTCCCACATGAAGTGCAAGTTGAACAACTGTTACATATGTACAACTCATGCATACTCTCTGGTTATGAGCCCAGATTAGTTGATTCTGTAGTTTTTGTGGTGTCTTTGAATTCTCTGACTTTTACAAACTTTTACTTTGTCTCTTCCACAGGATTTCCCCAAGTTCCACCTAATGTTTGGCAGTTGGCATCTGGTTCCATTGGTGGGTGGGTGAAGCCTCTCTGATGACAGTTTTGCTAGGTTCCTGTGTGTGAATATATCATTAATAGTGTAAACCATGGGCTCTCTTACATGGCATAGATATCAAGCTGGCATAGTCAGTGGTTGATCATTCTATCAATTTCTGCTCCATTTTTATGCCTGTATGTCTTATAGGCATAGCTGATTGCAGGTAGAAGGTTTTGTGCCTGGGTTGGTGTCCCAATTACTTCATTGGAAGTCTTTAGTCTTTTCTAGTTACGTCAGAGAGCTGCTTCAGGTTACATATTCTCTATTGCTAGAAGTCTTATTTAGCATCACCCTCATAGATTCCTGGGAGTTTCCATTGTTCTATGATTATAGCTTGGCCCATAGATGCCCCGCCCAAAAAATCCAGTGCTCTCCATCCTACCCCTATTTGATCTCTCCTGTTTCCCTCTATAATGTAATCCCCTTCCTCCATCTACCCCAGATGTCTATTCTATTTCTTCTTTTCAGTGAGGGCCAAGCATCCTCCCTTGGGCATTTCTTGTTATTTAGCTTCTTTGGGTCACTGGATTGTAGCATCTTTATCCTATACTTTATAGCTAATATCGTCTTATAAATGACTACATAGCATATTTGTCTTTCTGTGTCTGGGTTACCTCACTCAAGATGGTCATATCTTGTTCTAACCAATTGCAGGCAAAAACTTATGATGTCATTGGGTTGTTTTTGTTTGTTTGTTTGTTTGTTTTTTAATATTGGAGTTACATTCCACTGTGTAAATATCACATTTTTCTTCTTTTCTTTTTTCTTTTTTCTTTTTTTGGAGCTGGGGACCAAAATATCACATTTTTAAAATCCATTCTTTGGTTGAGGAAAATTTAAGCTCTTTCCAGTATCTGTGTTTATGAATAAAACTATTGTGAAAATAGATGACCACGTGACTTTGTGGTAGAATAAAGTATCTTTTTGGTATATGCCCAGGAGTGGTATAGCTGGGCATTGAGGTAAATCCAATTTTCTGAGGAACCACCATATTGATTTCCAAAGCAGATGTACAGGTTTGCAATCCCAAGAAATGAAAGGATGGTCTCCTGCTCCATATTCTCACCAGCATGAACTGTCACTTGTATTTATGGTCTTAGCCATTCTGATGGAATCTCAGAGTGGTTTTGATTTCCATTTCTCTGAGGGCTAAGAATGTCAAAAATTTCTTTGAAGTGTTTGTTACTTGGCCCTTGGAGGAGCACAAAAGTTCATAAGTGTATCCCAGACATTAGATGGTTAGTGTCTGATTGTGATTTTGACTGGGACTGTGACCTAATAATTTTCCTTCTTGATGTAGGAAAATACTTTAGTGGAAGCCACAGTTAAGAGACTTTGAATTGTAAAAAGATTTTGAATTTTAAAGGATATTGGATATTTTAAATGGATTGAAATTTTAATATGTAAAGACTGTGGGACTTTTAAAGTTATTTAAATCTTGTGGATGAATAAGAAAGTAAGGGTTAAGATTTAATAGTGAGGTGTTTGTCTGTCAAGTTGACAAGGGGTCAATTGTGCTGGTTGGTTTTGTGTGTCAACATGAAACAAGCTGGAATTATCAGATAGAAAGAAACCTCCCTTGAGGAAATGCCTCCATGAGATCCACTTATAAAGCATTTTCTCAATTAGTGATCAAGGGTGGGAGGGCTCATTGTGGATAGTGCCATCCCTGGGCTGGTATTCTTGGGTTCTATAAGAAAATAGTCTGGAGCCAAATATAGCTGTCTCCTGAAAGGCTCTACCAGAGCATGACAAATACAGAGGTGAATGCTAGCAGCCAACCACTGGGGGATGGGATAGGAGGTTTATGGATGGGAAACTAGGAAATGGGATAACTTTTGAAATGTAAATGAAAAATTTCCAAAAAAAAAAAAAAAAGAAAAAAGGAAAAGAAAGCAGTCTGAGCAACCCAGAGGAAACAAGTCAGCAAGTAACATCCCTCTATGGCCTCTGTATCAGCTCCTGCTTCCTGACCTTCTTGAGTTCCAGTCCTGACTTCCTTTGGTGATGAACAGCAATGTGGAAGTATAAGCTGAATAGAACTTTTCCTCACCAACTTGCTTCTTGGTTATGATGTTTTGTGCTTGAATACAAACCTTGATGAAGACAAATTGATAAAAGCATAGTGGGGTATCCTGTGAAAACCTGACCATGTTTTGGGGTGAACTGTAGAAGGATTTTGGACATTTGGGCTAGAAGAGCCATGGGTTTTAAGAGTTCTGTAGGATGTTATGGAGGAGCTTGGGAGATAATGCTGAGTACAGTGCAGAAGATGGAGTCCTGACTTATGAATTTTCAGAGGGATGATTAAAAGCTCTTGCTGTTTTGATTATAAAGATTCTGTGGTTTTGGTTAGCTGGACCTGAAGAATCAGTTGTGATTAACAAGATACCAGAACCACAAAACAAAACCTTTGCATTACTGGAACTTTTGATGCTGGTTAGCTGGAACTAAGAAATTAGTAGTGATTAAGAAAAGACCAGCATCAATGAGGTAAAGTCTTCTGGGAAGTATTTTCTGAGAGCACAAAGAAGCTGTGTTCTACTGATAGACCAGATAGTCTTGGGTTCTATAAAAAAGCAAGCTGATCCTGTGTTTTAGTACAAAATTCTATCAGACTGTCAAAGAGGACCTAATACCAATTCTCTTCAAACTATTCCACAAAATAGAAACAGAAGGAACACTACTCAATTCATTCTACAAAGCCACACTGATGTTTATCCCTACGCCAAAGATCCAATAAAGAAAGAAAACTTCAGATCAATTTCCCTTATGAATATCACTGCAAAAATACTCAATAAAATTCTTGCCAACCAAATCAAAGAATACATCAAAAGGATCATTCACCACTATCAAGTAGGCTTCATCCCAGGGATCCAAGGATGGTTCGATATAAGGAAATTCATCAACAAAATCCACTATACAAACAAACTCAAAGATAAAAGAACACATCATCATCTCATTAGATGCTGAGAAAGCATTTGTCAAAATTCAACACCCCTTCGTGTTAAAAGTCTTGGAAAGATCAGTAATTCAAGGCCCATACTTAAACATAGTAAAAGCAATATATAGCAAACCAGCAGCCAACATAAAATTAAATGGAGAGAAACTTGAAGCAATCAAGGGATGAGACAAGGTTGCACTCTCCCTACTTATTCAATATAGTTCTTGAAGACCTAGCCAGAGCAATTAGAGAACAGAAGGATGTCAAAGGGATTCAAATTGGAAAGAAAGAAGTCAAAATATCACTATTTGCAGATGATATGATACTATATTTAAGTGATTCCAAAAATTTCACCAGAAAACTACTAAACCTGAAAAACAATTTCAGCGAAATGGCTGTATATAAAATTAACTCGAATCAGTAGCCTTCCTCTACTCAAAGGATACACAGGCTGAGAAAGGAATTAGGGAAATGACACCCTTCACAATAGTCAGAAATAATATAAAATATCTTGGTGTGACTCTAACCAAGTAAGTGAAAGGTCTGGAGGACAAGAACTTCAAGTCTCCGAAGAAAGAAGTTGAAGATCTCAGAAGACGGAAAGATCTCCCAAGCTCATGGCTTGGCAGGACTAATATAGTAAAAATGGTCATTTTGACAAAAACAATCAACAGATTCAATGCAAAAACCAGAAGGGTCCTGCCACTGACTGCTCCTAGGTCCCTGTGCCTGGAGGACACAGATGGCACTAGGCGGGTTCCTCTTGGGTTAGGAATGTGGACAGAAGTAGTTGTCTCCTCTGAGTTCTCAGGACTGTCGGCACTTCTGAGAGTCCAGCTCTCTCTCCCACAAGATATGGGTGCAAGAAGCTGTGGGACCAGTTCAATTCAATTCCGGATGCAGGCAGAAACCAGAAGGTTCCTGCCTCTAACTGCTATTATATTCCTTTATCCAGAGGACACTAGGCAGGTTTCTTTGTGCTCTCAGGAATATCCCTACTTCTGAGAGTCCAGCTCTCATCCCCACAGGATTTGGGTACAGAGAGCTCAACATTCTTTATATGGTGGATTACATTGATAAAATTTCATATGTGGAACTATCTCTGCATTTCTGGGTTGAAGTCTACTTGGCCATGGTGGATGGATAATTTATTTGATGTTTGGGAGTGTTTTATTGAGTATTTTTTCATCAATGTTCATAAGGGAAATATGTCTGAAGTTCTCTTTCTTTGTTGAATCTTTGTGTGGTTTAGATATCAGGGTGACTGTGTGATCATACAACGAATTTGGCAGTGATTCTTCTATTTGAATTTATGAAATAATTTGAGGGGTATTTGTATTAATTCTTTGAATGTCTGGTAGAAATCTGTGCTGAAACTGTCTGGACCTGGGACTTTTTTTGAAAGATTTTGATGACTGCTTCTATTTTCTTAGGGGGTCTATTAAAATTGTTTACCTGATCTTGCTTTAACTTTGGTAAATGGTATCTATCAAGGATATCATCAGTTTTGCTTAGATTTTTCAAATATTGTGAATAGTGTTTTGAAGTAAGACATTGTTTCTTTAGTTTATCTTGTAGTCTGTTATAATCCCCTTTTCCTATCTTATTTTGATAATTTTGATAGTCTCTCTGCTTTTTCGGTAGTTTAGCTAATTTTTTTCTATGTTGTTGATTTTTTTGAAAGAACTCTCAGTTTTCTTGATTCTTTGTATTATTCTCTTTGCTGCTAAACTATTAATTTCAGCCCTGAGTTTGACTATTTCCTGTCTTCTTGTCCTTTTGTGCATGTTCGCTTCTTTCTGTTGTAGTGCTTTCAGGTGTGCTGTTGAGTTGCTAGTCTGAGATCTCGCTAATTCCTTTATAAAGGCACTTAGTGCTATGAACTTTCCTATTAACACTGCTTTCATTGTGTCCCATAAGTTTGGGTTTGTTGTGCATTCATTTTCATTGACTACTAGAAATTGTTTAATTTTTCATCATATCTTCCTTAACCCAGTGGTCACTGAGTAGAGAGCTCTTCATTTTCTATGAGGGTGTAGGCTTTGTAGTGTTTCTGTTGTTAAAGCCCAATTTTAACCCCTCATTGTTTGATAAGTTATAAGGTTTTATTTCAGTTTTCTTGTATCAGATAAGATTTGCTTTGTGACCAAATAAGTGGTCAATCTTGAAGAAGATCAGTGAGGTTTTTTGAGAAGAAAGTATATTCTTTATGTTTGGGTGAAATATTCTGTAGGTTTCTGTTAGGTCCAATTGATTTATAATTTCTGCTAGTTTCATTATTTCACTGTTTAGTTTTCGACTGGATGACCCGTCCTTTTGTGAGAGTGGTGTGCTGAAGTCTCCCACTATTAACGTGTGGGGTTCAATGTGTGATTTAAACTTCAGTAATATTTCTTTTACAAATGTGGTTGCCCTTGCATTTGGAACATAGATATTCAGAATTGATACATCATATTGGTGGACATATCATATGTCCTTTGAGGAGTATGACATATCTTTCCCCATCTTTTATTATTAATTTTGGTTACAAGTGTATATTACTAGAGATTATAATGGTTAATATAGCTTGCTTCTTGGGTCTGTCTGTCTAGGAAACCCTTTTAAGCCTGTATCCATAGGTAATATCTATATTTGATGATGAGATATGTTTCTTGTATGCAGAAGAATTAGGGAACTTATTTTCCCACCTATTCTTTTAGTCTGTGTCTTTTCACTGGGGAATTGAGTCCACTGATGTTGAAAGATATTAACTACCAATGATTACTAATGCCTGTTATTTGATGGTGGTGGTAGTACAGTGTGTGTGTGTGTGTGTGTGTGTGTGTGTGTGTGTGTGTGTCCCTTCTTCCAGTTTTGTTGGTGTAGAATTAAATATTTCCTGTGTTTTCTTGGGTATAGTTACCTTTGTTGGGTTGGAGTTATTCTTATAGTATCTTTGGCAGAGCTAGATAGATTTGTAGATATCTACAAATCTATTTGGGTTTTATCATGGATTATCTTGTTTTGTCCCTCTATTGTACTAGGAAAGCTGGCCTCTTTTGGTACCATATTGTGCTGTTGATGATTTTTTTTTCCTAGGTTTGCCTCAGGCCTTCTGGATTTTGTGATTATTTTAGGTTTAGGTGCTAATTTATGATTTTCTCTTTGTTGGATGGAAGTTTCTTGGATTTTCCCATTGGTTTCTTTTTCCTTTCTGTCTTCTGACTTGAGTGTTCTGGAGCTCTGGTGACCAATAAGTCTTTAGGGTGTTTCTGCTGGGATTTTTGGGTCCTGTGTAAATTCTAAGGTTTTCGGATGCTAATATTGCCTCTAGAATCCCTAATACCAGCATAGCATGGAGTACCTGGTGTTTGTGTGGCCTCAGGAAAGCAGTCAGAATTATGGGAGAGAAAATGGAGTTCAGAGTATGGATATTGTTAATTCTTGTTGGGTGTGCTTGAAGGGAAGTGGACAGGCAAGAGCAATGCATGTGTGTGTGTGTCTTGGTGTGTTGGTGTATGTTTGTCTTACTTGGTACTCCTGCTGCCAGCAGGGATCCAGGAAAGCAGGCAGAGTTGTAGGACAGGAAATGGAGAATATGGTCTAAGGTGCAGTATACCTCTGTTGGGGGTCCTTTCAGGGGAATTGTTTTTTTTAATTTTTTTTGAAATGAAAACAAAAAATATCCAATTTTATTAATACTAAGTAATGGCATCTCATTGACAGAAAGACCACTGTCACAGTTTAAAAAGCAACTCTATATTTTGCTTCTAGAATTCTTTATTAACTTGAGTATTTCTTATTTACATTTCAATTATTATTCCCCTTCCCGGTTTCCAGGCCAACATCTCCCTAATCCCTCACCCTCTCCTTCTATATAGGCTTCCACTCCCCATCCCCCCATTATCACCCTCACCCCAACAATCACATTCACTGGGGTTTCAGTCTTGGCAGGACCAAGGGCTTCCACTTCCACTGGTGCTCTTACTAGGCTATTCATTGCTGCCTATGCAGTTGGAGCCCAGGGTCAGTCCATGTATAGTCTTTGGGTTGTGACTTAGTCCTGGAAGCTCTTGTTGGTTGGCATTGTTGTTCATATGAGGTCTTGAGCCCCTTCAAGCTTTTCCAGATCTTTCTCTGATTCCTTCAATGGAAGTCCCGATCTCAGTTCAGTGGTTTGCTGCTGGCATTCGCCTATGTATTTGCTGTATTCTGGGTGTGTCTCTCAGGAGAGATCTACATCCAGTTCCTGTCAGCCAGCACTTCTTTGCTTCATCTATCTTATTTAATTGGGTGGCTGTATATGTATGGGCCACATGTGGGGCAGGCTCTGAATGGGTGTTCCTTCTGCCTCTGCTCTAAACTTTGTTTCCCTATTCCCTGCCAAGTATTTTCTTTTTCCCCTTTTAAAGAAGGAGTGAAGCATTTGCATTTTGGTCATCCTTCTTGAGTTTCCTGTGTTCTGTGCATCTAGGGTAATTCAAGCATTTGGGGCTAATAGCCACTTACCAATGAGTGTATACCATGTGTGTTTTTCTGTGATTGGGTTACCTCACTCAGGATGATATTTTCCAGTTCCAACCATTTGTCTATGAATTTCATAAAGGCATTGTTTTTGATAGCTGAGTAATATTCCATTGTGTAGATGTACCACATTTTCTGTATCCATTCCTCTTTTGAAGGGCATCTGGGTTCTTTCCAGCTTCTGGCTATTATAAATAAGGCTGCTATGAACATAGTGGAGCATGTGTCTTTGTTATATGTTAGGGCATCTTTTGGGTATATGCCCAAGAGTGGTATAGCTGGATCCTCAGGTAGTTCAATGTCCAACTTTCTGAGGAACCTCCAGACTGATTTCCAGAATGGTTGTACCAGTCTGCAATCCCACCACCAATGGAGGAGTGTTCCTCTTTCTCCACATCCTCGCCAGCATTTGCTGTCACTTGAGTTTTTGATCTTAGCCATTCTCACTGGTGTGAGGTGAAATCTCAGGGTTGTTTTGATTTGCATTTCCCTTATGACTAAAGGTGTTGAACATTTCTTTAGGTGTTTCTCAGCCATAAGGCATTCCTCAGGTGTTAATTCTTTGTTTAGCTCTGAACCCCATTTTTTAATAGGGTTATTTGTCTCCCTGCAGTCTAACTTCTTAAGTTCTTTGTATATTTTGGATATAAGCCCTCTATCTGTTGTAGGATTGGTAAAGATCTTTTTCCAATCTGTTGGTTGCCATTTGTCCTAAGAACAGTGTCCTTTGCCTTACAGAAGCTTTGCAGTTTTATGAAATCCCATTGTTTGATTCTTGATCTTAGAACATAGGCCATTGGTGTTTTGTTCAGGGAATTTTTTCCAGTGCCCATGTGTTCGAGATGTTTCCCCACCTTTTCTTCTATTAATTTGAATGTATATGGTTTGATGTGGAGCTCCTTGATCCACTTGGACTTAAGCTTTGTACTGTGTGATAAGGATGGATCAATCTGCATTCTTCTACATGCTGACCTCCAGTTGAACCAGCACACACCATTTGCTGAAAATGCTATCTTTTTTCCATTGGATGCTTTGGGCTCTTTTGTCAAAAATCAAGTGAGCATAGGTGTGTGGGTTCATTTCTGGGTCTTCAACTCTATTTCACTGGTCTATCTGTCTGTCTCTGTATGAATACCATGCAGTTTTTATCACTATTGCTCTGTAATACTGCTTGAGTTCAGGGATAGTGATTCTCCCAGGAAGAATTGTTAAATAAGGGCTTTAGGGAGGAATCTTACCTGGTGTCCTGGGAGGCCTGGGGTTGGGGTGGGCGAAACAGTTAGATTTCTTTGGTGGGAAATGAAGCACAGAGTATCCAGCCACAAAATTTTGGATCTGCGATGCTGTCCTCCCTAAAAGTTATACTAGAGTAATGGTGGCACAAAACTTGTGGGAGTAACGAGTAATGTCTGATCTGACGTACATTTTACTCCAGGAGATGTAAACCATATCCAAAACTGCATGGGTGATCAAGAAACAGAGGCAAGATAATCCAGAGACGCAGAGGAAAACCGAATGCTACAGGTCTTTTGAAAAAAATAACAATAAAATAACTCCTAAACATATTTTGCTATATTCATAGATTGGTGCTTTACTCAACCATCATCTGGGAACCTTTTTCTTTTAGCATATGGGAACAATACAGGGACCCACTGCCAGTCATTAGGCAGAGAGATAAACCTTGGGACATAGAGGTTTCCATGGGCTGTCTCCTTCATATCAGTCCTCTCAGAACTCAGGAAACAACACTTATAAGAGGACTTGGATGGAGGAGGTTACTGGGTGAACAAGGCCTTCTAAATCAACTGAGCAAAGATCATATGAACTCACAGGGACTGAAACAGCAAGCACAGCACCTACACAGGGTCTGCTCCAGTTCCTCTGCATATGTATTATACAGTTTAGTATTTTTATGGGACTATTAGAGTGTGAACAAATGGGTCTCTGATTCTTGTGCCTTCTCTCCAACTCTTCCTTTAATTGGTTTTCTTCGTCCAAGTTCAATGTGATGGACTTAGTTTGATCTTATTATATTTTACTGTGTTAAAATTATGTGCCAATGAAACTATCAAAATTAGAAAAATATAGTTATATAGGAGGGCTATTGAAAGGACACTGGGGGGCTGGTGGTGTGGTTGTAACCAGAAGGTAGACTTAGAAGAGTATGGGGAGTAACTTAGTAAATATTACTCTTCCATGACCTCTTTATCAGCTCCTGCCTTAAGGAGGAGCTGGTTTGAGGTCCTGCTGTGGTTTCTATCAGTGGACTGTGATTTAGAACATGTATGCCAAATAAATTCTTTCCTCTGAGAGAAAAGGTAGGAGGAAGAGGCAAGAGAGAGAGAGAGAGAGAGAGAGAGAGACAGAGAGAGAGAGAGAGACAGAGAGAGACAGAGACAGAGACAGAAAGAGACAGAGAGAGACAGAGAGGCAGAGAGAGACAGAGAGAGACAGAGAGAGAAACAGAGGCAGAGAGACAGAGAGACATAGAGAGATACATAGACGTGGAGACACAGAGACAGAGACAGACAGAATTTAAATGAAAATGTCTCATAAGTTTTTATCAAAGGTTTGCCCTTTTAAAAATACACCAATTAGAAATATTTGTTTCCTATCTCCTTTCAGTTCAGATATTTTCCCTCCTCCTATATGGATATGCCTCCTGCACTCACTTTTGAAGATAAAAGTGGAAAGTAGCTCTGGTTAGAGTAATGTGTTCTATGTTTTCTTTTCCAATTTCTTTGCCAGTTTATTCCAACAAAAGATTTTTTTCAAACATACTAACTCATAATTTAAGTAAAATCTAATATCTAAGATTTACTTTTATTTCTGGATTTGAGTTTGGGAAGGAAATAACCTATTCCATAGGTTATAAATAAAACACATTCTAGAATTTGCAATGCTTGCCAGTTTCAAGGAATATTTATGCATTTATGAATTATCAATGTCTATGTCTTAATTTATCAGTTGAATAAACATAGAACAACCAGAGCTGTACCTTAGCACATACAAAAATATATATTTCACTGTGCTAAAGACAGATTGGGAATTCAAAACTGACACGTATTAAGTACTTGATTTAAAAGGTAGATTAATAAAGGTTTTTTAAAGTTATTTTTCATATTTTCCCATTTGTTTCTAGTAGATAACAGAATCCTACTTGACAAGATAGATGAGTAGAGGGTACAGAAGATGGAGTGGGTAGGAAGGGGGTGGAGAGCTCCTCTGGATCCCTTTAAGTCTTTGGAAACCAGCACAGACCATTCATTGTGCCTCATTTTCAGTCACCATATATTCTGATCACAATTATTTGTCATTTCTTATGATAGTCAAATACTTTTCTCTTTTTAATTTGTTATCCTGATATATTGGCTTATTTTCCTAAAACCTGAACTGGGCTTAAGATTTCTGGGACATTGATGGTTAAGATGTTTGCATTTTTGAGCACCATTTGCTTTGGCCTTTTCATATTTTAGTTATGAATTTGTGTTTGTATTCATAAAATTTTAGACTTAAGTTATAAGTTGTTCTAGTTATTTTGGAATCAAGATATCAAATTTTTCTGGTTCCAAAGTTTTTGCTTCCTCTCTTGTCTTCTGGAAGTTTATAATATAGTGGGATTATGCTTTTCTGAAATGTTAGTAAATTTTTTCCAAAATAATTGTATGTTGCATAGAATTCCTAAATCTATAGACATACCCAATCTCTCACCTTCATCTTGCTTTATTTTCACCTGTAGCATTTGTTGCACATTGCATGCTTGTTCTCCCAGTAAAATGCCAGCTCTCAGAACACAATTGTCTTCCTAGCACCCAGTACAACTACTAGAATAGACAGGATATTTGTGATCTTTTTTAAATTGAATGAACAATTTTTGTACAATATTTATCCTTTCTCTCCATTTGAGTACTTGCTGTCCTTTTGTTTTAATACTGTACTAGACAGTATTATTATTGTAATTGTGCTTCATATTTTCTTATGTAATTAATATTTTTCTCAGAGATTTCTGGTCCAAGCTCTGAAATATTATATATTTCAAAGTTTTTTTTACAACTAAGTGAAGTTGAAACTTTTTTGGAAAGTTAGTTATGTCAAATGATGTTTTGCTGAAGCACATGGGTGAAAGGATATCTTGCTAAAGCAAACATGTGAAAGAATGTTTTGATATAGCAGGACCTGTGATGCAGGAGTATAAATATGATCCCACCGACAGTGGGAAACAAGCACTGAACAGTGGTTTGGTTTGCTCCATCTCACTATGCATGTCGTTTAAGACATGCATCTATTAGCTCTCTCAACTTATGGTAATGCTGCTATTAAGAACGACTCACCTAAGAACTGCTTGTGAGGATCCTATGTGGCCTTGCCTAAGGCCAGTTGGTGAACCTGGCCATTTCTTCACGATTGAACAACAGCTGTCTTGTGTCTGCATGCTGAAAGGATTGAAATGTAGCGTCTGGCTTGTGCCTGGTGTCTGCCTGCCTCAAGGACTGGTCTGCAGCTGTTGCATCATATTTGGTGTTTGCTATAGACTGAACAATTTTTGATCAAGCTTGCCTCCCCAAAACTACTGCTGAACAGGTTTACTTCCCCCATGTCCTAACAACTTTTTCCTACCACTACCTCTGCTGAGTGGTGGGCTAGAGGAGTCGTTGAAGTCTTATTAAAAGTAGGTTGCAAAAAGTTTATGCCTATACATTAGTGTGAGTATATGTATGCACCACATTATAATATCTGTACAGTATCTATGATCAAGATATATCAAAACCCACATAGCTGAAAGAAAAGGATTTGTGTCTTATGTTCACTTCTTAACTGGTTCATCAGGCATCTACGAATTTTTGGGTAATTATTTTGATTAACAACTTCAGTTATTCATAGTGGAGTTTTTGTCCCCAGCCAGAAACAAACGTGACACTCTCTTAGCCCTCCTTTTACTTCCTGGTGTTTGTTTCTTTTCATATTTGTACCCTTCATTGGCATACATGGAGAGATGTTCATGTTGGCTGGGAAATGTGGAATTGACACTTCAGCTGTTAAGAAAATGGTAGCCAACAGGCAGTGTTGTCTTCTGAAAAATAGAGACAAGTAGCTGGATGTGAGACACTGCCATGTCCCTTCACAATAGTCTAACATGGAGTGCTAATATCTGTGCTTTTCCATTTAATTCTATTGGATTTTTTTATTAATAGGCAGACCACTGACCCTAGTGGTCAACATTATACTCATTTTTTATCTGTTAGGTACATCAAAATGATCTCTTAAGAAATGGAAACCTGGCTTTTTCTACTCTCTTATTTTCAGACCTTCAGTTCTTTAAAGATTAATAAAAAGATTACATTTATTCATAAGGCATAAAAGCCTCTGCCTCATGTGCTTTCTTCATATGTAGGCAGATTTTTTTCCATCCAGGAGGCCCAAAACTTTCTCCATTATAACCAACCCTAACTTTTCCATTAAAGTCTGCCTCTATCTTGTGAGCAGGCTGTTTCATTACATTTTTCTTATTACTTCTGCTTATTCTAGCTTTTGATTTTGCTGTAGACTAGGCTTTTGCAGGTAATATGTATATTCTAGGTTTAGTCTAAGTGAAGCATACCTCTTATGGACAGTATCTTGACATGCTCTTCTATCCTATCTGACTTATATATTCCACTTAACTGAAAACCCTTAAAAGCAACATTCTTCTGTATTTCACTTCATATGGTCTTCCTAGTCCTGTGAATTTTCCTTATCGTATAATAGTTTCACAGTAAAAATATGACAATGACAAACTGGTAATTTTTATTTTCTCCTTAAAAGTATGTGTAACAGAGAGAGTCCATACTAATAGTAAAGTGATTATGCTCTGAGGTCACAGGTCTGATTTTGAAACTTGCTCCCACATCTCTAGTTGAATGACCAGGAGAATGTTCTTTAACACCCTAGTTTCTACCTGTATTAACTAGGAATGGCAGCAATACATACTGTACTCGGTTAACTTTTTAAATATATTTAGAACTTCCATGGTCTGTAGGATACACATGTAAATAAACAAATAAATGAATCATGAAATTGATTCCTTTTAGTTGGTTTATTTTACTCTGTAGCCCACGCTACTTTACAACTCATTATGTAGCCCAGTCTCATTTAGCAAAGGCTGGCCTTGATCCTTCTCTTCTTGCCTCTAACTCCAAAGTGTTGGGGTTGCAGATATCTACCACCACAAAAAGCTTCAGGAGTCTTTTGAATTGATTGTCACAAAGGACTTATTAAAGCATGTGCTCAGGTCTATTTACATATCTCAAAATATGGCTGTCTAAATTCTTTTACACTGTTATTGTATTGGAACATAAGTTCCACTCGCACTAAGGAATAAGAACCTTGCAGGTTTATTTTTAGTTTTCACTATCAACTGTAGTATTATGAAGCACCTAGAAACTTTCTTTAGAAACCAACATTTTAAATACTTGGCCAACATACTGTATGACTAGTAGTAGTTTCAGTTATTATGTTTTCTTAATACTCTTTTCACTGCTGAATATGGTTATTTTATTAGGTTGATTATAATATGATTTTGGAGAAGTCTTATAGGTAAGGCCGTCAAGATGTTCTGAGCACTGACACTGTAGAAATTTTACCTGTAGAGGACTTTTCAAGACAAGGTTAATTGTCATCTGTGTGGTGTACTAGTACCTTGCTAGTTTCCATTGCAGTTCAGAGAAACACAAGATCAATGTACCATCAGGGTTATAGATACTCATTATATTTCCACATCCCCAAATACTATTATTTTCTAGAGCACATGAACATTTGAAGTACTCTGAAATCAGTCTAAATTATAATAGGGTGGGAAACACCATTATTTCTTCCAAAAATCTTCAATAGAGTACAGAATCATGATGAGAGACAGAAGGAATACTTCCAAATAAATTTTACTTTAATTGATACAAAATGTTCACATTGTAAATGACCTTCATAAATTAATATAAAATTAATACTGATAATAAATATCAGTATTTATTGGAAAGTGATATAAAATTTACTCATGAAACTCTATAGCTCTTTAGAACAAAGATCAATTTCTAGACACGGTGAAGGGTTTGGTTGGCAGAGGAAAGTGGAATTTAGATTTACCCACCAAAAAAAATTTCTGATAAGTCTATTGAAATGTTTGATCTATCGAGAGCTCTTGGAAATCCTAGTTAGAAGGCAACCAAGTTTAATAAATTGAGTGTGATTTTGTAGCTTTCTATACCAAATGAGATGCTTTGTGAATTGGGAAATGCAGAAAAAAATAGATTGCAGTTAGGTGTATGCAGTCGGAACCTGTTTCAGGTCATCTATTGCCTTCTGTCAACATGAGTAAAATGTACTGGAAAAGCTTGCAATTTCTAGTTTGAGTTCTTCCATGTTTTGTAACACAGATACTCAGAAAACCATATCAGACAAGAGATGCCTTCATCTTGGGAAAGAAAATACTTTCACCAAGATGTTCGCAAATATCCCTTCTTGCTCTGTTTCAAAGTGCTAGCTAGCATCTTTGGTCATTCATTGTTGTCACATGCCTGTGTACGTGCATAAGTGTGTCTTACATTTTTAAAATTTTGCATCTTTATTTTTACTGAATGAGTGTCTTTATTTCTTGTGTATATCAATCATCATCTGTGTTTCTGGTTTTTGTTTGTTTGTTTGTTTGTTTTGTAAAACCATGCATGTCCTTTTGGGTCTGAGTTATCTTACTCAGGATGATATTTTCTAGTTCTATCTATTTGCCTGCAAAATTCATGGTGTCCTCGTTCTCTCTTTTTTATTGGGTATTTTATGTATTTACATTTCAAATGTTATCACCTTTCCTGGATTCCCCCCACTCCTATTCTCCTCCTCCTGCTTCTATGATGGCATTCCCTTACCCTGGAGAATGGAGCCTTCATAGGACCGAGGGCCTCTCCTCCTACTGATGTCAGACAATGTCATCCTCTGCTACATATGTAGCTGAAACCACGGGTCCCTCCACATGTTCTCTATGGTTGGTGGTTTAGTCCCTGGGAACTCTGGGGTGTCTGGTTGGTTGATATTGTTGTTCTTCCTGGGGTTGCAAATCCCTTCAGCTCCTTCAGTCCTTCCTCTAACTACTCTATTGGGGTTCCCATGCTCAGTCTGATGGTTGGCTGCAAGCATTTATGTCTGTATTGGTAAGGCTTTAATAGAGCTTCTCAGGAGATGTCCATATCAGGCTTCTGTAAGCAAGAACTTCTTGACATTCACAATAGTGTCTAGGTTTGGTGGTTGCATATTGAATGGATCCCTAGGTGGGGCAGTCTCTGGATAGTCTTTCCTTTAGTCTCTGTTCCATTCTTTGTCCCTGTATTTCCTTTAGAAAAGAGCCATTCTGGGTTAAAAAATTGGAGATGAGTGGGTGGCCCCATTTCCCAACCAGGAGCATTGCGTGACCTCTGTATATGGTCTCTACACTTGTGGAAGTTAGAAGAGGGGATTGGATTCCCTGATATAGGAATTACATACAGGTATCGATGAGCCACTGTGTGGGCTGAGAATCAAATCTGTGTCCTCTGCAAGAGTAACCAGTATTCTCAACTGCTGAGCTATCTCTCCGGCCCTTAGGTAGCCACGTATATGAGATTTAACAGGCAGAGTTTCTGCCATTCCTAGAAGACAAAATTTCATAGCATACTTCCTGAACCTTAGGTATGGAAGGTTTTTTGATTGTTTGCCTCACTCTCCAGTTCCAGAGTGCCCTCTTCTGACCTCCATAGGCATGGGAGATGTGTGCAATGTACAGACATACATTCAGAAGAAACATCCCCACATATTAAAATAAGCAAGTGTTAGTAAATGCCCAAACTCTGCAGCACTGACTGTTTCATGTTTATTCTGAAGCAACTAAGATAATTCCATCTTGTCCTAGCTTCATTTTGTGTCTGCTTAAATACTGCTTAGCCATCTATCCCATCTCCAGCTGCATCTCTGGTGGAAATTTTGGGGTCACATATGTAAACTATCATATCATCTGAATTAGTGATATTTTGACTTTTTCTTTTCCAATTTGTATGTCTTTGACCTGTTTTGTTGTCTAATTTTTCGACCTAGGATTTTTAATGCTATACTAAATAGGTAGAGAGAGAGAGTGGGTAGCCTTGTCTAGCCCTGATTTTAGTGGTGTTGCTTCAACTTTCTCTCCATTTAGTTTGATGTTGGCTACTGGTTTGCTGAGTGTTGCATATATTATGTTTAGGTATGGACATTGAATTCCACATCTTTCCAAGACTTTTATCATGAAAAGATGTTGAGTTTTGTCAAATGATTTCTCGGCATCTAATGAGAATATCGTGTAATTCTTTTCTTTGAGTTTGTTTACATATTGGATTATGTTGATGGATTTCTGAATATTGAACTATCCCTGTATCACTGGGATCCACTTTACTTGATCCTGGTAAAAGACTGCTTTGTGTTCTTGGATTCAGTTTGTAAGAATTTTATTGAGTATACTTGCATTGATCATCATAAGGGATATAGGTCTGAAGTTATATTTCTTTGTAGGGTCTTTGTGTGGATTAGGTAAAAGAGGAATTGTGGCTTGAATGAATGAATTGGGTGGTTTTCCTTTTGTTTCCTTTTTTTTTATTAACTTGAGTATTTCTTATTTACATTTCGAGTGTTATTCCCTTTCCCAGTTTACAGGCCAACATCCCCCTAAACCCTCCCGCTCCCCTTCTTTATGGGTGTTCCCCTCCCCATCCTTCCCCCATTGCCGCCCTCCCCCCAACAATCTAGTTCATCGGGGGACCTATTCTCAGTTCAGTGGTTTGCTGCTGGCATTCGCCTCTGTATTTGCTGGATTCTGGATGTGTCTCTCAGGAGCGCTCTACATCCGGCTCCTGTCGGTCTGCACTTCTTTGCTTCATCCATCTTGTCTAATTGGTGGCTGTATATGTATGGGCCACATGTGGGGCAGGCTCTGAATGGGTGTTCCTTCTGCCTCTGTTCTAAACTTTGCTTCCCTATTCCCTGCCAAGGGTATTCTTATTCCCCTTTTAAAGAAGGAGTGAAGCATTCACATTTTGATCATCCATCTTGAGTTTCATTTGTTCTAGGCATCTAGGGTAATTCAAGCATTTGGGCTAATAGCCACTTATCAATGAGTGCATACCATGTGTGTTTTTCTGTGATTGGGTTACCTCACTCAGGATGATATTTTCCAGTTCCAACCATTTGCCTACGAATTTCATAAAGTCATTGTTTTTGATAGCTGAGTAATATTCCATTGTGTAGATGTACCACATTTTCTGTATCCATTCCTCTGTTGAAGGGCATCTGGGTTCTTTCCAGCTTCTGGCTATTATAAATAAGGCTGCGATGAACATAGTGGAGCATGTGTCTTTTTTATATGTTGGGGCATCTTTTGGGTATATGCCCAAGAGAGGTATAGCTGGATCCTCAGGCAGTTCAATGTCTGATTTTTTGAGGAACCTCCAGACTGATTTCCAGAATGGTTATACCAGTCTGCAATCCCACCAACAATGGAGGAGTGATCCTTTTTCTCCACATGCTCGCCAGCATTTGTTGTCACCTGAGTTTTTGATCTAAGCCATTCTCACTGTTGTGAGGTGAAATCTAGGGTTGTTTTGATTTGCATTTCCCTTATGACTAAAGATGTTGAACATTTCTTTAGGTGTTTCTCAGTCATTCGGAATTCCTCAGCTGTGAATTCTTTGTTTAGCTCTGAACCTTATTTTTAATAGGGTTATTTGTCTCCCTGCGGTCTAACTTCTTGAGTTCTTTGTATATTTTGGATATACGGCCTCTATCTGTTGAAGGATTGATACAGATCTTTTCCCAATGTGTTGGTTGCTGTTTTGTCCTAACCAGAGTGTCCTTTGCTTACAGAAGCTTTGCAGTTTTATAAGATCCCATTTGTCGATTCTTGATCTTAGAGCATAAGCCATTGGTGTTTTGTTCAGGAAATTTTTTCCAGTGCTCATGTGTTCGAGATGCTGCCCTAGTTTTTCTTCTATTAGTTTGAGTGTATCTGGTTGATGTGGAGCTCCTTGATCCACTTGGACTTAAGCTTTGTACAGGGTGATAAGCATAGATCGATCTGCATTCTTCTACATGTTGACCTCCAGTCGTACCAGCACCATTTGCTGAAAATGCTCTCTTTTTTAATTTGATGGTTTTGTCTCCTTTTTCAAAAATCAAGTGCCCATAGGTAAGTGGGTTCATTTCTGGGTCTTCAATTCTATTCCATTTGTCTATCTGTCTGTCTCTGTACCAATACCAGGCAGTTTTTATCACTATTGCTCTGTAATACTGCTTGAGTTCAGGGATAGTGATTCCCCCTGAAGTCCTTTTATTGTTGAGGATAGTTTTAGCTATCCTGGGTTTTTTGTTATTCCAGATGAATTTGCAAATTGTTCTGTCTAACTCTTTGAAGAAATGGATTGGTATTTTGATGGGGATTGCATTGAATCTGTAGATCGCTTTTGGTAAAATGGCCATTTTTACTATATTAATCCTGCCAATCCATGAGCATGGAAGATCTTTCCATCTTCTGAGGTCTTCTTCAATTTCCTTCTTCAGTGTCTTGAAGTTCTTATTGTACAAATCTTTTACTTGTTGGGTTAAAGTCACACCGAGGTACTTTATATTATTTGGGTCTATTATGAAGGGTGTCGTTTTCCTAATTTCTTTCTCGCCCTTTTTTCTTTTCTGTAGAGGAAGGCTACTGATTTATCTGTGTTAATTTTATACCCAGCCACTTGGCTGAAGTTGTTTATCAGCTTTAGTAGTTCTCTGGTGGAACTTTTGGGATCACTTAAATATACTAGCATATCATCTGCAAATACTGATATTTTGACTTCTTCTTTTCCGATCTGTATCCCTTTGACCTCCTTTTGTTGTCTGATTGCTCTGGCTAGAACTTCAAGCACTATATTGAATAGGTAGGGAGAGAGTGGGCAGCCTTGTCTAGTCCCTGATTTTAGTGGGATTGCTTCAAGTTTAATGTTAGCAACTGGTTTGCAGTATATGGCTTTTACTATGTTTAGGTATGGGCCTTCAATTCCTATTCTTTCCAGGACTTTTATGATGAAGGGGTGTTGAATTTTGTCAAATGCTTTCTCAGCATCTAATGAAATGATCATGTGGTTTTTTTCTTTGTTTGTTTATATAATGGATCACGTTGAATGTTTTCCATATATTAAACCATCCCTGCATGCCTGGGATGAAGCCTACTTGGTCATGGTGGATGATTGTTTTGATGTGCTCTTGGATTCGGTTTGCCAGAATTATATTGAGTATTTTTGCGTCGATATTCATAAGGGAAATTAGTCTGAAGTTCTCTTTCTTAGTTGGGTCTTTGTGTGGTTTAGCTATAAGAGTAATTGTGGCTTCATAGAAGGAATTCGGTAGTGCTCCATCTGTTTTAATTTTGTGGAATAGTTTGGATAATATTGGTATGAGGTCTTATATGAAGGTCTGATAGAATTCTGCACTAAACCCATCTGTACCTGGGCTCTTTTGGGTTGGGAGACCTTTAATGACTGCTTCTATTTCCTTAGGAGTTATGGGGTTGTTTAACTGGTTTATCTGTTCCTGATTTAACTTCGGTACCTGGTATCTGTCTAGGAAATTGTCCATTTCTGCAGATTTTCAAGTTTTGTTGAATATAGGCTTTTATAGTAAGATCTGATGAATTTTTGAATTTCCTCCGAATCGGTTGTTATGTCTCCCTTTTCATTTCTGATTTTGTTAATTGGGACACACTCTCTGTGTCCTCTCGTTAGTCTGGCTAAGGGTTTATCTATCCTGTTGATTTTCTCAAAGAACCAACTTTTGGTTCTGTTGATTCTTTCTATGGTCCTTTTTGTTTCTACTTGGTTGATTTCAGCTCTGAGTTTGATTATTTCCTGCCTTCTACTCCTCTTGGGCATATTTGCTTCTTTTTGTTCTAGAGCTTTTAGGTGTGCTGTCAAGCTGGTGACATATGCTCTTTCCTGTTTCTTGCTGCAGGCACTCAGCCCTATGAGCTTTCCTCTTAGCACAGCTTTCATTGTGTCCCATAAGTTTGGGTATGTTGTACCTTCATTTTCATTAAATTCTAAAAAGTTTTTAATTTCTTTCTTTATTTCTTCCTTGACCAGGTTATCATTGAGTAGAGCATTGTTCAATTTCCACGTATATGTGGGCATTCTTCCCTTATTGTTATTGAAGACCAGCTTTAGGCCGTGGTGGTCTGATAGCATGCATGCAATTTTTTCTATCTTTCTGTACCTGTTGAGGCCCGTTTTTTGACCAATTATATGGTCAATTTTGGAGAAAGTACCATGAGGAGCTGAGAAGAAGGTATATCCTTTTGCTTTAGGATAGAATGTTCTATAAATATCTGTTAAGTCCATTTGGTTCATGACTTCTCTTAGTCTGTCTACGTCTCTGTTTAATTTCTGTTTCCATGACCTGTCCATTGATGAGAGTGGGGTGTTGAAATCTCCTACTATTATTGTGTGAGGTGCAATGTGTGTTTTGAGCTTTAGTAAGGTTTCTTTTACGTATGTAGGTGCCCTTGTATTTGGGGCATCGATATTAGGCATTGAGAGTTCATCTTGGTGGATTTTTCCTTTGATGAATATGAAGTGTCCTTCCTTATCTTTTTTAATGACTTTTAGTTGAAAATTGATTTTATCTGATATTAGAATGGCTACTCCAGCTTGTTTCTTCCGACTCTTTGCTTGGAATGCTTTTTCAGCCTTTCACTCTGAGGTAGTGTCTGTCTTCGTCTTTGAGGTGTGTTTCCTGTAGGCAGCTGAATGCAGGGTCCTCGTTGCATATTCAGTTTGTTAATCTTTGTCTTTTTACTGGGGAGTAGAGTCCATTGATTTTGAAAGATATTAAGGAATAGTGATTATTGCTTCCTGTTATATTCATATTTGGATATGAGGTTATGTTTGTGTGCTTTTCTTCTCTTTGTTTTGTTGCCAAGACGATTAGTTTCTTACTTCTTCTAGGGTATAGCTTGCCTCCTTATGTTGGGCTTTACCATTTATTATCCTTTGTAGTGCTGCATTTGTAGAAAGATATTGTGTAAATTTGGTTTTGTCATGGAATATCTTGGTTTCTCCATCTATGTTAATTGAGAGTTTTGCTGGATACAGTAACCTGGCCTGGCATTTGTGTTCTCTTAGGGTCTGTATGACATCTGTCCAGGATCTTCTGGCTTTCATAGTCTCTGGCGAAAAATCTGGTGTGATTCTGATAGGTCTGCCTTTATATGTTACTTGACCTTTTTCCCTTACTGCTTTTAATATTCTTTCTTTATTTTTTGCGTTCAGTGTTTTGACTATTATGTGATGGGAGGTGTTTCTTTTCTGGTCCAATCTATTTGGAGTTCTGTAGGCTTCTTGTATGCTTATTGGTATCTCTTTCTTTAGGTTATGGAAGTTTTCTTCTATGATTTTGTTGAAGATATCTACTGGTCCTTTGAGCTGGGAGTCTTCACTCTCTTCTATACCTATTATCCTTAGGTTTGATCTTCTCAATTAGTGCTGGATTTCATGTATGTTTTGGACCAGTAGCTTTTTCTGCTTTACATTATCTTTGACAGTTGAGTCGATGATTTCTATGGAATCTTCTGCTCTTGAGATTCTCTCTTCTATGTCTTGTATTATGTTGGTGAAGGTTGTATCTTTGGCTCCTTGTCTCTTCTTTTGGTTTTCTATGTCCAGGGTTGTTTCCATGTGTTCTTTTTTGATTGCCTCTATTTCCATTTTTAATTCCTTTAACTGTTTGATTGTGTTTTCCTGGAATTCTTTCAGGGATTTTTGTGATTCCTCTTTGTAGGCTTCTACTTGTTTATTTATGTTTTCCTGTGTTTCTCTAAGGGAATGCTTCACATCTTTCTTGAAGTCCTCCAGCATCATGATCAAGTATGATTTTGAAACTATATCTTGCTTTCCTGGTGTGTTTGGATATTCCGTGTTTGCTTTGGTGGGAGAATTGGGCTCCGATGATGCCATGTAGTCTTGGTTTCTGTTGCTTGGATTCCTGTGTTTGCCTCTAGCCATCAGATTATCTCTAGTGTTACTTTGTTCTTCTATTTCTGTCAGTGGCTAGACTGTCCTATAAGCCTGTGTGTCAGGGGTGCTGTAGATCTGCTTTCCTGTTTTCTTTCAGTCAGTTATGGGAACAGAGTGTTCTGCTTTCGGGCGTGTAGTTTTTCCTCTCTACAGGTCTTCAGCTTTTCCTGTGGGACTGTTTCTTGGGTTCACCAGGCAGGTGGCTTGGAGCAGGAAGGTTTGTCTTACCTGTGGTCCTGAGGCTCAAGTTTGCTCGTGGGGTGCTACCTAGGAGCTCTCTGTGGGGGCAGTAACCAGTAAGATCTGCTCGCCCTTTCCGGAAGCTTCCATGCACCATGGTTCCAGATGGGCTTTGGTGATTTTCTCTGGAATCAGTAATGTGGGCAGAGTGCAGTCTCTTCTGGTTTCCCAGGCGTGTCTGCCTCTCTGAAGGTTTAGCTCTCCCTCCCACGGGATTTGGGTGCAGAGAAATGTTTATCTGGTTGGTCGCTTCAGGTTCCTGTGGTGTCTCAGATGCAGGGTACCTGCTGCTGCTGTGCCCTTATCCAAGGGAACCCAGAGGCCGTATACAGTTTCCTCTTGGGCCAGGGATGTGGGCAGGGGTGGGCAGAGTTGGTGGTCTCTTCTGCTCTGCTGTCTCAGGAGTGCCCACCTGTCCAGGCGGTAAGGTCTCTCTCCCACGGGGTTTGGGAGCAGAGAGCTGGTGTGGGCAGGGATCCGTGGGTTTGGGAATCCTGCTCTTTCCTTTTGTTTCTGTTTTGTGGAATAGTTTGAAGAGTATTGATAGTAGGTCTTCTTTGAAAGTCTGATTGAATTCAGCATTAAACATAGCTGGTCCTGGGCAATTTTTGCTTGGGAGACTTTTAATGTCTTCTTCTATTTCTTTAGGGGCTATGGGACTGTTTAGATGGTTTATCTGAGCCTGATTTAATTTTGTTTTCTTGTATCTGCCTAGAAAATTGTCCATTTACTCCAGATTTTCCAGTTTTGTTGAGTATAGGCTTTTGAAGTAGGATCTGATAATTTTTTGAATTTTCTCAGTTCATATTGTTATGTCTCCCTTTCTTTTCTGATTGTGTTAATTTGGATACTGTCTCTGTGCCCTCTGGTTAGTCTGGCTAAGGGTTTCCAGAACCCACATGGTATCTTTCAACCACCAGTAACTCCATTTCCAGGAGATCTGATGCCCTCCTCTCACCTCCAAGGCATGCATTTACTATACAGACATGCATCCTAATAAATATTTCTTTAACATAAAATAGAAAAATAAAATAAAATAAAAATATCAGAAAAGGTAGATGTGATGCCACATGTTTTCTAATGCTGAGTATCTAGCCTACTTCCACTATATGACCTGTGCAAGTTCTAATACAGTTTTTTCCCTTAAGAATCTTTCTTAGAAAATAATTTCTAACAGATATCGTTTTTCAATTCTTATTTCTACAGTTTAATTATTCAAGTACTGTTAAAATTTGACTACTGTTGCAGTAAAGACATCCTAAAGGCCATTTGTTCAATGCTTGTTCACCAGCCTGTTGCACTTCAAGGATAAGGTAGAACCTTAAAAATATGAGTCAAGTGATAGAAAGTTAGGTTCTGTGTGTGAGCTCTCAAGGGAACTCTGCAATACAAGCCCTTCTCTTCCTTTTGTTCTGTGGCTACCAGAAGGTGAAGAGTTTATTCCACACATAAGTTTTCATGTGCTGCCTGGCCACATGAACTGATACAGAGCCAAACCACCAGGGAAAGAAATGTCTGAGACCTTGAGACAAAATTAGCTGCTCCTTTGTATAAGCTGATTGTCCTAGGTGTTTTTGTTAAAGCAGTGGAAATCTGAGTAACATCTTAGTGAGAGGGAGGAATATGTAAGCCAAAGAAGCTGGGGCAGAGAAATAGGCACTCAATTTTTTTTTATCTGTGTATAACAGAAAATTGTCAGATTGGTTTGAAGTAGTGGGCACTGCAGGTCAGGGAGCCATGATTTCTCCCATCTAAGCCTTAGGAAGTTGTCTTTAATAGCTCATTATTCCATTGCTCTGAAAATTGCTTACAATGATTCTATAAAGCCTTGTTGACTTGCAATTGTTTGGTCTAGTGACTGACTTTCAAATGGTTCTCCTTTATTTGATATAATTTCACTTAAAATATTGCCACTGCAATCCATTATGAAGCAAAAATATGAAAAAGAGTGAGATAGCTATGGATTCAAATTATATGTGAGACTAAGATTGTTTTGTTCTTTGGGGTTATTTGGAAACATAATTTTAGCTCAAATCAGACTGCTTGTATTTTAAGTAATACAGCAACTTAAAAGATCAGGACTTTAGTGTCTGCTTTATAGGCAACCAATATGCAGTAACCGTTATTGTTAAATTAAGGACTCTGTCTACCTGACTGTACTTTAAAGATCTTTTAAAATTTATCCTCAGAGGCTAACAGATTATTAGGAGAGCCTGAGTTTCCATAAGTAGCACAGAAAATTCTCTAAATATTCTTTCTATTAAATAATCAGTGAACAACAAAATTTAAAAAGAACTAATAAAGAGGCTATTTTCGAAGCTTTAATATACATACACACAAAGAGTACAACATTAGATTTTGTTAGGACCATCCCATGGACTTGCTCAGCACTTATTCCTTCTCTTATTTCACTGTAAAAGCATCATGGTAGTGCAAAAACAGTCCCTGCAAAGTCACATAGCTTAAAATATTCCATTCTTGCTGCATGGTAATTTTATATAGAATTATGGCAATTCACAGGTCTAGTTCACAATCTTTCTCCTAATCACTTGCCAACCCTTTCCCATATTGTTGAATCATTTTTCCATGTGTATGTGGTATGCATACATATCTGCATGTGTAAATGTGTGTGTATATATGTGGATGCACATGGAGGCTAGAGGTTGACATGGTACCTGGATGGCTCCCCATTTAATACATGGAGAATCCGGTCTCTCACTTGAACCCAGAGCTCGTGATTCACTTGGTCTAACTTGTCAGCTTGCTCAGAGTTTCCCTTAGATGTCTAGCCAAGTGCTGGGATCACGGACTGTCATACTTGTTTTACATTTAAATGGATGTTGGGACTACAGCTCTTTTCCTCCCTGTCTTGAAGAAAGTGTTTTCCCTCTTCAGTTAGCTCTTCAGTGTTGTATAATCTTTTTGAATAAAATTTTAAGTAATATTTAATATTAAATTGAATGAAAAGAGTTTATCAAAATATTTGGCTACAAATATGAATATTTAGTTTTTATGCAGTAGTATAGTAAATATCAATGAAAGTAGCAATTTTGTTTTTGTTTCTCTAGGATATACACTGATAATTTGAAAGACTTATATTCAAGAAAGAGGGCTTTTAATAGATCACAATATGCACAAATTTTTTTTATTAACTTGAGTATTTCTTATATACATTTCGAGTGTTATTCCCTTTCCTGGTTTCCGGGCAAACATCCCCCTCCCCCCTCCCCTTCCTTATGGGTGTTCCCCTCCCAAACCTCCCCCCATTGCCGCCCTCCCCCCCACAGTCTAGTTCACTGGGGGTTCAGTCTTAGCAGGACCCAGGGCTTCCCCTTCCACTGGTGCTCTTACTAGGATATTCATTGCTACCTATGAGGTCAGAGTCCAGGGTCAGTCCATGTATGGTCTTTAGGTAGTGGCTTAGTCCCTGGAAGCTCTGGTTGCTTGACATTGTTGTACATATGGGGTCTCGAGCCCCTTCAAGCTCTTCCAGTTCTTTCTCTGATTCCTTCAACGGGGGTCCTATTCTCAGTTCAGTGGTTTGCTGCTGGCATTCGCCTCTGTATTTGCTATATTCTGGCTGTGTCTCTCAGGAGCGATCTACATCTGGCTCCTGTTGGTCTGCACTTCTTTGCTTCATCCATCTTGTCTAATTGGGTGGCTGTATATGTATGGGCCACATGTGGGGCAGGCTCTGAATGGGTGTTCCTTCAGTCTCTGTTTTAATCTTTGCCTCTCCCTTCCCTGCCAAGGGTATTCTTTTTCCTCATTTAAAGAAGGAGTGAAGCATTCACATTTTGATCATCCGTCTTGAGTTTCGTTTGTTCTAGGGATCTAAGGTAATTCAAGCATTTGGGCTAATAGCCACTTATCAATGAGTGCATACCATGTATGTCTTTCTGTGGTTGGGTTAGCTCACTCAGGATGATATTTTCCAGTTCCAACCATTTGCCTACGAATTTCATAAAGCTGTTGTTTTTGATAGCTGAGTAATATTCCATTGTGTAGATGTACCACATTTTCTGTATCCATTCCTCTGTTGAAGGGCATCTGGGTTCTTTCCAGCTTCTGGCTATTATAAATAAGGCTGCGATGAACATAGTGGAGCACGTGTCTCTTTTATATGTTGAGGCATCTTTTGGGTATATGCCCAAGAAAGGTATAGCTGGATCCTCAGGCAGTTCAATGTCCAATTTTCTGAGGAACCTCCAGACTGATTTCCAGAATGGTTTTACCAGTCTGCAATCCCACCAACAATGGAGGAGTGTTCCTCTTTCTCCACATCCTCGCCAGCATCTGCTGTCACCTGAGTTTTTGATCTTAGCCATTCTCACTGGTGTGAGGTGAAATCTCAGGGTTGTTTTGATTTGCATTTCCCTTATGACTAAAGATGTTGAACATTTCTTTAGGTGTTTCTCAGCCATTCAGCATTCCTCAGCTGTGAATTCTTTGTTTAGCTCTGAACCCCATTTTTTAATAGGGTTATTTGTTTCCCTGCGGTCTAACTTCTTGAGTTCTTTGTATATTTTGGATATAAGGCCTCTATCTGTTGTAGGATTGGTAAATGTCTTTTCCCAATCTGTTGGTTGCCGTTTTGTCCTAACCACAGTGTCCTTTGCCTTACAGAAGCTTTGCAGTTTTATGAGATCCCATTTGTCGATTCTTGATCTTAGAGCGTAAGCCATTGGTGTTTTGTTCATGAAATTTTTTCCAGTGCCCATGTGTTTCAGATGCTTCCCTAGTTTTTCTTCTATTAGTTTGAGTGTGTTTGGTTTGATGTGGAGGTCCTTGATCCACTTGGACTTAAGCTTTGTACAGGAATATGCACAAATTTGAAAACACTGCAAAATTAAAATACCATAGCTGTGTACACCAAGTTTACTATAAAAGTATTAACACTGACAATATTTTTCTTTTCTTTCTTTTTGGAACATGGTGATGATTTTATACAGAATCATCATAATTCACAGGTCTGGTTCACAATCTTGCTCCTAATCATTTGGCAAATCCTTTTCCCTATTGTTACATCATTTTTTCCTTATTCTTTGTGAGTGTCTCATCATACACCCCAATCTCCCTCATCTACTCTCCTGCAATATACTCCCTCTGCCCTTGCAACTTCTATCCACCAAATAAACACACACACACACACACACACACACACACACACACACACACACACAGAGAGAGAGAGAGAGAGAGAGAGAGAGAGAGAGAGAGAGAGAGAGAGAGAGAGAGAATAAGCCAAAAAACATAGAAAATATCTCATTGTGGAAGCTACAGTATGTCACAGTGTGTTCCACAGTGTACCCCTCTGTCTATACATCTTCACTTGTAAATTTTCATTGCAGTGAGTAATTGATTTGGTTCAAGGCCTCTGACTTCTATGGGACTATAAATATTGGAAGCTCACTAGGACTCCTCCTGTTAATTCTGTTCTTGCCCTGTGTCATGGGGGTATTGCAATTTTAGATCAGCAGGACTGACCCTTTCATCCACTCTAATCATTCACTCATGATGCAGATTTTGCGTTGAACCAACTCAAATCCCTGGATCTGGGCCTGAGTGGCAATTGAACTGGTCAGCCCATTGGCTCTCTTGCATCCACACCTGAGTGTGAACGCTGCAGCACTAGTCTAGCTAGGAACCCAATGACACCATTAGCAGGAAGCAGAGTCAGCTCTCCTTCTTTTATGTCCTCCAGGATGGCTCACTTGCTCTCACACCTCCAGAACTAACTCCACTGTGCTGCTCAGTCAAGGTGCAGGGCCACTCTTTCAAGTCCTGCAGCCAACTAGAGGCTGGTACAACTCTTCTGCTTTCATACCTTCAGGACTGGTTCACCCGTGACTTAGCCACCAGGACTAGCTCCCTTGTGCTGCCTCTGTGTGGTGCAGGCATGCTCCTGTCAGTGCTATAGCCAGTGAGACATAGGGATAGCTCTCCTGTTCTCAAGACCTCAGGGCCAGCTCTTACTACCCCTGCAGGTGACAAAGAGCAAGGACATCTGTTCTACCTCATGGAATAGGAGTGACAGGGCTATTGTTCCCATGATGTTACATTTGGGCCTGGCCCTCCTGTGCTGGCTCCATCAGGGCCAACCCTACTGTGCTGTCAAGGAGATGTATAGAGCCCAACTCTCCTGAATGCTGCAGCCCAATATGGGCAGGAACAGCTCTTCCACTCTCATGACTCCATGACCGGCTTTTCTGACTGCCAAAGATGGTAAGAGTGTGAAAGTCAGAGGAGGGAATCACCAGTTCACTCATGCTATCCCACAGCAGATGAGGTGGGATCACTCCTCTGACACTCATGCCTTTGGAGTTGGCTAACCAGTACCCCAGCTACCAGAGTCAGCTCGCCCGTGGTGGCCAGACAAGACTCCTGATTTCTGCCACAGGTGAGGTGATGGGGATAGCTCTCCAGATTATCCATCCAGTAAGGGGCAGGGCTAGTTATACAAACACTCTGGACATCCACATGGTCCCTGGCAGCTGCCCAAACTAGGGACATTGCCATATTTCTAGTGGTATCATGATGTTCACGGACATCAGCACTGACCTCTGCAACTGCATAGTCACAGACACAGACATGGGCCTCTGGGTGACCTCTACTCCGGTGGAGGGATGAGATGGCTAGGGGGCCTCTAGGTGTTTATATCTCACCCATGTGGCTTGGTGGTGGGTGGGTGCATCTAAAAACATCTTCCCCTCCTGTACTAAGCTACCTGGTGGTAGGCAGGGCTTATGTGTCTTCCTCCTCTTGTGCCGCCCTTGGTGGCCTATGGTTTTGTAAAAAGCATTTTTTGTCAAATTTATTAAATATAAAATAGTATCTCATTGTTTTAATTCACATGATATAACTAGGAGAGTTGAATATATTTTTGTGTATTTCTTACATACCTGATATTTTCTCCTGTGAGTTAAATGTTCTTGCTTTGATTTATTTATCAGATACTTAAACCTGTTACTTTCTTTTTTTTTTTTCCTTTTTTTTTTTTTTTTTTTTATTAACTTGAGTATTTCTTATATACATTAGGAGTGTTATTCCCTTTCCCGGTTTCCGGGCAAACATCCCGCTCCCCCCTCCCCTTCCTTATGGGTGTTCCCCTCCCAACCCTCCCCCCATTGCCGCCCTCCCCCCATAGACTAGTTCACTGGGGGTTCAGTCTTAGCAGGACCCAGGGCTTCCCCTTCGACTGGTGCTCTTACTAGGATATTCATTGCTACCTATGGGGTCAGAGTCCAGGGTCAGTCCATGTATAGTCTTTAGGTAGTGGCTTAGTCCCTGGAAGCTCTGGTTGCTTGGCATTGTTGTACTTTTGGGGTCTCGAGCCCCTTCAAGCTCTTCCAGTTCTTTCTCTGATTCCTTCAATAGGGGACCTATTCTCAGTTCAGTGGTTTGCTGCTGGCATTCGCCTCTATATTTGCTGTATTCTGGCTGTGTCTCTCAGGAGCGATCTACATCCGGCTCCTGTCGGTCTGCACTTCTTTGCTTCATCCATCTTGTCTAATTGGGTGGCTGTATATGTATGGGCCACATGTGGGGCAGGCTCTGAATGGGTGTTCCTTCAGTCTCTGTTTTAATCTTTGCCTCTCCCTTCCCTGCCAAGGGTATTCTTTTTCCTCATTTAAAGAAGGAGTGAAGCATTCACATTTTGATCATCCGTCTTGAGTTTCGTTTGTTCTAGGGATCTAGGGTAATTCAAGCATTTGGGCTAATAGCCACTTATCAATGAGTGCATACCATGTATGTCTTTCTGTGATTGGGTTAGCTCACTCAGGATGATACTTTCCAGTTCCAACCATTTGCCTACGAATTTCATAAACTCGTTGTTTTTGATAGCTGAGTAATATTCCATTGTGTAGATGTACCACATTTTCTGTATCCATTCCTCTGTTGAAGGGCATCTGGGTTCTTTCCAGCTTCTGGCTATTATAAATAAGGCTGCGATGAACATAGTGGAGCACGTGTCTCTTTTATATGTTGAGGCATCTTTTGGGTATATGCCCAAGAGAGGTATAGCTGGATCATCAGGCAGTTCAATGTCCAATTTTCTGAGGAACCTCCAGACTGATTTCCAGAATGGTTTTACCAGTCTGCAATCCCACCAACAATGGAGGAATGTTCCTCTTTCTCCACATCCTCGCCAGCATCTGCTGTCACCTGAGTTTTTGATCTTAGCCAATCGCACTGGTGTGAGGTGAAATCTCAGGGTTGTTTTGATTTGCATTTCCCTTATGACTAAAGATGTTGAACATTTCTTTAGGTGTTTCTCAGCCATTCGGCATTCCTCAGCTGTGAATTCTTTGTTTAGCTCTGAACCCCATTTTTTAATAGGGTTATTTGTTTCCCTGCGGTCTAACTTCTTGAGTTCTTTGTATATTTTGGAAATAAGGCCTCTATCTGTTGTAGGATTGGTAAAGATCTTTTCCCAATCTGTTGGTTGCCGTTTTGTCCTAACCACAGTGTCCTTTGCCTTACAGAAGCTTTGCAGTTTTATGAGATCCCATTTGTCGATTCTTGATCTTAGAGCATAAGCCATTGGTGTTTTGTTCAGGAAATTTTTTCCAGTGCCCATGTGTTCCAGATGCTTCCCTAGTTTTTCTTCTATTAGTTTGAGTGTGTCTGGTTTGATGTGGAGGTCCTTGATCCACTTGGACTTAAGCTTTGTACAGGGTGATAAGGATGGATCGATCTGCATTCTTCTACATGTTGCCCTCCAGTTGAACCAGCACCATTTGCTGAAAATGCTATCTTTTTTCCATTGGATGGTTTTGGCTCCTTTGTCAAAAATCAAGTGCCCATAGGTGTGTGGGTTCATTTCTGGGTCTTCAATTCTATTCCATTGGTCTATCTGTCTGTCTCTGTACCAATACCATGCAGTTTTTATCACTATTGCTCTGTAATACTGCTTGAGTTCAGGGATAGTGATTCCCCCTGAAGTCCTTTTATTGTTGAGGATAGCTTTAGCTATCCTGGGTTTTTTGTTATTCCAGATGAATTTGCAAATTGTTCTGTCTAACTCTTTGAAGAATTGGATTGGTATTTTGATGGGGATTGCATTGAATCTGTAGATTGCTTTTGGTAAAATGGCCATTTTTACCATATTAATCCTGCCAATCCATGAGCATGGGAGATCTTTCCATCTTCTGAGGTCTTCTTCAATTTCTTTCCTCAGTGTCTTGAAGTTCTTATTGTACAGATCTTTTACTTGCTTGGTTAAAGTCACACCGAGGTACTTTATATTATTTGGGTCTATTATGAAGGGTGTCGTTTCCCTAATTTCTTTCTCGGCTTGTTTCTCTTTTGTATAGAGGAAGGCAACTGATTTATTTGAGTTAATTTTATACCCAGCCACTTTGCTGAAGTTGTTTATCAGCTTTAGTAGTTCTCTGGTGGAACTTTTGGGATCACTTAAATATACTATCATGTCATCTGCAAATAGTGATATTTTGACCTCTTCTTTTCCGATCTGTATCCCTTTGATCTCCTTTTGTTGTCTGATTGCTCTGGCTAGAACTTCAAGAACTATATTGAATAAGTAGGGAGAGAGTGGGCAGCCTTGTCTAGTCCCTGATTTTAGTGGGATTGCTTCAAGTTTCTCTCCATTTAGTTTAATGTTAGCAACTGGTTTGCTGTATATGGCTTTTACTATGTTTAGGTATGGGCCTTGAATTCCTATTCTTTCCAGGACTTTTATCATGAAGGGGTGTTGAATTTTGTCAAATGCTTTCTCAGCATCTAATGAAATGATCATGTGGTTCTGTTCTTTCAGTTTGTTTATATAATGGATCACGTTGATGGTTTTCCGTATATTAAACCATCCCTGCATGCCTGGGATGAAGCCTACTTGATCATGGTGGATGATTGTTTTGATGTGCTCTTGAATTCGGTTTGCCAGAATTTTATTGAGTATTTTTGCGTCGATATTCATAAGGGAAATTGGTCTGAAGTTCTCTTTCTTTGTTGTGTCTTTGTGTGGTTTAGGTATAAGAGTAATTGTGGCTTCATAGAAGGAATTCGGTAGGGCTCCATCTGTTTCAATTTTGTGGAATAGTTTGGATAATATTGGTATGAGGTCTTCTATGAAGGTTTGATAGAATTCTGCACTAAACCCGTCTGGACCTGGGCTCTTTTTGGTTGGGAGACCTTTAATAACTGCTTCTATTTCCTTAGGAGTTATGGGGTTGTTTAACTGGTTTATCTGTTCCTGATTTAACTTCGATACCTGGTATCTGTCTAGGAAATTGTCCATTTCCTGAAGATTTTCAAATTTTGTTGAATATAGGTTTTTATAGTAAGATCTGATGATTTTTTGAATTTCCTCCGAATCTGTAGTTATGTCTCCCTTTTCATTTCTGATTTTGTTAATTTGGACACACTCTCTGTGTCCTCTCGTTAGTCTGGCTAAGGGTTTATCTATCTTGTTGATTTTCTCAAAGAACCAACTTTTGGTTCTGTTGTTTCTTTCTATGGTCCTTTTTGTTTCTACTTGGTTGATTTCAGCTCTGAGTTTGATTATTTCCTGCCTTCTACTCCTCCTGGGTGTATTTGCTTCTTTTTGTTCTAGAGCTTTTAGGTGTGCTGTCAAGCTGCTGACATATGCTCTTTCCTGTTTCTTTCTGCAGGCACTCAGCGCTATGAGTTTTCCTCTTAGCACAGCTTTCATTGTGTCCCATAAGTTTGAGTATGTTGTATCTTCATTTTCATTAAATTCTAAAAAGTTTTTAATTTCTTTCTTTATTTCTTCCTTGACCAGGTTATCATTGAGTAGAGCATTGTTCAATTTCCACGTATATGTGGGCATTCTTCCCTTATTGTTATTGAAGACCAGTTTTAGGCCGTGGTGGTCTGATAGCACGCATGGGATTATATCTATCTTTCTGTACCTGTTGAGGCCCGTTTTTTGACCAATTATATGGTCAATTTTGGAGAAAGTACCATGAGGAGCTGAGAAGAAGGTATATCCTTTTGCTTTAGGATAGAATGTTCTATAAATATCCGTTAAGTCCATTTGGCTCATGACATCACTGTTTAATTTCTGTTTCCATGATCTGTCCATTCATGAGAGTGGGGTGTTGAAATCTCCCACTATTATTGTGTGAGGTGCAATGTGTGTTTTGAGCTTTAGTAAGGTTTCTTTTACATAAGTAGGTGCCCTTGTATTTGGGGCATAGATATTTAGGATTGAGAGTTCATCTTGGTTGATTTTTCCTTTGATGAATATGAAGTGTCCTTCCTTATCTTTTTTGATGACTTTTAGTTGGAAATTGATTTTATTTGATATTAGAATGGCTACTCCAGCTTGCTTCTTCTGATCATTTGCTTGGAAAGTTGTTTTCCAGCCTTTCACTCTGAGGTAGTGTCTGTCTTTGTCTCTGAGGTGTGTTTCCTGTAGGCAGCAGAATGCAGGGTCCTCGTTGCGTATCCAGTTTGTTAATCTATGTCTTTTTATTGGGGAGTTGAGGCCATTGATATTGAGAGATATTAAGGAATAGTGATTATTGCTTCCCGTTATATTCATATTTGATGTGAGGTTATGTTTGTGTGCTTTCATTCTCTTTGTTTTGTTGCCAAGACGATTAGTTTCTTGCTTCTTCTAGGGTATAGCTTGCCTCCTTATGTTGGGCTTTACCATTTATTATCCTTTGTAGTGCTGGATTTGTAGAAAGATATTGTGTAAATTTGGTTTTGTCATGGAATATCTTGGTTTCTCCATCAATGTTAATTGAGAGTTTTGCTGGATACAGTAATCTGGGCTGGCATTTGTGTTCTCTTAGGGTCTGTATAACATCAGTCCAGGATCTTCTGGCCTTCATAGTTTCTGGCGAGAAGTCTGGTGTGATTCTGATAGGTCTCCCTTTATATGTTACTTGACCTTTTTCCCTTACTGCTTTTAATATTCTTTCTTTATTTTGTGCGTTTGGTGTTTTGACAATTATGTGACGGGAGGTGTTTCTTTTCTGGTCCAATCTATTTGGAGTTCTGTAGGCTTCCTGTATGTCTATGGGTATCTCTTTTTTTAGGTTAGGGAAGTTTTCTTCTATGATTTTGTTGAAGATATTTACTGGTCCTTTGAGCTGGGAGTCTTCACTCTCTTCTATACATATTATCCTTAGGTTTGATCTTCTCATTGAGTCCTGGATTTCCTGTATGTTTTGGACCAGTAGCTTTTTCCGCTTTACATTATCTTTGACAGTTGAGTCAATGATTTCTATGGAATCTTCTGCTCCTGAGATTCTCTCTTCCATCTCTTGTATTCTGTTGGTGAAGCTTGTATCTACAGCTCCTTGTCTCTTCTTTTGGTTTTCTATATCCAGGGTTGTTTCCATGTGTTCTTTCTTGATTGCTTCTATTTCCATTTTTAATTCCTTCAACTGTTTGATTGTGTTTTCCTGGAATTCTTTCAGGGATTTTTGCGATTCCTCTCTGTAGGCTTTTACTTGTTTATTAATGTTTTCCTGTGCTTCCCTAAGTGTGTTCAGGTCTTTCCTGAAGTCCTCCAGCATCATGATCAAATATGATTTTGAAACTAGATCTTGCTTTTCTGGTGTGTTTGGATATTCCATGTTTGTTTTGGTGGGAGAATTGGGCTCCGATGATGGCATGTAGTCTTGGTTTCTGTTGCTTGGGTTCCTGCGCTTGCCTCTTGCCATCAGATTATCTCTAGTGTTACTTTGTTCTGCTATTTCTGACAGTGGCTAGACTGTCCTATAAGCCTGTGTGTCAGGAGTGCTGTAGACCTGTTTTCCTCTCTTTCAGTCAGTTATGGGGACAGAGTGTTCTGCTTTCGGGCGTGTAGTTTTTCCTCTCTACAGGTCTTCAGCTGTTCCTGTGGGCCTGTGTCTTGAGTTCACCAGGCAGCTTTCTTGCAGCAGAAAATTTGGTCTTACCTGTGGTCCCGAGGCTCAGGTTTGCTCGTGGGGTGCTGTCCAGGGGCTCTCTGCAGCGGCAGCAACCAGGAAGACCTGTGCCGCCCCTTCCGGGAGCTTCAGTGCACCAGGGTTCCAGATGGTCTTTGGCTTTTTCCTCTGGCGTCCGAGATGTGTGTGCAGGGAGCAGTCTCTTCTGGTTTCCCAGGCCTGTCTGCCTCTCTGAAGGTTTAGCTCTCCCTCCCACGGGATTTGGGTGCAGAGAACTGTTTATCCGGTCTGTTTCCTTCAGGTTCTGGTGGTGTCTCCGGCAGGGGTCCTGCCGCTCCTGGGCCCTCCCCCACGGGAGCCCAGAGGACTTATACAGTTTCCTCTTGGGCCAGGGATGTGGGCAGGGGTGAGCAGTGTTGGTGGTCTCTTCCGCTCTGCAGCCTCAGGAGTGCCCACCTGACCAGGCGGTTGGGTCTCTCTCTCACCGGGTCTGGGAGCAGAGAGCTGCTGCGGGCCGGGATCCGCGGGTGTGGGACTTCCGGTAAGCACAGAACGTGCCCGGTTCTAGAGAAATTCTGCTTCCGTGTGTCCCAAGCTCACCAGGCAGCTTTCTTGCAGCAGAAAATTTGGTATTACCTGTGGTCCCGAGGCTCAAGTTCGCTCGTGGGGTGCTGCCCAGGGGCTCTCTGCAGCGGCAGCAACCAGGAAGACCTGTGCCGCCCCTTCCGGGAGCTTCAGTGCACCAGGGTTCCAGATGGTCTTTGGCTTTTTCCTCTGGCGTCCGAGATGTGTGTGCAGGGAGCAGTCTCTTCTGGTTTCCCAGGCCTGTCTGCCTCTCTGAAGGTTTAGCTCTCCCTCCCACGGGATTTGGGTGCAGAGAACTGTTTATCCGGTCTGTTTCCTTCAGGGTCCGGCGGTGTCTGTGGCAGGGGTCCTGCCGCTCCTGGGCCCTCCCCCACGGGAGCCCAGAGGCCTTATACAGTTTCCTCTTGGGCCAGGGATGTGGGCAGGGGTGAGCAGTGTTGGTGGTCTCTTCCGCTCTGCAGCCTCAGGAGTGCCCACCTGACCAGGCGGTTGGGTCTCTCTCTCCAACCTGTTACTTTCTAAGTAACATTTCTCATAATTCTTTAAATAACTTTTATATTTTATTTGAATTTCTGATAATAAACTCATCATTAAAATATAGGACAATTATCATTTTTTAAATGTTGCAAATCAACTATCAACTCAAAAAAAATTTGGTGAAACCTACTCAATGTCAAAATGTTCATGTACCTTGTGCTTCTATGTATAATACATCATTAAGATCCCATAGCTATAATGTGCAAGAAGCAGAATGAGGGAGAAATATTTCACAGTAGGTGTTGAGTCCTTTGTAATCTACTTTCATATTATTAAAAAACCGTGTTCATCAGCAATAGTGTCTGGGTTTAATGTCTGAAGATGGGATGGATCCTGAATTGGCCCTTCCTTCAGTCTCTGCTCCACTCTTTATCCCTGCATTTCCTTTTGACAGATGAATTCTGGATTTGAAGTGTTTGTGTGGCCCCATCCCTCAAACGGGGACCGTGCCTATCCACTGGATATGGTCTGTACAGATCTATCTCTCCTTTGTTTGGTATTTTGGTTAATGTCCTCCCTTTTGGGTCCTGGGAAACTCTTGGGTCTCTGGCATCTGAGACTTCCTAGTGACTACCCCCCAGTTCTCCTCTCTCACTACTACACACCTTCTTTCAAATTCCCAAAACTCTGTAATTCTCCCCCATCCCCTCCTACATCTGAACTGTTCCTCCCCGTTCTCCTCCTTTCTCCTTTCCAGATCCCCCTCTCCCTCTACTTTCCAGAGATTATTTTCTTCCCCCTTCTAAGTAGGACTGGAGCATCCACACTTTGGTTTGATCTTTCTTATTGGGTTTCATATGGTCTATAAGTTTTATCGTGGGTATTGTTTCGGCTAATATCCATAAGTTCTTACTGACTGTACCTTGAGAAGCTCTTCCACAGCCTGACCAATACAAATGTGCATGTACACAGCCAAACATTGGATGGAGCACTAGGACCAGTGAAGAAGTTAGGGTAAGGAATGTAGGAGCTGAAGGGGTTTGTAACCCCACAGGAAGAACAACAATATCAACCAACCAGGACCCCCCCCTCAAGCTCCCATGGACTGAACCACCAATCAAAGAGTACACATGGAAGGGACCCAAGGCTCCAGTTGGATAAGTAGCAGAGGATTGCTTTATCGAATATCACTGGGAGGGGATGGGAGAACCTCTCTTTGTGGAGTTTCTATGATACTGTTGATCTTATGGTGTGGCCATCTTCTACAGTTCCTTCAATCCTTCCCTAACTCTTCCATAGAGGTCCCCAAACTCAGTCCAATGTATGGCTGTATTTTTAAAAACATTGAATCTTGATATGTAGTCAGGGTGGCCTGATTCACAAATTTTCTGATTCAATGTCTTTGGCATTAAGATTACAGGTGAGTTGCCACCACATTAAAGTTAAATAAACATGATACATTTAAATATCTATTTTTATTTCAGTTTGTTTGGGGGATAATTCCATACATGAGCACTATATTTGCATCATTTCTACCCCTCCTGTTCCCTGTACAAATCCTCCCATGTTCCTCATTGTCTTTCAAATTCACAACTTGTTCTTGTCTATTATTGCTATACACACATGAATATAAATTGCTTAATTTGGTGGTGTCTATATGATTTTGCTTTTATCACATATATATTTATCCATGACCACTTGGTATTGGATTACTCAGTGGGCCTATCCATGGAAAAGACTAATTCTCCCTCTCTGAATGGCTATTAGTTGCCTGCCATTCTTTATTTGGGTTGGGGGTCTTATGACATTTCTCCTATTCTTATTGGCATGTAAACTACTGGTGTCATTTATAGGTCTTATTTAGGTAACCATATGTTTGAAGCTTCACTGTCTTTAGTTGATGATTCAATTTTACAGTAGAGATGTTGTTTCTCAAGTTCTGGCTGTCTTTTCACCCCCCCCCCTTTTCCTGATATTTCCCGAGTCTTTGGTGTGAGAGTTATATTATAGATGGATCATTTGGACCTGGACACCTATTGTTTGGGGGTCACTTGTTTTATACTATTTTTCTTTTCACCAGTTGTAGTTTTCTCTATTATTCTCTTCATGGTATAAATTGAAGCTTTTTAGACACGTGAGAACTACAATTCAATGTTGTTATAAGGATAAGTATTCAGAATACAGTTAGCAATTATACTGGTTAGAAAAATGAGAGCAGTAAGTTCTTCTCAAGTCGCCATATCCTTACCAGTCATAGGTAAATGGTTAGGTTTATAGTACCAGGCATGAATTTACTTAGTAGGCCTTCAGTCTAAATATATAGCTGTTGTTTTCCTCCAAGATGTAAGTGATACTGTTTCCCCATTGGGGATATCTTGCCATGTTGATAATTTCTGGGGTTCTAAGGCTTTGCAACTGGGCAGGACTGTTGTCTTTTCTTTTAGCACAGCTTGGATAACACATTTAGATAGTCTTAGATCTAGTACTCAGGGAGGAGGCTCTCACGCCAGTTTCGCTTCGACTCATCCAAGTCTACTGTCTGAAGAATGTCGTGTTTGCAGGACTAATGTCTTACATTCAAGTTCTAGGAGGCTACCAAAGGCAACAGCAAACACACACACACACACACACACACACACACACATACACACACACACACACACACACACACACACTAATCTCTTCAACTCCTTTGATCAACAACTGTAAGGGAGATTTTCCATGTCTGGCATTGGGATTTTTGTTAGACAACCCGTGTTACTTGGGGAAAAGCCTTATACCTTTAGGTAGAATAATTTGTATAAGCATATATTTATATATTATATATGTACTTTTCAGCAAACAGAAATAACATGCTTCTCTATGAACTTTTTTCAATTACTGTTGTTTATCTCTCTTCTTTCTATATATGTTTCCATACATCCTACATTCAAAGCTAATGTCTCATTTCCCCATGCTTACTTCCTTTGTTTACTACCCCATTCTAATTTGACACTTTTTCAAAAATCAAAAACAAACATGTAAACAGATAAAAGAATAGGAATAGATACTCAGCACTAGTAAACTTCACAACAATACAAATTAGAAGCACAATGAGAAATTCCTTCCCACTTTTTAGCGTGGAACTATTAGTATATTAATAATGAAGAACAAAGGTGAAAGACAAGTGTTATCAATGATCAGAATAAATGGGATCTTCTTCTTATACACTGTTGGGAGTATTGTAAGCTGTAGAAAACAGCATGAAAGTTATTCAAGAAGTATAAATACAATAACCATAGGACAGAGCAGTTCCATTGCTGGTATACCGCCTGAAGAAACAAAATCTGTGTATAAAGAGATATCTGCACCCCATGTTTTGTGCAATGCATTTATGGTATTCCAGAATGAAAACAGCTGAAATGCCCATTAAGAAATAATAAGATTTAAAATGATTGTTCTTATATATAAGATAAACTATCTTTAACCATTACATCCTGTCACTCACCACATAGATGGAGTCAGAGGACATTATGCTAAGTGAAATAAGGCGAACACAGAGAGCAGAAATACTGCATGGCCTCTCACATGGAACCTGAGACAATTGCAAATGCAAAGAATGCTGATTATCAGGCCTTGCAAAGAAATTAATGGGAAAAGACAAGACATTAATCAATGACACACAGTTCATTTCACAGGAAGAATAAGTTGTGATCATGCATTGCATGCGTAGTCATTATATTTACTAACAACAAATTGTATATTTCAAAACAAATGAGTGGATTAAAAATGTTCTCACCATAACAAGAAGATAGTTATCTGAGGTGATAGATACAGTAATTAGCATGATTTGATTGTTTCACAGTGTATTCATAGACTAAAACATGACCTTCAATCCCATAAATATGTACTCATATTATTTATCAACCAAAGATGAGACAAAAATTACCAAAGAAAAAAAGGAATCATCCTGTATAATTGCCCCCTCCTAATTTCATCACCTGCATTATATTGAAAGGAATGAGACCAGTTCCATAACCAGCTTCACCCCTATTTAAATTGGTCACTCTAAATTATGTGGGTCCTGAAGTCATTTCTAATTCCACAGGCTTTACTTTTCCAGTGTCTCTGTTGTACATGCTTCATCTATCCACCTTCAACCTGCAGTTGGAACACATAGTTATGGGCAATTTCTTTACATTTTTGCTATGAATGGTTTTGATATCCATCAAGCAAGCAATTTTTCATGGGACTTCTCAGGTATTGGTTATTTTTCTTTTGTAATAATTTACATAAAAGCATGAATGAAGGAGGAACATTTTATTTGTTGTGCTCTTTTCTACCTTTTATCCTTGCCTCCCTCCCAAACCTCCTTGATTTATAACCTCATATCATCTACCTTAATGCTTCCTAGCTGCTCTTATCTGAAAACCCTCATCACGCTACTCATTCTGTGCAGAAGTAATAAAATTCTCGTTTGTTAATGCTCTTCCCAGTAATACTTCCAGCCTACACATTGTTCATTTCAGAATCCTTTAGAGACTCTTCTGCCTTGTTTTGTTTTTCATTTCTTTAAATGTTCTAATAACCGTGGGTGACCAGCACACCCTTGGTAGTATAAGAATCATCCAGGTAATACTGGTTTTGAATGCATGAAAAGGTCATAGAAATCAATCAAGGCTTGGATACTGTGTGAGGCCAAGATTCCATTAGTGACTTGCAGCTTTAGTGGTAGTTGAAGACAAACACTGAAGTGGTCATGAAGAGAAGTTCAAGTTTGACACCATGAAGAGTGCTTCTATAGGACTATTGGTAAAAGTGCAGCCCAGTTACAGCTGAAGACCCAGCATTTTGGAAACTCCAGTATCCTGGGATGACCTCCAAGCAGCAGCAGAGGTAGAGTGGAGCCAGCTAAAGTCCAGAAGACAAAAGAAGAAGCTTCAGAGGTCATAGCCGAAGGAGTGATGTCATCCCTTTGGAGGATTCCAGAAGATTATGAGTGAATCCCAGGTAATTGGATATTGAGTTATTTATGTTGTTAGAGTTTAGTTTTGCTTGGTTCAGATCATGATTATGCTATGGTCCTTCCATCTTGAAGGACGTATTTAATTTAATTTTGATTTTTAAAAGAGCTCACAATAGAAGGAATTTAAACTTTAAGAGAAATTTTGGATTTTTAGAGAGATTGAATATTTTAGAGATTGAAATTTTAATGCTTTTGAATTTGTAAAGATGATTGGATATTTAAATTTATATATGATTTTCATATGATATCTTGGAGATGAATAAGAAAAGAAAGATGTGGTTAATAATGATAAGTTTGTATGTCACATTGAAAAGGCATCAGTTGTGTTAGCTAGTCTTTTTAAAATTTTAACTGGTTATTTTCTTTATTTACATTTCAAATCTCATACCCTGTCAGAGTCTGCCCTCCAAAAACATCCCATTCCATATTATCTCCAGTTTGCCTCTAAGAGGTGGCTCCCCAACCCACCCACCCACTCCTAACTCACTGCACTACACTGGGGCATCAAGCCTCCACAGGATGAAGGGCCTTGCCTCCCACTGGTGCCAAATAAGGTAATTCTCTGCTACACATATAGCTGGAGCCATAGACCCATCAATGTATACTCTTTGGTTGGTGGTTTAGTCTCTGGAAGCTCTTGGGAAGTCCAGTTGATATTGTTGTTCTTCCTATGGGGTTGCAATTTCCTTCAGCTCCTTCAGTTCTTCCCCATACTCTTCCATTGGGATCCCTGGGCTCAGTCTGATGGTTGCCTGTGAGCATTTGTATCTGTATTACTCAGATGCGGGCAGAGCCTCTCAGGAGACATCTATACCAGGTTCCTATCAGCAACCACATCTTGACATCAGCAATATTGTTGGGATCCCACTGTCTGCAGATGGGATGGATCCCTAGACGTGATGGTCTTAGGATGAACTTTCCTTCAGTCTCACTCCATTTTTTGTCCCTGCATTTCCTTCAGAGAAGAATGATTCTGGGTTAAATATTTTAAGATGAGTGGGTAGATATACCCCTCACCTGAGGGGCATTCCTATCTACTGGAGGTAGTCGATACAGGTTCTATTCCCACCTTGTTGGATAATTAAGTTAATGATTTTCTCATTGGGTCCTGGGAACTTCTTGTTTCCCTGGTATATTGGACATTCTTGAGGCTCCCTCCAGTTCTCAACCACCCACTGCTACATATTTCTATTCATTTTCCTGACCACCTGGACTTCTCTCCTGTCCCTTCCAATACCTGATCCTGCCCGCCCTTCTTCCCTCCCTCTTCTCTCTCCCTCCCAGGTCCTATGAACAGTGTCCTTTGCCTTACAGAAGCTTTTCAATTTTTATAAGATCCCATCTGTCAATTGTTTTTCTTAGAGTCGGAGCCATTGGTGTACTGTTCAGGAAAAATTTCCCTATGCTTCTGTGTTTGAGATTTGGTCCCAATTTCTCCTCTAATAGATTTAGTGTGCTTGGTTTTATGTGAAGGTCCTTGATCCACTTAGACTTGAGCTTCATACAAGGAGATAAAAATGGATCAATAGGCGTTCTTCTGCATGCGGACTACCTGTTTTTTTTTTTTTCTTCATCTTTATTAACTTGGGTATTTCTTATTTACATTTCGAATGTTATTCCCTTTCCTGGTTTCAGGGCCAACATCCCCCTAATACTTCCCTCTCCCCTTCTCTCCCCTTCTCAATGGGTGTTCCCCTCCCCATCCTCCCCCCACTACCGCCCTCCCCCCAACAATCATGTTCACTGGGGGTTCAGTCTTGGCAGGACCAAGGGCTTCCCCTTCCACTGGTGCTCTTACTAGGCTATTCATTGCTACCTATGAGGTTGGAGCCCAAGGTCAGTCCATGTATAGTCTTTGGGTAGTGGCGGACTACCTTTTAAACCAGCAGCATTTGTTGAAAATGCTGTCTTTTTTTCAACTAGATGGCTTTTGGCTTCTTTGTCAAAGATCAAGTTTCCAAAGGTATATGGATTGATTTCTCGGTCTTCAACTGTATTACATTAATCTTCCTGTCTGTCTCTGTACGAATCCATTCATTTTGTTTATTTGTTTGTTTTTCATTATTACTCTGTAGAGAGCTTGAGGTCAAGGATGGTCATTTCCCCATAAGTTTTCCTATTACTGAGAAGAGTTTTCACTATGCTGGGTTTTTTGTTATACTAGATGAATTTGAGAATTGTTCTTTCTAACTCTGTGAAGTACTGAGCTTGAATTTTGATAGGGGTTGAACTGACTCCGTAGATTTGTTTTTGCTAACATGACCATTTTTACTATGTTAATCCTGCCAATCCATGAACATGGGAGATCTTTCCATCTTCTGAAATTTTTTTTAGTATCTTTCTTCAGAGACTTGAAGTTCTTGTTATATACATCTTTCACTTGCTGGGTTACAGTCACACCTAGGTATTTTATATTATTTGTGACTATTGTGAAGGGTGTCATCTCTGTAATTTCTTTCTTACCCTGTATATCTTTTGAGTAGAGAAAAGCTACTGATTCGTTTGAGTTAATTCTATACCCAGTCATTTCGCTGAAGTTGTTTATTAGCCATAGGAGTTCTCTGGTAAAATTTTTGGGTTCAATTAAGTATACTACCATATCATCAGCAAACAGTGATAACTTGATTTTTTTCCAATTTGTGTCCCTTTGACCTCTTTCTGTTGTCTAATTTGTGTGACTAGAAATTCGAGTACTATATTGAATAAATAGGGAGAATGGGTAGACTTGTCTTGTCCCTGATTTTACTGGGATTGCTTCAAGTTTCTCTTCATTTAATTTGATGTTGGGTACTGATTTTCTGTATATTGCTTTACTATGTTTACACGTGGACCTTAAATTCCTTTATTATTCCAAGACTTTTAACATGAAGGTTGTTAAATTTTGTCAAATGCTTTCTCATCATCTAATGAGATGACTATGTGTTTATATTTGAGTTTATTTATATAGTGGATTATGTTGATGGATTTCCTTATATTGAATCATCCCTGCATCCCTGGGATGAAGCCTACTTGATCATGTTTTGATATGTTCTTGGATTTGGCTTTTGAGAATTTTATTGAGTATTTTTGCATTGATATTCAAAAGGGAAATAGGTCTGAAGTTTTCTTTCTGGGTTGGGTCTTTGTGTGGTTTAGGTATCAGCCAAAACTGTGCCTCCATAGAACAAATTAAGTAGTTTTCCTTACATTTCAATTTTCTGGAATAGTTTGAGAAGTTTTGGTATTAGTTCTTCTTTGAAGGTCTGATAAAATTCTGCACTAAAACCAGTTGGCTCTGGGTATTTTTTGGTTGGGAGACTTTTAATGACTGCTTCTATTTTCATAGGGGTTCTGGGACTGTTTGGATGGTTTATTTGATCCTGATTTGACTTTTTCCCAACGTCTAGAGATTTGATGAGAGAAAAGGGAAGATTTGAAGAATAGAAAAGGGAAGAAGTAAAGGCTGGCCATGAGTTCATGGAGGGAAGGGGGAGGGGAATGGGGAGAGAAGAGACAATAAAGGAGCAGGGAAAAGGAAAGAGCAAGAGCAAGAGCGAGAGCAAGAGCCCAATTTAACATTGAGGCCTTGTATTTGTCTAGAAAATCATCTGTTTTATCTAGATTTTCCAGTTTTGTTGAATAGAGGCATTTGTAGTAGAATCTGATGAGTTTTTGATTTTCTTCAGCTTCTATTGTTATGTCTCAGTTTCATTTCTGATTTTACTAATTTGTATATTGTCTCTGTGCCCTATACTTAGTTAGGCTAAGGGTTTATCTATCTTCTTAATTTTCTTAGAGATCCAGCTCCTAGTTTTGTTGATTTTTTTCATATAGTTCTCTTTGTTACTTCTTTGTTAATTTTAGCCCCAAGTTTGATTATTCCTGCTGCTTACTCATCTTGGGTGTATTTACTTTTTTTTTGTTGTTGTTGTTCTAGAGCTTTCATGTATACTGTCAAATGAGGAGGAATGTGTGTCTCCTGCAAGAAGGCAGAGTGGCAGGTGGGAGGACCTGAGTCTTCTGGTCCCCCTGGGATGGAGGTTGTCCTAGTCAGTCCAGGTGAGTGTCCCACTTTTACCACAATACCTGCCTATCTGGGACACCCTCACATGGGGAACAGAGGACCTCCTGCCCTGACACTTTGAGTCAGAACTCCTGGAGTTCAATCTGTCTATAGGTGTGGGCAGGGTAGGACATGCTAGCTAGCCTTATGTAAACTTAACACACAAACTCCTGTTTTTTTTTTTTGAAAGGAGAAAACAATAATTAATTAATAAAATACCTCCATAAGATTCATATTTTTCTTTTTTCCCCCATCTTTATTAACTTGAGTATTTCTTATTTACATTTTGACTGTTATTCCCCTTCACGGTTTCAGGGCCAACACGGGGGGGGGGTTTCAGTCTTGGCAGGACCAAAGGCTTTCCCTTCCACTGGTGCTCTTACTAGGCTATTCATTGCTACCTATGAGGTTGGAGTCCAGGGTCAGTCCATGTATAGTCTTTGGGTAGTGGCTTTTTCCCTGGAAGCTCTGATTGGTTGGCATTGTTGTTCATATGGGGTCTCAAGCCCCTTCAAGCTCTTTCAGTCCTTTCTCTGATTCCTTCAAAGTGGGTCCCATTCTCAGTTCAGTGGTTTGCTGCTGGCATTCGCCTATATATTTGCTGTATTCTGGCTGTGTCTCTCAGGAGAGATCTACATCCAGTTCCTGTCGGCCTGCACTTCTTTGCTTCATCCATCTTATCTAATTTGGTGGCTGTATATGTATGGGCCACACGTGGGGCAGGCTCTGAATGGGTGTTCCTTCTGCCTCTGTTTTAAACTTTGCCTCCCTATTCCCTCCCAAGGGTATTCTTGTTCCCCTTTTAAAGAAGGAGTGAAGCATTTGCATTTTGGTCATCCTTCTTGAGTTTTCATGTGTTCTAGGCATCTAGGGTAATTCAAGCATTTGGGCTAATAGCCACTTATCAATGAGTGCATACCATGTGTGTTTTTCTGTGATTGGGTTACCTCACTCAGGATGATATTTTCCAGTTCCATCCATTTGCCTATGAATTTCATAAAGTCATTGTTTTTGATAGCTCAGTAATATTCCATTGTGTAGATATACCACATTTTCTGTATCCATTCCTCTGTTGAAGGGCATCTGGATTCTTTCCAGCTTCTGGCTATTATAAATAAAGCTGCTCTGAACATAGTGGAGCACATGTCTTTGTTATATATTGGGGAATCGTTTGGGTATATGCCCAAGTGAGGTGTAGCTGGGTCCTCAGGTAGTTCAATGTCCAGTTTTCTGAGGGACCTTTAGAATGATTTCCAGAATGGTTGTACCAGTCTGCTATCCCATCAACAATGGAGGAGTGTTCCTCTTTCTCCACATCCTCGCCAACATTCGCTGTCACCTGAGTTTTTGATCTTAGTCATTCTCACTAGTGTGAGGTGAAATCTCAGGGTTGTTTTGATTTGCATTTTCCTTATGACTAAAGATGTTGAACATTTCTTTAGGTGCTTCTCAGCCATTCGGCATTCCTCAGCTGTGAATTCTTTGTTTAGGTCTCAACCCAATTTTTTTATATTGTTATTTCAAAAATGAAAAAAGCAATTACAGATTCAACTACTAATTATCTGGGATCAGTCCTTTCAAATAAGATTGTGTAATATCTGTTCTGTCTAATCCAACAGCTATTAGCCTCAAGTAGATATGAGGCAACTGAAACATAACCGACATTATTAACATGAAATTTTAATTTTTCAACCCCATTTTTAAATAAGGTTATTTGTCTCCCTGCGGTCTAACTTCTTGAGTTCTTTGTAATTTTTGGATATAAGCCAGTTGTAGGATTGGTAAAGATCTTTTCCAAATCTGTTGGTTGCCTTTTTGTCCTAACAACAGTGTCCTTTGCCTTACAGAAGATTTGCAGTTTTAGGGGATCCCATTTGACGATTCTTGATCTTAGAACATAAGCCGTTGGTGTTTTGTTCAGGAAATTTTCTCCAGTACCCACGTGTTCAAAATGCTTCTCCACTTTTTCTTCTATTAGTTTGAGTGTATCTAGTTTGATGTGGAGGTCTTTGATCCACTGGGACTTAAGCTTTGTACAGGGTGATAAGCATGGATCGATCTGCATTCTTCTACATGCTGACCTTCAGTCGAACCAGCACCATTTGCTGAAAATGCTATCTTTTTTCCATTGAATGGTTTTGGCTCCTTTGTCAAAAATCAAGTAACCATAGGTGTGTGGGTTCATTTCTGGGTCTTCGATTCTATTCCACTGGTCTGTCTCCCTGTCTCTGTACCAATACCATGCTGTCTTTATCATTATTGCTGTGTAATACTGCTTGAGTTCAGGGATAGAGATTCCCCCAGAAGTCCTTTTATTGTTGAGGATAGTTTTAGCTATCCTGGGTTTTTTGTTATTCCAGATGAATTTGCAAATTGTTCTGTCTAACTCTCTGAAAAATTGTATTGGTCTTTTGATGGGGATTGCATTGAATCTGTAGATCGCTTTTAGTAAAATGACCATTTTTACTATGTTAATCCTGCCAATTCATGAGCATGGGAGACCTTTCCATCTTCTGAGATCTTCAATTTCTTTCTTCAGAGTCTCGAAGTTCTTATCATACAGATCTTTCACTTGCCTGGATAAAGAAAGTCACAGTGAGGTATTTTATATTATTTGGAACTATTATAAAGGGTGTCGTTTCCCTAATTTCTTTCTCAGGTTGTTTCTCTTTTGTGTAGAGGAAGGCTACTGATTAATTTGAGTTAATTTTATACCCGGCCACTTTGCTAAAGGTGTTTATCAGGCATAGTAGTTCTCTGGTGGATCTTTTGGCATCACTTAAATATAATATCATATCATATGAAAATAGTGATATTTTGACATTTTCTTTTCCAATCTGTATCCCTTTGATCTCCTTTTCTTGTCTGATTGCTCTAGCTAGAACTTTAAGAACTCTATTGAATAAGTAGGGAGAGAGTGGGCAGCCTTGTCTAGTCCCTGATTTTAGTGGGATTGCTTCATGTTTCTCTCCATTTAGTTTAATGTCAGCTACTCGTTTGCTGTATATGGCTTTTACTGTTTATGTTTGAGCCTTGAATTTCTATTCTTTCCAGGACTTTTACCATGCAGGGGTGTTGAATTTTGTCAAATGATTTCTCAGCATCTAATGAAATGATCGCATGGTTTTTATCTTTCAGTTTGTTTATATAGTGGATTATGTTGATGGTTTTTCTGTACATTAAACCATCTCTGCATGCCTGGGATGAAGCCTCCTTGATCATGATGGATGATTGTTTTGATGTGCTCTTGGATTCGGAATTTTATTGAGTATTTTTGCGTCAATATTCATAAGAGAAATTGGTCTGAAGTTCTCTTTCTTTGTTGGGTCTTTGTGTGGTTTAGGTATAAGTGTAATTGTGGCTTCATAGAAGGAATTCAGTAGTGCTCCATCTGTTTCAATTTTGTGGTATAGTTTGGAAAGTATTGGTATGAGGTCTTCTATGAAGGTCTGATAGAATTCTGCACTGAACCTGTCTGGACCTGGCCTCCTTTTGGTTGGGAGACCTTTAATGACTGCTTCTATTTCTTTAAGGAGTTATGCGGTTGTTTAAATGGTTTATCTGTTCCTGATTTAACTTTGGTACATGGTATCTGTCTAGGAAATTGTCCATTTCCTGCAGATTTTCATGTTTTGTTGAGTATAGGCTTTTGTAGTAGGATCTGATGATTTTTTTGAATTTCCTCTGTTTCTGTAGTTATGTCTCCCTTTTCATTTCTGATTTTGTTAATTTGGAAACACTCTCTGTGTCCTCTTGTTAGTCTGGCTAACGGATTATCTATCTTGTTGATTTTCTCAAAGAACCCGCTTTTGGTTCTGTTGTTTCTTTTTATAGTAATTTTGTTTCTACTTGGTTGATTTCAGCTCTGATTTTGATTATTTCCTGCCTTCTACTTCTCCTGGGTGTATTTGCTTCTTTTTGTTCTAGAGCTTTTAGGTGTGCTGTCAAGCTGCTGACATATGCTCTCTCCTGTTTCTTTCTGCAGGCACTCAGAGCTATGAGTTTTCCTCTTAGCACAGCTTTCATTGTGTCCCATAAGTTTGGGTATGTTGTACCTTCATTTTCATTAAATTCTAAGAAGTGTTTAATTTCTTTCTTTATTTCTTCCTTGCCCAGTTTATCATTGAGTAGAGTATTTTTCAACTTTCATGCATATGTGGATGTTGTTCCTTATTGATATTGAAGACCAGCTTTAGCCCATGGTGTTCTGATAGGACTCATGGTGTTATTTCTATTTTTCTGTATCTATTGAGGCCTGTTTTATGACCAATTATATGGTCAGTTTTGGATAAGGTACCATGAGGTGGTGAGAAGAAGGTATATCCTTTTTTTTTTTTTTTTTTGGTTCTTTTTTTTTTTTTCGGAGCTGGGGACTGAACCCAGGGCCTTGCGCTTCCTAGGCAAGCGCTCTACCACTGAGCTAAATCCCCAACCCAGGTATATCCTTTTGTTTTAGGATAGAATGTTCTATAAATATTTGTTCAGTCCATTTGACTCATGACCTTTCATAGTCTGTTTATGTCTCTGTTTAATTTCTGTTTTCATGATCTGTCCATTGATGAGAGTGGAGTGTTGAAATCTCCTACTGTTATTGTGTGAGGTGCAATGTGTGCTTTGAGCTTTAGTGAGGTTTCTTTTATGTGTGTAGTTGTCCTTGTATTTGGAGCATAGATATTTAGGATTGAGAGTTCATCTGGGTGGATTTTTCCTTTGAAGAATACAAAGTGTCCTTCCTTACCTTTTTTGGTGACTTTGGTTGAAAATCGATTTTATTTGATATAGAATGGCTACTCTAGCTTGGTTCTTCAGACCATTTGCTTGGAAAGTTGTTTTCCAGTCTTTCACCCTGAGGTAGTGTCTGTCTTTGTCTCTGCGGTGTGTTTCCTGTAGGCAGCAGACTGCAGGGTCCTCATTGCATGTCCAGCTTGTTAATCTTTGTCCTTTTATTGTGGAAGTGAGTCGATTGATGCTGAGAGATATTAAGGAATAGTGATTGTTGCTTTCAGTTATATTTGTATTTTGATGTGAGATTATTTTTGTGTGCCTTTCTTCTCTTTGTTTTGTTGCCAAGATGATTAGTTTCTTTCTTTTCCTAGGGTGTAGCTTGCCTCCTTATGTTGAGCTTTCCCATTTATTACCCTTTGTAGGACTGGATTTGTACATAGATATTGTGTAAATTTGGTTTTGTCATGGAATGTCTTGGTTTCTCCATCTATGTTAATTGAGAGTTTTGCTGGATACAGTAACCTGGACTGGCATTTGTGTTCTCTTAGGGTCTTTATGACATCTGTCCAGGATCTTCTGGCTTTCATAGTCTCTGGTGACAAGTCTGGTGTAATTCTGATAGGTCTGCCTTTATATGTTTCTTGACCTTTTTCCCTTACTGCTTTTAATATTCTTTCTTTATTTTGTGCATTTGGTGTTTTGACTATTATATGATGGGAGGAGTTTCTTTTCTGGTCCAATATATTTGGAGTTCTGTAGGCTTCTTGTATGTTTATGGGCATTTCTTTCTTTAGGTTAGGGAAGTTTTCGTCTATGATTTTGTTGAAGATATTTACTGGTCCTTTGAGCTGGGAGTCTTCACTCTCTTCTATACCTATTATCCTTAGGTTTGATCTTCTCACTGAATCCTGGATTTACTGTATGTTTTGGACCAGTAGCTTTTTCCATTTTACATTATCTTTGACAGTTGTGTCGATGATTTCTATGGAATCTTCTTCTACTGAGATTCTCTCTTCTATCTCTTGTATTCTGTTGGTGATGCTTGTATCTACGGCTCATTGTCTCTTCCTTTGGTTTTTTATTTCCAGGGTTGTCTCCCTTCATGCTTTCTTTATTGTTTCTGTTTCCATTTTCAATTCCTTCACCTGTTTGATTGTGTTTTCCTGCAATTCTTTCAGGAATTTTTGTGATTCCTCTCTATAGGCTTCTACTTGTTTATTTATGTTTTCCTGCATTTCTCTAAGGGTGTTGTTTATGTCTTTCTTGAAGTCCTCTGGCATCACAATCAAATGTGATTTTAGAGCTAGATCTTGCTTTTCTCTTGTGTTTGGATATTCAGTGTTTGCTTTGGTGGGAGAATTGGGTACCAATCATGCATTTGTAGTCTTGGTCTCTGTTGCTTGGGTTCTTGTGCCTGCCTCTCGCCATCAGGCTGTCTCTGGTGTTACCTTCTTCTGCTATTTCTGACAGTGGCTAGACTGTCCTATAGGCCTATGTGTCAGGATTGCTGTAGACCTGTTATACTGTTTTCTTTCAGCCAGTTATGGGAACAGAGTGTTCTGCTTTTAGGCATGTAGTCTTTACTGTCTATTGGTCTTCAGCTGTTCCTGTGGGCATGTGACCTGTGTCTGCCAGGCAGGTCACTTGGATCAGAAAAGTTGGTCTTACTTGTGGTCCCAGGCCTGAAGTTGCTCCTGGAGGGCTGCTTTTGACCTCTCCAGGAGGGCGTCAATCAGAAGGGCCTGCCCAGCCTTTTCCTGGGCCCCTGTGCACATTGGTCCCAGATGGCATTAGGTTTATTCCTCTGGAGTCAGAAATGTGGGCAGAGTGTAGTCTCTTCTGGCTTCCTATTCGTGTCTGATTCTCTGAAGATTTAGCTCTCCCTCCCACCGGATTTGGGTGCAGGAAGCTGTTGACTGGGTCCCTTCAGTTCTGGGTAGTGTCTGGACTGCAGGGGACCTGCTGCTTAAGTGCCCCTATATTCCTGTTCCCAGAGGCCCTGTACAGTTTCCTCTTGCGCCAGGGATGTGGGCAGGGGTGGCCAGTATTGGAGGTATCTCCTACTCTGCAGTCTCAGGAGTGCCCACCTCTCAGGGCGTTGAGCTCTCTCTCCCACTGTGTTTGGGAGCAGTGAACTGTGGGCCAGCATCAGTAAGGTTCAGGCTCCAGCTCAAATCATAAATTTTTTTGGATCTTAGTTCTTATCTTTATGCCTTTCTTGCTCTCACACACAAAGCTCATCTATTCACTGGTAACCTATAGTTCTTTGGCCCCACCATATTTTACCTGGCTTCTTTTTCAACTCAGTTCTGATTTCTCTACTGCCCATACTAACATCTAAAATTGATGATTATAGCTATATTTTGAGAATTTTCTTTGATTCCTCGCTATACTCCCATTCTGTGTATCTTACTTAGACTAGTCCCCAACCACATTATGTGTAAATATCCACTTTCTTTTTATTAACTATATCTCCACAATTAAATTAGATACAAAAGATACAATCCAGGAGAATTGAATGCATTTTAAAGTCATGGCTAATACCATCAAATATGGTTCTAGTCTTACTTACTTCATGGCAATACTCCTACAGGCTATGCCTCTATTTTTTGAGGACAACTTATTTCCTTTTGTCCTCAAGTCTCCATTATATTCATTCTTCTCTTTGTGGTGAAGTTTCTTACTCACTGAATAAGCAGCATCATGTAGAACACTTACTCTATCCACTTTCTATCACCTTCCATTCAGCCTTCTAGTCATCACTACTAACTAAATGCATGTTCTCCACCAAAAGCCATCTCCTCTTCCATAATGAAATGTTACCTTTTCAATGAGTCCTGCCATGAAGACCTTCTTTAAAATTTCTCTCCTAGTATTCCTTTTTCTCTTTAGAGTGTTACATTTTTCTGTACCAATTGCCACCATCTCACAGGGAAAGCCTTCTGATTATATTCATGTATTAATTAATGATGGAATTATATATTGAGTAAGGAATCATTTGAGGATTTGGTTATTGTGTGATGATCAGAGCATCAGAATGTGTTCTTGAAACTCTATAGTCTGTTATACATCTGGGCTGTGTGGTAGAATCTACAGCTTCTATACAGACAACGGGAACACTGTGTTATTATGTCAAGCACTGTAGGTAGTTATAACAGTAGTGGAGTTTGGGCATCTAGGCACATACCAGGAAGAATAAAATATAATTTTGAGGATAAAGAAATACTTGGATAGGAACTGACCATGAACAGAGATTGCAAGGCAAGAGTTCACTCTGATGAGTGAGTAATGGAGTAATGCTGAGTGTAAAACCCAAGGATATTGCTATGTATCTATAGATTTTATACATACTACAAAGGTATTCTATACCTCATCTCTGTGAAAATAGATTCTTCAGCAATTGTTCACTTTAGCTTGATGTAATTTTGTATTTCAAAAACTTTGAGTTTTTTACTTTCAATTCTTTCTTTAATAACACTTAAACTAATATTACAAAGCTGTACAGAATATTTTCTTTCCTTCTATCTTTCACTTTGTAAGTATTTGATATTTTAAAATGTTAAAATACTTTTATTGTGGATGAGTTAATGACTCAAATTTCTAAATGGCCTGTCATACAGCATGAAGCTCTGAGTTCACATAACTAATATTCACATAAAAAACTGGGCTTGTGTCTTAGTTAGGGTTTCTTTGCTGTGAAAGAACAACATGACCAAGGCAACACTTATAAAAAACACATTTAACTGAGGGTGACTTACAGTTTCAGAGTTTTGGTCCATTATCATCATGGCAAAAAGCATGGCAACATGCTACTGAGGAGCCAAGAGTTCTACATTTTGATCTGTGGGAAGTAGAAAGGCACTCTTCTACAGTGAGTGGATTTTGAGCATGTAGAGAGGTCAAACCCTGTCTCCACAGTGGCAAACTTCCTCCAGAAAGATCAAACTTTTCTCAACAAGACCATACCTTCACATAGTGCCACTTTTCACCGGCCAAGCAAGCATATTACACCCAGGACCCTATAGGTTTGTTCAAATACACGACTTTACTGAGACCATACATGGCTATAACATAATGTAAAATAAATTTACTACAACTTCAAAAGTCCCCATAGTCTATCACAGTCTCAACAATGTTTGCAAGTTCAAAGTTTAAAGTCCCTTCTGAGATTTGTACAGTCTCTTAAATGCAATTCCCTTTAAAGTCAAAATTTTAAAAAATCAAATATTTTCATCATCACAGAATATATGTTATCATTTTAAAATGCCATACTGAAGGAATACTGTACCAATTCAAGACAGAAAACCAGCTGGGCAAACTCCAAACTCAATATCTCCATGTCTGATGTCAAAGTGTTTTTCAGATCTCCAATTCCTTTCATCTTTGTTTATTGCAACAACGTTCATTCTGTTGGGCTGTTTATACTCCTTGTTAACAGCTTTATTTGGATGGTATCCCACAGCTCTGACATCTCTAACAACTTGAGATATCCAAGGCAACTACAACTTTACAGCTTCTAATTCTAATACCTGACATCCACACATGAACTTTGGGCTCCTCCAAAGGGCTTGGGTCACTTCTCCAGCTCTACCTTCTGCATCATTCTAGGGTGTGGGTGACCCCACTCCACTGTTGCTGCAGGTCTTGGTGGTCATTCCCATGGTACTGGCATCTTCAATGTGGGTGGGGTCTTCTGATGCAAATGGACTTCACCAATAGCCTCTCATAAGCCAAATGTCAAATTCTCTATATGAGTGTTTCAATCTTAAGCTATCAACTGTAACTGAGCTTGTACCTTCACAAATCACCTTTCCTAGTTTTTCACAGTGCCAAGCCTCAGCTGGTTTCCAGAGCCCTTCATACTATGGTGATTCTTCCATATTATCAACTTTGTTAGCCAGCACAATATCCATCTCTGAAACACAGCTTCTTTTTAAGCTCAGAAAACACTTCCCAGAGGATTTCACCTCAGTAATAGTTGTTGGTCTCCTTTTAATCACTGATAACTTCTTAGCTCTATCTAACTAGCATCAATTGTTCCATTAACCCTGTCTACTTTTGATTTTAAAGCCACATGACCAAAACTGCTGAGTTCTGCTATTTGTTGGGGCTAGAACATACCCCTCTTGTCCTGTTACATCTTCACCAGCTTCCTGTCTTCTATCTCCTTCACTGCCTAAGATTAGCTGTCTTGGAACATGCTCTGTAGACTGACCTTGAACTCTGAATATGAATGTCTCTGTTTCCTGAGTGCTGTGATTAAAGATATATACCACCACACCACATGGACCTAAGCTTTTCTTTAATTCCTTTTTACAAGATGTTTGTAAGTTCTGAATTATAGTTAATTTCAGGTATAATCAAGCTGAAAAAATGCTCTTCAGAAGGGTGAATTATAGGACAGAGTCTATGCCAGCCCATTTTGAGACTTTGTTTTTCAATACAATTAATCTGAATCCCTTTACCTTAGCGTCAGGTAGATTGATTCTTCAGATAATGCTAAAAAATAAGACACATTCTTCAAAAAAATCACAAGAATGATCTCTAGACAACATACTAAAATTCTTCTGTTCTACACCATTTTGATCCAAGTGCCCCAGTTTACATTACCCTCAGCAGCATTGTCTCCCATGCTTCTACTAGTATGATCCACTAAAACTCTATCTGCAGCACTCAACTGCTTTGCTAATACCAAGTTCAAAAATTCCCATTCCTCCAAACAAAAGCATGGTCAGATTTATTATAGCAGTTCCCCAGCCCTTGGTACCAGCTTTTGTGTTATTTAGAATTTCATGTGAAAGAACACCATGACCAAGACAACTCTTATAAAAGAAAACATCTAATTGGGGCTGGATCACAGTTTCAGAGGTGCTGTCCATTATCACTGTGGCAAGAAGCATGTCAACATGGTGCTGAGAAACCCAGAATACTACATCTTCATCTGCAGGCAAGAAAAGGGGACTATCTTCCATGATGGGTAAAGTGTGAGCATTATGAGACCTCAGTGGCAGTCTACAGTGACAAACTTCCTCAAATAAGGCCACACCTTTCAATAAGGACATTATTCCTAATATTGCCACTTTGCATGGGCTAGACATATTCAAACCATGGCTGTGCACTTCTGCAACAATAGCAACAGTGAAGGTATGGATGGGTAGATCCCCAGAAATCTTCTTGGGTTATGGGTTGTAGTGAGAAATCCTTTCTCAAAAAGTAAAGTAGAAACCTGTAATAGAAGACAATTGATATCAATCTCTGGCCTATAGATGAAATGTGCACAGATGTGAATATCCATACAATACACTTACATATAAAATATTTTTACTTTTGAACTTTTTTCTGAACATAAAGATAGCTATGTACATTACTCTGGCTTGTATAATCTTTCATCTCCATACTTGGTAGTGTTCATGGAAGTACTATGCCCTTAACTGTTTCCTCCAATAGTAGTATGTTCTAATGACCTGTATGAGGCTCTTGTTGAGGAAGAGTAACTCCTCAGCGATTTGTCTATGGATGTTTCTTAGTTTCTTTCATATATTTGTATGTGAGCAGATGATACACCAACATCCTTCTCTATTAATGAAAACCTTTCTGACTTAGGATTCTTATTTTTAGATTTTGTTAAGGAATCATTGAGTTTTGAAAAATCTTCTTCTAAGTCTTTCATTATAAGTTCTTTCACAACTCTTATCACAAGGCACAACAAACAAACAAACAAATAAACAAACACCTCTCTTGACTCTTTTCTTTCATTACATGCTCTCTACCAAAAAGGTTTTTTATACTTTTTCATCAAAAGGATCCATTACTGTATGTGTTTGTTGAAGAAAAGACTGATGCATTGATTGTGATTACATTTCTCGTCAATGACACCTCTCTTCTTCCCATTGCAAGGAAAAATGCCTTTCTATCCATTGATGTTTTCTAATGCTCAGAAAAGTTTCTAAAATATAATAACTATTACTTAATGAGAAGAGGAATGAATACATTTTGTTTGTGACAGTGAGTTTGATTATTCCATGGATTAAACATCTGGAACTTTCTAGTAGGAAACTAGAAAGTAATCTTGGAGTAATATATAGACTTTGGATTTATTTCCATAAAATTGAACAGTGAATAAAGGTGTAGGAAAGAGTTTAGTGAGACCAAAAATATTCATTGATATTTTCTGTGGCAGGATGAAGACATTTGTGGTTTGAGTAAACAGTTCTGTTCCTATGTATCTTTGATGGTATTAGGTCTTCCCATATACAAGTGACAAAACCACAGAGAAAGAAATCAGGAAAACTATATTATTCACAATAGCCTTAAAAATGCCCTGGGGGTAAGTATAACAAAGGAAGTAAAAACAGTTAAGCAAATAAACAAAACCATTTACAATGAAAACATTAAGACACTGAAAAATTGAAGATTCCAGAAGATGGAAAGATCTCCTATGCTTTTTGATTGATAGGATTAATATAGTAAAAATAACCATCCTACTCCAAACAATCTACATATGTAAAACAATATCCATAAAACTCCAAAACAAATTTTTACTAAAGTTAAAAAACATTAAATTTTATATGGAAACACAAACAACCAGGAACAGTTAAGATGATATCTAATAATAAAAAACATTGCTGTTTTTCCTGGTAATGGGCAAAGAGACACCTTATTAAGGTGTTCTTAATATCAGTCAGAAGCAGAGCAGAATGATAGTCCTTTGTTCACCCAGTTTGATGCCTGGCTTCATGATAAAAGCTGTCTTATGCCTAGGACTTATAAAAATCAAGTAAAATAAAATGAAGCCAGACAGCTCAATGCTAAAGGAAGAATACTGACAGAGTGCTACAGAACATCACACTACTCACAGACCTGCTCTCCAGAGAATAGCCAAGTAGGCCACAGACACTCTCTTACCCTCATATCATGCACAACAGGAGGAGGATTTCACCCAGGGGTCTGCCAACCACATGGCCAACTGGAAGCAGGAACCACCACAATGTTCAGTTATGTGGTAGTCAGATGGGAGAGGACGAGAAGTGGAACAGCTTGAGCATTATGCAGAGAGATGGAATTGGAGAGTGAAAGATAGAGAGGAATAGCCTGTTACTAGTGGCCAGCCTCACCACCTGGGACCATGGTGAGACCCTAATCCAAGCTGCAGCAGAGGGCCATGCCTGAGTCATTGGCAACATGGCAAAATTCAGTGTCAATATCCATGGCTCATATTATCACTAGAGAACATAGAATTGTCCCTGGTTCAGGCAGCAGGAGGGGACCACCTCAATGTCCAGGGGTGGGCATAACTGTCCCCACATATCCCTGGATGTGGTGCTCTGGAGATCTGACCCAACTTCTCATAATTGGCAGCACTCAAAAGTATGCCCTGCCTCTCACCCAGGCAGCACAGCAGAGCTGGTCCTGCTAGTGGGGTGTGAGAGAGCTAGTCTCAAGGGTATGTGTGTGAGAGAGCAGACCCTACCCTTATCTTCCTTGAGGAGGCATGGGCACAGAGGTAATCTGTCTACTTTCTCTTCTTACCACCTCAAGAAGTCATGAAAGCTGTGGTCATAAGGTCAGTAGAGCTAGTCATGTTGCCCCTCACCAGCTGCAGCACTTAGAAGAGCAGGCTCTACACTTAATCAGGATAGTGTATCAGAACTGATCCTAGTGTAGTGGGGCGAGCCATCGCTGAGGATGAAAGCTTGAAAGAGCTAGTCTTATTACTCATCTGCAGTGAGCTGGCATGAATGAATCCAATATTAACAGTATAGCAGAAGCCAGGGACCTTGAACCAGACCAATGACTCACTCCAATGAACATTTGCATGTAAAGATTTGTGGACAAAAGGGTATACTTGTGTGACACACAATGGTTCACTAAAGGTTATATAACAAGACGTTTTCTATGCTTTGATGCTTTGTTTTTATTGCTGTGGTTTTCATTTGTTTGCTAGAATGTTTTATTGGGGGGCAGCTACAAGGAAAAAGGAGAGATATGAAGTGGCAGGGGCATAAGTGGATCTGGGGAGATGAGTGGACATTGTGTGAAAAATACAAATAAAAGATAAAAAGTTTTAAAAAATTGTTGGAGTTATCATCACAAATTTCACGGTATGCTACAGAGCTGTAGCAATTAAAACAGCATAATACTAACATAAAATGAGACTCATTAGATGAATAGATGAGAATTGATAATCCACATATAAGCCCACAATCCCGATTTTTAACCAAGACCAAAAATGCAGATTGGAAAACAGACATTATCTTTAACAACAGGTGCTGCACAAACTAGATAGCTATGTGTGGAAGAATGAATCTTCATGCTTACCTCTTACCCTGCATAAAACTCAGCTGCAAAAGGATCAAGGCCTACCAACTAAGACCTGGTCCAGACTCTGATAGAAAAGAATGTAAGGAATAAGAATGAACTCATTGGTATAAGAATGAACTTTCTGAACAGGACATTTATGAGATGAGTGGCAGTTTTTTCAAACCTGGCTGCTTCTCAAATAATCTAGATGGAGACCCATTGATTAATTCAACAAGCTTTAAGCACAATAACTGAGAAGCTATTTCTAACACTCTGTGATATGTGGCTACTTCCCAGCCAACTGCTCTGAGTTACTTGCATTAAACATCTCCTTTGTTCACTCTGTTGTAGTTGTCTGTCCTCATGGAGAACTTAATTGATGATGCCTACCTATTTGTGCCTGACCTCATTGAAACTGTCTCCTTTATTTTCTACATTTGTTTTTTCTTTTTTAAAATTTTTATTGGATATTTTATTTATTCATTATTGAGATGTTATTCCCCTTTCCCAGTTTCCCATCTGGAAAATCCCTATCCCATTCTCCCTCTCCCTGCTTCTATGAGGGTCTCCTTCACCCACCCACTCCTGCCACCCCTCCTTGGCATTTCCCTACACTGGAGTATCTAGTCTTTCCAGGACCAAGAGCCTGTCTTCCCACTGATGTCCTATAAGGTCGTCCTATGCTACTTATGTAGCTAGCACAATGCGTCCTTCTATGTGAACTTTCCAGTTGGTAGTTTACTGCCTGGGTTCTGGGGGTCTGGATGGTTGGTATTGTTTTTCTTCCAATAGGCTGCAAATCCCTTCAGCTTATTCAGTCCCCTAACTTCTTTATTGGATTTGCTGTGCTCAGTACATTCGTTAGCTGTGAGCATCCACATCTGTATTGGTCAGGCTCTGGCAGAGCCTCTCAGGGAAGAGCCATACTAGGCTCCTGTCATCAAGCACTTCTTGGCATACACAGTGTGTTGAGGTTTGGTGTCTGTATATGAGATGGATCCCCAGGTGGGGCCATCTCTGGATGACCTTAAAGTAATCTTCCTTCAACAAACACAAAAGTAGACAGCCACACAAACCTAATTCCACATCTAACAACAAAAAGAACAGAAAGCAATGATCACTTTTCCTTAATAACAGTTAACATCAATGGAATCAATTCTCCAAAATAGACTAACTGACTGGATACATACATAGGACCAAGCATTTTGCTGCATACAGGAAAGGCACCTCAATGACAAAGTCAGATACTACCTCAGATTAAAAGACTGAAAAAAAATTCCAAGCTAATGGTCCCAAGAGACAAGCTGGATTACCCATTCTAATATGGAAGAAAATCGATTTTCAAGCAAAAGTTATCAAAAAAGATAAAAAAGAACACTTCAAATTAATAAAGGGAAATTCTACCAACAAGAACTCTCAATTCTGAACATCTATGATGCAAATTCAAGGGCATCCACATTCAGAAAAGAAACGTTAATAAAGCTCAAAGCACACATTGCACCTCGAAAATAATAGCAGGAGACTTCAACAACCCATTCTCATCAATGGACAAATCATGGAAATAGAAACTAAACAGAGACACAGTGAAACTAACAGAAGTTATGAACCAAATGAATTTAACAGATATCTATGGAACATTTCCTCCTAAAACAAAACAAAGAAAAAAAAACCAAACAAACAAAAAAGCAAAACAAAACAAAAATACCTTCTTCTCAGCACCTCACGATATCTTCTCCAAGATTGACCAAATAGTTGGACACAAAACAGGCCTCAACAGATAAAAGAAGATTGAAAAAATCACATGAAACCTATCAGATCATCACAGCCTAAGGCTGGTCTTCAATAACAACAAAAACAACAGAAAGCCCACATACTCACAGATGCAGAACAACTCTATACTAAATGATAAATTGGTCAAGGGAGAAATAAAGAAATTAAAGAAAAATTTGAATTTAATGAAAATAAAGGGAGAAAACACAGAAACTTATGGGACACAATGAAAGCAGTGCTCAAAGGACAACTCATAGCTCTGAGTGCTTCCAAAAAGAAACTGGAAAAAGCAAACACGAACAACTTGACAGCACATCTGAAAGCTCTAGAACAAAAAGAAGCAAATACACCCAAGAAGAGTACAGGGCAGAAAATAATCAAACTCAAGGCTCAAATCCACCAAGCAGAAACATATACAGAGTCAACAATCCAGGAGCTTTTTTTTTTTTTTTTGAGAAAATCAACAAGATAGATGAAGTCTTAGCCAAACTAAGCAGAAGGCACAGAGACAGTATCCAAATTAACAAAATCAAAACATAAAAAGGGAGACATAACAACAGAAATGAAGAAAATAAAAATTAACAGATCCTACTACAAAAAACCTATATTCAACAAAACTGGGAAATCTGGAGGAAATGGACAACTTTTTAGAGAGATACCAGGGACCGAAGTTAAATCATTATCAGGTAAACCATCTAAACAATCCCATAACCCCTAAAGAAATAGAAGGAGTTATTAAAAGGCTCCCAACAAACAAAGCACAGGATCAGATGGGTTTGTTGAAGAATTTTATAAGACTTTCAGAGAAGATCTAATATCAATACTCTTGAAACTATTCAACAAAATAAAAGCAAAGAACACTACCCAATTTATTCTTGGAAGCCACAATGACCCTTATACCTAAACCTCACAAAGACCCAACAAAGAAAGAGAACTTCAAACCAATTTCACTTAGGAATATCAATGAAAGATACTCAATAAAATTTTCACAAACCAAATCCAAGAAGAAATCAAAATGATCATTCACCATGATCAAGTAGCCTTCATCCCAGGTATGCAGGGATGGTTCAATATATGGAGATCTATCAACAGAATCCACTATATAAACAAACTCAAAGGGGAAAAAACGCACATGATCATCTCACTGGATGCAGAGAAAGCATTTGACAAACTCAACAAGTCTTCATGGTAAAAGTCTTGCAATGATCAGAAATTCAAGGCCCATAACTATACATTGTAAAAGCAATATCCAGCAAACCAGTAGCCACCATCAAACTAAACTGAGAGAAACTTGAAACAATGCCACTAAAGTCAGGGACTAGACAAGGTTGCCCACTCTCTTCCTACCTATTAAATATAGTACTTGAAGTCCTAGCCAGAGAAATTAGACAACAAAAAGAGGTCAAAGGGATACAAATTGGAAAGGAAAAAAATCAAAATATCACTATTTGCAGATGATAATTCTACCTGTGAACTCCTAAACCTGATTACTTCAGCACAGTGGCTGGCTATAAAATTAAATGAAAAAAATCAGTAGCCTTCTTCTACTCAAAGGATAAATAGGCTGAGAAAAAAATTAGGGAAATGATACCCTTCATAATACTCACAAACAATATAATATACCTACTCTAATTAAGCAAGTGAAAGATCTGTAGGACAGGAGCTTCAAGAGTCTGAAGAAAGAAATTGAAGAAGACCTCAGAAGATGGAAAGATCTACTATGCTGATGGAATGGCAGGATTGGTATAGTAAAAATGGTCATCTTTTTGAAATCAATACAGATTCAGTGCAATTCCCATCAAAATTTCAACTCAATTCTTCACAGAGATAGAAAGAGCAATTTTGAGATTCACCTGGAATAACAAAAACCCAGGATAGTGAAAAATATGCTTAAGAATAAACACATTTTTGGGGAAAAGTCACCCCTGACTTCAAGCGCCATTACAGAGCAATGATCATAAATGCCTTGGTATTAGTACAGAGATAGGCAGGTAGATCAATGGAATAGAAATGAAGACCCACAAATAAACCCTGACATCTATGGTAACTTGATATTTGACAAAGAAGCCAAAATCATTTGGCTTCAACAAACAGCATTTTCAACAAATGATACTGTTTCATGTGGCTGGCAGAATGTAGAAGAATGCAAATTGACCCATTCTTATATCCTTGTACAATGCTAAAGTCCAAGTAGATCAAAAACCTCCACATAAAACCAGATAATGTATTATCCTAGAAGTGAAAGTGGGAAAGAACCCTGAATACATGGGCACCAGGAAAAATTTCCTGGAAAGAATACCAGTGGCCAAGGCTCTAAGATCAACTATAGACAAATGGAATGTCATAAAATTGAAAAGCTTCTACAAGGCAAAGTACACTGTCATCAGGACAAAACGGCAACTTACAGATTGGGAAAAGATCTTTATCAACCCTACATCCAACAGAAGGCTGGTATCCAATATGTACAAAGAATTCAAGGTTTTAGGCTCCAGACAACCAAATAACCCTTTTAAAATGGGTTGCAGAGCAAAACAAAGAATTTACAACTGAGGAATCTTGAATGGCAGCAAAACATCTAAAGAAATGATCAACATCCTTAGTCATCAGGGAAATTCAAATCAAAACCACCCTTAGATTCTGCCTTATACAAGTCAGAATGGCTAACTAAGATCAAGAACTCTGGTGACAGCCGATGCTCCTGAGGATGTGGAGAAAGAGGGTCACTCTTCCATTGCTGATGCGATTGCAAGCTACTTCAACCACTGTGGAAATCAGTCAGGAGGTTCCTCAGAAAACTGGACTTAGTACTACCTGAAGACTCAGCTATACCACTCCCACATAAAAGATGCTCCCACATATAACAAGGACATATGCTTTACTGTGTTCATAGCAGTGTTATTTATAATAGCCAGAAGCTGGAAAGAACCCAGATATCCTTGAACAGAGGAATGGATACAGAAAATGTGGTACATTTACACAATGGATTACTAATCAACAAGAAATAAATCAATGACTTCGTGAAATTCATAGGCAAATGGATGGAAGTAGAAAATATCATCCTGAGTGAGGTAACCCAGAAACAAATGAACACAAATATTTTGTATTCACTGATAAGTGGATATTAGCCTAAAAGTTGAGACTACTCATGATACAACTCACAGACCAAATAAAGCTCAAGAAGGAAGACCCAAGTGTGGATGCTTCAGTCCTACTTAAAAGGTGGAACGAAAAAATCATGGGAGGTAAAGGGAGGGAAGGACCTGGGAGGAAGTGACGAGGGAGAGGGAATAAGGGCACAGGATCATGAGTGAGAAGAGATGGTGGAGATGTACAGAGGGTCCAGAAAGTGAAGGGAAGAGTGTAGCAATGGGCGATAGGGAACTGGTAGTAGTTACTAGAAAATCCCAGATGCCTTGGAATTAAGTGATTTCCAGGACTCAAGGGGGATGATGTTTGCCAAAATACTCAACAAAGGGGAGAGATAATCTGTAGAGACCGTATTCAGAGGTTAGGCACAGCTTCTGGTTGAGGGATGAGGCCACCCACCCATCTCAAAAATATTAACACAGAATTCCTCTGTCTAAAGGAAATACATGGACAAAGAGTGGAGCAGAGACTGAAGGAAAGGCCATCTAGAGATTGTCCCACCTAGGGGTCCATCCAATATGCAGACACCAAACCTAGACTCTTGCTGATATCAAGATGTACTAGATGACAGGAGCCTAGTATGGCTGTCTCCTGAGAGGCTCTGCCAGACTCTGACCAATACAGATGCAGCTGCTCACAGTCAACCAATGTACTGAGCACAGCAAGTCCAATAGAGGAATTAGGGGACTGAATGAACTAAACGGGTTTGCAACCCCATGAGAAGAACAACAATACCAACAATGTAGACCTCTTCTGCCTCCCCTCTCCCAAGAGCTCCCAGGGAATAAACCACCAACAAAAGAGTATACATGGTGGAACTCATGACTGCAGCTTCATATGTAGCAGAGGATTGAGTTATCTGAGATCAATGGGAGGAGAGAACCTAGACTGAGGGACTACTCAATGCCCCAGAGTGGTGGGATGCTTGTACAGTAGGGTGGGAGTGGATGAGATAGTGGGGAGCATCCTCATAGAAGGGAGAGGGAAATAGTTGATGGGGTTTGTGGAGGGGAATCCCAGAAGTGGTACAACATTTGAAATGTAAATAAATGAAATAACCAATAAATAAATAAATAAATAAATAAATAAATAAATAAATAACTTTATAGCTGTAAAGATTGTACTTTTTAGGCTGCTTCTTTAATTGTGTGATGGTGTCATTTGCTGTACGGAAATTTTTAGCTTCATTATTTTCCATTTGTTTACTAATTTCTGGTCTTATTTCTTACCCTATAAAACCTGTTAGATGTTTGTCTTTTGCACTGTTTATTCTGATGCTGACTTCTGTGCTCTAAGATGTAGCTACAGACTGTATATGAACACTGCCATGAGTATTAAAGAATCTTTTGTATCACTGTGTTGGAAAGAACACATCCTAGGTACTTCTGATTGATTAATAAAAAGCTGAACAGATAATGCTTGGGCAGAGGAAATAGAAAGGCTGAACTGATCACAGCTAGGTGTCCCAGGAAGAAGAGCCAGAGAGAAGCAGCTCAGGACAAGGGAGGCAAAGGTCCGAAAGAATTAATCTTGATACTTAACTCTTACCCTGCGTAAAACTCAGCTGCAAATAGATCAAGGACCATAACCTAAGACCTGCTGCCAACTGTGATAGAAAAGAATATAGAAAAATTGCCTTTCCTTCTGTCTCTGCTCCACACTTTGTCTCCATATTTCCTCCTTTGAGTATTTTGGCCCCACTTTTAAGAACTAAAGCATCCACACGTTGGTCTTCCTTCTTCTTGAGCTTCATGTAGTCTGTGAATTGTATCTTGGATATTCCGAGCGTCTGGACTAATGTCCACTTATCAGTGAGTGCATATCATGTGTGTTCTTATATGACTGGGTTACCTCACTCAGGATGATATTTTCTAATTCCATCCATTTGCCTAAGAATTTCATGAAGTCATTGTTTTTAAGTGCTAGTGTATGCTTTCTCCAATTTCTTTATGCAGCCACTCAAAGATATGATCTTTCTTCTTAGGACTGTTTTATTGTTTTCCATAAATTTGGGCATGTTGTACCTTCTCTTTCATTAAATTCTAAAGTGTGTTTAATTTCTTTATTAATTTCCAAACCAAGTTAGCATTAGAGTTGGTCAACTCCCCTGTGTATGTCTTTTTTTTTTTTGTTATTGAAGACAACCCTTAGTTTGATGTGATCTGATAGGATGCATGGGATTATTTGAATCTTCTTGTATTAATTGAGGCTTGTTTTGTTTCAGAGTATATGGTCAATTTTGGAGAAGATACAATGAACTTCTGAGAAGAAGGTATATTCTTTTGTTTTAGGGTGAAATGTTCTATAGATATCTGTTAAATCCATTTGGTTCATAACTAGTCTTATTGTCTCTGTTTAATTCCTGTTTCCATGATCTTTTCATTGGTGAGAGTGGTTGTTGAAGTCTCCCACTATTATTATGTGAGGTGCAATGTGTGCTCTGAGCTTTAATAAACTTTCTTTTATGAATGTGACTGTCCTTTCATTTGGAGTATAGAACCGAGAGTACATGTTGGTAGATTTTTCCTTTGATGATTATAAAGTGTCCTTCCTTATCCTTTTTGATAACTTTTGGTTGAAATTCGATTTTATTTAGAATGGCTTCTCCAGCTTATTTCTTGGGACAGTTGCTTGGAATGTTATTTTCCAGCCTTTTACTCAGAGATTGTGTCTGTCTTGTAACTTAGGTTCCTTTCCTGTATGCAGCAAAATGCTGGGTCCACTTTACTTATCCAATCTGTTAGTCTATATCTTTTTATTGGAGAACTGAGTCCATTGATGTTAAGAGATATTAAGGGTCAATGAATGTTGATTCCTGTTACTTTTTTGTCCGATGTGAAATTATGTTTGTATGTCTCTCTTCTTTTGTGTTTGTTGTGAGTAGATTAATTTCCTCCTTTTTCATGGTTGTAATTTCTCTCCTTGTGTTGAAGTTTTCCATTAAGTATCCTTTAGGGACCGGGTTTCTGAAAGGATATTGTTTATGTTTGGTTTCGTTATGAAATATCTCGGTTTCTCCATCTATGGTAAATGAAACTTTTGCTGGGTATTATATCCTGGGCTGACATATTTGTTCTGTTAGAGTCTGTATGACATCTGCCCAAAAACTTCTGGCTTTTAGAGTCTGTGATGAGAAATTTGATATAATTGGGAAAGTTCTGCCTTCATATGGTACTTTTCCCCTTACAGTTTTTAGTAGTGTTTCTTTGTTTTCTGGATTTGGTGTTTTGATTATTATGTGACAGGACTGATTTCTTTTTTGATCCAGTCTATTTGGTGTTCTGTATGCATGTTGAAGTTTACTGGAATCTCATTCTTTTGGTCAGGGAAGTTTTCATTTATAATTTTGTTCAAGATGATTACTGGCCCTTTGAGTTTAGAATGTTTGCTATTTTTATACCCATTACTCTTAGGTTTGGTGTGTTCATTGTGTTCTGAATTTCTTGGATGATTTTTGTTAGGAGCATTTTGAATTTTACATTTTCTTTGACTATTGTGTCATTTTTTTCATCTTTCTTAAATTGGGTATTTCTTTTTTACTTTTCAAATGTTATTCACTTTCCCGGTGTCCAGGTCCACATTACCCAAACCCCCTCTCCCGTTCTATATGGGTGTTCCCCTTCCCATCCTCCCCCCATTACCACCCTCCTCCAAGAATCCTGTTCACTGGGGGTACAGCCTTGGCAGGTCCAAGGGCTTCCCCTACCAATGGTGCCCTTACTAGGCTATTCATTGCTACGTATGCAGTTGGAGCAGGGTTAGTCCATGTATAGTCTTTGGGTAGTGGCTTAGTCCCTGGAAGGTCTGGTTGGTTGGCATTGTTGTTGATATGGGGTCTCAAGGCCCTTCAAGCTCTTACAGTCCTTTCTCTGATTCCTTCAACGGGGGTCCCATTCTCACTTCAATGGTTTGCTGTTGGCATTGGCCTATGTATTTGAGATATTCTGGCTGTGTCTCTCAGGAGATATCTACATCCGGTTCCTGTCAGCCTGCACTATTTTGCTTCATACACCATATCTAATTGGGTGGCTGTATATGTATGGGCCACATATGGGGCAGGCTCAGAATGGGTGTTCCTTCAGTCTTTGTTCTAAAGTTTGCCTCTCTATCCCCTCCCAAGGGTATTCATGTTCCCCTTTTAAAGAAGGAGTGAAGCATCTGCATTTTGGTCATCCTTTTTGGGTTTCATGTGTTCTGTGCATCTAGAGTAATTTGAGCATTTGGGCTAATATCCACCTCTCAATGAGTGCACACCGTGTGTGTTTTTTTGTGATTGGGTTATCTCACTCAGGATGATATTTTCCAGTTCCATCCATTTGCCTATGAATTTCATAAAGTCATTGTTTTTGAGACCTAAGTAGTACTCCATTGTGTAGATGTACCACATTTTCTGTCTCCTGATGAACCAGCACCATTTGCTGAAAATGCTATATTTTTTCCATAGGATGGTTTTGGTTCCTTTGTCAAAAATGAAGTGACCATAAATGTGTGGTTTCATTTCTGGGTCTTCAGTTCTATTCCACTGGTCTATCTGCCTGTCTTTGTACCAATACCATGCAGTTTTTATCACTATTGCTCTGTAATACTGCTTGAGTTCAGGGATAGTGATTCCCACAGAATTCCTTTTATTGTTGAGGATATTTTTAGCTATCCTGGGTTTTTTGTTATTTCAGATGAATTTGCAAATTGTTCTGTCTAACTCTATGAACAATTGGATTGGTTTCTTTTCTTGTCCATTCTATTTTGAGTTCTGTAGGCTTCTTGTATGTTTATGGGCATCTCTTTCTTTAGGTTAGGGAAGTTTTCTTCTATGATTTTGTTGACGATATTTACTGGTCCTTTGAGCTGGGAGTCTTCACTCTCTTCTATACCTATTATCCTTAGGTTTGATCTTCTCACTGAATCCTGGATTTACTGTATGTTTTGAACCAATAGCTTTTTCCATTTTACATTATCTTTGACAGTTGTGTCGATGATTTCTATGGAATCTTCTACTCCTGAGATTCTCTCTTCTATCTCTTATATTCTTTTGGTGATGCTTGTATCTATGGCTCTTTGTCTCTTCCTTTGGTTTTCTACATCCAGGGTTGTCTCCCTTTGTGCTTTTTTTATTGTTTCTATTTCCATTTTCAATTCCTTCTCCTGTTTGATTGTGTTTTCCTTTAAATCTTTCAATGATTTTTGTGTTTCCTCTCTAAGGGCTTCTGCTTGTTTATTTGTGTTTTCCTGCATTTCTCTAAAGAAGTTCTTTATGTCTTCCTTAAAGTCCTCCATCTTCAAGATAAAATATGATTTTAAATCTAGATCTTGCTTTTCTCTTGTGTTTGGATAATCAGTGTTTGCTTTGGTGGGAGAGTTAGGCTCTGATGATGCCATATAGTCTTGGTTTCTGTTGCTTGGGTTCCTGTGCTTGCCTCTTGCCATCAGGTTGTTTCTTGTCTTACCTTTTTCTGCTATTTATAACAGTGGCTTGTCTGTCCTATAGGCTTGTGTGTCAAGCGTGCTGTAGACCTGTTTTCCTGTTTTCTTTCAGCCAGTTATGGGAACAGAGTGTCCTACTTTCTGGCATGTAGTCATTCCTGTCCACTGGATTTTATCTGTTCCTTTATGAGTGTGTCCTAAGTCTACCGGGCAGGTCACATGGAGCAGAAAAGTTGGTCTTACCTCTAGTCTAAGACGTGAAGTTGCCCTTGGGGGCTTGGTTTCAGCTCTCCATGAGGGCAGCAACCATAAGGGCCTGCCTCTACTTCTGGGTCCTTGTACTCAGGGGGCCCTGATAGCGCTGGGTGTTTTCCTCTAGAGTCAGAAATGTGGGCAGAGAGTAGTCCTCCAGTTTCCCAGGCGTGTCTGCCTCTCTGAAGGTCTAGTTCCCCCTCCCATGGGATTTAGGTGCAGCTAGCTGTTTGTCCGGTCAGTTCAGATCCGGGTGCAGTCTGTACCGCAGGGCTTCTGCAGCTTGACTGTCCCTATCTTCCATTTCCCAAAGGCCCTATACGTGTCAATTTTTTATATGGTGCTTTCTATACCTGAGAGTCTTGTTTTTATCTCTTGTATTCTTTTGCTGATGCTTTCATCTATAATTTCTGATCACTTTCTTATGTTTTCTATCTCCATGGTTGTCTCCCTTTGTGATTTCTTTATTGTTTCTTTCTCTGTTTTTAGATCCTGGACAATTTTTTTCAAGCCCTTCATCTGTTTGATTGTGTTTTCCTGTATTTCTCTTAGGGATTTATGTGATTCCTCTTTAGGGGGGTTCTACCTGTTTACCTTTGTTTTCCTATATTTCTTTATGGGAGTTATTTATGTCCTTCTTAAGGTCCTCTATCATCATTGTGAGATGGAATTTTAGATCAGAATCTTGCTTTTCATGAGTGTTGTGCTATGTAACACTTATTCTGGTGGAAGAACCAGGTTCGGATGATGCCAATTAGCAGTTTTCTGTTGCTCATGTCCTTGTTCTTGTCTCTTGCCATCTGGCTATCTCTGAGGTTAGCTGGCTTTGCACACTCTGACTGGAGCCTGTCCTTCCTGTGAGCTCCTGGAGATCAATCTCTTTCTGTGGGCCTGTGAGCATGAGCGTGTCAGTACTCCTGGGCATCAAACTTTCTCTGGGTAGGATTTTGGTGTAAAGGACTGTAGCACAGGTTCTAGTCTTGGGCACAGATGGAAACGAAAAGGATCATGTCCCTGGCTGCATGGAGGTTCCTGAGTCTCTTGGGCTCTGAGCAGGTCTCAGTTATGCCAGGAATTTGGGTGGTAGTGGTGCTCTCACCTGTGTGCCTGGGTATATCAACACTTCTGGGGGGGTGTCAAGCTTTCTATCAGCTAAAATTTTGAGAGAAGGCTAAATATTATAATACAGACAACTCAACCAAATGGACATTGAATTTAACAAAGATGAAACTAAAATTGTTGAGAAATATAAACTAAGTACATATTAATTCTATTTTGTGAGGTCATCTTATCACAGTTAGAATGGTACACAGCACATGCACATGAATGCACACACACACGTATACACTTACACACATATAGCAAATGATGACAACTACTGACATGGAGGTTGGGAAAGGGAACATGTATTCAGTGCTGCTGGGAATGCCAACTGGTACAGTCACTACTGCAATCAATTTAGAACTTCCTAAAACAATCAAACAAACAAACAAGTGAATAAATGAACAAAAACAAAACAAAAAGTAAACGTAGATCTATCACTTAATCCTGCTACTCTAGTCATTTGGATAGTGTTATATCCAAAGGCTTATCCCTACTGCGGAGATACCTCCTTCTCATGTTCACTGGTGCTCTATCTGTAATAGTCAGGAAGTGGGAGAAAACCTTGATGTACATAAATCAATGGGAACAACTGAAAACCTGCTATGTTAAGGTGAAAGATATATAATTCATCTACTAAGATCAATTAAATTATGAAATTCAGTTTTTAATGGATGGGAGTGGTAACCATCCTTCTGGGTGAGATTATTCAGATCTGAAAAGGCTATCAATTGTTTTCTTTCATTTGCGTGTGTTAGCGTTGAGTCTTCAGATATGTATGCTTCATTGGGAAGTGCATATTAGTCAGAAGTTAGTAAAGAGAAATGATAGAAAATCTTGCTAAAAAAAGAACATGATGAGCAGTGGTATAAAATGTTAAAGTTGGAAAGGTTAAGTGGTGTGAAGATGGAAAGGTGTTATCTCTTTAGACACTCATGATACACTTAGGTTTGTCTGACAGCACCTGCCCTCCCTGACTTATTGTGACTCTATCCAATTTCACAATATGGTTTGGAACATAGTACTTATAGGAACATTTTATGGCACAATATTTCAAGGTTATAAAAATTTAACTTACCTAAATTCTATAAGTTCATAAAATAATTATGGTTTTCAAAATATAAATATTTGCCTATAAGCATGTCTTGATTTTAGATTTAAAAAAATTTTAGTGAAACATATAATAAGCTATTAATCCTTTGTTGTCTAGTTACTTTTTGTCTTAAGAAAACACAGGGCAGAATGTGTGAGATGTAAACTCAATAGTGTAGGATAAGAAATAATAGAAATTGAAAGCTTTTTACCTGGAGGATCTATAGATATTTGGTGAACACCTTAATAAATGAAGAAGAAGTTAGTTTAATAGCTGTTATTGAAACTTTGCCATTTGATATTAAGAAATGTAAATATTAGTGAGTTAAATAAATTGAATACTTAATAAAAATGAGTCTCAAAATATTTGCTTCTTTTAGCAAAATCTCCTTAAAACTTTATCACATATATAAATATTTTAAACACCTTTTAAAATGAAAGATTATGAATTTGAAGATCTAGGGTGGTCCTGAGAGTTTAACAAACTTCTAATGGTGATCATGTATGGCTATATGATAGGCAGCAACGATTTACTAAAGATATAAAGTAGTTTTTTTTCTTAGCTTCTCTGATTTTTGCTATCACCTTACTTAATCAAGTTACTCCATCATTTAACAACAATGCTGTATTTCTTTGGTAACAAATCATTCATTGCAGTGAAATCATTGCCACACGCAGTGCCACATTATTAAGGATAATTTTTCAGTTATGTACCTTGCCTCATTCTTTTTGTATGAGTTTATATACTCTAAATAAATAATCTAGAGCAGACAATCATCCTTAAAATTTAATTTCATCAACACTTCATATGAAAACAAGTTTAATTTCTGTTACAAATGGAAGTGACATTTTGTTTCTCATTGAGACTGTCAAAAATGCTGTTACACTCATGGATATATATCTACAGATCTATATCTATATCTATATCTATATCTATATCTATCTATATTTGTTCTTTTTAGTGGAACATTGTTAGAACATGTTTTAAAAGAAATTAAAAGAAATAAAAATTGAATATATTTGTTCCAACAATGATATTAGTGACCCAAGTGACAGTTAACCAGAATCATCACTCCTTGCCACTATTCATTTGATATAAAAATTAAGATTGCTTGGAAATTCTAAAAGGAATCTTCAAAGAACACAGACTGTTGCTAAGACTATATGTTGCCCTAGCCAAATTGAAAGCAGGGCAACATTGGTGCAGACAATATCTACACAACTCAGTGAACATGGAGAAGTTGAGGGGTGCCTACTTAGAGCCTTCACCACTACATTCTGGCATCTTCAGTACAGACAGGTACTCTGTATGCTACTGAAAGTGCAAGGTAAACACCATGCCAGTCACAAGCCCACTAATGGAGAATGTTGTCCTTCCTGCAAGATATACTAGGGCAACATGAAACAAAGTTCGTGGGAATAATGAACCAATGTATAATTTGACTTCAGACCCACTGGGAAAGAAGGAACATATACACAACACTGGTTGGTTGACTAAGAATCAGAGACTAGATACCCCAGGGTTCTAGAGTAAAATCAAATAGTACTTATCTTTAAAAAATATAACAATAAAATGACTCTTAATGATGTTCTGCTTTGATATAAGATGCTATCAATATGTAAGAACAAAAAAATAATCCCAATGATATACAGATTACTGCCTTGCTCAGCTATCATCAGAAAAGATTCCTCCTGCAGTATATGGGAAAAAATATTGAGACCCATAGTCAGACAAAAGGCAGAGAATGAGAGATCTTGGAATATTTAGACGTAAGTAGAACATCTCCATCAAATCCCTACCCACAGAGCTTAGGGTACGTCTTAGAGTCAAGGCAAAAAGAGTGTAAGTCAAGGCAAAAAAAGTGGATCAGGATACCAAGAAAATGTTGTCCTCTAAATCAACATGACTGAAACTTATATGAAGTCACAGAGACAGTAACAGCATAAACAGTGTCTAGATGGATCTCTATCACATCTTCTGGGCATATATTTTAGCTTTTGGTTTGCTTGTTTTGTTTTCAACATAGGATTTCTCAGTATAACCTGCCTGTTCTGAAGCTTCCTCTGTAAAACAGTTTGCCCTCAAACTCACTTGGATTAAATGTGTGCACCACAATCCACTACCTGACTACTATTTTTATGGGACTCCTGGGTCTTTGACTCTATTGCTTGCACTTGGGATCCTTTTCCCCCCTATTGGGTTTCTGTGTCCAACTTTGATATGAAAGTTTCTACGTCATCTTATTATATTTTTCTTTGTCATTCTTGGTTGTTATCTCTTAGAAATCTGTTCTTTTCTAATGAGAGACAGAAAGGGAATGGATGTGTAGAAGAGGAGAGATGTGAGTAACTGGTAATAGGGGATACTCATCGACTTATTATATGAGAAAAGACTATTTCAATACAAGAAAAACATTTTTACCTTACAGAAGCTTTGCAATTTTATGTAGTCCTATTTGTTGGTTGTTGATCTTAGAGAATATGCCACTGGTGCTCTGTTTAGGAAATTTTCCTGTGTGCTCATGTGTTCAAGGCATTTCCCCACGTTCTTCTCTACTAGTTTCAGTGCATCGCTATTTATGTGGAGGTCCTAGACTCATTTGGACTTGAGCTCTGTACAAGGCAATAAGAATAGATAAATTTGCACTCTTTACATGCTGACCACCAGTTGAATTAGCACCATTCATTGAAAATGCTTTTTTCTACTGGATGGTTTTAGCCACTTTGTTAATGATCTAGTGACCATAGGTGTGTGAGTTCATTTCTGGGTTTTAAATTCTATTCCACTGATTTACTTGTCTGTCTCTGTACCAATACCATACAGTCTTTTATCGCTATTGCCCTGTAATATAGTTTGAGATCAAGGATGGTGATTAGCACAGTATTTTTTTTTTTATTTTTGAGAATGATTTTTGCTATCCTGTGCTTTTGGTTATTTCAAAATGGCAACCAACAGATTGGGAAAAAATCTTTACCAATCCTACATCGTATAGAGAGCTAATATGCAAGATATACATAGAACTCAAGAAGTTAGACTCCAAATAACCCTATTAAAATGGGATACAGAGCTAAACAAAGAATTCTCAACTGAGGAATTGTGAATGGCCATGAAGTACCTAAAGAAATGTTCAATATCCTTAGTCATCAGGGAAATGCATATCAAACCAACCCTGAGATTCCACCTCACAGCAGTCAGAATAGCTAAGATCAAAAATTCAGGTGACATCTACACAATAGTGTACTACTCAGCTATAAAAAATAATGACTTCATGAAATTCATAGGCAAATGGATGGAACTAGAAAATATCATCCTGAGTGAGATAACCCAATTACAGAAAAACACACATGGTATGTACTCACTGATAAGTGGATACTAGCCCAAATGCTCAAATTACCCAAGATGCACAGACCACATGAAACTCAAGAAGGATGACCAAAATGCAGATGCTTCACTCCATCTTTAAAAGGGGAACAAGAATACCCTTAGGAGGGGATAGGGAGGCAAAGTTTAGAACAGAGACTGAAAGAAAGCCCATTCAGAGCCTGCCCCACATGTGGCCCATACATATACAGCCACCAAACTGGATAAGATGGATAAAGCAAAGAAGTACAGGCTGACAGGAACCGGATGTATATCTCTCCTGAGAGACACAGCCAGAATATGGCAAATACAGAGGCGAATGCCAATAGCAAACCACTGAACTGAGAATGGGACCCCCTTGAAGGAATCAGAGAAAGGACTGATAGAGCTGAAGGGGCTTGAGACATATGAACAACAATGCCAACCAACCAGATCTTCCAGGGACAAAGCTACTACCCAAGGACTACACATGAACTGACCCTGGGCTCCAAATTCAGGAGCCTATGAATAGCACAGGGGAAGCCCTTGATCCTGCCGAGGCTGAACCCCCAGTGAATGGGATTGTTTGGGGGAGGTATTGGAAGGAGGATGGAGAGGGGAACACTTTTAAAGAACGGGAGAGGGAGGAGTTATGGGGATGTTGGCCTGGAAACCGGGAAAGCGAATAACATTTGAAATGTAAATAAGAAATACCCAATTTAATAAAGATGGGGAAAAAATAAACTCAGGTGACAACAGATGCTGGCGAAGATGTGGAGAAAGAGGAATGCTCTTCCATTGTTGGTCGAATTTCAAGTTGGTACAAATACTGTGGAAATCAGTTTGGCTGTTCCTCAAAAAATTGATCATTGCACTACCTGAGGACTTAGCTATAGCACTCATGAGAATAATTCCAAAAGATGCTCCAACATAAAACAAGGACACATGCTCCACTATGTTCATAGCAGCCTCATTTATAATAGTCAGAAGGTGGAAAGAACCCTGATGTCTTTGAACAGAGGAATGGATACAGAAAGTGTGGTAAGTAATGGAGTAATACTCAGCTATTAAAAACAATGACTTCATGAAATTTACAGGCAAATGGACAGAACTAGAAAATATCATGTAGGTTGAGGTAACCTAATCACAAAAGAGCACACATGATATGTACTCATTGATAAGTGGATATTAGCCCAAAAGATCAGAATATCCAAGACCACAAGGAGCTTAGGAAGAAGAAAAATGAAAGTGTGGCTACTTCAGTACTTCTTAGAAGCAGTAGCAAAATACTCACAGGAGGAAATAAGGAGACAAAGTGTAGAGCAGGGACTAAAAGAAAGGCCATTCAGAGACTGCCACACATGGGGATCCATTCCACGTGTAGTCACCAAACCTAGTCACTATTGGGGTCCATGCAGACAGGAGCCTGATATAGCTGTCTCCTGAGAATCTTTGCCAGAGGCTGACAAATACAGAGGTGGATGCTGGCAGCCAACCATTGGCAACCAACCAGTTGAGTGAGATGGGGGTCCCCAATGGAGATGTTAGAGAAAGGACTGAGGTAACTGAGGGGACTTGCACCCCCATAGAAAGAACAACAGTATCAACCAACCAGACATGCCAGATATCCCAGTTTCTAAACTGCAAACCAACGTGTATACATGGAGCTACCCATGGCTTCAACTTCATATGTAGCAGAGGATGGGCCTTGTCAGGCATCAATGGGAGGAGAGAGGCCCTTGATTCTATGAAAGTTTGATGTCCCAGTTTATGGGAATGCCAGGTTAGGGAGTTGAGAGGGACTGGTTGGGTGTGTAGAGTAGCACCCTCATGGGTGTGCAGGGGATGGGGAATGGGATGGCAGGTTGCTGGAGGGGAAACCAGGAAAGGTGACAAGATTTAGAATGTAAATAAAGAAAATATCCAATAAAAAGAAAAGAAAAACATTTTTTTTGAAAATTTACAGTATAATTTGTATCATACTTAAAAGTATTGTCTCCGATTTTTAAATTGTATTTTTATTAAAAATATTTTTCACTCAGTAGGTTATGATTATGATCCTCCCCACTCTAATTTCTCAGATTCTTCTACCACCCCAATCACAGAACTTCATAGTATTTCTGTTTTCTCCAACGCATAAAAACTAAAAGTCAAAGCAAATGAGCTAGCATCAGCAACAATTAAAACCAATAAACACCAAACCAAACCAACCAAACCATTCCAAACTAAGCCAAACCAAACCAAACCAAACAAAAAATGCCTAGAACAACATGAAGTTCATTTCATGTCAGTTCATTACTGCTGAGCCTGAGTCCTGACCCTCTAAAGGAGTTGATAAATTCAGTGACACTTTATTGGCAAAAACTGATTTTTTTTTCTCTTGCAGCAGGTATCAGTTGCAAATAATTCCTTGGCAAGGGGTGGCACTTTGTGTCCATTTCGCCTTCTCACACTGTCTCTAATCTTACTAACAAATGTATTGGATTTCTTTTTTGTACAATTGATTCATCCACCATAAATTGCAAACCATGCTTTTTATTCAAGTAAAGTTTTGTGCTAGGATTATAATGTCATGGGAAGGCAAGGTTTGGATTTACATTAGAAAGGATATAGTATGTAGATGTAAAATGAAACATTACAGATCTGAAAGTCACTCTGATCCATATAACTTTTATTTTAACATGGGGCTACCTTTCATAATGAAGAATGTTAGATTATAATGACTTGAGCAAGAAGGAAAAGAATGAATTCTGAACCAGACAATGAGCTGGAATGAAAGCCCAGGGTAGTATGATTTAGCAAGGACAGCATGCCGGATTCTAAGTGAAATATACAAGCAAGTTATGTATCAAACATTTGGTAAGGAGACCAAGGATAAACTCAAGGGAATATGGAACAGTTATTTTGCTTATAATTCTTTAAAACTGCAGGTACACAGATTGTTCACCTTAAATATTCATAAATCCCATAGCATTTTCTCAGAGAGGTTAGATATTTAAAAAAAACTATATAAATACAAGGCCTGTTAGTTCCCCAGGTAACAGGGAGCACAGAGACTTGGCAAATGTGGAATTTCAGGTTTTAGATTTTTTTTTTCTTTTTGGAAGTATAACATAATTGTGTCTTTTCTGTCTTGTCTTTCCTCCCTACAGTGCTTCTTTTACTCCTCCTGCTTATTGTATTTTTTAAATAAATAGTTGCTATAAGTTATAAGTATATATGTATATGCATATATTCCTAAATATAAATTTCTCTGTATAATGTTGCTTACATGTATATGGATACATATCCATATGTATAGAATATTTTATTTTAATATGTAATTCTTTGGCCACACAATGGCACAGAATAGGGAAATAATTGTGGGTTATTTCAACTTTATATATACAGAGTTCTTAACTCATTAAATTTTCTAGGTATTTCTCAGTAAAATGAAATGTTTCATTGGACAGAAGCTAAGTCATTCCACTGATGGTAAAAATGTGTAGATGAACATATTCATGATGGTTTAATGCTATTTTAAAAAAGCTAAATACTGAAACATTGAGTGTGGTTTCATCTTTACTGCAAAGCATGCCCCAGGCAGAGCAAATAATAATCTAATCCCCCAGTACAAAATGAGTACCATTCTGGAACTCATTACAGATGCAGGAAAGTACGATTACGAGGGTTTTAGTAGTTTTCTGTTATATTTTAGACATTACTTGCCCCAAGTGGCCAAATATAACTAAAATTTGAGTACATGTGAAACAAAAGCATAGTTTAGATCATAATCAGGTAATAGTCAATATTTTGGTTTTATCATATTGCCATTTCTCAATTCTAAAACTTCAACATTTTATTAATTTTCCTTCAATAAATTTTTGTCACATATAGAATAATATTATTAGAGAGTAAACATCTTCAAATATTACCAGGGGAATACAACTTGTTTTTGTGAAAACCTTCCTGAAGTAATTTATTATATAAAATAAGATATACATGTAAGTTTTAGTTATATGTCAGCCAACTGAGAATCAATCTTGATTATGTCTCCTTTTCTCTCTATCAATAAAAATCACTCTAGTACAAACCATAATTTCTAGACTAAACTACTAAAGTAATTCACTAGTTTGCTTCAACCTTTCAATATTGGAAATATTCAATATTGTTTTGTTTTGCTTTAATTTTGCTAGGAATGTTTCAAGGCCAGAATAAAATTACATAACTCTTTTTTTTAACATAACTCAATAGCTTTTTTCTCATTGTTAAGTGTAAACATGGGACCTTGTACATGTTTTATCACTTCTTTTGAAGTATAACATTGTACTTCTTAGACTGAATTTATATTTTTCTCATTTTATCAAGATAGATTCTTTTCTCATACAATATAATCTGAATACAGTTCGCCCTCCATCTACTCCTTCCAGTTTCTCTCCACTTTCTCTCCCATCCAGATCCTTTCCATTTCTTTCTTTAGAAAAGAACAGGCTTTTAGGAGACAAGAACAAAATATGACAAAATAAAATATAAGAAAATAAACCAAAATAATGAAGCTCAAGAATAAGGTAAACCAAAGTGTGGATATTTCAGTCATTCTTAGAAGGGGGAACCAAAACTTTCACAGGAGACAAAGTGTGGAGCAGAGACTCAACGACCATCCAGAGGCTACCACACATGGGATGCATCAGATATACAACCACCAAACCCAGACACTATTTGAAATGCCACGATGTGCATGCTGACAGGTGCCTGATATAGCTGTCTCCTGAGAGGCTCTGCAAGAGTCTGACAAATAAAGAGGCAGATGCTCACAGCCAACCATTGAACTGAGAACAGGGTCCCCAGTGGAGGAGGTAGAGAAAGGATTGAAGTAGACGAAGGGGTTTGCATCCCCAAAGGAAGAACACAATATCAACCAACCAGAGCCCCCAGAGATGCCAGGGACTAATCCACCATTCCAAGAGAACACAGGGATGAACCTATGGCTCCATCTGCATATGTAGCAGAGTATGGCTTTGTTGGGCATCAATGGGAGGAGAGACCCTTGGACCTATCAAGGCTCTATGCCCCAGTGTAGGGGAATGTCAGGTGGTGGGGAGGTGGGAGAGAGTGGGTGGGTGGGTGAGGGAGCACCCTCATAGAAGCAGGGGGCAGGAGTGGGATAAACAGGTTTCTGAAGGGGGAACCAAGAATGGGATAACATTTAAAATGTAAATAAAACTGCATTAAAGAAAAAGAGAACTCCAAGTGAAAGTACAAGAATCAAAGAGCACTCATTCACCCATGTAGTAAATCCATAAAAGTACTAAACTGAAAACTCCAGCATACATGGAGAAGACTTAGTGCAAACTCATGTAGGCTATATGATTGCTGCTTAAGTCTCTGAGTTCATAAGACCTTTGCACAGATTTTTTAGAGGGCCTTGTTCTCTTGTTGCCTTGTGGGGGAGAGATTTGATGGAGACATCTCCTGGTGAGCTGTGTGTTCCAAACTCTCTCCCCCCTCCCTTCTCTGCCCCACCACCTCTCTGCGTATTCTGTATTTTTTTCTGGTCACTTGAAGGAGGAAGCCTTTCTGAGAATGGCTAAATAAGACATTGGCCTATGAATATAGCAGAATATCATTGGGGGGTCATTGTACTGGATATTTGTGGTGGTCTAGATAGTCTCTGGCTTATCTAGATTTTGGTTTTTTTTTTTTTTTTGGTACCCAAGAATGGCCAGATTCAGTTTTTATCTCATGGACTTTAGGTCAAATCAGACATGAGTTGAGTGTTCGCATAAGTTTTGTGACAGCAATGCTCTAGCATGGGTTGCAGGCAGGACAGCTTATAAATTAAGGGTATATTATGGTTGAATTGGTGCTTATTTTTCTCTTTAGGCAGCCTTCAGAGAACATTTTTGTCATAAACATTAGAGCATGGAGGTGAAGGTTCTACACAGATACCCACTTGATCTCTACATATTCACTGAGTTATATGGATGTTGTTTTCATCAATAGGCCTTTGTTGATGTGTAAAGAGCAACCTATTGTCTTGGCAACAGCCTGAATTTCAGGATTTCCATTGAACTCTGTTCAACAACACAATCGGATGAAAGCCAGTCCCTGCACTGGAGGTTTTGTTTGGTGAGAAGAGATGATCAGTAGGGGTTCTGTCTTCCTCTTTATTTGGAGTCTTCATTAAGATCACCTTCATGCATTACAGGAAGTTTCCACTGCACAATGTTTCTTTACTGTCCCTCAAATGCTCAAGTCTAGCAGTCTCTCCTCGCCATTCCCTCCCTCAATTCCATCTCTCTTCCTTCGTAGGCCACCCTTCAAACCCCTCCCTTTGGCTAGAGTCCACCCATAAAAGACATTCTGTTTTCCCCTCCAAAGGAGATCTATGTCTCTTCCCTAGACCTTCCTCTATTCCTAACCTCTCTGGATCAATGGACTGTAGCTTGATTATAATTTATTTAATGTATCCATATATGAGTGAATACATATCATAATTATCTTCCTGGGTCTGGGTTACCTCATTCAGGATGATTTTCTTTCTAGCTCCATCCACATACCTATTTTATAATGTCATTTAAAAAAATAGCCGAGTAATACTTCAGTGTGTAATGTACCAATTTTCTTTTTATCCAATCTTTTGTTTTGGGACATCTAGGGTGTTTTTAATTTCTGACTATGGTGAATACAATAACAATGAACAAGTTTGAGGAAGTTTCCATGCAGTAGTTTAAAGCATCCTTTGGTCTTTTGGATATATGTTCAAGAGTGGTATACCTGGATATCAAGGAAGACTAATTCTGATCATTTTGAGAAACTTCCACTCTGATGTCCATAGTGGCTGTACAATTTCTCACTTCTACTAGCAATAAAATAGTGTCCTCCTCTGCTACATATGTGGATGGAGCCAGCGGTGTCTCCATGTGAACTCAGGTTTAGTCCCTGGGAGTTCTGGGATGGCTGGTTCATTAATATTTTTGTTCTTCCTATGGCATTGCAAACCCCTTCAGATCCTTCAGTCCTTTAACTCCTCCATTGGGGACCCCGTTATCAGTTCAATGGCTGGTTGTACGCATTCATCTTTGCATTTCTCAGGCTCTGGCAGAACCTTTCAGAAGACAGCTTTATCAGCCTCCTGTCTGCATGCATCTCTTGGCATCCCTAATAGTGACTGGGTTTGCTGACTGTATATGGGATAGATTCCCCAGGTGGGGCAGTCTCTGGATGGCCATTCATTCAGTCTCTGCTTCACATTTTTGTCTCCATATTTCCTCTTGTGAGTATTTTTGTTTCCCCTTCTAAGAAGGACGGAAGCATCTACACTTTTATCTTCCTTCTTGGCCTTCATGTGGTCTGTAAATTGTATCTTGGGTGTGGTGAGCTTTTGGACTAATATTCACTTATCAGTGAGTGCATACTATGGTGTTCTTTTGTGACTGGGTTACCTCACTCAGGATGATATTTTCTAGTTCCATCCATTCACCTAAGAACTTCATGAAGTCATTGTTTTTAATAGCTAAGTAGTACTCATTGCGAAGATATACCATATTTTCTGTATCCATTCTTCCGTTCAAGGACATCAGGGTTCTTTACAGCTTCTGTCTATTATAAATGAGGCTATTAAGAACATAGTACAGCATCTGTCCTTGTTATATGTTTGGAACATCTTTTGAAACTATGCCCAGGAGTGGTATAGCTGGTTCCTCAATACTACTATTTCCAGTTTTCTGAGGAACCATAGACTAATTTCCAGAGTGGTTGTACCAGCTTGCAATTCCACCAACAATGGAGGAATGTTCCTCTTTCTTCACATCCTCCCCAGCATCTGTTGTCACATGAGTTTTTGATCTTAGCCATTCTGACTTGTGTGAGGTGAAATCTCAGTGTTTTTTGATTTGCATTTCACTGATGACTAAGTATGCTGAACATTTCTTTAGGTACTTCGTGACCATTTGATATTCCTCAGTTGAAAATTCTTTGTTTAGCTCTGGATTCCATCTTTAGCAGGGTTATTTGATTATCTGGAGTCTAACTTCTTGAGTTCTTTGTATTTTTTGGATATTAATATCAGACACAGCAGAGGATGACTTTGCTCAGCTGGGAGAAGAGGCCCTTGGTCCTATGAAGTCTTGATGCCCCAGTGTAGGACAACGCCAGGGCATGGAGGCAGGATGCAGTGAGTGGGTGGGTAGTTGGGTGAGCAATCTCATCGAAGCAGAGGGAAAGAGGATGGGATAGGAAGTTTCAGGAAGGAAAATTGGGAATGGGGATAACATTTTAAATGTAAATAAAGAAAATATCCAATAAAAGAAAAAATAAAATTAAGAAAACAGATCATCATGATGAAACAAATAATCAAACATACCAAAGTAAAACGAAGCAAAGAAAAAAGGTGTCCTCCTTGCTCCACATCCTTACCATATGAGCTGTCTTTTTTGTATTATCTTTATTATTGATCTTATACATTCTGACAGATAAAAGATGGAATGTCTAAATAGTTTTGATCTGTATTTCCCTGATGGCAAAGGATATTGAACATTTCTTTAAGCATTTCTTAGCTGTTTTAACTTCCTCTATTGATAATTCTGTTTAGATCTGTACATTAATTTTAAATTGGGTTGTTTGGGTTTTTTATACCAAGTTTCTTAAGTTCTTTATGTATTTTGGATATTAGATCTCTATGGGATGTGGAATTGATAAAAATCTTTTCCCATTATGTAGGCTGCTGTTTTTTTTTTTTTTCAAATGACAGTGTCCTTGCTATGCAGAAACTTTTCTGTTCCGTGAAATTCCCTTTTTAATTGTTGATCATAGTACCTGTGCTCTCCGTTTTCTCTTCAGAAAGGTTTCTTCCCTGCCAGTGTGCTTAAGACTATAACCCATTTTTCTTCTAACAGGTTTAGTGTATCTGCTCTCATGTTAAGATCTTTGATTATTTTTTTTAAAGATTTATTTACATGAGTACACTGTAGCTCTCTTCAGACACACCAGAAGAGGGCATCAGATCTCACTACAGATGGTTGTGAGCCACCATGTGGTTTCTGGGATTTGAACTCAGGACCTCTGGAAGAGCAGTCAGTGCTCTTAAACATTGAGCCATCTCTGCAGCCCAAGGTCTTTGATTATTTGGAGTTGAACTTTGTGCTGGTTGATATGTATTAATCTATTTGCATTTTTCTATATGCAGTATGGCCAGCACCATTTGTTAAACATGCTTTTGTTTTTTCTCAGTTTGCATTTATGGTGTTCATATGTGTGTTGGTTTATGTCTGCGTCTTCAATTCTATTCCATTGACCAATGTGTCTACTTTTATGACAATATTGTGCTGTTTTTTTTTTTTTCTATAGCTTTTAGTGTAATTTGAGATCAGGAATGGTGAGATCTGAAGTTCTTATATTGTTTGGAATGGTTTTATCTATCCCATTTTTGTGTGTATGAAGTAAAGAATTGTTATTTCAAGATCTATGAAGAATTGTGTTGGGATTTTGATGGGTATTTTATTGAGTCAGTAGTTATTTATTAGTTGTGGATTTTAGTGCCTATATTATCAATGTTCTGTTCAGAAAGTCTTCTCCTGAGTCAATTAACTCATGGCTATAAACCATTTCTCTTCTAACAGGTTCAGACTATCTGGTTTTATGTTGAGGTCCTTGATTCATTTGAAATTGAGCTTTGTGCTAGGTGCTTGGTGTGAATCTATGAGTTGGTCTGGTTTTTATTTTCTTTTGTTGTTGTTGTTGTTACTTTTAGAAAGATGGCCATTTTTATTATATTAATCTGCCCAATCTACAGGCATGGGGGAATCTTCCACTTTTCTGGAATCTTCTTTAATTTCTTTCTTCAATGTCTTAAAGTTTTTATCAAATAAGCAGGCTTGGTTAAAGTAACTACAAGATATTTTTAATATTTGAGGCTACTGTGAAAGATGTTTTATGGTTTATTTCTCAGTCTATCATTTGTATATAGGAGGGCTATTGGTTTTTCTTTTTATAGGCTTGGAGGGGAAAAATCTGTTTGATCCAGTGGAGATGGGTGTAGGAAGGGAAGGGAGGCTGTTGCGGGTATTTTGTCCCAGTGGTCGGAATGAGACCTGGGCGACTGAACTTAGAGGAACCTCAGGAGAAGTGAAGATCTGCAGTTAGCCTATCTGCTTCCTGGTAAGATTGACCTGTGGATTCCCAGTGAGGCTAATCCTGATTTTTATTGGACAAGATTTTATATTTTAGATGGTTCTTTCATTAGTAATGTTATTGCTGTCAAATATAAGTCTCTTGTATTGCTATTTGTACTTTTTGCCTCATCTATTCTTTGCTATTACATTCTTCCCTTCTTTTATGTTTTTTAATTAGTGGAATCTTTACTATTTCATTTTACCATTTTTTTATTAACTTGAGTATTTCTTAATATATTTCGAGTGTTATTCCCTTTCCCGGTTTCCGGGCAAACATCCCGCTCCCCCCTCCCCTTCCTTATGGGTATTCCCCTCCCAACCCTCCCCCCATTGCCGCCCTCCCCCCAACAGTCTAGTTCACTGGGGGTTCAGTCTTAGCAGGACCCAGGGCTTCCCCTTCCACTGGTGCTCTTACTAGGATATTCCTTGCTACCTATGAGGTCAGAGTCCAGGGTCAGTCCATGTATAGTCTTTAGGTAGTGGCTCAGTCCCTGGAAACTCTGGTTGCTTGGCATTGTTGTACATATGGAGTCTCGAGCCCCTTCAAGCTCTTCCAGTTCTTTCTCTGATTCCTTCAACGGGGGTCCTATTCTCAGTTCAGTGGTTTGCTGCTGGCATTCGCCTCTGTATTTGCTGGATTCTGGATGTGTCTCTCAGGAGCGATCTACATCCGGCTCCTGTCAGTCTGCACTTCTTTGCTTCATCCATCTTGCCTAATTGGGTGGCTGTATATGTATGGGCCACATGTGGGGCAAGCTCTGAATGGGTGTTCCTTCAGTCTCTGTTTTAATCTTTGCCTCTCTCTTCCCTGCCAAGGGTATTCTTGTTCCCCTTTTAAAGAAGGAGTGAAGCATTCACATTTTGAACATCCGTCTTGAATTTCATTTGTTCTAGGAATCTAGGGTAATTCAAGCATTTGGGCTAATAGCCACTTATCAATGAGTGCATACCATGTATGTCTTTCTGTGATTGGGTTAGCTCACTCAGGATGATATTTTCCAGTTCCAACCATTTGCCTACGAATTTCATAAAGCCGTTGTTTTTGATAGCTGAGTAATATTCAATTGTGTAGATGTACCATATTTTCTGTATCCATTCCTCTGTTGAAGGGCATCTGGGTTCTTTCCAGCTTCTGGCTATTATAAATAAGGCTGCGATGAACATAGTGGAGCACGTGTCTCTTTTATATGTTGAGGCATCTTTTGGGTATATGTCCAAGAGATGTATAGCTGGATCCTCAGGCAGTTCAATGTCCAATTTTCTGAGGAACCTCCAGACTGATTTCCAGTATGGTTTTACCAGTCTGCAATCCCACCAACAATGGAGGAGTGTTCCTCTTTCTCCACATCCTCGCCAGCATCTGCTGTCACCTGAGTTTTTGATCTTAGCCATTCTCACTGGTGTGAGGTGAAATCTCAGGGTTGTTTTGATTTGCATTTCCCTTATGACTAAAGATGTTGAACATTTCTTTAGGTGTTTCTCAGCCATAAGGCATTCCTCAGCTGTGAATTCTTTGTTTAGCTCTGAACCCCATTTTTTAATAGGGTTATTTGTTTCCCTGCGGTCTAACTTCTTGAGTTCTTTGTATATTTTGGATATAAGGCCTCTATCTGTTGTAGGATTGGTAAAGATCTTTTCCCAATCTGTTGGTTGCCGTTTTGTGCTAACCACCGTGTCCTTTGCCTTACAGAAGCTTTGCAGTTTTATGAGATCCATTTGTCGATTCTTGATCTTAGAGCATAAGCCATTGGTGTTTTGTTCAGGAAATTTTTTCCAGTGCCCATGTGTTCCAGATGCTTCCCTAGTTTTTCTTCTATTAGTTTGAGTGTGTCTGGTTTGATGTGGAGGTCCTTGATCCACTTGGACTTAAGCTTTGTACAGGGTGATAAGGATGGATCGATCTGCATTCTTCTACATGTTGCCCTCCAGTTGAACCAGCACCATTTGCTGAAAATGCTATCTTTTTTTCATTGGATGGTTTTGGGTCCTTTGTCAAAAATCAAGTGACCATAGGTGTGTGGGTTCATTTCTGGGTCTTCAATTCTATTCCATTGGTCTATCTGTCTGTCTCTGTACCAATACCATGCAGTTTTTATCACTATTGCTCTGTAATACTGCTTGAGTTCAGGGATAGTGATTCCCCCTGAAGTCCTTTTATTGTTGAGGATAGCTTTAGCTATCATGGGTTTTTTGTTATTCCAGATGAATTTGCAAATTGTTCTGTCTAACTCTTTGAAGAATTGGATTGGTATTTTGATGGGGATTGCATTGAATCTGTATATTGCTTTTGGTAAAATGGCCATTTTTACTATATTGATCCTGCCAATCCATGAGCATGGGAGATCTTTCCATCTTCTGAGGTCTTCTTCAATTTCTTTCTTCAGTGTCTTGAAGTTCTTATTGTACAGATCTTTTACCTGCTTGGTTGAAGTCACACCGAGGTACTTTATATTATTTGGGTCTATTATGAAGGATGTCGTTTCTCTAATTTCTTTCTCGGCTTGTTTCTCTTTTGTATAGAGGAAGGCAACTGATTTATTTGAGTTAATTTTATACCCAGCCACTATTCTGAAGTTGTTTATCAGCTTTAGTAGTTTTCTGGTGGAACTTTTGGGATCTCTTAAATATACTATCATATCATCTGCAAATAGTGATATTTTGACTTCTTCTTTTCCGATCTGTATCCCCTTGACCTCCTTTTGTTGTCTGATTGCTCTGGCTAGAACTTCAAGAACTATATTGAATAAGTAGGGAGAGAGTGGGCAGCCTTGTCTAGTCCCTGATTTTAGTGGGATTGCTTCAAGTTTCTCTCCATTTAGTTTAATGTTAGCAACTGGTTTGCTGTATATGGCTTTTACTATGTTTAGGTATGGGACTTGAATTCCTATTCTTTCCAGGACTTTTATCATGAAGGGTTGTTGAATTTTGTCAAATGCTTTCTCAGCATCTACTGAAATGATCATGTGGTTCTGTTCTTTCAGTTTGTTTATATAATGGATCACGTTGATGGTTTTTCTTATATTAAACCATCCCTGCATGCCTGGGATGAAGCCTACTTGATCATGGTGGATGATTGTTTTGATGTGCTCTTGGATTCGGTTTGCCAGAATTTTATTGATTATTTTTGCGTCGATATTCATAAGGGAAATTGGTCTGAAGTTCTCTTTCTTTGTTGTGTCTTTGTGTCGTTTAGGTATAAGAGTAATTGTGGCTTCGTAGAAGGAATTCGGTAGTGCTCCATCTGTTTCAATTTTGTGGAATAGTTTGGATAATATTGGTATGAGGTCTTCTATGAAGGTTTGATAGAATTCTGCACTAAACCCATCTGGACCTGGGCTCTTTTTGGTTGGGAGACCTTTAATGACTGCTTCTATTTCCGTAGGAGTTATAGGGTTGTTTAACTGGTTTATCTGTTCCTGATTTAACTTCGATACCTGGTATCTGTCTAGGAAATTGTCCGTTTCCTGAAGATTTTCAAGTTTTGTTGAATATAGGTTTTTTATAGTAAGATCTGATGATTTTTTGAATTTCCTCTGAATCTGTTTTTATGTCTCCCTTTTCATTTCTGATTTTGTTAATTTGGACGCACTCTCTGTGTCCTCTCGTTAGTCTGGCTAAGGGTTTATCTATCTTGTTGATTTTCTCAAAGAACCAACTTTTGGTTCTGTTGATTCTTTCTATGGTCCTTTTTGTTTCTACTTGGTTGATTTCAGCTCTGAGTTTGATTATTTCCTGCCTTCTACTCCTCCTGGGTGTATTTGCTTCTTTTTGTTCTAGAGCTTTTAGGTGTGCTGTCAAGCTGCTGACATATGCTCTTTCCTGTTTCTTTCTGCAGGCACTCAGCGCTATGAGTTTTCCTCTTAGCACAGTTTCATTGTGTCCCATAAGTTTGGGTATGTTGTATCTTCATTTTCATTAAATTCTAAAAAGTTTTTAATTTCTTTCTTTATTTCTTCTTTGACCAGGTTATCATTGAGTAGAGCATTGTTCAATTTCCAAGTATATGTGGGCATTCTTCCCTTATTGTTATTAAAGACCAGTTTTAGGCCGTGGTGGTCTGATAGCATGCATGGGATTATTTCTATCTTTCTGTACCTGTTGAGGCCCGTTTTTTAACCAATTATATGGTCAATCATGGAGAAAGTACCATGAGGAGCTGAGAAGAAGGTATATCCTTTTGCTTTAGGATAGAATGTTCTATAAATATCTGTTAAGTCCATTTGGCTGTCTTAGACTCTCAGACTTCTCTTAGTCTGTCGACATCACTGTTTAATTTCTGTTTCCATGATCTGTCCATTGATGAGAGTGGGGTGTTGAAATCTCCCACTATTATTGTGTGAGGTGCAATGTGTGTTTTGAGCTTTAGTAAGGTTTCTTTTACGTATGTAGGTGCCCTTGTATTTGGGGCATAGATATTTATGATTGAGAGTTCATCTTGGTGGATTTTTCCTTTGATTAATATGACGTGTCCTTCCTTATCTTTTTTGATGACTTTTAGTTGGTAATTAATTTTATTTGATATTAGAATGGCTACTCCAGCTTGCTTCTTCTGACCATTTGCTTGGAAAGTTGTTTTCCAGCCTTTCACTCTGAGGTAGTGTCTGTCTTTGTCTCTGAGGTGTGTTTCCTGTAGGCAGCAGAATGCAGGTTCCTCGTTGTGTATCCAGTTTGTTAATCTATGTCTTTTTATTGGGGAGTTGAGGCCATTGATATTGAGAGATATTAAGGAATAGTGATTATTGCTTCCCTTTATATTCATATTTGGATGTGAGGTTATGTTTGTGTGCTTTCATTCTCTTTGTTTTGTTGCCAAGACGATTAGTTTCTTGCTTCTTCTAGGGTATAGCTTGCCTCCTTATGTTGGGCTTTACCATTTATTATCTTTTGTAGTGCTGGATTTGTAGAAAGATATTGTGTAAATTTGTTTTTGTCATGGAATATATTGGTTTCTCCATCTATGTTAACTGAGAGTTTTGCTGGATACAGTAACCTGGGCTGGCATTTGTGTTCTCTTAGGGTCTGTATGACATCAGTCCAGGATCTTCTGTCCTTCATAGTTTCTGGCAAGAAGTCTGGTGTGATTCTGATAGGTCTCCCTTTATATGTTACTTGACCTTCTTCCCTTACTGCTTTTAATATTCTTTCTTTATTTTGTGCATTTGGTGTTTTGACAATTATGTGACGGGAGGTGTTTCTTTTCTGGTCCAATCTATTTGGAGTTCTGTAGGCTTCTTGTATGTCTATGGGTATCTCTTTTTTTAGGTTAGGGAAGTTTTCTTCTATGATTTTGTTGTAGATATTTACTGTTCCTTTGAGCTGGGAGTCTTCACTCTCTTCTATATCTATTATCCTTAGGTTTGATCTTCTCATTGAGTCCTGGATTTCCTGCATGTTTTGGACCAGTAGCTTTTTCCGCTTTACATTATTTTTGACAGTTGAGTCAATGATTTCTATGGAATCTTCTGCTCCTGAGACTCTCTCTTCCATCTCTTGTATTCTGTTGGTGAAGCTTTTATCTACAGCTCCTTGTCTCTTCTTTTTGTTTTCTATATCCAGGGTTGTTTCCATGTGTTCTTTCTTGATTGCTTCTATTTCCATTTTTAATTCCTTCAACTGTTTGATTGTGTTTTCCTGGAATTCTTTCAGGGATTTTTGTGTCTCCTCTCTATGGGCTTCTACTTGTTTATTTATGTTTTCCTGGAATTCTTTCAGGGATTTTTGTGTCTCCTCTCTATGGGCTTCTACTTGTTTATTTATGTTTTACTGGAATTCTTTCAGGGATTTTTGCGATTATTTCAGGCAATTTTGCGATTCCTCTCTGTAGGCTTCTACTTGTTCTCTAAGGGAGTTCTTCATGTCTTTCTTGAAGTCCTCCAGCATCATGGTCAAAAATGATTTTGAAACTAGATCTTGCTTTTCTGGTGTGTTTGGATATTCCATGTTTGTTTTGATGGTAGAATTGGGCTCCGATGGTGCCATGTAGTCTTGGTTTCTGTTGCTTGGGTTCCTGCGCTTGCCTCTCGCCATCAGATTATCTCTAGTGTTACTTTGTTCTGCTATTTCTGACAGTGGCTAGACTGTCCCATAAGCCTGTGTGTCAGGAGTGCTGTAGACCTGTTTTCCTCTCTTTCAGTCAGTTATGGGGACAGAGTGTTCTGCTTTCGGGCATGTAGTTTTTCCTCTCTACAGGTCATCAGCTGTTCCTGTGGGCCTGTGTCATGAGTTCACCAGGCAGCTTTCTTGCAGCAGAAAAGTTGGTCTTACCTGTGGTCCCGAGGCTCAAGTTCGCTCGTGGGGTGCTGCTCACAGGCTCTCTGCAGCGGCAGCAACCAGGAAGACTTGTGCCGCCCCTTCCGGGAGCTTCATTGCACCAGGGTTCCAGATGGTCTTTGGCTTTTTCCTCTGGCGTCCGAGATGTGTGTGCAGAGAGCAGTCTCTTCTGGTTTCCCAGGCTTGTCTGCCTCTCTGAAGGTTCAGCTCTCCCTCCCACAGGATTTGGGTGCAGAGAACTGTTTATCCGGTCTGTTTCCTTCAGGTTCTGGTGGTGTCTCTGGCAGGGGACCTGCCGCTCTTGGGCCCTCCCCCACGGGAGCCCAGAGGCCTTATACAGTTTCCTCTTGGGCCAAGGATGTGGGCAGGGGTGAGCAGTGTTGGTGGTCTCTTCCGCTCTGCAGCCTCAGGAGTGCCCACCTGACTAGGAGGTTGGGTCTCTCTCTCACAGGGTCTGGGGGCAGAGAGCTGCTGCGGGCGGGGATCCGCGGGTGTGGGAATTCCGGTAAACACAGAACGTGCCCGGTCCTAGAGGAATTCTGCTTCCCTGTGTCCCAAGCTCACCAGGCAGCTTTCTTGCAGCAGAAAAGTTGGTCTTACCTGTGGTCCCGGGGCTCAAGTTCGCTCGTGGGGTGCTGCCCACAGGCTCTCTGCAGTGGCAGCAACCAGGAAGACATGTGCCGCCCCTTCCGGGAGCTTCAGTGCACCAGGGTTCCAGATGGTCTTTGGCTTTTTCCTCTGGCGTCTGAGAAGTGTGTGCAGAGAGCAGTGTCTTCTGGTTTCCCAGGCTTGTCTGCCTCTCTGAAGATTTAGCTCTCCCTCCCACAGGATTTGGGTGCAGAGAACTGTTTATCCGGTCTGTTTCCTTCAGGTTCTGGTGGTGTCTCAGGCAGGGGTCCTGCCGCTCCTGGGCCCTCCCTCACGGGAGCCCAGAGGCCTTATACAGTTTCCTCTTGGGCCAGGGATGTGGGCAGGGGTGAGCAGTGTTGGTGGTCTCTTCCGCTCTGCAGCCTCAGGAGTGCCCACCTGACCAGGCGGTTGGGTCTCTCTCTCCGCAATCCTGGATTTTTTGTTATTCCATATGAATTTGCAAATTGTTCTGTCTAACTCTTTGAAGAATTGGATTGGTATTTTGATGGGGATTGCATTGAATCTGTAGATCGCTTTTGGTAAAATGGCCATTTTTACTATATTAATCCTGCCAATCCATGAGCATGGGAGATCTTTCCATGTTCTGAGGTCTTCTTCAATTTCTTTGTTCAGTGTCTTGAAGTTCTTATTGTACAGATCTTTTACCTGCTTGGTTAAAGTCACAGTGAGGTACTTTATATTATTTGGGTCTATTATGAAGGGTGTCGTTTCCCTAATTTCTTTCTCGGCTTCTTTTTCTTTTGTGTAGAGGAAGGCTACTGATTTATTTGAGTGAAGTTTATACCCAGCCACTTGGCTGAAGTTGTTTATCAGCTTTAGTAGTTCTCTGGTGGAACTTTTGGGATCACTTAAATATACTATACTATCATATCATCTGCAAATAGTGATATTTTGACTTCTTCTTTTCCGATCTGTATCCCCTTGACCTCCTTTTGTTGTCTGATTGCTCTGGCTAGAACTTCAAGAACTATATTGAATAAGTAGGGAGAGAGTGGGCAGCCTTGTCTAGTCCCTGATTTTAGTGGGATTGCTTCAAGTTTCTCTCCATTTAGTTTAATGTTAGCAACTGGTTTGCTGTATATGGCTTTTACTATGTTTAGGTATGGGCCTTGAATTCCTATTCTTTCCAGGGCTTTTATCATGAAGGGGTGTTGAATTTTGTCAAATGCTTTCTCAGCATCTAATGGAATGATCATGTGGTTTTGTTCTTTCAGTTTCTTTATATAATGGATCACGTTGATGGTTTTCCATATATTAAACCATCCCTGCATGCCTGGGATGAAGCCTACTTGATCATGGTGGATGATTGTTTTGATGTGCTCTTGGATTCGGTTTGCTAGAATTTTATTGATTATTTGCGTCGATATTCACAAGGGAAATTGGTCTGAAGTTCTCTTTCTTTGTTGGGTCTTTGTTGGTTTAGGTATAAGAATAATTGTGGCTTCATAGAAGGAATTCGGTAGTGCTCCATCTGTTTCAATTTTGTGGAATAGTTTGGATAATATTGGTATGAGTTCTTCTATGAAGGTTTGATAGAATTCTGCACTAAACCCATCTGGACCTGGGCTCTTTTTGGTTGGGAGACCTTTAATGACTGCTTCTATTTCCTTAGGAGTTATGGGGTTGTTTAACTGATTTATCTGTTCCTGATTTAACTTCGGTACCTGGTATCTCTCTAGGAAATTGTCCATTTCCTGTAGATTTTCAAGTTTTGTTGAATATAGGCTTTTATAGTAAGATCTGATGATTTTTTGAATTTCCTCTGAATCTGTAGTTATGTCTCCCTTTTCATTTCTGATTTTGTTAATTTTGACACACTCTCTGTGTCCTCTCGTTAGTCTGGCTAAGGGTTTATCTATCTTGTTGATTTTCTCAAAGAACCAACTTTTGGTTCTGTTGATTGTTTCTATGGTCCTTTTTGTTTCTACTTGGTTGATTTCAGCTCTGAGTTTGATTATTTCCTGCCTTCTACTCCTCCTGGGTGTATTTGCTTCTTTTTGTTCTAGAGCTTTTTGTTGTGCTGTCAAGCTGCTGACATATGCTCTTTCCTGTTTCTTTCTGCAGGCACTCAGCACTATGATTTTTCCTCTTAGCACAGCTTTCATTGTGTGCCATAAGTTTGGGTATGTTGTACCTTCATTTTCATTAAATTCTAAAAAGTTTTTAATTTCTTTCTTTATTTCTTCCTTGACCAGGTTATCATTGAGTAGAGCATTGTTCAATTTCCACGTATTGTGGGCATTCTTCCCTTATTGTTATTGAAGACCAGTTTTAGGCCGTGGTGGTCTGATAGCACGCATGGGATTATATCTATCTTTCTGTACCTGTTGAGGCCCGTTTTTTGACCAATTATATGGTCAATTTTGGAGAAAGTACCATGAGGAGCTGAGAAGAAGGTATATCCTTTTGCTTTAGGATAGAATGTTCTATAAATATCCGTTAAGTCCATTTGGCTCATGACTTCTCTTAGTCTGTCTACGTCTCTGTTAATTTCTGTTTCCATGATCTGTCCATTGATGAGAGTGGGGTGTTGAAATCTCCTACTATTATTTTGTGAGGTGCAATGTGTGTTTTGAGCTTTAGTAAGGTGCCCTTGTATTTGGGGCATAGATATTTATGATTGAGAGTTCATCTTGGTGGATTTTTCCTTTGAAGAATATGAAGTGTCCTTCCTTATCTTTTTTGATGACTTTTAGTTGAAAATTGATTTTATTTGATATTAGAATGGCTACTCCAGCTTGCTTCTTCTGACCATTTGCTTGGAAAGTTTTTTCCAGCCTTTCACTCTGAGGTAGTATCTGTCTTTGTCTCTGAGGTGTGTTTCCTGTAGGCAGCAGAATGCAGGTTCCTCGTTGTGTATCCAGGTTGTTAATCTATGTCTTTTTATTGGAGAGTTGAGGCCGTTGATGTTGAGAGATATTAAGGAATAGTGATTATTACTTCCTGTTATATTCATATTTGGATGTGAGGTTATGTTTGTGTGCTTTTCTTCTCTTTGTTTTGTTGCCAAGACGATTAGTTTCTTGCTTCTTTTAGGCTATAGCTTGCCTCCTTATGTTGGGCTTTACCATTTATTATCTTTTGTAGTGCTGGATTTGTAGAAAGATATTGTGTAAATTTGTTTTTGTCATGGAATATATTGGTTTCTCCATCTATGTTAATTTAGAGTTTTGCAGGATACAGTAACCTGGGCTGGCATTTGTGTTCTCTTAGGGTCTGTATGACATCTGTCCAGGATCTTCTGGCCTTCATTGTTTCTGGCGAGAAGTCTGGTGTGATTCTGATAGGTCTCCCTTTATATGTTACTTGACCTTTTTCCCTTACTGCTTTTAATATTCTTTCTTTATTTTGTGCTTTTGGTATTTTGACTATTATGTGACGGGAGGTGTTTCTCTTCTGGTCCAATCTATTTGGAGTTCTGTAAGCTTCTTGTATGCCTATGGGTATCACTTTTTTTAGGTTAGGGAAGTTTCCTTCTAGGATTTTGTTGAAAATATTTACTGGTCCTTTGAGCTGGGAGTCTTCACTCTCTTCTATATCTATTATCCTTAGGTTTGATCTTCTCATTGAGTCCTGGATTTCCTGTATGTTTTGTACCAGTAGCTTTTTCCGCTTTACATTATCTTTGACAGTTGAGTCAATGATTTCTATGGAATCTTCTGCTCCTGAGATTCTCTCTTCCATCTCTTGTATTCTGTTGGTGAAGCTTGACTCTACAGCTCCTTGTCTCTTCTTTTGGTTTTCTATATCCAGGGTTGTTTCCATGTGTTCTTTCTTGATTGCTTCTATTTCCATTTTTAATTCCTTCAACTGTTTGATTGTGTTTTCCTGGAATTCTTTCAGGGATTTTTGTGTCTCCTCTCTATGGGCTTCTACTTGTTTATTTATGTTTTCCTGGAATTCTTTCAGGCAGTTTTGCGTTTCCTCTCTGTAGGCTTCTACTTGTTCTCTAAGGGAGTTCTTCACGTCTTTCTTGAAGTCCTCCAGCATCATGACCAAATATGATTTTGAAACTATACCTTGCTTTTCTGGTGTGTTTGGATATTCCATGTTTGTTTTGATAGGAGAATTGGGCTCCGATGGTGCCATGTAGTCTTGGTTTCTGTTGCTTGGGTTCCTGTGCTTGCCACTTGCCATCAGATTATCTCTAGTGTTACTTTGTTCTACTATTTCTGAGAGTGGCTAGACTGCTTATAAGCCTGTGTGTCAGGAGTGCTGTAGACCTGTTTTCCTGTTTTCGTTCAGCCTGTTATGGGGACAGAGCGTTCTGCTTTCGGGCATGTAGTTTTTCCTCTCTACAGGTCTTCAGCTGTTCCTGTAGGTCTGTGTCTTGAGTTCACCAAGCAGGTCACTTGCAGCAGAAAAGTTGGTCTTACCTGTGGTCCCGAGGCTCAATTTCGCTCGCGTGGTGCTGCCCTTGAGTTCTCTGTGGCGGCAGCATCCAGGAAGATCTGTGTCACCGTTTCCGGGAGCTTCAGTGCACCAGGGTTCCAGATGGCGTTTGGTGTTTTCCTCTGGTGTCCGAGATGTGTGTGCAGAGTGCAGTCTCTTCTGGTTTCCCAGGTGTGTCTGCCTCTCTGAAGGTTTAGCTCTCCCTCCCACGGGATTTGGGTGCAGAGAACTGTTTATCTGGTCTGTTTCCTCATTTTACCATTACTGTTGGCTATATCCTTTATTATATGATACATAATACAGTTTTATATTTGTCCTAATTTCATTCACCAACTGCAAAGCAATGTGTATATGAATACAACAATTTAACCACTATATTACTTTCCTACATTGATTTCATTTGCTTTTTGTTGTTGTTGTCATTCATTTTTTTTGTTTTGTTTTGGTTTTGTGTTTGCTTGCTTGAGAGAGGGTTTTCCTCTACAGCCTTGACACAACTGAACTTGCCTCAAACTCTGAGAATCACCTGTGTTTGCCTCATGAGTGTTGGGATTAAAGGTATATGCCACACACTTGGCTTCTTGTGCTTTAAAAATGTATTTTGCCATTAATACTGCATGGTAATGATTTCCTATTTGCTTTAGACGACTGTCTTTAAAGACAAGATTTTTATCTTTCTAGTGCCTTTCTAGGTCCTGAACCCAGAACTTTGTTTTTACAAGGCAAGCCGTCTCTCATTAAACTAAATTCCCAACTGAAGAGACTGACAAATATTCTTATGCTTGTTCTCAAACTCAATGATCTTTTTTTCTTACAGTATATAATCTAACAGTTTACCCTAATACTTTTTTTCAGGTGTTATGTTTTAGAATTCTGGAATTTTCACAATTTGCTTCCTGGTAGATTTTTCTCTCTTCTTATTATGTCCACTTAATTCTTTAAGATGTTGAGCATATGGATAATAACCATTGAAAATCTCTTAGTTGTTAAGTTCATTATTATTATTATTATTATTATTATTATTATTATTATTATTTATCTTTAAAAATTACTTTCACTTTTTGCAGTCCAGTTGTTACTCCAGGTTTGCCCTCTCACAGTTTCCTCAACCCATTATTCCTGTCTGACGTCTCCAAGAGGATATCCTCACCCTTCCATCCCCACCCTCACTCCTTCAGCACCACCCCACCAGGCCTTCCCACTCCCTGGGGCATCAGTTCTCTCAAGGTCAGGCATGCCTTCTCTCACTGAGGCTGACCAGGCAGTCCTGTGCTTTATATGTGTCAGGGGCCATGAACCAGCTAGTGTATGCTGCCTGGTTGGATGGCTCAATGTCTCAGAGATTTCGGGATCCGGTTAGTTGAGACTGCTGGTCTTCCTGTGGTGTCACCCTCCTCAGCTTCTTCCAGCCGTTCCCTAATTCAACCACAGGGGTTCTCCAACTTCAGTCCATTGGTTGGGTGTAAGTATCCCGGATCTATCACAGTCAGCTGCTTGTTGGGCCTCTTGGAGGACAGCCATATTAGTCTCCTGTCTGTAACATACCATAGAGTCAATATTAGTGTCAGGCTTCAGAGTTTCTCCTTGAGATGGATCCCAATTTGGGACTATCTCTGAAACTCCTTTCCCTGAGTCTCTTCTCCATTTTTGTCCTTGTAATTCTTTTAGAAGCAACAATTCAGGGTCAGAGTTTTGAACTGTGGGATGGCAACCCCATTCCTCCATTTGACGCCCTGTCTTTCTGCTGGAGGTGGACTCTACAAGTTCCTTCTTCCCATTCTTAGGCATTTCATCTAAGGTTCCTTCCTTTGAGTCCTGAGAGTCTCTCACCTTCCAGATCTCTGGTACATTCTTAAGCCTCTCCCCTCCCCCAACTTCCAGCTTCCTAGGTTGCATGTTTATATTCTGCTGGCCCTCAGGGCTTTTTCCTGCCCCTCTACAATACCTGATCATGTTTCCTGTTTCTCTTCCCCCTTCCTCTCCCCTATCCCACCCAGGTCACTCCTTTCTTCTGTCCCCCATGATTTTTTTCTCCCTCCCAAATGGGATTGAAGCATCCTCACTTGGGCCTTTTTACTTGCTAACCTTCTTGAGTTCTGAGAATTGTATCCTGGGTATTCTATATTTTTTGGTTAATATCCACTTATTAGTGAGTGCATGCCATGCAAGTCCTTTTGGGTCTGAGTTACCTCACTCAGGGTGGTATTTTCTAGTTCCACCCATTTGCCTGCAAAACTCATGTTGTTCTCATCCTTAATAGCTGAATATTGTTCCATTGTGTAAATGAACCACAATTTTTGTATTCATTCTTCTTTTGTGGGACATCTGGGTTATTTCTAGCTTATTAATGGCTATCACAGACAAGGCCATTAACTGGTACAACTATTCTGGAAATCAACCTGGAGGTTCCTCTGAAAATTTGAAATAGATCTACCTGAAGACCCAGCTATACCACTCTTGGGCATATACCCATAAGAAATCCCACCATACCACAGGGGCACATGCACCACTATGTTCATAGCAGACTTATCTGTGATGGACCCTTATTATTTTTGATTCTGATTCTAGTAACTAGATTTAATTGAGGGCATATGCTAAACTTGACAGTATTTCATACATTTATTGTCTTTGATTTTGTTATTTTTCCTTATCACTTGTATCAACATTTTATTTGTTGGCAGGGTAGCTTATGTTTTAAAACCTAAAAAGCCTTTACTTTGAGGCCACTTGAACCTTAGTCTTTTTATGGAAAGGTTCTATGGAATGTTCCAGTTATTTAAAAAGGTATTATTCTTGAATTGCAGGAACACAAATCTGCTTTGGGGATCATTTGTCCCCCAAGTGTCATCCTAGATTCTTGCACATGTGCAGCTTGTACTAAGCCAAGGACTCCAGAGGCTTACTCAGATTTCTGGAGTTGTGTTTTGTGCTGAGGCTTCCTGTGTCTCCCTCCCTATTCTGAGATGTGTTACCCTTCCTCCCAGATATGGTCTATAACATTTTCTCAGAAATCTGAGGCAATGATAGGAGTCACCTAAGTTATTTCTATCTTTCAAGGGTTTCACTTTGTGTCTGCCTTTATCCCAGCACCTGGAAAGGGCTTTGATCTGTCATGTACTGGCTTTAGGTGTTTGGCATGGGAGGAAAGTAGTTTAGCTGGAATCACAAGTTAGTTTTTCTTCAGATTTTATGCCACCCTTTTCTTTCTTTCCTTCCTCCATCCCATCTTCCCTCTCTCCCTCATTCTCTCACCCGTCTCTTATGCAGCATGGTAATTACATCAGCTCTTTTATTATCAGTGTCTTCCGGGAAGTCTTCCTGATGCCTCCTTCCCATTGTACTTCCTACAGCAGCCTTTCTTGATCATGCTAAAATCACCATCCACTGACTGCAAGAGTTCTTCCTCCCACAGAGGTTATCACTATCTCTCATTATCTTTCAGCAATACTTTTGCATGTGTCATATTCCTTAAACATTTCCCATGTATGTGCCAAAAGGAGAGGAAATCATGGGATTGTAGTTCATGTTTCTTCATATTTGGATGTATACCTTAATCATACCAGAAAGCCATCAAGTAGTTCCTGAGTGAATAAAGATAGTATCAATCCATATGCGCTGAAGTGGAAGATAGAGAAGTGTTAAGCAACAGGGCATCACAGCCCTATGCAGCCCAGTGGGTTGTACTTTGTTCCTGTGGAATTGTCTACATGCCAAAATAAAACAATGTGAATACATTGTGTTCACAAGAAAATATGTGATTTATTTTAGATGCTAGATACTTAACCATGCTTTCTCCTACCTTCCACCTTTCACACAGTCCAAACATACTGTGCTCTTATGAGTAGCGTTACATTGTATGTAGCATATATCTATAATGTGGAGAAAATAATATTTTATATTTTGGTGTATATAAGCATTATGTATACCATTTCATTTGATTGGCAACAAAGAGCTTGGCCTGCTTTAATGTGAATTAACCATGTTCATATTACTGATGTTAATTCTGGAGTATATTAAAAATTGGCTGACCTAAATAGGCATAGTGTTCTTAATTTTGCACTCTCTTTGGTGCACAGTTTTCATTAATCATCCATTTAACTAAAATGTAGGTCCCCATTTCCCTGTAGTTTGGTCAGAAAAGAATGTCTCTGCCTAAGATCTTGGTATTTGACATTCTCTTACTATTACTGACCTACATCATGGAGCTCTAATTCTTTCCCCAGTTGGGGATTTTTATTTGAGAAAATACATGACTCTTTGGCAGGTTGTGGACGGATATTTAGTGATTAAAAACCTGGTACAGTAATGTTTTTTTGCTTTTTCCTTATCCTCAGAGCTTTGTTACTGCTTTTTTAAAACTGTTCTTTTTCATATGTATATCAGAGATTGGATGTTTTTTCTGTCATTTAGAATTACTGATAACTAAGATTTTTTAATTGTTAAAAATTATATTTCAATAAAATAAAATTTACATTAATATAATTTGCATATATTCACATATAAGAAATACAATAACATTCTTAAATTCATCTGTTTCATACTCAATATCAAACTATAAACTTAAACACACTTTAATTTAAAAATGAAATACATTAGTGGTAGATATCTTATATATGTTTCAAAATAACAGTCCTGCCTAGAAGACAACAGTTCTAAAAATATTGTATGAATATTAGATTAATTTAAAAAACTTAACAATGTGGTTGGAAGTAGGTATTTACATATACTTCATTTAAATAAATTTTTGGTGCTAGCAAAGATTTGGTTTATTCCTTCAAGTTTTCTAAATATTATGAATTTCAGGCTCAAACATGAGTAGGTTGTAATAGACATCCCCAGGAGTTTTTATGTTGTATTGGATGTGACTTTCAAGGTCACATTTAACAGGTTTCACGTGAAGTTCCTTTCCAAAGTTCCAATTCATTTTTTCTCATGTAATTTTCTCACCACTGAGAAAACTTGTGTCCAAACTGCTGGAGAGTTTTGATGATAAATTAGAAGCCCCGTTCCTCAAAATAATTGCATTTACAAATAATATTGTTGCTCTAGATAAGCTGTCTGTGTTTTCAAGTTGTGCTTATTAAAGCATACTGAAGTGGGAGAATGAATACAGCTCTGGCTTCAACTGCCAGAACAGGGAAATGAATGTATAAAGGTCCCTGTCAATCTTGTCCACAGAATGACTTTCTTACTTGATTCAAATTTACTTTTGGTAAGTTTTTCTTTCATTTCAGGTTATTTGGTTGAGCTTCCCCATTGCCAAATTGACAATGAAATAATAACCTACCTTTGGAGAAAAAAAAAATAAAATTAGAACAGTCAATTGAAAGAATGTAATACAATTGGATTCTAATGTCCTAGAGCAATGATCAGTGCACAACCTGTCTTCAGTGCCTAATCTTGCTACTTTACACGTTGTCCTGTGTCGATATTTGTTCAACATGTGAGTGTGTTGATAGGCAACTGAATTATAGGCTGTCTTTGACACTTTTATAGAAATAAGAATCAGTTTGATACTTAAATGTATTCCTTCATTAGCAAATTTACTAATAAAAAATTAAGAAACAATGAAAACTCTTCTTTGTAACTGACTTAACATGCCCAGTCCAGCAGTTATTAACTAGACAGAGGTTATTTTCAATTCATATAAGCAAAACTGTGGGCATTGTCACTTTGCTCTGTAAATTTTAAGCTAACAGGTATCAGTCTGCTGTTAGCACGCTGCAAGTAGTACAATTTTCTTAATTTTTTTTATGTTTAAAACGTTTGAATAGAAAATTGCTGGTAATAAGGCACAAGCAGTACCAGATGGCCTGACCTTTTTAAAGATGTCCTATTTCACATACCCAATTTCTTGAAAAGTTTCAAGTTTCCAATTTGCTCTCTGCACTCTTCTTTTTTTTTTCCCATGAGTTTCAGATTTTCTGAGAGAGAAGACTGTATCAATAAGTTCTTTAGTGTTGCTAAAATTATCAGTGAGCATCTTGTCAGACAGTGATGTGTGAATTTGTTTTGTACGGTTTTCTCCAAGGCAATGTTTATTGATGGTAAGAAACACTTTCTCATTTTTAACCTTGAAACCTACCCCATGTGAAAGATGTGGGTTTAATCTAGGGACTGTGGGAAAAGGTAACACATTATTGTGTTTTCCCACTGACTTTTTTCCCGTTTCTTTAAACACTGAGTTTGGGACAATGAGCTCTCCCATTTCCCTCTGATGTTCATTACATGCTTTCAGAGACTCATTATATGTTGTGGTTTAGGCAGAATCACACCTCAGTTCTAAGAATCTCTGAATTAGGAGTGAGACATTCTTTATTATGTTCATTAATGCCCTTTCATCCAGGTCCAGCATGCAATCAGCTGCTGCAGCTATGCGAGGATAATTTACTCTACTAATGTCAACTAGGAAACAGGATATAAACCGGGTTAATGTAACTGTGAAACTTTAATGTGACCACTAACGTTAAGTCACTAATGTGATTCTCTCGTTTGCTATTACTTTCAATTAGGTGTTCTCAAACAATTAGCTTTTGAGCCACATAATCTTATTTAGAGCATATATGTTTCCTGATGAGAAAAGAAATTACCTCTGGGAAAACTGAATCTCAAACTTTTAATTTAGGCCCTAAATTCAGAAATAGTGCCTCAGTTAGACTTTCTTTCTCTTGATGCTATGATCTGCCAAGATAGTGTAAGCTTCCCAAAACACCTACTGAAACAGTGGCTGCTTTGAACACTCACGGAAATAAAGTCAGAAAAGATTGTTCTTTGTAGATAGAAATAAGTATTTTCAGACTTTTTAAACATTTCTCATACAGACAACTTAGTGTTGTGTAAGACTACATTATGTTTATGTTGTTCATTCCTATTCCTTTATTTTAAGAGTGCAAAGTTGTATAGCAATGATAGTATCAAAATGTTAGTTTCTCAGAAAATTGGGAATTAATGTACCTCAAAACCCAGCTCTATTATTCTCAGGCATATATTCAAAGTAAGATCCATTCTAGCACTAGAACACCTGCTCTAACATGCTTATTGTGTCTTATTCAGAACAGCTAGAAATTGGAAATAATTTAGATGTGTCAGAAGAATAGGTAAAGAAAATATGGATATTTATACAATGCAGTATTACTTAACTGTTTAAAAAATGACATCATGAAACTTGTTGGAAAATGTATGGAACTAGAAAGAAAATCAATCTTTTTTATTTTTATTTTTACTTTTACATTCCAGATTTTATTCTCCCCTCAGTCCACCCACTGACTGTTCCACATACCATAACTCCTCAATGCACCCCACTCTGTCTCCATGAGGATGTTCCTCTCCACCACAAGCCCACCACCTCTAAACTTCCTGGGGCCTCCATTCTCTAAGGGCTAGGTTAATCTTCTCTGATTGAACCCAGACCCAGGAGTCCTCTGCTACATATGTGTGGGGGTACTCATATCAGCTGGTATATGGTACCTGGTTGGTGATCCAGTGTCTGAGAGATATTGGGGGTCCAGGTTAACTGAGACTGCTGGTCCTCCTACAGGGTTGCCCTCCTCTTCAGCTTCCTTCATCATTTGCATAATCCAACCAGAGGGGTCAGCAGCTTCTGTTCATTGGTTGGGTGCACATATCTGCATCTGACTCTTTCAGCTCCTTGTTGGGTCTTTTGGAGGGCAGTCATGATAGGTCCCTTTTTGTGAGTGCCCCATAGCCTCATTAATGGTGACAGGTCTTGAACTCCACTTTAGCTGGATCCCAATTTGGACCTGTCTCTGGACCTTCTTTTCCTCAGGCTTGTCTCCATTTGCCTCCCTGCATTTCTTTCAGACAAAAAGGACTAGGGGTCAGAGTTTTGACTGTAGTAAAGCAACCCCATCCCTCACTTGATGTCCTATTGTTCTGCTGGAGGTAGGCTCAACAAGTTCCCTCTCCCCATTATAACAGCATTGATTAAAAAGTGATCAGAACCACTAAAATGAAACATTTGCTTTGCCAAGACAATCAATGATGGTAAATCAGTGATGGATCTAAAAATGAGTAGTGATTAAAATGTGATCAACATTATGGAGAAAAAATTTCCTGGGAGATGTTTCCACAGGGTCAGCTCTCAGAATCTGTGATTCAGAGGGAGTTATTGCTATGCTTCATGCAGAAGAACTTGGCCACATATCTCCTATACTGTACTAGTTTTGAAGACATGAAGGGATCATAGAGCAGCTGAGGCTTAGTAGTGTAATAAGTCAGGGTGGCTCAGTTGCTTTAAAAGCCCCAGGATTAAGGGAGTCATAAAAAGAAGCCTAGGCTTGGCAACGTGTGTCAGTGACAAACAGAATTCCTGAAAGGATCCTGGAAGAAGACAGTGTTGAAGTTGGAGTCCCCTTGAAGTAAAGACCTCAGCATTTTGCCGATATCAGTATCAATGGATGACCACCAAGGATGGTGACAATTATAGAGCAGAGGTAGCCTGAACCTTGGAGAAAAGCTATATGTACTGTGAATGACTGAGCTGAACAAATGAAATTGCCTTGGAGCCCAGAGTATCATGACACAGTTATCAAAAACTGAACATTTTACATGGCAGAATTCTGGTTTGTTTTGTTCAGAATGTAACTGTACTGTTACATGTTACATTACATACATTGTTTTTTGTGTTGTAGGAGCTCATTGTTAAGACACTTTGGATATGTTAAATAGACTTTAACATTTTAAAGATACCAAAATTTTAAATCTTTGAATTATTAAAGATTGGAACTTTTAATTGTTGGGATATTTTATATTATGATAATTTTAACATGACATCTTTGGAACAAATGAGAAAAGGAAAGATTATTGTTGAATAGTGATGTGTTTGTGTATCAAAGTGACAAGGAGTCAATTGTGTTGACTAGTATTTTGTTTTGGTTTGTTAATTTAGAATCATATGAGAAGGGGTAACCTCAATTGAGAAAAATATTTCCATAAAGTTGGCCATTGGAAACACCCATGGGACATATTTCTTGACTAATGAATGACTTGGGAGTACCCATTCTACTGTGGGTGGTGGTATCAATGGACAAATGGTTCTACATAGCATAAAAAAGTCAGGATGGACAAGCCATGGGAGCAAACCAGTAAGCAGCATTTCTCTACAGCCTCCACTTCAGTTCTTGCTTCTGTATTCCTCTCGTTGATTCCTGCCCTGATTTCACTTCATGATGATCTATAGCCTGTAAGCTTTAAACTTTTTCCTCCTGTTACTTTTGGAGATGATATTTTATCACAGCAAAGAAAAACCAACTAAAACAATTATATACAAATTTTCATCTTAAGTGCTATAGGTGTAAGATGAAAATTTTAAATTAGCCATCTAATCAGTCTATGAGCAACTATTATGTTACAAGTCATCTACTAAAACTATTCTGCTACTAATTCTCAGAAGAAAACTTGTCAAAAGCAAAATTAAGGGGGGGGGCTGGAGAGATGACACAGTGATTAAGAATACTTCCTGCTCTTACAGAGGACCCATGTTAGATTCTATGCACCAATGTTGGGAAATTTACAGATATCTACAACTCTAGTTTCAAGGATCCAATGCCCTACACTGGCCTCTTCGGACACCTGACTGTACATGGTGCACATACATATTTGGGCACATGTAAAATAAATATTTATTAAAGCCCAAATGAAACATAATATGATAAATTATGTAGATGTGTCTACATAATTGATTGTGGAAATAGCAAGAAGAGGTACAATTACCTTAGAGGGCAGAATAAGTCCACCTAGAAGAAGTAATCACTTCTTTGCAATTCTGCCTGGTGCTGCCAGGTTGGCTGGTGTTAGAACAGGGAAACAAAGGACCTGTCTTTTGCTTTTGTTGTTTTTCCACAAGTTTATTGGAAATATTACAAAATTACAAAAAGCACTCAAATGGTTCCATGTGGTGGTTTGAAATTCATCTCAACTATAGGATAAATACCACACATGATGCAAATATTGCCAAAGTCCAGAGGCTTCAGGATCGCCTCATTGTTGGGATTACCTCAGTGGTCTGATATAAGTTGGAGATGGCAGCAACATAATGATCTTCTTTCTCTCCTCCTCCTGAATCTAGATGGAGACCCCCTCTCACAGGGTCTTTTTGAATGTGATATTACCTGATCTCTTGTTGTAGAGTTTCTTTTGGAGGACAATCACCCCTTCCCTCAAATACACACATATTGCACTTGTTACTGAGGCATGTTGTATGTAACCAACATGTACCTCAAGGTGATCAATGCCAGAGGTTTTCTTCATGTTTTTTTAAGATAGATTTATTTATTTATTTATTTATTTATTTATTTATTTATTTATTTATTTATTTAAAGACTGTCACTGTCTTCAAACACACCAGAAGAGGGCATCGGATCCCATTACAGATGGTTTATGAGCCACCATGTGGTTGCTGGGAATTGGACTCAGGACTTCTGGAAGACAGTCAGTGCTCTTAACTGCTGAGCCATCTCTCCACCCCTCTTCATGGTTTTGGTAAGAATATGGTCCATGCTGATCAGTCCTAGTAAAAGATTGTCTTTTGGTTTTTCTACAGGATCTCACGAATCCCAGGCGTCCAAGGCTGACCTTGAATTCCCCTTCCCTTTAGCTTTGTTTTCCAGTGATATTTTTAAAATAGGTAGAAATGACAAAAATGAAATGTACAATTAGACCACAAACTGATGGTAGAAATAGTGCCCATTACATTATGGATGCTTACCTGTGCTTCCAAGAAGTGTCTAACATAGAAGGGGAACTGTATCACTCATACGCTCATCAACATGTATCAGGATTGTTTGGAACTCCCAGAGATTACTTTATGATCAAGACTTGTGTCTGCCACATTACCATAGTATGGATATTGGATGTCATCTTTCATATACCTGAAGAATCACCCAGCAGTATCTTTTTCGGGGCTGTTGACTAAAGTGACATGCCTATTGAGATGCTCCATGTTTAGGAGCTTCACTTCATATGCTCTACCTTTTCTGACATTGGTGAATTTATGATGTAATGGTAGCTTCTTTACTTCTTCAAAAAAGCTTTCTTCCATCAGCAGGAGGCATAGTCAGTTTATCCACATTCACACCTTCCCCTCAATGCCCACACCAGGTCCAGTTCCACTGTGAAGCCCAGGCAAGGCACTGAGAGGTGGAACCACCTCTCCAGAGCACCACAGCCAGTGTGGCATGGGGCAGTTTTGCTCAACCCTTGGACGTCTGTTTGGTCCTAGGTGGCTTCCCAGACCAGGAATATCCCCATGGTTTCTAATGGCAATATAAGCCATGGACATCTACACTCAACCCTGCTGTTGCATAGCCACATACTCAGTCATGGCCCTTAACTGTAGCTTGGGCTAGAACGTCACCTTGGCTTAAGGAAGTAGAGCTAGCTACGCACACCAGGCTGGTCTTCTCCACTCTCATGATTACCATCCTATTTGTCTTCATGATGTTCAAATTGTTCCACTTCTCTTTTTCTTCCATCTGTCCACCACATACAGGCACATTTATAGTGGCTCCACCTGCAGGCAGACCACGTGGTTGCTGGGCCTCTGGGTAACCTCCACTGCCTATCCTGCATGCAATTGGGCCTTTGGGTGTCTAAAGCCTGCCTGTGTGGAATGGTGGAGGGCAGAACTATCAATGTATTTTCCCTCTCATGCTACTTGTCATGGTGGCAGGCATGCCTCAATGTGTCTACTGCCTTCCTGGCTTGTGACTTTCAGGGGCAGACAGGCCTTTATGTGTCTTTCTCAGGCATGCCCTGTGGCACGTGCATGGATGTATCTCTGATGTCTTCCTTTGCACTGTGTTACATAACTGTGTATCCTCTGCCTGTCTACTCTGTATAGCAGTAGGCAAGTATCTCTGTTTTTGTCATACTTTTGTTACATTTCTTCTTCACAGAATACAAAGGCAGGCAAATTTATCAGAGTTGGAAGCCAGCCTGCTATTCATATCATGTTATAGGCCAGAATGGGCTACATAGTTAAACCCTTGCTTGGTATAAGACATAACACAAGATCTCCTGAGTCTTTCATTTCTATTTTCTTTGTTTCTGATCCTAATGATATTCACCTTCAGAATTCTGCCACTGAAGAATGACCTAGTGGTTCAGGTCAAGCGAACAGTCTGATATTCAGGGAACCTGTTACATATGGTTTGTGAGCAGTGCTCATCATAGTTGGCATGTGTCTTGTATTTCCTATGGATTTATTCTGAAAACAATCTTCTGTGTGGAATCTCCATGCCATAAAGAATAGATTACCGAGCTCTCTTAACCACCATAAGGATCATTCTTATGCATGTAAAGTGGGATCCTCTGTGTGTTAGGCTCTGCATTGTAGATTTGTCTACTTACCAAATTCTAATATGTAAAAGAAGAAGTACAGTATTTTTGCAGATGTTTTGTCAGTATCCTCTACAAAATAAGAGCATGCATTGTGTTCTTATATCATGACTAACCTAGAAATGACTAAAGCATATAGAAGATGCCTAGATTATATGGAAATAAATGACATTTCACATATAAGAATTGAGCATCCTGGGAGTCCCAAACCCCTGGATCCCGGCCCGCAGCAGCTCTCTGCTCCCAAACCCCATGGGAGAGAGACCCCACCGCCTGGTCAGGTGGCCACTCCTGAGGCTGCAGAGCAGAAGAGACCACCAACACGGCCCACCCCTGCCCACATCCTTGGCCCAAGAGGAAACTGTATACGGCCTCTGGGTTCCAGTAGAGGAGGGCCGAAGAGCAGCAGGACCGCTGCTCCTGAGACACCACCATAACCTGAAGGGAGCTACCGGATAAACAGTTCTCTGCACACAAATCCCGTGGGAGGAAGAGCTAAACCTTCAGAGAGGCAGACACGCCTGGGAAACCAGAAGAGACTGGACTCTGCACACACATATCGGACGCCAGAGGAAAACACCAAACGCCATCTGGAACCCTGGTGCACTGAAGCTAATGGAAAAGGCAGCGCAGATCTTCCTGGTTGCTGCCACCGCAGAGAGCTCATAGGCAGCACCCCACGAGCAAACTTGAGCCTCGGAACCACAGGTAAGACCAACTTTTCTGCTGCAAGTGACCTGCCTGATGAACACAAGACACAGGCCCACAGGAACAGCTGAAGACCTGTAGAGAGGAAAAACTACACGCCCGAAAGCAGAACACTCTGTCCCCATAACTGGCTGAAAGAAAAAAGGAAAACAGGTCTACAGCAGTCCTGAAACACAGGCTTATAGGACAGTCTAGCCACTGTCAGAAATAGCAGAACAAAGTAATACTATAGATAATCTGATGGCAAGAGGCAAGCGCAGGAACCCAAGCAACAGAATCCAAGACTACATGGCATCATTGGAGTCCAATTCTCCCACCAAAGAAAACATGGAATATCCAAACACACCAGAAAAGCAAGATCAAGATTCAAAATCATATTTGGTCATGATGCTGGAGGACTTCAAGAAAGACGTGAAGAACTACCTTAGAGAAACACAGGAAAACATTAACAAACAAGTAGAAGCCTACAGAGAAGAATCGCAAAAATCCCTGAAAGATTTCCAGGAAAACATAAATAAACAAGTAGAAGCCCATAGAGAGGAGTCACAAAAATCTCTGAAAGAATTCCAGGAAAACACAATCAAACAGTTGAAGGAATTAAAAATAGAAATAGAAGCAATCAAGAAAGAACACATGGAAACAACCCTGGATATAGAAAACCAAAAGAAGAGACAAGGAGCTGTAGATATGAGCTTCAACAACAGAATACAAGAGATGGAAGAGAGAATTTCAGGAGCAGAATTCCATAGAAATCATTGACTCAACTGTCAAAGATAATGTAAAGCGGAAAAAGCTACTGGTCCAAAACATACAGGAAATCCAGGACTCAATGAGAAGATCAAACCTAAGGATAATAGATATAGAAGAGAGTGAAGACTCCCAGCTCCAAGGACCAGTAAATATCTTCAAAAAAATCATAGAAGAAAACTTCCCTTACCTAAGAAAAGAGATACCCATAGGCATACAAGAAGCCTACAGAACTCCAAATAGATTGGACCAGAAAAGAAACACCTCCCGTCACATAATAGTCAAAATACAAAACGCACAAAATAAAGAAAGAATATTAAAAGCAGTGAGGGAAAAAGGTCAAGTAACATATAAAGGCAGACCTATCAGAATCACACCAGACTTTTCGCCAGAAACTATGAAGGCCAGAAGATCCTGGACAGATGTCATACAGACCCTAAGAGAACACAAATGCCAGCCCAGGTTACTGTATCCTGCAAAACTCTCAATTAACATAGATGAAGAAACCAAGATATTCCATGACAAAACAAATTTACACCATATCTTTCTACAAATCCAGCACTACAAAGGATAATAAATGGTAAAGCCCAACATAAGGAGGCAAGCTATAGCCTAAAAGTAGCAAGAAAATAATCGTCTTGGCAACAAAACAAAGAGAAGAAAAGCACACAAACATAACCTCATATCCAAATATGAATATAACAGGAAGCAATAATCACTATTCCTTAATATCTCTCAACATCAATGGCCTCAACTCCACAATAAAAAGACATAGATTAACAAACTGGATACGCAACGAGGACCCTGCATTCAGCTGCCTACAAGAAACACACCTCAGAGACAAAGTCAGACACTCCCTCAGAGTGAAAGGCTAAAAAACAATTTTCCGAGCAAATGGTCGGAAGAAGCAAGGTGGAGTAGCCATTCTAATATCAAATAAAATCAATTTTCAACTAAAAGTCATCAAAAAATATAAGGAAGGACACTTCATATTCATCAAAGGAAAAATCCACCAAGATGAACTCTCAATCCTAAATATCTATGGCCTAAATACAAGGGCACCTACATACGTAAAAGAAACCTTACTAAAGCTCAAAATACCCATGCACCTCACACAATAATGGTAGGAGATTTCAACACCCCACTCTCATCAATGGACAGATCATGGAAACAGAAATTACACAGAGACGTAGACAGACAAAGAGAAGTCATGAGCCAAATGGACTTAACAGACATTTATACAACATTCTATCCTAAAGCAAAAGGATATACCTTCTTCTCAGCTCCTCATGGTACTTTCTCCATGATTGACCATATAATTGGTCAAAAAACGGTCCTCAACAGGTACAGAAAGATAGAAATAATCCCATGCATGCTATCAGACCACCACGGCCTAAAACTGGTCTTCAATAAAAATAAGGGAAGAATGCACACATATATGTGGAAATTCAACAATGCTCTACTCAATGATAACCTGGTCAAGGAAGAAATAAAGAAAGAAATTAAACACTTTTTAGAATTTAATGAAAATGAAATTACAACATACCCAAACTTATGGGACACAATGAAAGTTGTGCTCAGAAAAAAATTCATAGCGCTGAGTGCCTGCAGAAAGAAACAGGAAAGAGCATATGTCAGCAGCTTGACAGCACATCTAAAAGCTCTAGAACAAAAAGAAGCAAATACACGCAGGAAGAGTAGAAGACAGGAAATAATCAAACTCAGAGCTGAAATCAATCAAGTAGAAACAAAAAGGACCATAGAAAGAATCAACAGAACCAAAAGTTGGTTCTTTGAGAAAATCAACAAGATAGATAAACCCTTAGCCAGACTAACGAGAGGACACAGAGAGTGTGTCCAAATTAACAAAATCAGAAATGAAAAGGGAGACATAACTACAGATTCAAAGGAAATTCTAAAAATCATCAGATCTTAATATAAAAGCCTATATTCAACAAAACTTGAAAATCTGCAGGAAATGGACAATTTCCTAGACAGATACCAGGTACCAAAGTTAAATCAGGAACAGATAAACCAGTTAAACAACCCCATAACTCCTAAGGAAATAGAAGCAGTCATTAAAGGTCTCCCAACCAAAAAGAGCCCAGGTCCAGACAGGTTTAATGCAGAATTCTATCAGACCTTCATAGAAGACCTCATACCAATATTATCCAAACTATTCCACAAAATTGAAACAGATGGAGCACTACCGAATTCCTTCTATAAAGCCACAATTACTCTTATATCTAAACCACACAAAGACCCTACAAAGAAAGAGAACTTCAGGCCAATTTCCCTTATGAATAACGACACAAAAATATTCAATAAAATTCTGGCAAACCGAATCCAAGAGCACATCAAAACAATCATCCACCATGATCAAGTAGGCTTCATCCCAGGCATGCAGGGATGGTTTAATATACGGACAACCATCAATGTGATCCATTACGTAAACAAACTGAAAGAACAAAACCACATGATCATTCCATTAGATGCTGAGAAAGCATTTGACAAAATTCAACACCCCTTCATGATAAATGTCCTGGCAAGAATTGGAATTCAAGCCCCATACCTAAACATACTAAAAGCCATATACAGCAAACCAGTTGCTAACATTAAACTAAATGGAGAGAAACTTGAAGCAATCCCACTAAAATCAGGGACTAGACAAGGCTGCCCACTCTCTCCCTACTTATTCAATATAGTTCTTGAAGTTCTAGCCAGAGCAATCAGACAACAAAAGGAGGTCAAGGGGATACAGATCGGAAAAGAGGAAGTCAAAATATCACTATTTGCAGATGATATGATAGTATATTTAAGTGATCCCAAAAGTTCCACCAGAGAACTACTAAAGCTGATAAACAACTTCAGCAAAGTGGCTGGGTATAAAATTAACTCAAATAAATCAGTTGCCTTCCTCTATACAAAAGAGAAAGAAGCCGAGAAAGAAATTAGGAAAACGACACCCTTCATAATAGACCCAAATAATATAAAGTACCTCGCTGTGACTTTAACCAAGAAAGTAAAACATTTGTACAATAAGAACTTCAAGACTCTGAAGAAAGAAATTGAAGATGACCTCAGAAGAAGGAAAGATCTCCCATGCTCATGGATTGGCAGGATTAATATACTAATAATCGCCATTTTACCAAAAGCGATCTACAGATTCAATGCAATCCCCATCAAAATACCAATCCAATTCTTCAAAGAGTTAGACAGAACAATTTGCAAATTCATCTGGAATAACAAAAAACCCAGGATAGCTATAACTATCCTCAACAATAAAAGGACTTCAGGGGGAATCACTATCCCTGAACTCAAGCAGTATTACAGAGCAATAGTGATAAAAACTACTTGGTATTTGTACAGAAACAGACAGATAGTTCAGTGGAATAGAATTGAAGACCCAGAAATGAACCCACACACCTATGGTCACTTGATTTTTGACAAAGGAGCCAAAACCATCAAATGGAATAAAGATAGCATTTTCAGCAAATGGTGCTGGTTCAACTGGAGGGCAACATGTAGAAGAATGCAGATCGATCCATCCTTATCACCCTGTACAAAGCTTAAGTCCCAGTGGATCAAGGACCTCCACATCAAACCAGACAAACTCAAAGTAATAGAAGAAAAACTAGGGAAGCATCTGGAACACATGGGCACTGGAAAAAATTTCCTGAACAAAACACCAATGGCTTATGCTCTAAGATCAAGAATCAACAAATGGGATCTCATAAAACTGCAAAGCTTCTGTAAGGCAAAGGACACTGTGGTTAGGACAAAACGGCAACCAACAGATTGGGAAATGATCTTTACCAATCCTACAACAGATAGAGCCCTTATATCCAAAAATATACAAAGAACTCAAGAAGTTAGACCGCAGGGAGACAAATAACCCTATAAAAATGGGGTTCAGAACTAAACAAAGAATTCATAGCTGAGGAATGCCTTATGGCTGAGAAACACCTAAAGAAATGTTCAACATCTTTAGTCATAAGGGAAATGCAAATCAAAACAACCCTGAGATTTCACCTCACACCAGTGAGAATGACTAAGATCAAAAACTCAGGTGTCAGCAGGTGCTGGCGAGGAGGCTGAGAAAGAGGAACACTCCTCCATTGTTGGTGGGATTGCAGACTGGTACAACCATTCTGGAAATCAGTCTCCAGGTTCCTCAGAAAATTGGACATTGAACTGCCTGAGGATCCAGCTATACCTCTCTTGGGCATATACCCAAAAGATGCCCCAACATATAAAAAAGACACGTGCTCCACTATGTTCATCGCAGCCTTATTTATAATAGCCAGAAGCTGGAAAGAACCCAGATGCCCTTCAACAGAGGAATGGATACAGAAAATATGGTACATCTACACAATGGAATAATACTCAGCTATCAAAAACAGTGACTTTATGTAATTCGTAGGCAAATGGTTGGAACTGGAATATATCATCCTGAGTGAGCTAACCCAACCACAGAAAAACATACATGGTATGCACTCATTGATAAGTGGCTATTAGCCCAAATGCTTGAATTACCCTAGATGCCTAGAACAAATGAAACTCAAGACGGATGATCAAAGTGTGAATGCTTCACTCCTTCTTTAAAAGGGGAATAAGAATACCCTTGGCAGGGAAAAGAGAGTCAAAGATTAAAACAGACACAGAAGGAACACCAATTTAGAGCCTGCCCCATTGTGGCCCATACATATACAGCCACCCAATTAGACAAGATGGATGAAGCAAAGAAGTGCAGGCAGACAGGAGCCGGATGTAGATCTCTCCTGAGAGACACAGCCAGAATACAGCAAATACAGAGGCGAATGCCAGCAGCAAACCACTGAACTGAGAATAGGACCCTCGTTGAAGGAATCAGAGAGAGAACTGGAAGAGCTTGAAGGGGCTCGAGAGCTCTTATGTACAACAATGCCAAGCAACCAGAGTTTCCAGGGACTAAGGCACTCCCTAAAGACTACACATGGACTGACCCTGGACTCTGACCTCATAGGTAGCAATGAATATCCTAGTAAGAGCACCAGTGGAAGGGGAAGCCCTGGGTCCTGGTAAGACTGAACCCCCAGTGAACTAGATTGTTGGAGGGAGGGCGGCAATGGTGGGAGGATGGGGAGGGGAACACTCAGAGAGAAGGGGAGGGGGAGGGATTAGGGGGATGTTTGCCCAGAAACCGGGAAAGGGAATAACACTCGAAATGTATATAAGAAATACTCAAGTTAATAAAAAAAGAAAAAAAAAGAAAAAAGAACGAATAGATTACCGTAACTAACCAACATCATATCCAGGTACAATGCCCTCTGAGCACAATTGAGACATTCACATCCTTCCAGTGAGAAAGCCATAACTACCTTCCTGAGTGTTAAGAAACACTGGTGAGCATTTACCGTAGAAGCATTACATCCTTCTTTTCCCTCCTCTCTGGGTTTCTGTCTCAGGAACTAAACCTGGAATTCTGATATATACTGAAATGCCACTCTTCTAAATCAGTGTCCACACTCAAGGTCCTCTTACAACAGGAAATTCTGGTATAATTGATACTCATTTATCTCCACCTTCTAGGCCTATTTGTTCTGCATCAAAATACAGCAGATCTGGCTTATTGATGAAATTCATGAGACATCAACATGCTTCCTCCTGTTCAGCACAATCTGCCTCCCTAGCTCCCACAGAGATTGGTGGGTATTCCAGTTTTTTCCTCTTTTCTATCCTCTGTGATTTTCCATTTTATGACTTGGTTTTCTTTTGGTTTTATACTTTTATTTTCTTCTGATTTTGTAATTGATTTCAAATCCATGACAAATCTACCTGTATTGCTCTTAGCTTTGCAAACTCACCTTGGGCAATAAAGTAGCTGAGTATTGGGGTTTTGTGGTTAGAGTGATCGAATTTGATGTTTATTTTCTCTTGCATTAGCTCTGTAATCTTGGACAAATTTTTTAAATATTCTGTCATAAAAGTCAGTGAATATGAACTTAGTATTGTATCCTATGTGCATAATTGCAAGTCCTTAATCCTGGGTTGTTTTGCTTCAGAACATACAAGTAATTCTATTTAGTATTCAATGTGCAGTGGCTGCTATGATCCTTATATATCCTCAACAAAGAATGTGGTTTCTCTGTGTCTACCTTTGGCAATGATAATGTTGTGTTGAAGCAATCCATCCTACCTGGAAGGAGCCAATAGCAGCTCGTGTACTTTGGAGAGCTGACTCTTTTGCTCTCTATTTTTGCTCACATCCATTGTGCTTGGGATGTGGTTTCAGATGCTCCTGCTTATGCCCCTGTGATTGCTGCCATCAATTTTGCTGATATGTAATTGTTGGCTAAGGATTGCTGCCCTTGCCAGACTAGGGAGATGTAGGAGAGTGATTTCTGGGTGATTCCATTGTTTACCGCCATGTACTCTCTTGTCTCTACACTACATCACTTTCACCAGTGATGGGGACTCCAATGGCAGATTCCAACTACATTTTTTCCTGAGCTTTCAGAATGTAGCAGAGAGCATACAGAGCAGCTTTCTGAGATATTACAAGTTATTCTCTTGCAGTCAATTCTTAAATTTAGACAAGCTTTATTCGGAAAGGCATCTTTACAGAGGACTCATGAGGGTTTTTATATAGCCTCTTCCCTGTTCCTATTGGTATTGCTGAGACAATCTTTAAGAACAATTTTAATCTTTTGTTTCCCTGGTTCCACTCCAAATAAGCTCTTGTATGTCCTTATGACTTTTCTTAGGAAACAAAGATGTTGACTATGTTTTCTTGGGTAGGTTTTGTTGATTCTGTGAAGAAGCACTACATAATCCTTTGTGAGAATGGAAGAGTTTTGTCTCTATCCCCAAAAGCAAAAGAAAGGAGAAAATAATCTATGGAGACATTCTGAGTACAAATATATGTGAAATATTAAAAAAAACTAGTCAGTATTTTCCCAAAATTATTTAGGGTTTTTTTATTTGATCGTGGTTTGAAATCAGAGAAAACATAGATGTAAGGTCTTAGAGATAAGCACAGAGGGATGAAGAAGGGTAGTGATAAAGGCAGGAGAAGTGCATCACAGAGCACAACAGATTGCATTCTTCGTTCTTTTCTTTCCTATGATAGGCTCTCTACAGCCTTGATTTGCAGTGTGGCCCTGGACTTATAACAATCATTCTGTGTCAGCCTTCCAAGTACAGCATCAACAGGCATGTGGCGCCACATCAATAAGGCGGCAGTTTTCCCACTGGATCCTTACTATATTTGCCAAAAAAGCAACAGATTACTGACTTCGCCTCTGTTTTTTTTTTTTTTTTATTATTTCTTTTCTTTTTCTTTTTTGAGGTACTGGACAATTAAACTTAAGGCCTTTTGCTTAATAGACCAATGCTTAACCAATATTAGGTTATACCCCAAGCTTTGACTTGATTTTTCTTTTGTATTTTGCGATAAGACCTCAATATCTGGCTTCTCCAGTAACCTAGGGAAGCTTTCAATTGGGAATCCTTCTGTCTCAACCACTCATGAAACTGGGATATGGTCTGTTTTTTTTTTTTTAACCTTTTTGAAAATTGGTATCTTTTATTCCTGTCTCACCACCTTTGCACACTTCACTTTTATTTGATAAGGTGGACTTGGTCCTGGCTGTAACCATGGCTTAGGTTGGTATTTCTTTTTTTTTTATTATTATTAACTTGAGTATTTCTTATATACATTTCGAGTGTTATTCCCTTTCCCGGTTTCCGGGCAAAAATCCTCCTCCCCCCTCCCCTCTCCCCTTCCTTATGGCTATTCCCCTCCCAACCCTCCCCCCATTGCCGCCCTCCCCCCAACAGTCTAGTTCACTGGGGGTTCAGTATTAGCAGGACCCAGGGCTTCCCCTTCCACTGGTGCTCTTACTAAGATGTTCATTGCTACCTATGAGGTCAGAGTCTGGGTCAGTACATGTATAGTCTTTAGGTAGTGGCTTAGTCCCTGGAAGCTCTGGTTGCTTGGCATTGTTGTACATCTGGGGTCTCGAGCCCCTTCAAGCTCTTCCAGTTCTTTCTCTGATTCCTTCAACGGGGGTTCTATTCTCAGTTCAGTGGTTTGCTGCTGGCATTCGCCTCTGTATTTGCTGTATTCTGGCTGTGTCTCTCAGGAGCGATCTACATCCGGCTCCTGTCGGTCTGCACTTCTTTGCTTCATCCATCTTGTCTAATTGGGTGGCTGTATATGTATGGGCCACATGTGGGGCAGGCTCTGAATTGGTGTTCCTTCTGTGTCTGTTTTAATCTTTGCCTCTCCCTTCCCTGCCAAGGGTATTCTTGTTCCCCTTTTAAAGAAGGCGTGAAACATTCACATTTTGATCATCCGCCTTGAGTTTCATTTGTTCTAGGCATCTAGGGTAATTCAAGCATTTGGGCTAATAGCCACTTATCAATGAGTGCATACCATGTATGTCTTTCTGTGATTGGGTTAGCTCACTCAGAATGATATTTTCCAGTTCCAACCATTTGCCTACGAATTTCATAAAACCGTTGTTTTTGATAGCTGAGTAATATTCCATTGTGTAGATGTACCATATTTTCTGTATCCATTCCTCTGTTGAAGGGCATCTGGGTTCTTTCCAGCTTCTGGCTATTATAAATAAGGCTGCGATGAACATAGTGGAGCACGTGTCTTTTTTATATGTTGGGGCATCTTTTGGGTATATGCCCAAGAGAGGTATAGCTGGATCCTCAGGCAATTCAATGTCCAATTTTCTGAGGACCCTCCAGACTGATTTCCAGAATGGTTGTACCAGTTTGCAATCCCACCAACAATGGAGGAGTGTTCCTCTTTCTCAGCCTCCTCGCCAGCATCTGCTGTCACCTGAGTTTTTGATCTTAGCCATTCTCACTGGTGTGAGGTGAAATCTCAGGGTTGTTTTGATTTGCATTTCCCTTATGACTAAAGATGTTGAACATTTCTTTAGGTGTTTCTCAGCCATAAGGCATTCCTCAGCTGTGAATTCTTTGTTTAGCTCTGAACCCCATTTTTTAATAGGGTTATTTGTCTCCCTGCGGTCTAACTTCTTGAGTTCTTTGTATATTTTGGATATAAGGCCTCTATCTGTTGTAGGATTGGTAAAGATCTTTTCCCAATCTGTTGGTTGCCGTTTTGTCCTAACCAAAGTGTCCTTTGCCTTACAGAAGCTTTGCAGTTTTATGAGATCCCATTTGTTGATTCTTGATCTTAGAGCATAAGCCATTGGTGTTTTGTTCAGGAAATTTTTTCCAGTGCCCATGTGTTCCAGATGCTTCCCTAGTTTTTCTTCTATTAGTTTGAGTGTGTCTGGTTTGATGTGGAGGTCCTTGATCCACTTGGACTTAAGCTTTGTACAGGGTGATAAGCATGGATCGATCTGCATTCTTCTACATGTTGCATTCCAGTTGAACCAGCACCATTTGCTGAAAATGCTATCTTTTTTCCATTTGATGGTTTTGGCTACTTTGTCAAAATCAAGTGCCCATAGGTGTGTGCGTTCATTTCTGGGTCTTCAAGTCTATTCCATTGGTCTATCTGTCTATCTCTGTACCAATACCATGCAGTTTTTATCACTATTGCTCTGTAATACTGCTTGAGTTCAGGGATAGTGATTCCCCCTGAAGTCCTTTTATTGTTGAGGATAGTTTTAGCTATCCTGGGTTTTTTGTTATTCCAGATGAATTTGCAAATTGTTCTGTCTAACTCTTTGAAGAATTGGATTGGTATTTTGATGGGGATTGCATTGAATCTGTAGATCGCTTTTGGTAAAAAGGCCATTTTTACTATATTGATCCTACCAATCCATGAGCATGGGAAATCTTTCCATCTTCTGAGGTCTTCTTCAATTTTTTCTTCAGTGTCTTGAAGTTCTTATTGTACAGATCTTTTACTTCCTTGGTTAAAGTCACACCGAGGTACTTTATATCATTTGGGTCTATTATGAAGGGTGTCGTTTCCTTAATTTCTTTCTCGGCTTGTTTCTCTTTTGTGTAGAGGAAGGCTACTGATTTATTTGAGTTAATTTTATACCCAGCCACTTTGCTGAAGTTGTTTATCAGCTTTAGTAGTTCTCTGGTGGAACTTTTGGGATCACTTAAATATACTATCATATCATCTGCAAATAGTGATATTTTGACTTCTTCTTTTCCGATCTGTATCCCCTTGACCTCCTTTTGTTGTCTGATTGCTCTGGCTAGAACTTCAAGAACTATATTGAATAAGTAGGGAGAGAGTGGGCAGCCTTGTCTAGTCCCTGATTTTAGTGGAATTGCTTCAAGTTTCTCTCCATTTAGTTTAATGTTAGCAACTGGTTTGCTGTATATGGCTTTTACTATGTTTAGGTATGGGCCTTGAATTCCTATTCTTTCCAATACTTTTATCATGAAGGGGTGTTGAATTTTGTCAAATGCTTTCTCAGCATCTAATGAAATGATCATGTGGTTTTGTTCTTTCAGTTTGTTTATATAATGGATCATGTTGATGGTTTTCCGTATATTAAACCATCCCTGCATGCCTGGGATGAAGCCTACTTGATCATGGTGGATGATTGTTTTGATGTGCTCTTGGATTCGGTTTGCCAGAATTTTATTGAGTATTTTTGCGTCGATATTCGTAAGGGAAATTGGTCTGAAGTTCTCTTTCTTTGTTGGGTCTTTCTGTGGTTTAGATATAAGAGAAATTGTGGCTTCATAGAAGGAATTCGGTAGTGCTCCATCTGTTTCAATTTTGTGGAATAGTTTGGATAATATTGGTATGAGGTCTTCTATGAAGGTCTGATAGAATTCTGCACTAAACCCGTCTGGACCTGGGCTCTTTTTGGTTGGGAGACCTTTAATGACTGCTTCTATTTCCTTAGGAGTTATGGGGTTGTTTAACAGGTTTATCTGTTCCTGATTTAACTTCGGTACCTGGTATCTGTCTAGGAAATTGTCCATTTCCTGCAGATTTTCAAGTTTTGTTGAATATAGGCTTTTATAGAAAGATCTGATGATTTTTTGAATTTACTCTGATTCCGTAGTTATGTCTCCCTTTTCATTTCTGATTTTATTAATTTGGACACACTCTCTGTGTCCTCTCGTTAGTCTGGCTAAGGGTTTATCTATCTTGTTGATTTTCTCAAAGAACCAACTTTGGTTCTGTTGATTGTTTCTATGGTCCTTTTCGTTTCTACTTGGTTGATTTCAGCTCTGAGTTTGATTATTTCCTGCCTTCCACTCCTCCTGTGTGTATTTGCTTCTTTTTGTTCTAGAGCTTTTAGGTGTGCTGTCAAGCTGCTGACATATGCCCTTTCCTTTTTCTTTCTGAAGGCACTCAGCGCTATGAATTTTCCTCTTAGCACAGCTTTCATTGTGTCCCATAAGTTTGGGTATGTTGTACCTTCATTTTCATTAAATTCTAAAAGTCTTTAATTTCTTTCTTTATTTCTTCCTTGACCAGGTTATCATTAAGTAGAGCATTGTTCAATTTCCACGTATATGTGGGCATTCTTCCCTTATTGTTATTGAAGACCGGTTTTAGGCCGTGGTGGTCCGATAGCACGCATGGGATTATTTCTATCTTTCTGTACCTGTTGAGGCCCGTTTTTTGACCAATTATATGGTCAATTTTGGAGAAAGTACCATGAGGAGCTGAGAAGAAGGTATATCCTTTTGCTTTAGTATAGAATGTTCTATAAATATCTGTTAAGTCCATTTGGCTCATGACTTCTCTTAGTCTGTCTACGTCTCTGTTTAATTTCTGTTTTCATGATCTGTCCATTGATGAGAGTGGGGTGTTGAAATCTCCCACTATTATTGTATGAGGTGCAATGTGTGTTTTGAGCTTTAGTAAGGTTTCTTTTATGTATGTAGGTGCCCTTGTATTTGGGGCATAGATATTTAGGATTGAGAGTTCATCTTGGTGGGTTTTTCCTTTGATGAATATGAAGTGTCCTTCCTTATCTTTTTTGATGACTTTTAGTTGAAAATTGACTTTATCTGATGTTAGAATGGCAACTCCAGCTTGCTTATTCCAACCATTTGCTTGGAAAGTTGTTTTCCAGCCTTTCACTCTGAGGTAGTGTCTGTTTGTCTCTGAGGTGTGTTTCCTGTAGGCAGCAGAATGAAGGGTCCTCGTTGTGTATCCAGTTTGTTAATCTATGTCTCTTTATTGGGGAGTTGAGGTCATTGATGTTGAGAGATATTAAGGAATAGTGATTATTGCTTCCTGCCGTATTCATATTTAGATGTGAGGTTATGTTTGTGTGCTTTTCTTCTCTTTGTTTTGTTGCCAAGACGATTAGTTTCTTGCTTCTTCTAGGGTATAGCTTGCCTTCTTATGTTGGGCTTTACCATTTATTATGCTTTGTAGTGCTGGATTTGTAGAAAGATATTGTGTAAATTTGTTTTTGTCATGGAATATCTTGGTTTCTCCATCTATGTTAATTGAGAGTTTTGCAGGATACAGTAACCTGGGCTGGCATTTGTGTTCTCTTAGGGTCTGTATGACATCTGTCCAGGATATTCTGGCCTTCATAGTTTCTGGCGAGAAGTCTGGTGTGATTCTGATAGGTCTGCCTTTATATGTTACTTGACCTTTTTCCCTTACTGCTTTTAATATTCTTTCTTTATTTTGTGCGTTTGTTGTTTTGACTATTATGTGACGGGAGGTGTTTCTTTTCTGGTCCAATCTATTTGGAGTTCTGTAGGCTTCTTGTATGCCTATGGGTATCTCTTTTTTTAGGTAAGGGAAGTTTTCTTCTATGATTTTGTTGAAGCTATTTACTGGTCCTTTGAGGTGGGAGTCTTCACTCTCTTCTACACCTATTATCCTTAGGTTTGATCTTCTCATTGAGTCCTGGATTTCCTGTATATTTTGGACCAGTAGCTTTTTCTGCTTTACATTATCTTTGACAGTTGAGTCAATGATTTCTATGGAATCTTCTGCTCCTGAAATTCTCTCTTCCATCTCCTGTATTCTGTTGGTGAAGCTTGTATCTACAGCTCCTTGTGTCTTTTTTTGGTTTTCTATATCCAGGGTTGTTTCCATGTGTTCTTTCTTGATTGCTTCTATTTCCATTTTTAATTCCTTCAACTGTTTGATTGTGTTTTCCTGGAATTCTTTCAGGGATTTTTGTGACTCCTCTCTATGGGCTTCTACTTATTTATTTATGATTTCCTGGAATTCTTTCAGGTATTTTTGTGACTCCTCTCTATGGGCTTCTGCTTGTTTAATTATGTTTTCCTGGAATTCTTTCAGGCATTTTTGTGATTCCTCTCTGTAGGCTTCTACTTGTTCTCTAAGGGAGTTCTTCACGTCTTTCTTGAAGTCCTCCAGCATCATGATCAAATATGGTTTTGAAACTAGATCTTGCTTTTCTGGTGTGTTTGGATATTCCATGTTTCTTTTGGTGGGAGAATTGGGCTCCGATGGTGCCATGTAGTCTTGGTTTCTGTTGCTTGGCTTCCTGTGCTTGCCTCTCGCCATCAGATTATCTCTAGTGTTACTTTGTTCTGCTATTTCTGACAGTGGCTAGACTGCCCTATAAGCCTGTCTGTCAGGAGTGCTGTAGACCTGTTTTCCTGTTTTCTGTCAGCCAGTTATGGGGACAGAGTGTTCTGCTTTCGGGCGTGTAGTTTTCCCTCTCTACAGGTCTTCAGCTGTTCCTGTGGGCCTGTGTCTTGAGTTCACCAGACACGTCACTTGCAGCAGAAAAGTTGGTCTTACCTGTGGTCCCGAGGCTCAAGTTTGCTCACGGGGTGCTGCCCAAGAGCTCTCCGTGGCAGCAGCAACCAGGAAGATCTCTGCCGCCTTTTCCGGGAGCTTCAGTGCACCAGGGTTCCAGATGGCGTTTGGTGTTTTCCTCTGGCGTCCAAGATGTGTATGCAGAGTGCAGTCTCTTCTGGTTTCCCAGGCGTGTCTGCCTCTCTGAGGGTTTAGCTCTCCCTCCCACGGGATTTGGGTGCAGAGAACTGTTTATCCGGTCTGTTTCCTTCAGGTTCTGGTGGTGTCTCAGAGGCAGAGTTCCTGCCACTCCTGGGCCCTCCCCCACGGGAACCCAGAGGCCTTATACAGTTTCCTCTTGGGCCAGGGATGTGGGCAGGGGTGGGCAGTGTTGGTGGTCTCTTCCACTCTGCAGCCTCAGGAGTGCCCACCTGACCAGGCCCTCGTGTCTCTCTCCCACGGTGTCTGGGAGCAGAGAGCTTCTGGATATGGTCTGTTTTATCATGTCTTATTTTATTTATTACCATGCTTTGCTGCTGCTGCTTATTATTATTATTATTATTATTATTATTATTATTATTTATTATATTATACTTTGTATTAATTCTAAACAATTATAGAATCTAAATTGTATGGAAGCTTGAGAATTTTACTTTTTGAAGGCTTAAACTTCACAATAAGGTCAAAGAAATCTTTTTTGCCTAGTGGCTACTAAAGACATCATGAAAATATACTGAATTAAAACTGGCAAATAACTGTTTTTATCACCTTTCTATTGGCAAGTAGCTTGGTACCAGATGGGATTACATAAATAAACACTGTGGTTTGCCATGTTCAAAGAAAGTTTTGTTATTCAAAAAAAAATATAATGTGTAGAAATAGCGCAAAAATACATTTTTATTTTATAAAATCAACTAAAAATATATTACCAAGAAATGAGCTTTAAAGAAAAGTTCAAGAAGCTACCTCTGTAGGACTATGAGATGTCTCAAGTTGTATAGGAGGGAAGTGGCATGAGACTATGCCTGGTGTATTAGCATTCTTTAATGGATTAGCATCAAAATTACAAACACTAGAAAAAAAGCAGAGAAGAAGCTAGAGGGCAGCTTGTGGGCTCATTCATCAGTGTTAGGGACTTGATGGGTTGTTTGGGAGTACTGGAGTTTAATAGATGAAATCTGGTTGAAGGGAGTGGTATATGGTTGAAGGTACACAAGTTGTATTCTTGGTAATTTCTTTCAAGCTTTCCCACTCTGCTTTCTGGCTATCATAATGTTAGCAGCTTTGACCCTCTATGATGTTCTTTCCCATGAGAAGTCTGCAGAGAAGAGGAGCAATATCCTTAAATCTTGAAACCATCTTTATGAACAAAATTTTGCTACGTTGAGTTGATTTCACTCAGGTGTAAGGACAGCTGTTTGGTAGGCTTTCCTATTAGTTATAACACTTGCTGGAGACTATTCTTCAGGACACTCAAATGCAAGTGGGGTTAATATTCACTCGTGTTTTCTTTGCTGTTTCATTTACACATTAAAACTTATGCAGTAAGTTTTAAAACTCAATGAATTTTGAACATCCCGTGTTTTAATTGTAGGAAAGATGTATTATCTTTAGTGCTTTCATCTTGAATTTTTCTGATTTTCTATGTCCTTGGTGTTAAAAAGTAAACTGGTCATTTAGAAGTGTATTGTCCTTGTATGTACAGCTGTAACTGATTATAACACTTTTACACTATTTTGTGGAATAAATAACTTGTGACTGGAGCGGTAAGCCAGGCAAAATAAATGCTTCCCTGGAATTAGTAAGTAAGGGCTTAGATGCTTATCTTGTAGAAAGGGTAAATTTATGCCCTGGTTTTAGTGCATTAAACTTCATGAAGAGACACATTCCTATTCCCTTTGGAAGTACATCCATCAAAATGTGCAGGGTTCAGTGCTTACACTCTGTAAGATTGGAAAAATGAGTGAGTTCATGAATTATTACACTACATTCTTCCATGACTCCCTGAAAGTCTTTGCCTTTGTAGTACTTAGGGACCCTTGGGATTGCAAGATCTAATTCAGCATATTCTCATACTTTTATTTGTCTTCTTTTGACTCATAAAATAATTTTATTTACTACTATTATTAATATTTTCATTATATTCTTTCATCTCCAGAAATTTTTCTTCTGTTGTTACCTGATGCCACATTCTTTGGTTTTATTCTTCCCTCTCGGGTTACTTTTATTAGGTCTCATTTTTCTACCAACCTTTTCTATTATTCTAGTGATAACTCCTTGTGATAATTCTTTTCCTTTCTCTTTCCCTTCTTCCTTCACTTCTTCCTTCCCTTCACCACCCTCCCCTCTCTATTTTCCCTCCTTTCTTTCTTCTTCTCTCTTCAAGTTCTATAACTCTAAGGTCTTATATTTTCTCAGACCTCTTTTTCTTTCTGATATCAAGGATCAAGATGTGGCATTGTGTTTTATAACTAGCATACTAGTTTTACATATATACTTTAATGTCCAAGAATAATAATTCAATACATGTATACCATGTGTAATGATCAAATCAGGATGTTATTTACATCTGTGCTCTTCCTAGGGTCTTGTCTGAATGCTGAAACAAAAATGCCAAGATTCTAAAGAGAAATGAAAAGAATTGCTTTTTGAATATTTTTACATAGTGTTACAAAACATACTGTGGTTATTTCTAAGTTTATATCCCTTTCACAATTTGTCATTCTCAACCTTTTTGCAAGTTCTTCTAAGTAGTTAATACTGAATTAAATCCTACAGATAATGACCAAATAATACCCAACATTTAAAAGATATTAAAGTATATATTTAGAAAACTGGTTTATAGTTTCCCTTAAGGTAATATCACAGTCTAAGGGTATAAATCTTAAGTTGAAGACATTATCAAAAAGTCCAATTGGCTAATTTATTCCCCACTTGTGGTCAGAGAAGGCCAAGTCCCCCAAGAGGATTACATTTAGATCATGAGAGTTAACTATGAAATTGTGTGGAGAATTTTCTCTAGGAAAGAAAGATCAGGTGAGTATTCTGAGCTAGAAAGAGCAGAAAACTCATGGTGGAGGAGGCTGGGTAGGTTGCAGAACTTCTGTATTTCAATACTAGTATTTAAGCTTTATTATTAAGAACAATGTAAGTAATAATGATTTTTAGTGAAAATATCCTTCTTAAAGGCTCTGTCATCTATCTAGTCATACCCACTACTAGTATGGGGACTTTTTGGCAGCTCACTCTTTTGTTGGAGCTCCACCATCTGTCATGTAAGCCAATCACCTTTCTCTACATGTCTAAGTACCTAGTTACATGTGTGTGTATACCAAATTTGTTAGCTGACCATCAATTCTATGAAATCTTCTAATACTTTTTGTGCCTTCTTGTCTCCATCCCATTTCCAAATCAGCATTGGTGTTTTCATAATGGCCTATATGTTTCACAGCCTAACACTCACAGTGTATGGACATTATGAGTTTGCCTTTCTTTCTGTTTGTCTTTGCTGAAAAACTTTTGGGAAATAAGGTCTTTTACTCTATATTCCTATGGAGTAATTGCCATAAAATTAATTAATTAATTAATTAAACTTAACCAATAACTAATTTATATATATATTATTGATATTATCTGACTCTAAGGAAAACAATACGCCAAAGATATTAGACCACCTATACACTTATGTATACATATATAATTACAAAATTTTATTTGTATGGATATATATTAAAATGTGATTAACTTGAATTGAAACTTTACCACTAATAATGAAATTAAAGCCTCTTTATTATGCTCTATTGTTTGTAAGCACATGTAGCATTATGTAAGTTGTGTTTCATTTCAGAGAATTGAATGAGAATGAAATGAAAAAGAATGAGAAAAATCAACTAGGTTTGTAAATGGAAAAGTCCATTTTTTTATTTAATTAAAAACATATGACAACTCCAAAATCTTATGTTAAAAATAATGAAAAAAAGTTGCTGACTTTGAAAAAAGCAAGGAGAGGTATATGGAAGAGTTTGAAGGTAAAAGAGGAAAGGAAGTGTTTTAATTACAATCGCAAAAAATTTAAAAAAACCAACATATAAGTAAATGAGCAATGATAATAGCCATAGAGAGATAGAGACATATGTTTTGAACTTATTAAAAAGTTTCAACAACTAAATATATATATATGTATGTATGTGTGTATATATATATATATATATATATATATATATATATATATATATACTTGAAATTGATGGTAGACTACACTATGAAAATCTTTTTTTTAAGAATTGTGTTCCAAAGAGAGAACTGGACCCTCAGAAGTGCAGACAATCCTGAGAGCTCAGGGAAAACCATCACTTTTGCTCACATTCCTGACCCAAGAGGAACCTACCTGGAGCCCTCTGGACACAGGAACCTAGGAGCAATCAGGAGGTGAGGACCTCCCAGTTTCTGCCTGCACCCAGAGCTTAACCAGTTCCACAGCTCTTTGTACTCAAATCCTGTGGGGGAGAGAGCTGGACTCTCAGAATACTGAGCACTCAGAGGAGATAAATACTTCTGCTAGCATTCCTGGTACAAGATGATCCCAACTAGTCCTTGCTGGGCATAAGAACCTAGGAGCAGTCAGGGTCAGGACCCTTCAGGTTTCTGCCTGTGGTCAGAATGAAAGCCAGTTACCAAGAGCACTAACACACCTGAGAGCAGAGGTAAGACCAACAGTTCGGCAGAGGCAAGAACTTCAAGTCTCTGAAGAAAGAAATTGAAGAGTATCTCAGAAGATGGAAAGACCTCCAATGCTCATGAATTGGCAGGATTAATATAGTAAAAAATATCCATTTTGTCAAAAGCAATCTACAGGTTTAATGCAATCCCCATCAAAATTCCAACTCAATTTTTCACAGAGTTAGAAAAAAGAACAATAATTTGGACTAGCAGTATCCCAGGATAGTAAAAACTATCCTCAATAATAAAAGAACTTCTGGGGGAAATCACCATTTCTGACCTCAAGCAGTATCACAGAGCAATAGTGATAAAAACTGTCTGGTATAGGTACAGAGACAAGGAGGTAGAAAAATGGAATAGAATTGAAGACCTAGAAATGAACCCACACCTCTCTGGTCACTTGATCTTTGACACAGGAGCTAAAACTACCCAGGAGAAAAAGGATTTTCAACAAATGGTTCTGGTTCAACTTGTGGTCAGCATGTAGAAGAATGCAAATCAACCCATTTTTATCGCCCTGTACAAAGCTTATGTCAAAGTGGACCACAGAACTCCACATTAGGACAGATATACTAAAATTAATAGAAGAAAAAGTAGGAAAGAACCTCAAGCTCATGGGCACTGGGGAAAATTTCCCAAACAAAATGCCAATGGCTTATGCTCTAAGATCAAGAATTGACAAATAGGACCATGTAACACTGCAAAACTTCTCCAAGACAAAGGACACTGTCATTAGGACAAAATTGCAACCAACAGATTGGGAAAATATCTTTACCAATTCTACATCTAATAGAGGGCTAATATTCAATATATAGGAAGAATTCAAGAAGTTAGATTCCAGAGTTCCAAACAATCCAATGGGGTACACAGCTAAACAAAAAATTCTCAGCTGAGGAATACTGAATGTCTGAGAAGTACCTAAAGAAATGCTCAACATCCTTAGTCACCAGGGAAATCCAAATCAAACAAACCCTGAGATTTCACCTCACACCAGTCAGAATGGCTAAGATCAAAAACTCAGGTTACAACAGATGCTGTGGAAGATGTGGAGAAAGAGAAACACTCCTCCATTGTTGGTGGAATTGCAAGTTGGTACAACCACTCTGGAAATCAGTCTGGAGATTTCTCAGAAAATTGGACATAGCACTACTTGAGGACCCAGCTATACCACTCCTGGGCATAGTTCCAGAAGATGCTCCAAGACACAACATGGACAAATGCTCCATTATGTTCATAGCAGCCTCTTTCACAATAACCAGAAGCTGGAAATAAATCTGATGTCTTTAAACAAAGGGATGGATACAGAAAATATGGTACATCTACACCATGGATGGAGTACTATTCAGCTATCAAAAACAATGACTTCATGAAATTCATAGGCAAATGGTTGGAACTAGAAAATATCTTCCAGAGTGAGGTAACTCAATCAAAAAATCATACATGGTATGTAATCAATGATAAGTGGATATTAGCCCATAAACTCAGATTACCCAAGATGCAATCCACAGACCACATGAAGCTCAAGAAGAACGATGTCCAAAGTGCGGATCTTTCGGTCCTTCTTAAAATGGGGAAGAAAAATACTCATAGGAGAGGATATGGAGGCAAAGTTTATAGCAGAGACTGAAGGAATGACCATTCAGTGCTTGCCCAACCTGGGGATCCAGCCCATATATACACAGTCACCAAAGCTAGACAATATTGATGAAGGTAAGAAGTGCATGCTGGTAAGAGCCTGATAAAGCTATCGCCTGAGAGGCTCAGCCAGAGCATGACAAATACAGATGCGAATGTTAACAGTAGATCATTGAACTGAGAATGGGGTCCCTGTCAGAGGAATTAGAGAAAGGATTGAAGGAGCTGAAGGGACTTGCAAACCCATAAGAACGTCAATAACACCCAACCAGAGCTCCCAAAGACTACACATGGACAGACCCATGGCTCCGGCTGCATATGAGGCAGAGGATGGCTCTGTTGGGCACCAATGGGAGGAGAAGCCTTTGGTCCTGCCGAGGCTGGACCCCCCAGTGTAGGGGAACATCAGGGTGGATAGGTGGGAAGGGGTGTGGTTTCTGAGGGGAACATCCTTATAGAAGAAGGTGTAGGGGGATAGCGTAGGGAGCTTATGGATGGGAAACCAGGAAAGGGAATAATATTTGAAATGTAAATAAAAAATATCCAATAAAAAAAGAAAAAGAAAATGTTACAATTAAAAGCAAACTGTGTTACTTTGACATTCTTTAAGGTCGTTGAAGATATGTCCATTTAAATTGCATTGGTTGAGCTGGGCCTGGTGATTTACACCTTTCATTTTAGCACTCTGGAGGCAGAGGCAGGAAAAACTCTGAGTTCTACGACAGCCTGGTCAACAGAGTGAGTTTGAGATAAGCCAGACCTACGCAGAAAAACCTTGTCTAGTGGAGAAATAAAACAGATAAGTTTTGCTGTTGTTTTGTTGTAATTAAGTATAAAACTCTTGGGATTGGATGTGGATCAGTTACTGATGTACATTTCATACTCATATTATAGGCAATGAATTACATCTTGCAGAGCAGGGCAGGTAAGGATTGATAAACCTTCATAAAAAATATCTTGAAGCTCCATGAAGCAACATACAGCAGCCTGGAAGAAATGAATGTAATACTAACAGGATTTGTTTTTTTCTCAAAGTCATTCTTGAGCTTGCTTGAAATGGGAACATGTTTCTAGAGTGGAAGAAGGGCATTTGAAACAGGGAATGTGGCTTAAATATGGAGGAGTAGTTTTGTGCAATTGCCAGAATCATTAAGCAGTTTAGGAAATGCAGCATATTTTAAGTAGGCAAATGGGAGTAAGCAAAAGAAAAAGAGGGAGGGAGGGAGGGAGGGAAGGAGGAAGGGAGGGAGTGGGAGGGGGGAGAGAGAGAGAGAGAGAGAGAGAGAGAGAGAGAGAGAGAGAGAGCGCTTGTGGCACACTTCCAGTGTGAATTCAGAAGAACTTATGGTATGCATTGCAATCCAAGTTCATAGGCAAGAAACCAAAATGCTCAATGATAATTTCAATGGGAAAGAAGAAGTGTGCCATTTCAGTCAGCTAGTAGAAGAGGGGAAAAAAAGGAAGAGAGTCCTTGCTTCCTTTGCATTTTTGGCTTCTTTGGATTTTCAGATGTTCATATCAGTGATAAGTCTTCCTCATATACTTACGCAGGAAAATGACTTAAACAAGTATCTGAGCACCTCAATTCCCAGTCAAATAGATACATAAAATAAACAGTCATAACAAGGTTTGAGTGAGATGAAGATATGTATCAAACTAGAAGTTCATATGACAGAAGTAGAACTCAGGATTCATGTCAAAGAAGTAACAAAATAATGTTGCTTTGATTCTGAAGATGTGGATTTGCCTTAGATAGGAGGGAAGCCTAAATAGTAGAGCATCCCAGTTACTTGAGTTTGTGAAGAACTCCAACTCCTGAAATGCATTCAAATGTTCAACTGGTTCCTTCCTGTCTTAAAAAGATTAAAGTGGAAGCCTTGTGCCTGGGAAAGCACCTGTCCCTAACTGTTACTGCCATACAGTTTTATACATACACTTGAATCAAGATATCCTTGCAAACTTGTGCAGTGAGTGCGAGATTCATTAGGCAGAGACTTTAGGCTTGTTTTGGTTTCAGACTGAGTTTTGTATTTATACTGGTTTCCTGTGCCAGCCAGGCTGTATTGACAGTGATGATCTTATCTATAGAGGAAACAGTGTTACCCGTAGACTTGTCTGGTAGGCTGAAATCAAGGGAAGCTCCAAGGAATTTAAAGACAAGGAAAGGATAAGTAGGTAAAGGAAGTGACTACTACCTATGAAAACTGAAGTCTGTGCAGCAGAAGGAAAGAAACTATTGAAGTGTCTGGGAAAGTTTTGCTTATTTGGAGTGGAATGACAATGAAATATTAATCTGGTGTTAAGACTCTTAGACAGCTTATAGCTTTGCAAATAATAGAATTTCTTAAGGATTGGAACCAAGTAATGAGGTGGCTGACTTGGAAACGAAACCTAGATGAATAGCCTTGTAAGTGCTTGATTATTGTGACAAACTGAATCACATCAACTTGAATGTCTTTATAAATACCTACATTCAAATAACTATTACTCTTAGCATAAGATAAAAGATAAATGCTCTTCATGCAGTCAACTTGATGTACATTATCTCTGGCTGATTAAAACTAACTTTTTTTCTCAATAATATATTATAATTATCTTTTTGAAATCTAAAAATATAAAAAAACATAGTTGTGGTGCAGTACATAAAATAAATTCTAGATCTATTATAATGAAATAAATGTGTCTGAATCAATGGCTTTAAATACACACTTCTATTTACTGTAATATATCTTTGGGGGCTGGAGAAATGGCTTAATGGTTAAGAGTGTTTGCTGTTTTGCAGAGAACCTGGATTCAATTTCCAGCCTCCACATGGTGGCTCACAACCATTTGTCCGTTTTTAATTGCAGTTTCATAGAATCCCAATGTGTCTTCTTACTTCCCTCAATACTAGGCACATATGTGGTATACTTGCATACATGCAGGCAAAACAGCTGTAGTACATAAAACAAAATAAGAATAAAAAGATGTATCTCTAAGATATTATTGTTATTATTTGTAATTGCTTTTGTGATAAATTTACTTATAAAAATAAGAAACAATAAATTTACTCCAGAAGATTGTATTTAATGAAGGTCTAGGCAAATAAATCATTAGTGACATGACTAAGTGAAACGTGGAATGCCATGGAAACACTAAGGAAACATGTAAAGCAAAACAGAAGGAAGATAGCTCAAAAAACAACATATGAGCCATAAAATTATTAGTTTAGAGAGGAACATTCCAAGAACCAGGGAGAAAGCCCAGTTGGTAAAGTGTCTGCCTTGGAAGCATAAGAGGTTGGTTCAATTCCCTGGAAGATATACTTTTAAAAAGATATATAAGTGAGCATGACAATAGCTGACAAAGGCTGACCAGACTTATTGTCCAGCCAGTCTGGCCTATTATTTGAAACCTTGTCTCAAAACCAACGTGAGACTAAAGAGATTGTCTCAATAGGTAAAATTCTTTGTTATAGGAACATGAGGATTTGAGTTCAGAAGTCCAGGATTAACACAAAGCTGGATGCTGTGATTCACGTCTGTTACCACATCATTACTGTAGAGAGATAGGAAGGGAAAACAAGAAAGTGGCAAAAAACAAAACAAAACAAAACAAAACAAAACAAAACAAAACAAACCCTTGTATCCTGCTTGCCTGGAGAATGTAAGTGTGAACAGTAACAGAGAGAATCTCTCTCAAACACTCAAACAAGGTTGAAGATGAAGACAGATAAAAGATGCTCTTCAATGACTTCTATGAATGTGTCATTACTGACATACATTAACATATACACAGAGAAAGATGGATGAAGCATGAGAAATGACATCTGAGGCTTCAAACTATACACATGTATGCATACTCCATAAATGTGTCTGCAAATATGTTAAAACACACACACACACACACACACACACACACACACACAGAGACACACACACACACACACCATTCTGAAGCAAGAAGCAAAGAAAAGTACATTTATTAAAACAAAATGCTCATGATAAATAATAACCATTTAGTATAGGATGCATAGAATGCAGAGTATGATTATTGAGAAGTTGTTAATGAGAGGAGTATGTAGAAAAGTTAGAGAAACATATGGGCATGAAGCCTTAGAAGAGCTTGTATTGAGTTAAGGACTTTGGACTTATCCTGGGATTAAAACAATCGGAAATCGTTAAAAAGTGTTATTATGAAAACAATTTTTTCACTTTTTGCTTAATGATATTATCTTACCAGTGAAGTGGGATATTATTACAGTGAGATAATTGTGTGGCAAGATATAATGCATCTTAAACAGAAAGTAAGGACATCTGAAAATAAAGCAATGTGAATTAGCACAAAAGAAGATGAAAATTCTTATGTTATTAAGGAGATAGGCTATATAAAGAGTGGTAGACAGTTGGGCTCAGGAGGTATGTGAGAACTTGAGATTAATTGGCTCCATTCCTCCCGCAGATGGATTCAGGGAAAGAATGTCATTTCCTCAGAAGGTATTTCAAGAAAGTTGATGCATAGAGATTAGTTAAGGAGTGTTTTGTTTTAAATACCTCATGTAAAACACAGCCATAATATCCAAGTGAAAGGGCTACAAAGTCTTAGGCACATGTATTTGTGATCAGAAGAAACTAAATACAATAGGGGTGGTGGAACTGAATTTGGTAGTTGTCAACAATTGAAGTGAAGGGAGAGGATGAAGGACTGAATTGTGTTTCTCCCAAATCTTTGTGCTGAAGCTCTGGCCTCAATATACTTGGATGTAATATCTTTAAAATGTCAATTAAGGCTAATGATATAAAAGATAGCATCTCCTAAGGAAGGAAAATACCCTACAGAGGTGAGAGGGAACTTGTAGAACTCACCTCCAGCAGAAATACAGGGCATCAAGTGATTTAAGAGACATAGTCAAAACTCTGACCCATAATTGTTCCTGTCTGAAAGAAGTGCAAGGACAACAATGGAGACCAGCCTGAGGAAAATGAGGTCCAATGACAGTCCCAATGTGGTATCCTGCTCAAGGGGAGGCCCCAATGCCTCACACTATTACTGAGGCTATGGAGCTCACAAAAAGGGACCTATCATGACTGCCCTCCAAAAGAATCCAACAAGCAGCTGAAAGAGTCAGATGCAGATATTTGCACCCACCGAACGAATAGAAGCTGGTGCCCCCTGTGGTTGAATTAGGGAAAAGCTGGAAAAAGCTAAGTAGGAGAGTGACCCTGTAGGAGGACCAACAGTCTCAGTTACCCTGGACCCCCGAGATCTCTCAGACACTGGACCACCAACCAGGCAGCTTACTATGCCAGCTGATATGAGGATTCCAACACATACACAGCAGAGAACTGCTGGATCTGGGTTCAATCAGAGAAGATGCACTTAACCTCAAGAGACTATAGGGCCCAGGGGATGGAGAAGTTTGGTAGGGTGGGGGTCAGTGGAATGGAGACATCTTTGTAAAGACAGGGGGTGAGGAGGAGGTATGGGATGCAGAACAGTCAGAGGATGGACCGGGAGGGAGATAAAATCTGGACTGTTAAAAAATAAAGAAAGAAAATTTAAAAAAAAAAGAAAAGAAAAAAAAATAGAAGAGGGGAGATTTATAGCAGTGATGTATGGTCAACATAGGAATGACAGTGTGGTGAGTCCCTAGCTGAGAACCAAAGTCTGATAAAAATTCAACCCTTTCTGAACCTTGATCAAGATCAAGGTACTTCCAGGTACAGAAGCTATGAGGAAATAAATTTATATAATTGGATCTAGAAAGTCTATAGTACTTTGATTTGGAAACTCAAGAATAGTGTGATCAGGAAAAGTCATAGGTACAGGAAAATAGATAAATAAATACAAAACTTTGGAAAATATCATCACACCTTCATGAGAGGGCAGACTTATAGAGAAGTGCATGAGAGAAATTTCCAGGAAAGCAGAGATGCTAAAGACATAGGGCAAAATAACCTGAAGGTGAGAAACAATTTAGGGGAAGTGAGGGGAGGAGTCAGAAAGTAGTTATGAGTTCATGAGAATTACACAGGGAACTTAAGTTAACACGTACTACCTGGGCTGCTCTATGAGAAGCAATGAAAAGGTATTCGGGCAAGAAACTTGAAGATGGTGAAGATTTAAATTATAATTCACAGAATCTCCTTCTGATTTAGATGGGACAATAAAACTAAAATGTATCTTATTCCTATAAACAATGTAGTTCCTAGAAAATATAATAAATATTGTTTTCAGACATGAAAAATTTGTAAAAGCAATTGTTTACAGAAGTATGAATAAAACCAAAAGGAAGAAAACAGGAGAGCAAGCAAGAGAAAGTGTGAAAGAAAGAGGGAGCAAGAGAGAACAAGAGAGACAGAGACATAGACAGAAAAAGAGAGGGAGAAGGGAGGGAAGAATGTAAGACATTTAGAGCAGGCTTTGGAAATCTATTGAACACGTTCAATTCTTTAGCTAAGCAACGGTTATATATAGGAAAAAAATCAAACATTAATGAAAAAAGAAAGCAAAATAAAGCATCAAAAATTTTGAATTACTTTAACTGATTGCAAGATCAGTTAAATATCTATCCACTTACCAAAATGAAAACCCTTGTGACTGATGAAATATTGAGTCCAGTTATCTAGAGATATTACTAGAGGCAAATGTGAATTTAGAGTAAACTAAAGGCTGCTTTATTCTTGCTTATAAACTCAAGCCCTGTTAAAATAATATGATTTTATCTTAGTGTCTTTTTCTGTTCTTTTGCTAAAATAATCTGATGAAAGTAATGTAAGAAAGAAAAGATTTATTTAGCTTACCGTTCCAGGATTCTGTCTATAGTGGCAGGGAGGTCATAGGAACATGAGGGATTACATTGCATTGCCATTCAAGAAGCAGAGTGTGATTCATGCATGTTTCATTATTCTCAACTCTTTCTCCATTTTATAGATTTCAAGATCCTAGTTAGGGTATAGTTTCATGCACAGTTGTTGCCAAGATAATTTCCATCTCAGGTATGTAGTAAGGCCCATCCCCAAGCTGGTTTTAGTTTCTTTCATGTTAACAACACCAAACACCACAGATTTCTACTAACTTGTGCCAGATAAAGAATTTCAAAAATATATGAACCCAAGAATACCTAGCACTTCTTTATCTATATATCTATACCTATATTTAAAACTAAAAAGGTAAAATTCACAATGTCTGTTACCTATTAAGAATTATCACACATTCAAAGAGATAGAAAAACATGGCGTGCAATGAAGGGAAATTTGAATAGAAGCAGGCTCAGAAATGCCATAAACAATAAGTTCTCTCAATGGTGATATTCAGATTATTATTAATGCCTTGTTTCATATCTATAATCATTTCTTAATTGAATAATGGATTGAAATTATTAGTTCAATATATGAAAGATCTTAAATCTTATAATAAAACTAATAGAAGACAAAATGCACACTCTGAGAAATGCATACTGCATTTTATTAAGAGGATAATCTAAACCACAGAAGAAAAACACCTGTGGAACTGAAGACAAAGAAAGGCAAAGTACCTAAAATGGGAAGAATAAATTCAAACTCATAACATTTGAATTGCTAAAGCTTTAAAAATCATTGCAGAAATAATACCTGGAAAAGAATAAAATTTATGAGAAAGCATAAAACTTTGGGAGAAGTCTTAATCAAAAGCACAGACTAGACCGGGCACGTTCTCTGTTTACCGGAAGTCCCACACCCGTGGATCCCAACCCTCAGCAGCTCTCTGCTCCCAACCCCGTGGGAAAGAGACCTCACCGCCTGGTCAGGTGGGCACTCCTGAGGCTGCAGAGCAGAAGAGACCACCAGCACTGCCCACACCTGCCCACATCCCTGGCCCAAGAGGAAACAGTATAAGGCCTCTGGGCTCCCGTGGGGGAGGGCCCAGGAACAGCAGGACCCCTGGCTGAGACACCACCAGAACCTGAAAGAAACAGACCGGATAAACAGTTCTTTGCAACCAAATCCCGTGGGAGGGAGAGCTAAACCTTCAGAGAGGCAGACAAGCCTGGGAAACCAGAAGAGACTGCTCTCTGCACACACATCTCGGACGCCAGAGGAAAACACCAAAGGCCATCTGGAACCCTGGTGCACTGAAGCTCCCGGAAGGGGCGGCGCATATCTTCCCGGTTGCTGCCACTGCAGAGAGCCCGTGGGCAGCACTCCACGAACAAACTTGAGCCTCAGGACCACAGGTAAGACCAACTTTTCACTGCAAGAAAGCTGCCTGGTGAACTCAAGACACAGACCCACAGGAACAGCTGAAGACCTGTAGAGAGGAAAAACTACACGCCCAAAAGCAGAACACTCTGTCCCCATAACTGACTGAAAGAGAGGAAAACAGGTCTACAGCACTCCTGACACACAGGCTTATAGGACAGTCTAGCCACTGTCAGAAATAGCAGAACAAAGTAACACTAGAGATAATCTGATGGCGAGAGCCAAGCACAGGAAGCCAAGCAACAGAAACCAAGACTACATGGCATCATCGGAGCCCAATTCTCCCACCAAAACAAACATGGAATATCCAAACACACCAGAAAAGCAAGATCTAGTTTCAAAATCATATTTGATCATGATGCTGGAGGACTTCAAGAAAGACGTGAAGAACTCCCTTAGGGAAACACAGGAAAACATTAATAAATAAGTAGAAGCCTACAGAGAGAAATCGCAAAAATCCCTGAAAAAATTCCAGGAAAACACAATCAAACAGTTGAAGGAATTAAAAATGGAAATAGAAGCAATCAAGAAAGAACACATGGAAACAACCCTGGATATAGAAAACCAAAAGAAGAGACAAAGAGCTGTAGATACAAGCTTCACCAACAGAATACAAGAGATGGAAGAGAGAATCTCAGGAGCAGAAGATTCCATAGAAATCATTGACTCAACTGTCAAAGATAATGTAAAGCGGAAAAAGCTACTGGCCAAAACATACAGGAAATCCAGGACTCAATGAGAAGATCAAACCTAAGGATAATAGGTACAGAAGAGAGTGAAGACTCCCAGCTCAAAGGACCAGTAAATAGCTTCAACAAAATCATAGAAGAAAACTTCCCTTACCTAAAAAGAGAGATACCCATAGGCATACAAGAAGCCTACAGAACTCCAAATAGATTGGACCAGAAAAGAAACACCTCCCGTCACATAATAGTCAAAACAACAAACGCACAAAGTAAAGAAAGACTATTAAAAGCAGTAAGGGAAAAAGGTCAAGTAACATATAAAGGCAGACCTATCAGAATCACACCAGACTTCTCGCCAGAAACTATGAAGGCCAGAAGATCCTGGACAGATGTCATACAGACCCTAAGAGAACACAAATGCCAGCCCAGGTTACTGTATCCTGCAAAACTCTCAATTAACATAGATGGAGAAACCAAGATATTCCATGACAAAACCAAATTTACACAATATCTTTCTACAAATCCAGCACTACAAAGGATAATAAATGATAAAGCCCAACATAAGGAGGCAAGTTATACCCTAGAAGAAGCAAGAAACTAACCGTCTTGGCAACAAAACAAAGAGAATGAAACACACAAACATAACCTCACATCCAAATATGAATCTAACAGGAAGCAATAATCACTATTCCTTAATATTTCTCAACATCAATGGCCTCAACTCCCCAATAAAAAGACATAGATTAACAAACCGATATGCAACGAGGACCCTGCATTCTGCTGCCTACAGGAAACACACCTCAGAGACAAAGACAGACATTACCTCAGAGTGAAAGGCTGGAAAACAATTTTCCAAGCAAATGGTCAGAAGAAGCAAGCTGGAGTAGCCATTCTAATATCAAATAAAATCAATTTTCAACTAAAAGTCATCAAAAAAGATAAGGAAGGACACTTCATATTCATCAAAAGAAAAATCCACCAAGATGAACTCTCAATCCTAAATATCTATGCCCCAAATTGTACAAGGGCACCTACATATGTAAAAGAAACCTTACTAAAGCTCAAAACACACATTGCACCTCACACAATAATAGTGGGAGATTTCAACACGCCACTCTCATCAATGGACAGATCATGGAAACAGAAATTAAACAGAGATGTAGACAGACTAAGAGAAGTCATGAGCCAAATGGACTTAACGGATATTTATAGAACATTCTATCCTAAAGCAAAAGGATATACCTTCTTCTCAGCTCCTCATGGTACTTTCTCCAAAATTGACCATATAATTGGTCAAAAAACGGGCCTCAACAGGTACAGAAAGATAGAAATAATCCCATGCGTGCTATCGGACCACCATGGCCTAAAACTGGTCTTCAATAACAATCAAGGAAGAATGCCCACATATACTTGGAAACTGAACAATGCTCTACTCAATGATAACCTGGTCAAGGAAGAAATAAAGAAAGAAATTAAAAACTTTTTAGAATTTAATGAAAATGAAGGTACAACATACCCAAACTTATGGGACACAATGAAAGCTGTGCTAAGAGGAAAACTCATAGCGCTGAGTGCCTTCAGAGAGAAACAGGAAAGAGCATATGTCAGCAGCTTGACAGCACACCTAAAAGCTCTAGAACAAAAAGAAGCAAATACACCCAGGAGGAGTAGAAGGCAGGAAATAATCAAACTCAGAGCTGAAATCAACCAAGTAGAAACAAAAAGGACCATAGAAAGAATCAACAGAACCAAAAGTTGGTTCTTTGAGAAAATCAACATGATAGATAAACCCTTAGCCAGACTAATGAGAGGACACAGAGAGTGCGTCCAAATTAACAAAATCAGAAATGAAAAGGGAGACATAACAACAGATTCAGAGGAAATTCAAAAAATCATCAGATCTTACTATAAAAACCTATATTCAACAAAACTTGAAATTCTTCAGGAAATGGACAATTTCCTAGACAGATACCAGGTATCGAAGTTAAATCAGGAACAAATAAACCTGTTAAACAACCCCATAACTCCTAAGGAAATAGAAGCAGTCATTAAAGGTCTCCCAACCAAAAAGAGCCCAGGTCCAGACGGCTTTAGTGCAGAATTCTATCAAACCTTCATAGAAGACCTCATACCAATATTATCCAAACTATTCCACAAAATTGAAACAGATGGATCACTACCGAATACCTTCTACAAAGCCCCAATTACTCTTATACCTAAACCACACAAAGACACAAGAAAGAAAGAGAACTTCAGACCAATTTCCCTTATGAATGTCGACGCAAAAATACTCAACAAAATTCTGGCAAACCGAATCCAAGAGCACATCAAAACAATCATCCACCATGATCAAATAGGCTTCATCCCAGGCATGCAGGAATGGTTTAATATACGGAAAACCATCAACGTGATCCATTATATAAACAAACTGAAAGAACAAAACCACATGATCATTTCATTAGACGCTGAGAAAGCATTTGACAAAATTCAACACCCCTTCATGATAAAAGTCCTGGAAAGAATAGGAATTCAAGGCCCATACCTAAACATAGTAAAAGCCATATACAGCAAACGAGTTGCTAACATTAAACTAAATGGAGAGAAACATGAAGCAATCCCACTAAAATCAGGGACTAGACAAGGCTGCCCACTCTCTCCCTACCTACTCAATATAGTTCTTGAAGTTCTACCCAGAGCAATCAGACAACAAAAGGAGGTCAAGGGGATACAGATCAGAAAAGAAGAAGTCAAAATATCACTATTTGAAGAAGATAAGATAGTATATTTAAGTGATCCCAAAAGTTCCACCAGAGAACTACTAAAGCTGATAAACAACTTCAGCAAAGTGGCTGGGTATAAAATTAACTCAAATAAATCAGTAGCCTTCCTCTACACAAAAGAGAAACAAGCCGAGAAAGAAATTAGGGAAACGACACCCTTCATAATAGACCCAAATAATATAAAGTACCTCGGTGTGACTTTAACCAAGCAAGTAAAAGATCTGTACAATAAGAACTTCAAGACACTGAAGAAGGAAATTGAAGAAGACCTCAGAAGATGGAAAGATCTCCCATGCTCATGGATTGGCAGGATTAATATAGTAAAAATGGCCATTTTACTAAAAGCAATCTACAGATTCAATGCAATCCCCATCAAAATACCAATCCAATTCTTCAAAGAGTTAGACAGAACAATTTGCAAATTCATCTGGAATAACAAAAAACCCAGGAAAGCTAAAGCTATCCTCAACAATAAAAGGACTTCAGGGGGAATCACTACCCCAGAACTCAAGCAGTATTACAGAGCAATAGTGATCAAAACTGCATGGTATTGGTACAGAGATAGACAGATAGACCAATGGAATAGAATTGAAGACCCAGAAATGAACCCACACACCTATGGTCACTTGATTTTTGACAAAGGGGCCAAAACCATCAAATGGAATTCAGCAAATGGTGCTGGTTCAACTGGAGGTCAACATGTAGAAGAATGCAGATCGATCCATGCTTATCACCCTGTACAAAGCTTAAGTCCAAGTGGATCAAGGACCTCCACATCAAACCAGACACACTCAAACTAATAGAAGAAAAACTAGGGAAGCATCTGGAACACATGGGCACTGGAAAAAATTTCCTAAACAAAACACCATTGGCTTACGCTCTAAGATCAAGAATCGACAAATGGGATCTCATAAAACTGCAAAGCTTCAGGAAGGCAAAGGACACTGTGGTTAGGACAAAACGGCAACAGCAGATTGGGAAAAGATCTTTACCAATCCTACAACAGATAGAGGCCTTATATCCAAAATATACAAAGAACTCAAGAAGTTAGACCGCAGGGAAACAAATAACCCTATTAAAAAATGGGGTTCAGAGCTAAACAAAGAATTCACAGCTGAGGAATGCCGAATGGCTGAGAAACACCTAAAGAAATGTTCAACATCTTTAGTCATAAGGGAAATGCAAATCAAAACAACCCTGAGATTTCACCTCACACCAGTGAGAATGGCTAAGATCAAAAACTCAGGGGACAACAGATGCTGGTGACGATGTGGAGAAAGAGGAACACTCCTCCATTGTTGGTGGGATTGCAAACTGGTACAACCATTCTGGAAATCAGTCTGGAGGATCCTCAGAAAATTGGACATTGAATTGCCTGAGGATCCAGCTATACCTCTCTTGGGCATATACCCAAAAGATGCCCCAACATATAAAAAAGACACGTGCTCCACTATGGTCATTGTAGCCTTATTTATAATAGCCAGAAGCTGGAAAGAACCCAGATGCCCTTCAACAGAGGAATGGATACAGAAAATGTGGTACATCTACACAATGGAATATTACTCAGCTATCAAAAACAACGACTTTATGAAATTCGTAGGCAAATGGTTGGAACTGGAAAACATCATCCTGAGTGAGCTAACCCAATCACAGAAAGACATACATGGTATGCACTCATTGATAAGTGGCTATTAGCCCAAATGCTTGAATTACCCTAGATGCCAAGAACAAATGAAACTCAAGACGGATGATCAAAATGTGAATGCTTCACTCCTTCTTTAAAAGGGGAACAAGAATACCCTTGGCAGGGAAGAGAGAGGTAAAGATTAAAACAGAGACTGAAGGAACACCCATTTAGAGCCTGCCCCACATGTGGCCCATACATATACAGCCACCCAATTAGACAAGATGGATGAAGCAAAGAAGTGCAGACCAACCGGAGCCGGATGTAGATCGCTCCTGAGCGACACAGCAAGAATACAGCAAATACAGAGGCGAATGCCTGCAGGAAACCACTGAACTGAGAATAGGACCCCTGTTGAAGGAATCAGAGAAAGAACTGGAAGAGCTTGAAGGGGCTAGAGACGCCATATGTACAACAATGCCAAGCAACCAGAGCTTCCAGGGACTAAGCCACTACCTAAAGACAATACATGGACTGACCCTGGACTCTGACCTCATAGGTAGCCATGAATATCCTAGTAAGAGCACCAGTAGAAGGGGAAGCCCTGGGTCCTGCTAAGACTGAACCCCCAGTTAACTAGACTGGTGGGGGGAGGGCGGCAATGGGGGGAGGGTTTGGAGGGGAACACCCATAAGGAAGGGGAGGGGGAGGGGGATGTTTGCCCGGATACCGGGAAAGGGAATACACTCGAAATGCATATAAGAAATACCCAAGTTTTCTTTTTTTTTTTCCGGAGCTGGGGACCCACATGTGGCCCATACATATACAGCCACCCAATTAGACAAGATGGATGAAGCAAAGAAGTGCAGACCGACAGGAGCCGGATGTAGATCGCTCCTGAGAGACACAGCCAGAATACAGCAAATACAGAGGCGAATGCCAGCAGCAAACCGCTGAACTGAGAATAGGTCCCATGTTGAAGGAATCAGAGAAAGAACTGGAAGAGCTTGGAGGGGCTCGAGACCCCAAAAGTACAACAATGTCAAGCAACCAGAGCTTCCAGGGACTAAGCCACTACCTAAAGACTATACATGGACTGACCCTGGACTCTGACCCCATAGGTAGCAATGAATATCCTAGTAAAAGCACCAGTGGAAGGGGAAGCCCTGGGTCCTGCTAAGACTGAACCCCCAGTGAACTAGACTGTTGGGGGGAGGGCGGCAAAGGGGGGAGGGTTGGGAGGGGGACACCCATAAGGAAGGGGAGGGGGGAGGGGGATGTTTGCCCGGAAACCGATAAAGGGAATAACACTTGAAATGTATATAAGAAATACTCAAGTTAATAAAAAAAAATAAAAAAATAAAAAAATAAAACTATAAAAAAAAAGAAATACTCAAGTTAATAAAAAAATTTAAAAAAAAAATTAAAAAAAAAAGAAAAAAAAAGCACAGCATAAACCTCTTAGAGGAACTTAAAAATTTAGGAATTCAATGCATAAGTTTACCTTGACAACAGAGGAGCTTAGATAGAAGTAACAATACAGCACTTGGAATTGATACCAGTGAGAAGTAATGAAGGAACATTTAAAATCTGAAAGAAAGAAAATCCATAGCTACAAATAGCTTTCAAAGTAAAGTTGAAAGAATATATTTCTTTACTATCAAAACGCAAAAATTTTTACCTAGAGAACCTATGTGCATAAAATAATATAAGTCCTTCAGCATTAGAAGGCAAATGAGACCATATGAAATGCCTTTCTATAATGAATGAAATACATCAGATATTTTAAATATATGAGTTAATATAAATATTTTTTCTTTTATTTTAATAAAAGTAATGGCGTAATGTTATAAAATTAGTAAATGCAAAACACATGAAACAACACAGTGGTTGAGAGAAAAAAACATCAAATACATTGTCAAAAGGCTCTTACATTACTTGTCAAGTTTTATAAAATTAATACATAGAATAGGTGAAGGTTCTAATAACATATATCTACATAGTTGTGTTAAATAGGTATGTATATACACACACTTTAATTGTTACACCCAATACACAAACACAAAACAGTCAATAGCTAATAAAATCAACAAGAGATGATAACTTAAAAAGTACCACATTGATTTCAAGCAGTAGAATAAAAGAGTGTGAACAGTTAACAAACCCCCTAGAGAGAAAGCCAACATCAACCCTTAGAGAAAGATGAGAGGTTTAAAGACAAACATATTAGTAATCACATTAAAAGTAAATTGTGCAAATATTCCAATATTAAAGGGAATTGATTCTCAGATTAAATAAAACAGCTCAACTATATGCTGCCTACAGGAAACTCAGTTTAGTGATGTGTACAAATGGGTTAAAAATTAAAGGAGGAACAGAGACATACAATGCTCACATTAATTTAAAAAAAGTTGGTGATAATTTGAAAAGATAACTAATTTAGAAAAGTTTTGGAGTTTCTTTTTTAAAAGCTAAATACACACCCCCCATATGATCCAGAAATTAAAAGCTGAGTATTTGTTCAAATGGATAAAAGTATATGTCCTTACAAAGGCTTTTGTATGAATATTCATAGAAAATTTGTTTGCAATAGTTAAAAACAACTTGGATAATTCCAAATGCCCATCAATAGTTTAAGAGTTAAATAAATTGTGGATAACTCATAAAACAACTACTATTCATCAATAAACTGCAGTAGTTCATTGATGCACAGAACAGTATAATACAGCATCACAATAATTATATTGAATTTAAGAATTTAATCATACAATTTCTATTTAACAAACTATATGGGATTCTCTCTTTAAAATCTGCAAAAAAGGAGATCAGTGTTTACCTGAGGATGGAAAAAATAAATGGAATAGAAGAGCATAAAAAATAGGAAATCTTTGAATATGCTGGACACAAATATCTATTTGATTATGGTTGATGAATTCTGATTCTTATGTCTGAAATTTTATTACTGTATATGTTAATTATATAGTTCTACTTTATTATATATTATTATATTTACTAGAAAATTTTTATTATCTGAAAACTGATATTGAATAGTTGCCATTATCAATATGAAGAACAGAGAAGATTCTGATGTTGATGATTATGAGTATATTTTTGCATAACTTTACACAATTCATTTTTAATCAAAGTAAGACTTTTGGATATGGAAACAAAGACTGAATTTTTTAAAGGACAAGTTAGCTGTTTTCTAGAGATCGCAATCCATTTTCAAAATAATCACATTTAATATTGAGTGAGAAGATTCAGATCTTTGGGAATGAAATCAACAATATGAAGCATAGAAATTCAGTAAGTGTTATCACGGAAGAGTTAATGTGGCAGAAAGTGTCACATTTTCTTCTAGTGCTTAGTCATGTTAGAGAATCTGAGTTAATATATTCTCAACTATCTTGATAACATGCTGTATTAATAATGTCTTTTAATATGATATGTGCCCTACCAGTTCATTTCATATCTTCCTTGTACTTTTTAATAAACTGATTATAGATGAGCTTTAAAGTACTGAATAACAATAGATAGAGAATTGTATATTTAGTTCATTGCTGACCTACAACCTTGGAACATTAGCTTTCCAATAAAGCTAACAAAAAAAAATCCCATTTAATTGTTCTTAGTCCTGCTGTTTGCTTTGTTCCTATGTACAGCACCTTGCTATCCAAGAATATAGTGTTTTGAAAGAGCAGGATTTATATGAGCTGTGTCTCTACCACCAATGTTATGATTGACTACAATTCAAAGGTACCTGATGGCTGACTGCAATCAAACAACAATATAATAGAGAAAGATTAATCCTGATTTCTGAGTATGATATTAAGCTTTTGAAAGCCTACTTCTGGTTAAGCTCAGCTGATTGATTTATGATGCCCTACACATAAAAAATAGATGTTGTGATGTTTGAGTTATGGGTCTAGATATGTCAGAATTCACTATTATAAGAATCTCAGGATATGATCTCAGATCATCCTTGTAATGCATCCATGTCTATGTGCATAACTGCAAATAAGTTTAGCTATGTAATGAATTTGGTATTACAATGAAAGCTTTTTTTATCCTTTTTATCTGGCACAGTAAGGTGAAACTTATTTTTATCTCATTCATCACATTTCTTGATGTCATATTATCTGTGAGCAATTGGATAACAGGGATTTGATTTTCATTTTTCTGACTCCAGAAGAAAGGGGAGTGCATTTGTTCAACTGAGAAATAAATTGGAATGATAATATTCAGTAATTGTAGCCACCCTCAATTCTTTTTTTAATAATTTTATTTTTCTTGAATATTTTATGTATTAACATTTCAAATGTTATCCCCTTTATCGCCTCTCCCAAACCCTCTCACTTTGCTTCTATGAGGATGCTCCCATTCCCACCCACCTACTCCAACCTCAATGCCCGGGCATTATCCTACATTGGGGAAACAAGCCTTCACAGGACTAAGGCCTTTTCCTCTCACTGATGCAGGACAATGCCATCCTCTGCCACATAGGTGGCTAGAGTCATGGATCCTTCCATGTGTGCTCTTTGGTTGGTGGTTTAGTCCCTGAGAGCTCTGGTGGGGTTTGTTGTTCCTATTGTGTTGCAAACCCCTTCAGCTCCTTCAGTCTTTTCTCTAACTCCTCCATTGGGGCCCACTTGTTCAGTCTAATGGTTAGCTGCAAGCATCCTCATCCGTATCAGTAGGGCTCTGGCAGAACTTTTCAGGAGACATCCATAAAATATCATGCTGAGTGAGGTAACACAGTCACAAAAGAACACGCATGGTATGCATTCACTGATAAGTGGATATTAGCCCAAAAGCTTAGAATACCTAAGAAAAAAGTCACAGATTATATGAAGCCCAAAAAGAAGGAAGACCAAAATGTGGATGCTTCATTCTTTCTTAGAAGGGAGAACAAAATATTCACGGGAGGAAATACAGGGACAAAGAGTAGAGTGGACATTGAAGAAAAGGTCATCCAGAGGCTGGCCCACCTGGGGATTCATCCCATATGATGCCACCAAACCCAGTCATCTTTAACTCTTTTGGTATTAACTCATATTGTTAATGATAGATTTAATATAAATGCTATAAAATGGAAATTTGCTTTCATAACATCTAGATATTTTATTTCGTGGTGAGTAGTGATAAGTGAGTGATGTTGTTAATAGAAGTGCAACTGGTTTCAAGGCTGGTAGGAAAATTGTAACTTCTTTTCATTATTGTCTACTTCTTAAACAAATAGGCATGCATTTTATAAAGGAGATATGAATTTGGTCACTTGTTCCAGAAGAAACTACGTGTGTTTTTCTTTTCTCTAAAATATGCCAATTCACATTTGAAATTCTCTGCAAGTCAGTGGAGTGCTTGGCCTTGGGATTTTCTTGGCACCAACACATGCTGACCTTGCAGCATCCTAAGTAATAGGTACATGTAAATCAGCTTCCTTGAGAGTGTCCTTGCCAAAATCATAAACATTTAGTTGTCCCCCCATTGCATTTGTAGGACAAACATCAGTCCTAATATCACATAAATTTAAGAACAGACATTCCTTTACAATTCTGAGCCCATCAGACCCCACTTTCTCCTGTTTGTAGAATTATTTACTTCAGCATATGATCCCTGGTTACTGTTCCCCAGAAATTGAAGAAGGCCCTCATCTTCCTTATCCTTTTCTTCTTTTACTGTAAAACATGTTTATCTTTTTAAAGACAGATCTTTATATTTCATTTTGTTGCTTAAGAAGATTTGGAAATTATTGGCAAGCCCTCTTCCATCATTCTTTTTTTTTCTTTTTCAGTTCCTTTGTATTCTTTAATTCTTTTTTACCAGTCCAGTTTTCATCCACCTCCCAGTCTGCCCCCTCATCCCTGAATGCTCCCCATCCTATACCTCCTCCCTGCCCCAGTTTCCAAAAGGAAACTGATCCTTCAGCCCACCTTCCCACACCTCCCCACTCCCTGGAGGGTTAGGTGCCTCTTCTCTCAGTGAGGCCAGACCAGGCAGTCCAGTGCTGTATGTGTCAGGGGTCTCAGACCAGCTGGGGTATGCTGCCTTTTTGGTGGTTCAGTGTCTGAGAGATCTCTGGGGGGACAAGGTCAGTTGAGACTGCTAGTCTTTCCGTGGAGCTGCCCTCCTCCTCAGCTTCTTCTAGCTTTTCTCTAATTCAACCACAGTTTGGTTCTTGCTATCATTATTTAAATAGGCTCAAATTTCTTACCTATTAAAAATCCTAATGAATTTTATACTTTATGCTTTCTTAGTTGTTGCTAAATCTCTCTTAAACCTTTGTGCACTCCTGTAATGTTTGCTGTTGAAACTGGAGTTTAACTTTATAGCCCATGTTACTGTTGAAATTGTAATGTAGATCAGGTTGGTTGCTTGTTTGCACCTTCTGAGGGCTACCATTCTGGCCTTCTGTCATTTTTACATATCCATGTTGTTTTTACTCTTCAATGTGTGAGATTTTTTTTAATTCATTCTGCCATTCAAATTCCTTCAGAAATGTCTATCATGTCTTGTTTGTAGAAAATTCTTTAAATAGTGATTAAGATTAATAGTTGATATTGGCATAGTGTGTGTAATTGTAGCTCAATTCCTCTTAAAATTGTTTCACATGGCTTCCTGATCAGTATTTCTCCAAATTTTCTCTGATACTTTAGAGTTCTGGTTTTAGACTATTCTGCATTCTAGCCTTTCCCTGCCTTTCCATTCCCATGTAATTTTCCCTCAGAGGTGAATCCACCTTCCATTTTTTCTCATGGTCATATAGTCTCTGGGTGACTTTATTTGTTGTCCTTGAAGTATGTCTATTTAATCATATTCTCAAACTTTCATCTCAGAGCTCTTTGAGATTATGTTGAAACAGTTAGAAATAAAGTATCAATATCTAAAATGCCTAAGACTAGAAATGCTTTGGATTTAACATAATTTTGGATTGTAGAATGTCTTCCTATCTATAATAAAATGTGGGGTTGTGAATAAGTTTAAAGACAATATCACTTATTTGTTCTCAAATGTACTATCACCATATAGTCTGAATATTGTTTTATACAATATTTTAAGCATTTTGTATATAAAACCAAAGTTTTATGGAATGGGAATTTTCCATTTGTATTTTAACATTGTTCAGAAGGATTTGGACTTTAGAAGACTTCAGGTTGTTGACTTTGGGATTAGGGCATTCACTACGTGATCTGAAGACCTTGATTTGGGTTTTCTCTCTCTCTCTCTCTCTCTCTCTCTCTCTCTCTCTCTCTCTCTCTCTGTGTGTGTGTGTGTGTGTGTGTGTGTGTTATACTCATTTCAAACATATGTGTCTCAAAATGTGCAATTTTTATGCCCAGAGGATTCCTTTCATGCAGCATCTATCAATGCACAGCACCCACATCTAGTTTATCACCAAATAGTTGTGACTATTGCCTTTAATATCACTCAAATAATTCAAATTCTTTCATAGCTTGCTTTCATCTTTGGCTTGCCTCATTGCTCACACCCCACTGTAGCCATGCTATTTCTCAGCTATCTGACCTTGAAGTATGCATAGATGCAGGGAAGCTGACCAATGAATTATAAACTATGTAGTGATCTAAATGCAACCAGAATAATGACAACACAAGTTGACTTGTCAATGTTGATGGTGGATATTCCTTAATGTGTCCTTTTAGATGAAGAGCTATAGGTGGTCAATGGCTGCTGAGTGAGAATCAGTTTCCTTCAGGAATGAGCTCCTTCATAGGAACTTCATCCAATTCCAAGTTCTACGGATAATGTTCAGAAGACAAAGGATGGTCATAAAAAAGGGAATTTAGAGAAACCTTATTGTTGAGGTGATTGTGTCCCTTTCCTTTAACAGATAAGATAAGATACTGTTTTTACCTGATAGAGAGTGTATACATCTGATATGAAAACTTGATGATCTGCTCTAGAGAAGAGTCATGGAAATCTGTCATGGCCTCTGCTAGGAGAAAAAAGATCAAAAAGAATGTTGGAGAAAATTTCTTGCTTCCACAGTCCACTCAATTGTCTATGTGCCGTATTTTGTGGTCCCATGTCTGAAATCCCTCAATGGCTTCCTGAATGAATGATTATGTGATTGATGAAGTAGATTTCTTTTTTCCATTTATATTTCTTGGCTTCCTTGTTCATTCACTTTTCATGAGATCTTTATGTCATGAGGACTTCCTATCTCCTTGAGCTCTATATAAGCTTGGCTTAGGGCCACATGTCTGTGCTTCTAGACAGTTAAATCTGACCTGGAAAATTTCAAATCTGCTAGTAGGCTTTTGATCTTATGAATATTTTATTTTTAGCTACACCATCTCTCTCTCTAATCTCGGTTATTTTTGCATCAAGTCAGTCTGAACACAAAACTCAAATCCTCCCAGAAAGACTTTATTAGCTAATTTACTTTCTATGTCAATAGCACAATACCACAGCATAAATGAAATATAAAGATGCGCTGTTTGTTTTAGCTTATGTTTTAGAGGCTCCCAAGTTAAGGTGCTTCATGTTGTGATGGTCTTCCTTTTGACATAGGTGATATGGGGCAGAACATCCTGTGAGACACAGAGCATGTATATGTGTGTCTTTTTCTTACAAAGCTGCCCAGATTCAACCATGGAAAGGAGGGCCAATGACTTTAATCCCCATAATCTCCAGTGGATTTTAAATTACAAACGTGAAACTGCACAGCAAAGATGCAATTTCAGCACAGGAAATCTTGCACATTCTCAGTACATTTAAGCCATATCTATTTGCAAATAAGACTTTTAGAGGAGAGGATGTTATTGCAGTAAAGGACGGCAGGGATTGGTAAGAGATAAGAAACTTTTACTTTATCTTTTACTTCAACAGTGTGGCCAATTATCAGCAGAACCTAGTGAAGGTATATCTGAAGGATTTAGTCCAATGACTGGTCTCAGTTCCTGTCGTATTCTACTTTTCTGTTTGACTATTCTCAAATATTGTATAAAGGTTGAATTCCTCTTAATCTTTTACAAATAGTTAAGCTCTCTTTGACCTTGCTGTCCTGGCTATTGCTATGTGTTCTGTGCTTTCATGTCCCCCTGTTACCTTAAGTGGTTTATGGAGAAATATGTTTGCCATCAAATTCAGGTCTTAAAGCTTTTTATACCTCACTTCTTCTTGTTATTTTTTTCCTTATTCACTTTAAATTCTACTCACTACCTCACTCCTAGTCACCCCTTTCCACAATCCCTCGCTATCCCCTCTCCCCTTCTCTTTTGATTAGATGGGAAACCCCCTTGAGGACACCCTGCCATGACAATCAAGTCTCTGCTCATCTTCTCCCATTGAGGCAAGAGAAGGCAGCGCAAGTTAAAGAACATATCTCACATATCTCAAAAGCAACAACTTTTGGAATAGCCACCACTCTAGTTGTTCCAGACTTACATGAAGACTAATCTAGACATCTACTACTACTACATATGTGTAGGAAGGACTAGGTCCAGCTGGTATATATTTTTGGTTGGTGATTCAATTTCTGAGAACCCCATGGATCCAGGTTAGTTGACTGTGTAGGTCTTCCTGTGGAGTTCCTATCCCTTTGGGGCCCGCAATCCAAGTCTCCAAGCTTAACCCACTGTTTGGCTGTGGGTGTCTTCATGAGTGTGAGTCAGTTGCTATGAGGAGCCTCTAAGAGGACAGTCATGTTAGATTCCTGTCTGCAATCGACTATCATTCTTATTCATCCATTCACTAAGCAAATGCTTATTGCTATGTAAGGTAAACTAAATACTATGCAGGAGGGGCAGACACACAACTTACAGAATGAGATCTTTTCCTTGATGCACTTGGTTCGATGAGGGACCCATAGGGAATAAAGTTTATGTCAGATGGTTCAGAGAGTATAGTGGGAGTTCTAGAGAACAAGAGTGAACTAAAGCTGGGTTTGGAAGGACTTGATTGGAGAAAAACATCTACAATTTTTAGTTACAAAAGACTTCTTGAAATTGTGGTGGTATTTGAATATAAAGTTCAGAGTTTACAGGAAGCAGTCGGATAGATAAGGACTTTGCAACATACTAAGTTATTTCTTTTATTTTGTTGTTGTTTTGTTTGTTTTTGTTTTCTCTTCTGGCCTTGTAAAAGCAATTAAGATATAGCACAATAGAAATTCCAAAGTCTAAGTATCTTTTGTACATTGAATTTCTGTCTGATTATAAGGCAACTCCAAACAAGCTGTGTAAAGTTGTGGTTCTTTTTCTTTGCTTTTAAATTAGTGGTAAAGTATTTACTCTTTTTCAGGTTATTGTGTGGATCAAATGAGAGAATTATGAATGTATTACTGAAATGAACATTTTTATTATGGCAACTGAGTTTCATTGTAATAAAAATCTTAATTTTTAAAAGTTAAAACAGATAATTTTTAAAAATTTAACATTCTAAGCCTCAAAAAGATTTAATGCAAGCAGGCATGACAGATGAATAAATGTTTTATAGCAAATTTCTTTTGTATTTTGTTTGTATGTTCTTGGCAACACTTCAAAATCGATGATTCAACTGAAAGCTGAGACACTATAAAGCCTGACTCTGCTTTTTCTCCACTGCAGTAGATTCAAGATGATGAAACCATGATTCTTTGTGCTGACAGCACATCCTGGCTTTTGTCCATTCAACCTGATAATGCACTTTGCCTGAGCAAAATACTACTTTCTAACTGGAATCAGTTTACGGAATAGCAAACATTAATATCACTAGAAGGACACATACACACAAGCAAACTAAGGTGTATAGGATTCTTCACCATTAACTGACTGCTTTCAACTGAAATTGTTTGTGAAACACTGTTAATAGTACCACAAACCTTTACAGCAGACAGGATCTTGGGAAAGAAAATATATTTATTATGAATGATTGATGTACATCAATATATAATTGTTCAAAAGTCTGTAACAGTCCATTTGACTGTATTAACTGTAATTTTCATTTTTTATGAAGAGAAACATACAGATTAGAAATATTAATATAAAATATAGTTTTTAGTTTTGGATGTGTGTTTGTGGGGGGTGTGGGGGTGTGTCTCTATGTGCGTGCATGTGCACATCAATGAAGTCTCCTGTGAATATTGGAAAAATAATTTTTCTCCTGGAGTTATAGCAACAAACCTTGGGTCCTGTACAAGAACAGTATATGCTCTTAACCACTTAGCTACCTCCCTAGCCTAGAAATCTAAGTTTGCATATGATCACATATCATCTCAGAAACTTCTAGCAAAGATTCTCTAAATGACCAAAATCATAGTGAACATTATATATTCTTTCAATTAAATGTTTTCTAGAGTACCATTATAAATTTACTTGGAAAAACAACATGTTGGATGATTACGTTGTTTTACTATATTTTGATAAATCTTTATTTAAAAGTAAGAGTAAATTGAAGTTGGACTATTCAAGGTCAAAATTAAATGAATAAAATTACAAATAAATTTTTGTGTTGTTTCTAAATAGTACATAGGGCTACTCTTCTAATTGGATGCATTACAAGGACATACTATTTTTAAGCATATCCCGGATAAATAAACATTGAATTAAATTTAAAAGTTATTTTAAAAATTGTCTAGTTACACCAAGCTTCCTTCCTTTCTGCCTGATTTATTTTCATAATAGTATGATTATTATGTTAAACTTTCATTTGAGCATATGAAATCTTAGTTTCTAATTTCATAAAAGTAGGAATAGAAGCATAAACTAGCATTGTGTTGTTCATCTTGATAAAATAACTAATTATTAATAATGACAATTGTTGTATTAACTTTGTGTTGGGGCAGTTATAACATTATAAAGTTGCCTGAACATGGCTAAGGCCCCTTGATCCACTGTCAAAGTCATGAAAACCAGACTGACCTGTTCATGAAAGTTGCCATCATCTCAAATGATGTTCTTTGACCAATTACATCTTTTATTTCTAAACTCTACAACAAAGAATATGTTTATATAAAAATTATCCAACAGTTTTTACATTAACTATTCCATGGAAATACAGTAATCCCAAGAGTGTCTGAAAGAAAATATTCTTAAAAATTATAGTGATTTAATTTTATTTTGCTCTAGAATGACATTCTCTTGAGTGTTTGTGAAAATGAAGATGAATATGCAGGGATACATTTGGTCGATTTTGTACCAGATGGCCAGTTGCAGAGGCTGAACTAAGCCGAACTGATTGATTCATTTTTGCCATATTGCATGCTGGCGTTAACCAGCACTCACATCTTTCAAGTACTAACAGATTTGGTAGCTTTATTTATTTATTTATTTATTTATTTATTTAGCACATTTTTTAGAAAATTACTTCAAATGACCTCAACTTTAACATTTTCCTTTTATATCTACTGGTCGGTTCTTTTGAAAACTTTGTAGAATTATTTTTAAATAAAATGGGAATTTACTTCAAATTTACTTTCTTTAAACTTCATAAATGAGTAGAGGTATATGATAAACATTTAAAGTTAGTGGAAACAATTGACTGTCGAAGTTATGATATTCGTGAATCAAACCATTAGCTTTAATGCAAGATTTAAGACACAGTTCCTTTGTTTAAGGTGGTTCACTTGTCATGGAGGAAATCAAGTGGCTTATAAAGTGATTGGTATGATAGGAATGTTTATATATGTGCTAAACTAAAAGTGCTTATGAAAGCGTATTGTTAAAGTACAAGAAATATAGATAACCAGGGCTTAGAGTAGAGTATCACATTATACCAACAATGTCTTTTGTAATTTTGAGGTATTTAGAGAATTTTTCATTCATTATAATTCTCTACTTTGTTCCTTTACATTATTTATGAAACAGAAAGGCAGAGAAATTGAGGTAGGTACAAAAGCTGGGGTGCAGTAGTTAACCACAAACAAATTTGGCCTTTATTTGCTTTTTTGAGCTTTCTTTGTATAGGTTACAGCCTATGTCTAGAATGTGCTGTTCTGAGTAACACATGTTCTGCAGTGACTGATAATTTTAAAAACAAACACCAGTTAGAATATTTTCCAATACTCTAAATAAAAAGGAAATAGCATTGTAGGAATCTGAACTGGCGTGAAGATGTCCTTCAAAGTTACTCACATTGGAGCAGTATTTTCAGAAACCATCTCCTATTCTTAAATCTGAAGCACAGAGCTGTCTGTGCAGTGAAACAAGTGGTTAAATGATGCTTTATTTTTTATACATCCATTTAATGCTGTCTGAGAATAAGATATTCTTGATACTAACCTTCCTCCGTCCTTAAAAATATAAAATAAAAATATTTCTCATACTAACTCCAACAAATCTAATCTTTACCTACTATCTTATATAGGAGAACATTCAATCCATAAGAAGAAAATTTCACAGTTATAAGCAAGAAACGGGACATGAAAAACCACTTCCCAGAAAACATAGCAAACCAATAGAAACAAGCTACAATTCAATTTCTCCAGCACAGGATACAAATTTCAAAGTTTTCTTCATCTTCCACAGAAATTTTAGGGAAAATTGCAGTAAAAGGTGAACGGAGTCAGATTCTAATCTATTTTAGTTTTCATTTATATGTTTATTAAGTATGTCTAATATCTTCTGTGAATGATGGGAAGATGAAGAATTTAATAAAGAAACTGATTTTATTGGGAAAGACCACTGGAAATGCTATTACCTAGAAATGAAATTTGACCTTTATTATTTGTGTTGAAAGAAGGAAAACTTGTCTGATTGTTCTGAGAAGTTATCTTTTCTTTGTCTTCGGAAAGTAGTGGCTGACAACATATGGATTTCCATGATGCTAAAAACATTTACGACATCCATGTTTCCTATAGTGATCTGGTGTTTCAAGCAGCATGTGAACACCACAGACTATACAAAGGAGGAGATTAAAGCTGTGAACCCAGAGCACTTTATTGACCTGGGTCCCCACATTAACCTGATCTGAGCCTGTAATTACTATGAATAGAATAGGGCTTATAGTTCTCTTTAAAAACACTCCAGGCCTTTTTATTCTAAGAAAAGATTTTCTATTCATGCTCTTTCCTCCTTTCCAGATTCACAGATTTGTAGCAAGAAGGAATGAGTGTGGCTTTTCTGGCACACTGGGAGAGAAAGATACCTAATGCTCTCTGGCAACCAGTAACATAATTCAAGACGTACACTTTTTAAAACCTTAACTAAGTTTTGTCTCGGATTTCTAAGTGTGCAATTTCCTCCTGTCAGACATAAGAAATAAACGTGATAAAGCTGGTTAGCTGTAAGAAAGATTTGGTTTGAAGCTTAGAGAATTGTTAAACCACCATAATTATGTAGCATTATTTGCTTATCCTTTTGAGGAACACACCTTTGAATTTACATTAAAATCATCAGATATTTCAACCTCAGCAGAATGACAAATAGTTAGAAATGGATATTTGAGTGATGCACAGTGCTATAATTAATAGGTATTTTATTTTAATTTAGAAAACAGCTGCAGCTACCTGATAAGATATATTATGAGAATAAAGTAAGACCTGATTATTAACAATTATAATTTCAAGTAATTGCAAGTAGCGCTATAATCATTTAACATTTAAAAATGAGTTATTTTTTGTATGTAGTTAGCTGAATTGAGCGTTACAAAGTAAATAGAAGTTAGGGTGTGTTATCATAAAGTCTGTAAAACATTATAAGTTGAGGCTCGAGAGATGGCTCAGCCGCTAAGAGCACTTGCTGCTATTTGGAAGACCTGAGTTCAGTTTCCAGCACCCAGGCTCAAAGCCAACTGCCACTCCAGTTTTAGGGGATCTGGTATTCTCTTCCTTCCTTTCCTGGTATTTCCATAAACAGGTGAATATAAACACACAAACACATATACACACATAAATAAACATAAAATAAAATTTAAACATTAATAAGCATTGCACTTCTGCATTGATGACTTTTTATTCTTACTGTAACTATGTGAAGCTGCAGATAGAACCCTTGATCATTCAGATTTGAGTATTCACATGACCAGAAGCAGAATGGCTGTGTGAATCTAGGTCAGACAGAAATTCACTTGTGAAAGAACTTTCTCTACATGCATTACATTCAATGCACCAAGTGATAGAATATTTGGTGCGATTTTCATGAAGACACTATTTGTCAAACTAATTCTCTTTCTAGGGTGTCAGCAGGAATGATTTTCTTCCACAATAATAAATATTAACTTATTAAGAGAATAAATTGTTAGTTAAGGCCTTTTGAAACAAATATTTAAAAATTATAGTTCAAGCATTTTGAGTTACAAAGTAATACTTTGATAACTAAAGAATTTCCAATAAACGACACAATTTCAAATCTTTTTAAAGTTCCTGTTTGGGACAGTTAATTTATGTTACACAGAACATTTGCTATCAGAACATTGTTTTATGCTCTTTTATTGTAATTTCTCATCATCTGAATTGAGAGTGTTACAAGTCAGCTTGAATAGACTGTCAAAAAATTCCTTGTTGTATCTTTTTGAGAGTATGAACAATCTTTATCACACTGCGAAAACATGAGAATTTAAGATTCTACCAGGTAGTAGATGGCCAAATAAACGTGTTCTCATGTATTCATTTTGAGAACATCAGTGCTTCAGAAATGCTATGTGCATAAAACCTAGCTAATGGTGGATATCTCTGATTCCATTTTAGTATCAGAGGCTTTAATGTTCGCAAATATTAATGTCACTAATGGCATTTTGAAAATATATCAGGCTAAAGGAAGCCAGTTAGGAATTAGTCACATTAAAAATCTGTATGGGTATGTTTAGTATTTTGTATGTTACTGGGTAGTGAAACCCCATCTTTATTGTAGCTATTTTTATATTAGAATGAAAAGCAGTTGGAAACAGTAGGACAGATTTTATCTGTAGGATTAGAAAGTATCTGAACAAAAAACAGATTCATATCATCTTATTTTAGGACACTAAGCATAGAAAGATATATACTCATTGATTTATTATAAGTAGGTTGAATTTTCTCTCCTGGTGGGCTTTTCAAACCTTTAGTTACTGTTCTTACGCTTGCTGCGTGAATATCATTTTTATCATCTTTTGTTAAAAGGAATTTTCCATAAAAGTCCACAAAAGTCAACCTAGGTTTGGATTATCCTTTTTACATAAATGTTGATAGGTTTGGGTCAGGATTATAGCTCCACTTAGTTGATTTATTTCGTACTGCACTCTACAAGGACAGAATGGTTCAAGAATGAGGGGGGTATTCTAGCATGTGGAAACTGAAAGAATTTCCTCTGAAAAACATGAAATATAACATGACAGTAATTGAAAAGTGCCATCAGCAAAGGCTGCGTGTTGGCAAAGTTCTATGGGCACAGGAGATACTGATGTCTACGTTTTTTCCTTGTCTTCTGACAAAATAAGTCAAGAGAAAGGCACTAGTTCAAAGAATAAAGGAGTGCTCAAAGAACTTAGCAAGCACATTTAGGATGTTCATATTAAACCGAAACCTTAAACAACGTCAACAACAACAACAACAACAACAACAACAACAAAAAAAAAACAAAAAAAAAACAAAAACAAAAAAACAAAAAAACCATTGCTCACCTTAAGGTAAGGACCTTATTAAGGAAAAGCTAAAGCATGACTCGAGTTTAAATCAAACGTAAGGGAAAGCAAGTAGGATGAGTTTAAGTGGTTTGTTTTAAATGCAATCACTGTTGTATTTTCATGTCCCAAAGGTAAGTTTTAAACGACAAATTCTATTTTGCACAATCATTCCCAGAGTCAGTTACCATCAGTATCATTTTGGGTTATAATCTTTATTGAGTCCCGATAAGCAAGTGGGATTGACTATGACCAATGAAAAATTTTGACACTAAGTTTTATAATAACATTGGTTCCTTAAGTTCCTGACTCTCCCTCAAAATAAATAAATTAGTGAATATTTATGTTGACGGTAACGAGATGCATAACACTCATCACTGAGTTTCTGTGTTTCAAATGTCTTTATAGGTTTAAATGTAGATATGCCTATATTCTCAAAAAAAGTGTATATGTTTGACTCCCTCACATCAATTACATTTTCAGTGTTGGATATAGGCCCATAGCTTTGTGCATGCAAGAATTTTACCATCAAGCTGCAGACCCAGTCCAGCTACTATCATCCTAGTGCTAAGCTTTGGTTATGTTGAATTTTCCTATTATACATATTTAGCTCTGTGTGTATGTGTGCCTATGCATTTGGACACAAAGTTAGCCATATATTTTTAAGAAAAATCTTTCTTTAAGAAGACTGAGAACAGATCCATTTTATACTCTAATCTGAAGGAATATAGTTATGAGCTGTGAGTAGCGTAGACTAAAAAATAAAGATGATATCTTTGGCCTTTTGTGAGATTACAAACAGCTTTTTGAGCTCCACCTCTCTGCCATGAAACTGTATATACTTAATCATAAAGGATATTATTTTATTTTAAAGTTGAAATAAATATTTAAATTTTCCAAAGATGATGCACTCAATAAAATTGGGAGTTGGGAGTCCCAACAGACTCCTTTGCATACATCTGAGCTGTATCTGCACATTTGCACAAAAACCTGAAATTTATAAAGCACTTCTCTTGAAAAAAAATCCCACAATCTAAGTTGTAATGAAACAAAAGTTCTCAAATGCTTAAGAATCAAATGAATGGGGCCATTTGGGTTGGCTTTACATTTAATATCCTGGCAAGGAAAGTATGTGCATTATATTATATTTAGTATAAAGGCTATGGACAGTCATACTGCAAGATTTCCACACTTTCACCAATATAAGTGGTCTATTGGTACAGGTACTCCATATGTATTTTCCTATTGGCCAGTCAGAACCAAACACTAGATAATGCACAGCAAAATGTGATCAGCCAACAGGAATTAAGAAAGGCATGATGTTTATAATATATTTAAAATATAACAAATGCACTTCTGCACCCATACATTACCAGAGAGAATGAAGTAGATAGATACTGGATTTTTGATACTTTTCACTTCCTTTATTTTCTATAAAACACTTGATCCCAAAATTTTCCGTAATATTTGTATTTGTTGATTACAAAGTATTTTTAGTACCCTTGACAGTAAAGAAAATATAGAATACAGAAAAATGTTCTTCAAATACGTTTTCTTTTTCTTTTTTTAATAAGTGTTCCAAAGATGTGATGTTATGATAGATATAACAGATATTTAATAGGGCTAGGAGAAAAGTTCATCGTGTTACCTTTAGAAACAAGAGTTTTACAAAGATACTTATTTTAAATTCTGGCCACTATATCATCTCTATAGAAGTGGATGGATTGAGAAAGAGGAATTAAACCACAAGGAATGCAGTCACCTCAACATTTTATTTTAACTCACAAACAAAATAGGGAGGTATTCTAGTTCAAAGTCTAGGAAACCAAACTATCATAAATGTATTGTAAGTGTTCATATTGTTAATGACAGTTGCAAATGACTATGTATTTCCAGCAACTCACTCAAATTAGTTCAGGAAAACATGAACATATCAGGGAACAAGAAGGTACACCCTTATGCTCCTTTATCAAAAATTCATCTTTCCTATCCAGGTATTTATTACCTTTGAGATTTATAGAACTATTTCACAAAACGTCCAACATAAATGCAATTGTCAGAAAACAATAGAAGAAATTTAAATTTTAAGACCTTTAAGAAAGTGACATGGATTCTTGAAACAAGTTCATTTGAATGGACAACACATGCTGAAGGCCTACTCTAGAGTCAAGATAGCCAATGAGGCCCACAGAAGTAAATGCAATGTATATACCATAATATTGACTGTATTAGATGTCTCCATCCTAATATGCAACTGAAAGGAGGAATTGTGTCTATGAACCTCATAAGAGAAAGTGTTATGGTGACAATGGTGAATTTATTAGGTAGAAAATGACACTGTGATTTACTGAGCACCTGCCTTTTCCTTTTGTAAATGCATATTGATGTGTTCTGAGGTAAAATGCCATGATGCTTATGGCTTAACTTTGAAAGTTTCAGTAGAAAAGAAAAGCTGGTTTTAGTTGATACATTACACTGTACAATGCAGCCATTTTTAACTAAGAAAGAGAACAAATGTGATATAATACTAATAGTTTTATTCAGTGAAAACATGGATGCTTATTACTTTAGGTTTTTATATAACATAAAAATTCATGAATAATATGTAAAAGAGATTACATTTGTTTCTTATTTTCATGAGTTGTAAAAATAATTCAGCTGAAACTTATATATTATACTCAATGTACACAGTTAATTCCTATTGTTTAATCCAAATATACCCTTCTCACTCACAGTCACAGGATCTAGTACTCAAATTATCCAAATAATTGCTTTGGATTCCTCTTAGTTTTAGTGCAAATAGCATTTACACCTCATTCCTCAGAATCCCACTTAGAAGTGCAGTTTGAATCTACAACTGTAGGAGTACATTTTGCAGCATTAGCTAGGGTAGCATCCATTATCATGAAATTCAAGACTACAGTGCTTTGATTAGTGTAGCAATGACAAATTTGAACTACAATTTTGCTTCAAAATTGTACACGTTGCAATTTTATGAAAGCATATTTATTATGCAAATCAAGATGTACCACATTCCAGTTTAATATAAAATGTACTGAAAATAATCATTCCTTAAATCACCCAATATGACTTTACATTTTTGTTGTAATTGAAAGTGTTTGGCTTTAAATCCTGGTCAGTAAGTTTGCATTGACTCACAAGTGTTCTCTGCCCGTTTTGCACTGAGCCACGAGCTGTAACAAACAGGCCATAAGATCCAGTCAGTAGGACTGCACAAAATGCCCCTGTTGTGTCTATGAGCTTGGGGATTTGCCTTTCAGTGATCATACTCTCTGACTTAAAAATTCCATGACAAAGAACTATTAAGAATATAAAATTCAATTCTTTGGTTTCACTTTTTCCAGACAGGCTTTGAAAATAGGTCACTTAATGTTATCTGGTTTTGTGTATAGCAGCAGTGCCAGCTAACACTGCTGTGCTTAGGGGTGTATTGGTGGTTTCATTTTAAGGGTTCCCAGCCTAACTCTTGAAACGTAAAAATGATTGCTTCCAAATGAGAGAGAGTAACATCTATGAGGGGATGTCTGTTTCTTGTATTGTACTGAATTAAAACTGTGTGGTGAAAAATGAAACCATGGAATAAACAAAATCATTCTAATATCAAAAATAAGCATTCAGATTTTTTAATCTGTGAATTGTGCAATTAGATATCTACTTAAAGATTCATTAAAATGGTAACTACAAGTTTCTGGAATTGTGTGTTATATTTTAATCATTAACATATTAATGTGATGTTTTTTATCTATTAAACTTACCTTTTAAGGCATGTGTCTAAGGGAACCTTCTTTGAATGTATAGTTATGTATTATTATTGTGTATTATTTATATTTTACAATTTAAAGACACCAGTAATATCAGATATATACATGTGTATATACACATTGACATGGGTTTCATACATTACTATTCCACTAAAAATATCTTTTTTAACATGTGTACATATGACCTCTGTGATTCATAATCTTATCAGTGATTATTATTCCACAAGTACTAACAGTTTCTAAAGTTTTCCAATGCTTGTTTTGTCTTAAAATAGCTCTGTTCAGTCATTTACACTGTTTCAAATCTCCTTTGATTGATGTTTTATTCCGTGGATTATTTTAAAGCTCTGAGAACTATAATAAAATGTGACCATTTGGCATCCCAGAGTAAAATCTGACAGCATCTCTAGACCCTGAGCCAACATAGGAAGCGCCTCTTTCTTGCTTGTTTGCTACTGTGTCCTACAGTTTAGAACGCCGATATTGACATGGCCTTGTGCGGCAGTAGACATGCTGACGTTTAGTATTAATCCTTAGGTTTCTATAAATAAGGAATTTATGCATTAGACTAAATGTATATTTTTTTAAATTTTATGATGTTACCCTCATATCTGCAAAATGTAGAAAACTTACCTTATTTCATAAATGATTCCTGCACTAGTAATATTGTGTTTATACTTTATGAGATTATCTTTTTACGAAATGAATTTAATTGATAATATTAAGGACTCCTGTATCATTCAGGCTTATCACAATTAGTCAAAAAAATTAAGTCTGAAAGATGTGTCACTGATAGTTTCCTACAAACTCTGCCCCTGGCTTTTCTGTTTAAGACCTTTGCTACTGAGGTCACATGCTGCAATACTTCCGCTTGAGGAGATGAGTTAAGAATAAGGGCTTAAGATGGCTTAACTATCTTTCCTGCTTACATTTGAAAGACTTGGACCAGTGTCATCTAAGGAATCTTTGATGTCTATCCTGACACATCTGAAAATATTAGAAATACAGCTCTATGACCTAGGTGCCACGCTTGGCAATATAGGTTAATTTATATCTTGGCTGAGTTGCTTTTTTCAGACAAAAATTTTTTATGGACATTGATTTCTTTCCTTGTTGACATTAAATGGGAAAGCAAAAAATATCTTTTAAAGGACTACAGTTCTCTCCGTAAATGAGTTCAGACTTAATTTTAATGGAAGTGAAACATAGTCAATAGAGGCGAATTAAAACCATATAATTTTGTAATCTTAGTTTAGCTATAATTGCAGCAATAAAACAGTGGAAAGAATAATTGTGGAACATATGTTTGTGAGTGACATTATCTAGGTGACTTCCCCTTTACAGCAGTGTGCTGTCCTATTTGGTTCCCCCTCCCTATGTATTGGAATGACAAACCTGCAAGCCTGGAGTTAATGCTGATTGCAGCAGCTGCTTACACATGGAGTCTCCATAGCAACTGCGAAGGTTGCCATGCAACCATATTCTTTTAGGGACAGTGAAAATGCCCAAAGGGTTACTAAAAATACACGGGGAAAAAAAATCTGAAAATTTCTTACTACTTTTAGTGGTTATAAAGAACTATGATACAAGTTGAAAGCACAGGTCAAGCAAATAAAAACCTAGCCCTGACCTTTCAAAAATTGCTTGCTGTTGCTTGAAACCTCAAGCTTTATTCACAGAGATGACTTTAGATCGATTGTAAAATTGGTAGCTTATGCTAGGCAGCCCTTGAAGACAGGAAGATTCAGTATGGTGCTATTGGAATTCTTCACAGGGTTAAAGGTCAGTAAAAGTCATCAATGCAGTATTGATTGGCTGGGCTGAAAAATGCCCATGTTTACACCTTCTCGCTGCTTAGGATTGCGTACCAAACCTTAAGTCGACTCACGCAGCCTCTAAGCATGCTCTGGAGTAAACCATTCAGTCAGCAAATGTGACATCACTTCAGTAAGCTCAGCTGTTTCTGCAGCTTTCTATAAATAGTGAGATAAAAAATTGAAGACTATTGCAGAGGAATTTAGCCAACCAATTTGCTTACCCAAGTTATTCAAGATAGGTTAGGATTCTGGTTTTTGAAATATTTAGTTATTCATGTTTCTCAACATAAATTATCTTAATAGGAGAATTATATTATTATACATATACAGCATGCTTATTATAAACAATGTTATGATGGTTTCACTCTTTAAATGATCTTGTAAAAATGAATATTGCCTAGCATCCAAAGCATCCAATGGAAAAGGCTATGCCCTCACATACAATCATTCATGGCCTCATAATATAAATTCTCAGAGGTCATCTAAATTATTATTTTAGAAAGCATAGTAGCAAGTAATAATGTATCATGAGATAAATATGTTCAAATAATAAGGTTTTAAAAGTGAACTAAAACAGTAACAGAGAAATTAATACTTGAAAAAAACAACATAGGATACATATACATTTTCTTTAATCGTATTTCACATTTAATCAGCCATTTTATAATATTTCTCTATGCAATTTTCTCTAGGAAAAATTCATAGCTGTATTTTGGGATGAATCAAATTATTTACAAATACTCTGAAATTTCAAACTATTCATAATATACCAAATAATAATACAATCTTTTGTGTTTGGGGCATTTTTAAATTTCCTATGTGTTTTGTATCAGTGAAATTGAAGGAAGTTACACTGAGTTTTAAGAATAGAATATTACTTCTTCAAATAGGCCTATTTAAGGAAACACAGACCTTTAAAAAACATTAAAATAGGCTCTCCAAAATTTACAAAAAGGAGTAAATAGCCCTCAAGTTCGATGAGCAAATGATTGCATTGCTCCCATACTTTAAACATACAAGCCGAACTAAAACGTGAATGTGTATAAACCTGGACTGTAGAATGAAGCTTCACCAGTTTGAAGCATCCTTAAGAACAACAAAGACCACACATTTAGTAATGGAAAAGCTCAGTGAATGTACTGCTAATTTCTTACTGCCTTTCTAGTGTTTCCTTTTGCTGCCTGCAGTTTGTATTTTAAATAGTTTCATCGTCTTAGGTTGGAAAGATTAAAATTGGCAATACAATTTTGTTGAAATTTACCTGTTTCTGAACATGATTAATAAAATAAAATAGTAGAATAAAAATATGGATGTAATTTCTCTTGTAAAAAAAGACTACAGAAAATAATATATTGGTTTTTTAAAATAATTGCTTTTACAACATAAATGGATGCTACCTAGAACCAACATTAGTATATAGTAGCATGAATGGAAATGAAAGTATAGAGAAATTAAATAGGTAAACATTGAATAACCATTAGAATTGATGTCAAAAAATTTAGAAGCATTTGAATTGACATTAAGCAATGTGTAAATATGTACTTGTAAACAATAAAATAAGCATCATAAACCATCTAGAGAAAAGTCTTTAAGTTTCCATTCTGCAAAGCTATTATTTTATAAAGTGCATACCTTTGAAACAAATGGAAACATGATATAGTGTGGCAGTTTATGTCACTATCTTCTTTATTCTCGTATTTAGCGTGCATCTGAGAAAAGCCTACTAGTTTTGTGATTCTTTGTTTCCTTTCTTATAGCTATTTGCAGTATATTTAATTTCACTGTTATATCTAAATTTTCTTTATTCGGCTTAACATTTGAATCTTTTCTATGATTCAAATTAGAAACTCCTCTATAGAGTTTCTAATTTGCATTCCATAGCCCATTAAGAAATTTAAGAAAAGGAACAGACACTTTTTATTGCTTTGATAGTCACTGCTTTCTTTGGGTATGGGGAAATCTGCAAAATTATCCAGCTATTTAAGGTGATGATAACTTAATTTATTGTGAAGAACCATTCTAAAACAGCCGGTAAAAACATTCTACAGGTTCTATTTGAAAAACTGAACACAATAAAAATGAATGGCTCTAGTTACAGCTTTACTTAGAATATCCCTACTTGTTCATTTGGGCACAGGGTTAAAAATACAGGTATTTTTGAGTATCATTTTCTTTACTGTTATGTTTCATTTTAAACTAAGTATCTAATAGTTTGGAAAATAAATGAACAATCAGGCACAAATTTGTATTGAAATAAAATTAAGTGAATTTAACAATAATTATGTGATTTGTTTGATCTTAATTTAGGTCAGCATGTCTTGGGGTAAACCCATTAAACTTAGAAGAAAATTTGTTAAATTTTTGTTTTATGACAACAAACCATTAAATTTCATGAGTAATGTTGAAAGAAAAAAACCTGGATTGTACATAGCTTGCTCTTTACCCACGATGCACTTCTGTCTGCAAGATTCTGAATAGAGACACACCTGCTAGCTAGCTGATAACACTCAGGGGTCATTTCATTGAAGAAACTGTCAGCCAGGAGGAACTTTAAAAAAAGCCACAGACAAAATCATGACCTGTACTGTTGAGATGAAAGAGGTGTAAAAGCAGAAAGGAATTGTAGATAAGTGCACATTCCTTTGTACCATAACAAACTTTTACATGTAAATTTAACCAGATAGGGAAGAATAGGAAAGAATGTTTCCCTCTACTGTAGAAACAAATTAGATTGTTCAGCTGCACACTTGGCTCTCGGCCAGAAGAGTCGTGTGCCATGCTTGTTTGCCTACCAGTGCTGCTTAGATTGGCAAATGCCCATGCAGTTTGAAGAGGGCAGGCAGATGACTGGATGCCTGCCAGGAAGTGTGTGGGACTGATGCCACTGCTGGACTCCATAGCCTGGTAGGAATGAGGAGTACAAAGGCATTCAATAATCTGAATGTCCCTTTGCTTCAAGAGAGTGGTGCCAGGCAGCATTTAATGAGAGATTGCTTTGTTACAAAGTCCTCAACATCAAGTGGGCTGGTGAGCTCATTAACCTGACTGCAGCAAATAAAAAAGGCACACTCAGAAGACTCCCATGATAGCCTACTCAATAGTGTAAGAGCTCTTTTGCTTCCTTTATGGTGATCCATTAGCAAGCAGCAGTGTAAACACCATAAAGCAAGCCAGGTTTCTGATTGTTCAACTAAAGTCTGTCTCCCCTTGGGGATTACACCACCAGTTGATATAGGAATTTTTTTGTCTTAAAGTTTCTATCCACTGTACAATGACCTTCTTTGCAATGTAGGATTTCGAGGTTACTCTTAACAACACTGCTCCAGTTAAGAGGACATGAACTGTTCAGGTGTCTGCAAGGAGATAATGATGTAGGACATAGAGAAACAAACCGAAGAGTGGAGTGGTTCCATGAGGAACACTTGCCTTGCATACAGAAGCTCAAATGATGAACAGGTTGTACTACTTCTCTACGGTCTCTTAAGTTTGACCCTTCACAGTGCTTTATTTTGTACATGAGGTAGGGTATCCCTGAAGTATGGAGCTTCTCCTACTGAGGCCAGACCAGGCAGTCCTGTGCTATATATGTGCTGAGGGGTTCAGACCAGCCCCTGTATGCTGCCTGGTTGGGGTATCATTTGGTGGGGGGCTTCCAGGGGTCCAAATTAGTTGAGAATGTTGATCATTCTATGGAGTTGTTCTCCTCTTCACCTTTTTCAATCCTTTCCAAAACTCAATCATAGGGGTCCCAACCTCAGTCCAATAGTTGGGTGTAAGTATTTGCATCTGTCTCAGTAAGCTGAAGGTTGGATGTCTCAGAGGACCTCTCTAGGTTCCTGTCAGCAAGCACAGCATGGCTTCAGTAATAATGTCAGGCCTCGGTATCTCCTCAAGAGATAGATCCCAATTTGAGCCAGTCACTGGACTGCCTTTCCTTCAGTCTCTTCTCCATTTTTGTCCCTACAGTTCTTTAAGATGGGCACAATTCTGGGTCACAAATTTTGTACTGTGGCTTGGTAACCCTGTCCCCCAACTTGAGACTCTGTCTATCTGCTGGAGGTAGACTCTTCAAGTTCTCCCTTCCCACTTGTGGGCTTTCGGCTATGGTCACCCCCATTGTGTCTTGAGATTCTCTCACCTCCTGGCTCTCTTTCTTTCTAGAGGGCCAGTTCACCTCTACCTCCAGGGTACACATTTTCATTCATTCTGTAGACCCTGTGAGGTTCTCTTCTGTTCTCCTTTCTCCTTCTCCACCTCCCTTCCCCATTCTAAGTGACATTGGAGCACCCTTACTTGGGCCTTTCTGCTTGTTACACTTCTTGAAGTCTTTGGTTATATCCTAGATATTATGCACTTTTTGGCTAATGTCCACTTATTAGTGAGTACTAATCATGCATGTCATTTTGGGTCTGATGAAATCTGATAGGTCTGTCTTTATATGTTACTTAATCTTTTTCCCTTACAGGTTTTAATAGTCTTTGTTTGTTCTGTGCATTTAGCATTTTTTATTGTTATGTGATGGGAAGATTTTCTTTTCTGGTCCAATCTATTTGGTGTTCGGTAGGCTTCTTGGACATTTATGGTCATCTATTTCTTTAAGTTGCATAAGCTTTCTTCTATGATTTTATCGAAGATGTTTTCTGATCCTTTGATCTGGGATTCTCCACTCTCATCTATTCCTATTATTCTTAGGTTTGGTCTTTCCCTCGTGTCCTGGATTTCCTGGATATTCTCGGTTAGGAGCTTTTTATGCTTTGTATTTTCTTTAACTATTGTGTCCATATCTTTTATGGTATCTTCTATGCCTGAGATTCTCTCTTTTATCTCTTTTGTTCTGTTGGTAATGCTTGCACCTACAGCTCCTGACCTCTTTACTAGGTTTCCCATTTTCAACGTTGCCTCCATTTATCTTTCCTTTATTGTTTTCACTTCCATTTTTAGGTCTTGGGCTACTTTGTTCGATTCCTTCATCTGTTTGCTGTGTTTTCCTGTATTTTTCTAAGTGAGCTATTTATATCCTTCTGCAAGGTCTCTATTGTCTTCATGAGATGGAGTTTTAGGTCAGCATTGTACTTTTCAGGTGTGTTGGGGTATCCATGGCTTGCTATGGTGGGAGAACTGGGTTCTAATGTTGCCTAGTTGTTGCTTATATTCTTGTGCTTGCATCTAGCTTTCTGATTATCTCTGGTGTTAACTGGCCTGGGTGTCTCTGTCTGGTTTTCTATCATTATCATGATTAGTGATATCACTAGTAGATACAGAGAATCCTTTAGAACTCTAAAAACCTTAAGTCCTTGTTCTCTCTCTTTCCTCTCTCTCTCTCTCTTTCTCTCTCTCTCTCTCTCTCTCTCTCACACACACACACACACACACACACACACACAAATCTGTAAGAAATGACCCAGTAAGCATATTAATCAACCTTCTCCAGGCAACAATAAATCCTCTTTTTAGTTCCTATAGAATGTTCTATTAAGGACAGTCTATTTTCCTTTTGTTTTCACACCATTTCCAAAATGGTAGCAATTGCTTTAGTGTTAGGCATACATAGTCAAAGAGAGGTGGTCCACCAGAGGGCAGTACCATAGGATCCAAAAGACTTTGAGGTCAATAAGATCCAGGTGCACATCGGGCTAAACATTGTCTGCCTGTGTATACTTCTCCAAGACCCACCTCTGTCTCCATTTTTGTCTCTGTCTCTGTTTCTGACTTTGTTTATATCTCTGTGCCTCTCTCTCTCTCTCTCTCTCTCTCTGTGTGTGTGTGTGTGTGTGTGTGTTTGTGTGTGTGTGTGTGTGATTCAGAAAGTAGAGGTAAGTTTTTCTCTGGAGCACTATTGTGATACTCTGCAAAAAAAAAAAAACATTGTGTTGTGCTACACAGAGACATCTTTACACTTCAACGTTGCCTGGCATCAAATGTTCAATATTCTGAGAGGAACTAGAAAGATGCTGAGCATCTCTGAAATTTCATGTAAAAGTGTCAGATGCTCTGACTCTACAGAACATGTAGAGCATACATACATGCAGAGCATGTTGAGGGTAAATGATTGGAGTAGTGTGGAGTGGGTAAGAAGGCTCCTGCTAATTCTGGTGCACCTAAAAGAGACAGTTTCTATTCTGATGGGCAGAGTAACTTCCCTATGGCAGACCAGAGACACAAAATCAGCACAGAATTATTCATGGTAATATGTAGAGAACCAGTATATGAACTGTCTTCTCTGGATCAGGTTATGGATTCATTCTGGTTTGGTGTTCTATCTACATGTTCTTGTCACCCAGATCTCTTCACCATAATGAATCTGGATTTTTAAAATCTATATTTATTTATTATATGTATGGCACAGCACCTGGACAGTTGCTCTCTACTTGTATTACATGGGCTCTTGGAATCAAACTCAGCTCATTAAAGCTTGGAGTCAAATGCATTTATCCACTGAGCCATCTTCATGGGTCATGTTTAGGGTTTTTTTTTAAGGTATATACTCTTAGTACCCTTGACTCTTCCTTATTCTAATTCCTTTATCTTGGCTTGGGCTCCTTTGGAAGTATGAAAGGGTAAGCAGAGTATTTAAGGTGGTAAAAGACTACAATTGCTCCAGTCCAGGTCAGTGAATGAACCCATTATATTCCTATTTAGAATTTATTTGTTAGGTCCAAATGAGCAAGCTCATCTTCTGCACACCCATGTAAAGCAAAGCAGAGATGTCATGATCCAAGCCTCCAGACTCTTCTGTACAAGTGAACAGTGGGTTTATAACCTCACATTTTGTCCTCTCTTGTTTCAAAACCCTTATATTGCTCCCTCCTCTCCTTTCACAAGACTGCATGCTACTCTTGCTCTGATTATTAGCTACTTCATTTGCATGTGTGCTTACTTAAAATAATCTTATTGATATGAGATGCAGCCTTTGCAACAGAATTTGTCAGGAGTACTGTTTTGCATTTCTGATTAATGGACATCTTTTCTCAACTTGAACTTTTCATTTATTTTGTGATTGCAAGGCTATAGATGCACCCTTTCTGGTTTATTTTACCTTTGCCTACAAATATTTTATGCACCAAATACATTCTCCTGAATACTCTAAGCCAATTGGTATATCTGTTAAAATCAAACAATAATACAGCCAAGTATGAGAAAGGAGATTTTATTCTTTCACACGTTATACCACAAAATATATTTATTCAATATATATAATGCTTTGTTAGAAGACCCAAAACAAGTTATTTTTGTTTTAGTACTCTTATAAAATAATTTCTAACACATTTATATATAATACAGCCATAAGCTTATTGGCTTCAGGCCCCATGCTTGTATGATATTAGACCTCTTATTTTGCTCAATGTAACTCAATGCTTTGTGTAAACTTTGCTTTTCACTACACTGGCTTTAATTTTTGAAATTTATGGGATGGTTGACCCACAGGATAGATCTCAACACATTCTAACTTTTGTAGATTATATGATGTTAAATGCTAAAAAATATGCTACAGATATAGCATACTTGGTAGAGTGCTTTCCTAGCATGGAGGAAGCGCTGGGTTCAATCTCGTCACTGCATAACAAGTATGATGGAAGATACCTATAATCTCAGGACTTAGGTTATGCGGGAGGACCAGGATTTTAATGTTCTTATTATATATAAACTGTGGGATCTACCTGAGATATTCGAGGGCTTGCTTCAGTAAAAGAATAAAGCTTCAGTAAAAGAATACAAGGAGACATAAAGGGTAGGAAGGAAGAAGGTAGGGTGGGAAAAATGGGAAAGCTATTCTTTTTCTGGTGGAAGGTCACAGGAGAGAGCAGACTCCTGCTGAACTAGAAACGTCCTTTAAATCCCACTGACAAAAACAAAACAAGAACAACCAAATATAAAACAAAAAATCTTGATTTTTGTCAAAAATTCCTTTTGATATTTAACATTCTTATAACAATCCCCAGGTTATTAATCATCTAAAAATTATCACAATATATGACACAGTCATTGAAGCACCAGAGTCCATTTACGGCTTATACAAAATCACATTGTGTGAATTGAGATATTGAGTCTCCTTGGGCCAAAGGAAGCACTCTAACTTAGGGCTATAAATATAGTTAGGACAGTGGAAGTAATACTAATTCTCATAGACCTCAAGTCCTGTGATTCTTGGAATATGCAGGTTGTAGCCACTGTCACATGAATAGCTACAAAATGAGAAAGTGGAAAACTATTGACATGTGTGCGCTAAGATAATCAGTCCTACTGAAGCATATAGTCACAACCTTACACATGTAAAGCAATCGAAGTATTATCTGCAAATAAGGATACATCAGTCAGCCTCATTAGTAAAGATCTTAAATGGGGGGGGGCAGTGCTATTTTTCACAATAAACAGTTTGTTTCTGTTTTATTCTTTTTTCTGTTTATGACACCAAGAATTTTCAATAACTTATTAGAAAACAATTTATTTTGTGTGTAACAAGGGTTTCACACTGTTCAACTTGGCAAAAGTTAGGAATAATTTTATAATTATTTATCCCATTGAATTAAGTTGAGAAGTCTTCATATGTGGTAGATTGTTTTATTTTCCCTTCAAGAAAGTTCTCTCAAGGGGGCTGGGGATTTAGCTCAGTGGTAGAGCGCTTACCTAGGAAGCGCAAGGCCCTGGGTTCGGTCCCCAGCTCCGAAAAAAAAGAACCAGAAAAAAAAAAGAAAGTTCTTTCAAAAAGAGACAGTCTCTTCAATCCTCTTGACATCAAAGCAATTTTACCTCAGTTCCATCTCCTACGGTTATTACTGAACACTGAAAATTATATAGAAGGTCACATTTTAAGTTTGTTAGGACCAGGGCATTGTCTAAAACATTACTGTGTAATATGTATGCTTTGTATATCACAGATATGTAACATATATGGTCTTTCAATAATTTTGTGTAGCTTCTTTTGTTTATTACATGAAAATGTATAATAGAAAAATGTAGACGTTTCCTTCTCTGTTTCATAAATAGAGGCAGAAACTGGTTTATTGATTTTCTACCACTTTTTAAAAACATTTATTTATTTATTTATTTATTTATTTATTTATTTATTTATTTATTTATTTATGGGGCTTCACGCTGGAGATCTCTAGTCTGGCTAGGTGAGCTCATTCAGTAGAAGGGGAGAGAACTTGAGCAGGGAGGGGAACAGCTTTTCACCACTTCCACTGGTGCTGCTCTGCCTTCATTTCTAGCTGGGCTGAACCAGCAGGGGACTATTTGGAGAGGAGTGCAGGGGAGATTCTGGAAGCGATTTCTGGAGAGCAGATCTCTTCCCCAAGCAGTGGTGTTACAGCTCTTATGACAGAAGCTCTCAGACAATGGAATAATTCCTGCACACCTTTAATCCTTCTCAACACAATTCTTAAATATAGTTTTTGGATGGGTCAGTGTCTGACAGTAGGTGCTTCTTACTGGTTTGGCCTAAGAGCTTGGGAAGACTTCATCTACGTATTTAGAGATGTGGCCATGCTTCTACATGATTTGATCTGTTTTGAGCCTACGTGACTTGTGGTCATATCCTCACCTGTGCAGTTGGGGCTTGGGGTCTTGTCCTATGTGACTGATTTGTTTTGAGCCTATGTAACCTGTGGTCTCAAACCTCTCTACAGGTAGATGGGGGAAGCTGTAGCTACGTGAAAGGGCCTGATCTCCTGGGAGACTGGGAACGCTCTTGCCATCCCTTTTAGGGTCCCGGAGGATTCGACCTATCTTGACCAGGAATCAGGGTACCATTCACTCTGCCACCCTACATTTATATATCTATATCTATATCTATATCTATATCTATATCTATATCTATATCTATGTCTATGTCTATGTCTATGTCTATGTCTATGTCTATGTCTATGTCTATGTCTATGTCTATATCTATATCTATCTATATCTATCTATCTTTCTATCTATCTATCTATCTATCTATCTATATCTATATATATATGCTTTGAGATAGAGACTTTCTATTTTTAAGATTATAGGTGTTGTGTTATGCCACACCAAGTTCTCCCTAGTCCTCCTAGAGGTTTCTAAGCTTGATCAGTTACTCACAAAAAGACACCCTTCTTTCCTCTCAGGAGACATCCATACCAGGATTCTTTCGGCAGATAAGCACTTCTTGGCATCAGCAATAGTGACCGGGTTTGGTGGCTGCATAAGGGATGAATTACCCAGGTGGCTGTGTAATAGCCTTACTGATACAGATGAGGACACTTGCATCTAACCATTAGACTGAGCACAGGGACTCCAATGGAGGAGTTAAAGAAAGGACTGAAGGAGCTGAAGGGGTTTTCAACCCCATAAGAAAAACAACAGTATCAGCCAATCAGATTCCCCAGAGCTCCCAGGGACTAAATCACCAACCAAAGAGTACACGTGGAGGGACCCATGGCTCCAGCTGCATATGTAGCAGAGGATGGCATTGTCTGGCATCAATAGGAGGAGAAGCCCTTGGGGGAGAGTTATCTGCAGTGAAAAAAAAAACCCTTTTTGTAATGGTAGCACTTGGGATTGTAATAAGTGTACTGAGGTAAAAGAAAAAAGACACCCCTCTCTCCATCATATACTTATGAGGGGCCTTTGAGTGGGAGGAGAGTGCGTATAACACACTGACTTCTGCCTCTTGGAGCTTGGTTATTATTTACACTTTCTTAAGTCACTGGGTAACATGAAAAAAGTCTGTAAATAGTAATTTCTTCTTTCTAATTAATTTCACTATAGTAAAAAGAGATAGAGAACTTTAGGGCAATATCAATTAAACTATGTACCAGCTGGAATGCAGTACACTTGTATAGAAATAATGCCATTAATTTTCAAATAAAATGTATGTATTACCTTCTCAAATTTTATTATAGAGGAAGCTAGAATTTATAGAAATTATTAAGTGACTTCAAAATATAAAACAGAAAAATGGTGTCAAGACTAGAACTAGACATTTGTTTTTATAATTTGAAGAATGATTTTTCTCTTAGACAAATTATACACAGAATAATGGAAGGCATCATTTCAATATCTGGCACATAGGTGGCATGTTTTAATAGTTCCCCTCAAACTAGTGTGCCTGTAAGCCTGCTTGAGATTTGTTTTTGTGAGAGCAGTCTGGATAAATAATGGCGGATCAAGGCCTGAGCTGCTAAAGCTCACACAGCAGAGGAGTCCTAACACTCTAGTGCGAGGACCCCCTTTGAGTAGGAAGGGACTTTTGGAAAACATGAGTGAGAAAAACTCTGAGGCAATGAGTGATAGCACTCTAGGAAAACTGACATACAACTGACTTAAAGAAATTTGCAAAATAAAAAACAACGAGGCAAAGCAAGCTATTCATGTAACAGCAAGAACAACGACAACGATAACAAAAAAACACTGAGACCAGATTTAAGAATATGATTTGTAATGGCAAAGAAGTCTGAGCAACTGTATGGACACTGTGCAGGGGCAAGATAGGTAAAAGGTAGCCAGAGTTCAGGTACTGAGTAGATTAAACGTCCCTTAATATGAGACCAAAATTCACTGGCTTGATTCTGATTGAGAAAGACATCCATTGTAGATTCCTGGCAGTTTTCTCTTAGAACATACAATAGAGTTAATACAATAAGAAATATAATTTAGCAGTTGGGAAATAGTAGTTTGGAAGAACATTTGTTCTTCAAGCACAAGGATCTGAGTTTAAGTCCCCACAAGCTTGAAGTGTGTGTGTGTGTGTGTGTGTGTGTGTGTGTGTGTGTGTGTGTGTGTGTTGGGGATAAGCCTAGAATGGTTTCTAGTACCTATATCCCCACTCTTGCAGGTGACTGCAGAAGTAGGTGGATCTCATGAGTTTGCTGGTAAGTCAGCATAGCCCAAATGGAGAGCTTTGGTTGGGTTCAGTGAGAAACTTGGTCTCAAGCCAGTAAGGCATGAACATATAGAAGAGGGACTCCTGATGCCATAGAACCTTTTCAGATCTCTACATTTATAGGTGCACAGGCATGGGTCATTATCCATTATACACTCAAATGCAAGCATTTACACCCTTATATGTATTTACCACATCTCTCTCACACATACATACACACAGATAACTAATCTGTATATGTTAATTCATATATTTGGTGTTTATAAAAGTTTCAACAATGACAGGGGAAACACAAAAGGGAAAATCATGTGAATGTTCGATGGCTCTGTGAAGCAATGTAATTAACATGTAAGAGAGTGGAATGTGAGTGAACACTGACTCTAACGTTGTCATCTTTGTGTATTTCTGATGCTGCTGATAGATCCCAGATCCTTGTCCATGCCAGGATAATGGACTACCTACCACTGAACTTTATCTGCAGTCTTACCAACAAGCATATGTTTGTTGTTAGTAAATTCACAAGCTAAGGACACAGAAAAATAAGTTTGTTAGGGAGATATGAATGCTACTCATTTTTTCCAGAATGTACTCCCTTTTCCTACTGGTTCCATTCTTTCTAGACTTGTATTTTAAGTACATACTTAGTAGGTAACATTTCAATGGATTCTAGAGTGAATATTTGTAATGGATGAAATGAATAAAGTTGTTACTGAAATTAATTTAGCAATAAAGTTATTATATTGAGTATTAGGATTATTTATTTATTTATTTATGTGTGTGTGTTTCTGTGTATGGGCACATGTATCATGGTGCACATGTGACAGTCAGAGAACAACCTCTTTCTTCTCAGCACCCAGTATTTTTAGTTTGAGCTGTCATCATTAGGCTTGGTGGCAACCGCGTTTAACTGCTGATATAACCTGGAAATACTACTATTTCTGTGAAAAATAGAAAAATACATGCAATATTAAGTTTGCACAGAGAGGAAATTTATGTGTTGGTCTATTGTTAGTAGGAGATGTGAAAGCAAAGACTTGAGAATATGTAAAGACACAAGGTTATGATTATAGTGTAAGATATTAATGTAAAATACCAGAGGTAGAACTGACTTGATCCACAGTCTATGACTCCACATGAAAGTGACAAACCTTTACGAGTAGGGCCAATGGAAGAAATTTAGGTAACATAGGCATATTCTCATCAGGTCACATCCCATCTGTCTCTTTCCTGACCTCCACGAAATCAATAGCATTGTCCTACTTCATACTACTTGCTACAATTAACTGCCTTGACACAGGTCCAAAATCAACAAGCCAGCTGACCACAGACTAACATCTCCAAAAACATGAGGCAAAATAAACCTTTCCTCTTTACAAGTTTCATGTCTCATGTTCTATCATTATGACAGAAAGTTAACAAATTCAGTGTTGTAAATAATTAACAGATTCACGGAAGCATTTATTCCAATACCTGTTCCAAAATAAAGTTGAATGATTGTGAACGAACTCAGAGGAGATGTTTTATGCATATACCTTTGATACATTAGTCTCTCCATCCCTCAGATGAAAAGAATATCATACTAAGTCCTAGTAAAATGTTATTCTTCAATCATATATAGAGAAAAATCATGGAGATATGACATAAGAGAACATATTTAAGTGGCACTTCTTTATGAGAAAAGTATACCTCAAGGAAATGTCTCAGATAAATCATAGAATTATAACTTGAAGAAAAATTTTAGATAATCCCATTATATTCCATCTTAACAAGATATGTCACTACATCAGCATTAAATATCAACTTGACATTAAACATAACAGGCCACCAAGGCATGCTTACCAACTGAGAAATAGTTACAATAATTATGAATAACTTTTGCCAATTATTTTCAGTTACTTAAAGTGAGCTCCGGTCCTATGAGATGCGTGTAATGTTCCTCCTGTTTCTTTCCTTAATGTGTAAACTAATATATTGTGGTGTGTATTTGAAGTCCCTTTGCTGCCTAGTGCTCATTAGGTCTAACATTTCATCTTAATGTTCTTTTACAATTTTGGTTCATATAAATCTAGAATTAGAGCTATAATTTATTTTTCTCTATTAAAAATGTGCTTACTTATATTTCCCCGTGTAGTTCTGGCAGCATGCCTCATGCACTGAATGGCATGCTCCTATTTTATCTCCTCTGGATATTTCTAAGAAAGACTTCTTCTAGATGAGAGGTGAAGGAAAAAAACAGATAGCCTGAAGAAATAAAAATAATTATTTAAATTGTGGCTATAGAAACATCTACCTAAGAGTTCCAGGTCAGTTAGAATGTGAGGCAGGGCTGATGATAGACTAGGTAAATGAGTAGAGTTAGATAATCAATAGTATTGCTTTATCTTCTGTGTTTTTCCTTCCTGGTATTTTTAAACCGGAGACTTGTTACCTATGAATAGTACAATGAATTTTCTTTGGTGAAATTTGTAATAAGTATATTTACTACAGTTTTTCTTTTCTCTTTGAAGCATTTAAGATGAGTAGAGTAAATTTTGACTGTTGATGTTAGATTTATTGACTTGTGGTATAGAAATTAATTCACTCAGACTAATGAAATTAATGTACTAGGGTCAGTATCCCTACCTGAGTTAGTATTGCTTTGCTTTATAAAGACCAAGTATATCTTACATCTGACACATATCCACACATTGCAGAAGACCATCACTATATGACCTAGGTGGTATTATATAAAGGATACTTGCTAAGTCCATTTGTCTTGCAAAAAAACAAGGCATGCATATTTTAGTGATAGTGGACCACAAAAGAGGCCACACATACAAAATATAAAGACAAATTGTTTAGGTCATGGGTTTCCAATTATTGAATTCATATTCATTATTCTATCAGCATGGATACAGAGAAAAAGACACTAAGTAGCAGTTGAATTGAATCAAATTTCTGACAAAATCATTCCAGGTCACATGATGATTATGAGCACTCATTGTATTTGCTTATTCATTTTGTGTTGAGATGTACCTGTCGAGTATTCATGTAATGTTTGATAATTATTAAAGTGTAAATACCACTTTTCTTTAAGTGTAATTGGTTCTTTTCTTCCTCCTATCTTTGCCCTTAGCCTGGTTTCCAAACTTTGTTTTCTCGTTTCTTACTCTATGGCCTTGCACCCACTATATCTACACTATCATTCTCTTTTGTAGGCAGTGACATTGCTTTCCCACTAAACTAAAACTTTGGATTCCATAGTCTATGTTTATTATATTTTCTCTTATACTTCTTGGAGTGAGCATAGTAATAAACACATTCAATTAATTTGTTGTTCCCTGTAATGTGCCACATAGAAAGATGATCGCTACAAGACACTCTAGAAGTTCCAGATACAGCATTCAGTATGCTGAGGCAGCAAAACCTCACAGTAGAGTTTTTCCTTTGTTACAAGGTGAGACTTGATAGCAGGAAAGCAGGAACGAGGTAGTGAAGACAGAATAAAGGAGGGAGGGAAGAAGAAATTAATTCCTCGTCATCATTACAAACTTAAAATGTCATAACTTTTGCCAGGCTCTGATCTTGGCTTTATGGCTAAACATTCTTTGGTACCCAGAAAGTTGTACTGAAGTGTGACATCTAATTTTGCCACATAATTCTGTTGTGTACTGTTCAGAGGATGATCTATGACAGCCCTGTTTTAGTTTTGAGTGAGGAGTTTTTTAGGTGTATAGCAAACAAAAAAATAAAAGGATAAATAACAAGGAGCAGATGAATAGAAACAGCAGCAGGTACATAACAAAACATCATCAAATTGGCAGTTTATAACCCCTAACAGAATTGACTAGAGTAACCTGATTGAGAGAAAAAACAAAAATAACACCATTTGAATTAGGGCTACAAACATCTTGGAGAAATTGACTGGGAAACCGGGGGCAATTAGATGGAGCTTGCATTGAGTTTCACTGAATGATAAAATTCTCATGGGTAAAATTTCTGCTTCCAGTTCCCACTGTAGACATTTGTTATATCATGAGTAACCTTGTTGAGAGTCAGTTTGGCTTCCAGTTGTGTTCAAGGACAGAATGTATTCTTCTTGGACCTTTTTGCTCTTCTTTTCCCTCACTGTCACACAGCTGGGGTTGGGGGCTGCCTATCCCTGGATCAGGAGTCTTAAAGGAGACTTAGAGATAAACAGCTTGGATCCAAAATGATGGGGAAAGTGGCAAACTTGCCTCCAGAGCTTGCTTCTCAATAAGCTTAAATGACATCTGACAATTTATCAATATGTCATTACTAGTACTAAAGGGAACCTATGCAATGAGAAACTTGTCAGTCACAGCTTCCTTGCCTGCAAAGTTTGGGGGAATGGTTTCAGCTTGAGATTTCAGACCATTTTTGTTGATATACTCGGTTTAAAATCAAGATCTAATTTGGTACCTACTCTAAGAAAGATACAGTAGATGCTAACAAGTCCATGTTCAACAGTGCAGCATCCCTGAGATATATCTCAGTTCCTCAGGCACTGCCTTATAATACAGTATGAAAACAAATGGTCCATGTAATTTCCCAACACTTCTCTAAATATGAATGTCTGACATCAGCTCAGGTCTACCTTTGTTAGTCTAACAAATAGGAAGGACTGAATGTGTGTTAAAATGAACTAAATGAAGTGTTTTGAATTAAGTGAGACTACACTGTTGGCACAACACTTCCCCTATCAAACTTCTCTGTAGCTTGGTGGGATATTTCTAACTAGCTTCTACTGTTTTAATTTTGCAAATTCAGGCTCTTTTCTTGGTCTCATTTGTGACTGTGACGTCAAAGAAGCACAGACGTGACAGACATATGGTTAGGCTTAACTGAAGAGAAATTAGGTTGTGGATACTTAACCAGATACAGTTATTAATAGGGTAAATTTAAAAATAGTAGATTTAGGAAAACCATTTGCCAATGCTTTTAGAAAATAGGTTTTAAGAAAAGCCATTTTGTTCACTCTTTCTACAAATAACTTGATGGTGGTAGTTTATTAATTATGTAAGACATCTAAAGATAAAAATTAACACCATATAAGATCATGTTTCAGGCTGAATTAGACTTCAGTAGGTTGAAATATTAGCAGTTTAGAACAACTAAAACATATTTATAATATATGAAGGAAAACGAATAAGTAGGTCATTGAGTATTCTGGAAAATAACACATTTCTCTGGTGGAAAGGACATTTATCCATTTTTTAAAAACTATAGTTGCTGAAACTCTATATTTAAAAAACAGTTCATGATGAGATATTAAAAAAATGATAGGACAAATTCAAATGCTCCCTTCCCTTCTTCCCCTCTAATCCCCTCCCCTGTCCTTTCCGTCCTTAGGAAGAGAGTAATCATAAAGAAACACAGCAAACTTGTGCTTAACCTAGCAATTCAGACTAGAAAAACATGGGCAATTACATTATATAACCAATAACCAAAATTTGATATAAAGCACGGATTTTACTTTTCTTTTAATAAATATTTTCTTTATTTATATTTCAAATGTTATCCCTTCTCCCACTTTCCGTCTGGAAATCCCTATCCCATCTCTCTTCTCCCTGCTTCTATGAGGGTGCTCCCCCACCCACCCATCCAATCCTGCCTTCCCACCCTGGCATTCCCCTACACTGGGGCATTAAGCCTTCACAGGACCAAGGGCCTCTCCTCCAACTGATGCGTGGCAAGGCCATCTTCTGCTACATATATGGCTAGAGCCATGGGTCCCTCCATGTGTACTCTTTGGTTGGTGGTTTAGTCCCTGGGAGCTCTATTGGGTGTAGGGCTCTGGCACCGGGGACTCTTCACAGCGATCTCACAGATCTCACACCGGCTAGGTACTCAGGTTCAGGCATGCTGGGAGAGAAGTCAGGCAGGGATGAGGAACAGATTTTGCTGCCCCCAGCTGCTGGTCCTTCTTCTTTGTGCTACTGTGACTTGGATTGCTCAGGTGGGGCTGAGCCAGCAGGAGACTGACTAGCTGGGAGGGATACAGGGGAGCTTCTGGCAGCGATCCGGGAGAGGGAGAGCAGATCTCTTTCCCAAGCAGTGGTGCTATAGCTCTTATGACAGAAGCTCTCAGACAACGGAATAATTCCTGCACACCTTTAATCCTTCTGAACAGGGTTCTTAAATACGATTTTTGGTATGTGGTTTGTCAGTGTCTGACATCAGGTATTTCCTATTAGTTTGGCCTGAGAGCTTGGGAAGACCTCATCTACATATTTGGGGGTGTGGTCCTGTATCTATGACTGATCTGTTTTGAGCCTACTTCACTTTTCCTCCCTTCCTCACCTGTGGAGGAGGGGTTAGGGGCATTGTTCTCTGTGCCTGTTCTGCCTTGGGTCTACGTAACCGGTGGTCATTACTTCACCTGTGGAGGAGAGGCTTGAAGCATTGCCCTATGTGACTTGTCTGTCTCAAATTCTCTACAGGAGTCTTTGGGGGGTGCAGTTAGTGAGGCCCTGCTATTCTGGGAGACTAGTAATGCACCTGCTGTCTCTTTTAGGGTCTCCAGAGGATTCGACTAATCTGAACCAGGAATCAGGGTACCTTTCACTGCCCACCGCCGCACAGGGAAGGTCTGGTTTGTTGATATTGTTGTTCTTCCTACAGGCTTGCCAACACCTTCAGTTCCACCAGTCCCTTTTCTAACTCCATTGGAGATTCCATTCTCAGTCCAATGGTTAAAGCAAGGAATTTTGATGTCATCTCTTGATGAAATCCAGAGCTGTCTTGGTTTGCTTTCTATTATTGTCACAAACCCAATAGCCAAAAGCAACTTGAGGGAAAAACAGATTTAAACTTACAGTCCATCATAAAGAGAAGTAGGGGCAAGAACTCAAGGTAGGGAACCTGGAGGAAGAAACTGAAATAGAGGTTATAGAGGAATGAGCCTTATTAGCTTAACTCCCTGGCTTGCTTAGTCTGCTTTCTTAAACCACAATGGACAACTGGCCCAATGTTAGAAACCACCTATAGTGGCCTTAGTCCTCTTATGTCAATTATTAATCAAGAAAACGTCTTCTCAGTCTTGTCAATAGGTCAGTGTGATTAAGATATTTTTCAGTTGAGGCCCATTCTTCCCACATGACTCTAACTTGTGTCAGGTTGGCAAAACAACAACCAGAATACTAATTACAAATCTGAGTAGCTTAATGTCACTTCCATTATTTATTTATTTATTTTTTGCATGTCCTCTGTAGCCACAAACACAAAGTGGATATTTTCAAGAAAGTCTGTCACAACAGATGGATAAGTAAAAGAGTTAGTAATAAAGAAATGGGTTCAAATGAAAAATAGTCACGATTGCATTTTCTCTGCGATGTTTTATCTGATTGGATTGTACCCAGGTGAATTCTTATTGATTTACCTCCTTTGTCTTCCCATCACATGAAAACCATATTAGGCCCATTTCTCTGAAAAAAAGTAGCTTTCATTAGGTCTAGAGTTTAAAATCTGAGGAATCTGGAGACTCATTTAGTTGTCAAATCCATTGTCAATTTGTCCATTTCTCAGGAATTTCGGATGCTTGCACATGTTAGAAAAACAGTCCTAGTGATTGCTACTGATTCCGTTTTCATAGTGTTCAGAGCAGATAAAATTATGTTACTAGAAAGAGCCATTGCTCTACCATTATTAATATGTAAATAGCACTGTTTATTATTTGTATCTATGTGCATGTTTACAAGTATGACGTGGTGAAGGAGAGTGTGTGGATACATGGTGTACGTGTGTATGTCTGAGTGTGGGGTGCTGGGTGGGCACGTGAAGAGATCAGGAAAGTAGCAGGTGCTGAACCTCAGGTCTATCTCATTTATTGAGATATAATTTGATCTCTGGCTGGGAACTTACCAAGTAGCCTTGGATAACTTGACAGAAAGCCACAAGATCCTGAAACTTATCTCTGCTCTCCAGATTTGGAATTACAGGACACCATGTCTAGCTTTTTTAATGTGGATTCTGCGAATCAAACTCAAATCAAGCACTTTACTGCTCAAGCCATCTCGCTTGTTATTTCCTTAAACTGCTGTTAGAAGTATAAAAATATAAAACACAAAACCATAGGTAAGGTTGTTTTACAGACTTAAATATAAAGTTGGTTGTGCTGACTCTGAATATTGCACACTTGAACAGTCATTTTGTTTCATTTTTGGTCTAATTAGTACAAGAAATCTTAACTGTAACCAGACTATACTGATGAAGACTTTAAGAACTTGAGCATAAGGGAATAATAATTAATCTTTCTTTTAAATTTTGTGTATGTTTTTGGAAGTGCAGAATGGAACAAGATTGTGTTATGGCACACATGTAAAAGTCAGATGACAATTTCTAGGAGATAATCCTCTATTTATACCATGTGTTTCCAAGAAACAGAGCTCAGGACTATATTACCAAAGACAACCACTTGCTGTTCATTATCAATCCTAGCTCCTTGGGTAGTGCCATGGCCAGTGAACCCTTCCCTTTTCTGTGACTGAATGTTTACTGGCTCAGTTTGGTATAGACATTTTGCCAGTAACTGTTGTTGCTGTTAGGTCATGTGTGTCATAGCCAGACCATTATCAGAAGACAGTATTTCACGGCTCTCCCTCCCAAAGTCCAGCTTCAGATAGTTTCTTCTTTGGCTTCCTGGATGCTCAGTGAGTTTTGCTTTGGGGTGGGTTAATTGTGAGTGCTCCATTTAAGGTTGTTCTCTCAACAGTCATGTATTCTCAGTGCTTTGCCCTGCCCTGAGTCTCTTATTAACCACCTTTCAATGAAAGAAGCTTCTTTGATCAATCTCAAGGGCGGTGCTAGTCTAGAATGCAGTTTTGTAGCTACAGGGATGGTTACAGCATTAGTGGTAGGCAGGAAGATAAAAGCAGAAGCTGACTTCTAGAGAAACATCTTCTATGATGAACTTTTTCAGAGTTTTTCATTGCTTTTCTGGTAAATTTAGAGTCTTCGCGGAAACCCGAGGCTTAATTGTTCTGAAGGTGGTAGAACTAAAATGAGGAATTAAACCAATTTCCCAGTTGATGTTACAAAAGGAAGAATGGTTGTTCTGTAATAGCTTGAGGAGCCGAACATGCTGAGGACTTTTCAGTTGTACAGCTGAGGATATAATCTCAAATAAAAGGTAAAATCCAAGTAAAATGTCAGGAGATTGGAGGCTGAGCTGAAATAAGACAAACCCATTGCAATTTTGGAGGTCTAAGAATCAGTCTCACCTCTGGGTTAACTCACGTAGGCTCTTAAACGGCCAACGAAAAGTTCAGTATATCCACTGAGGTAATAGTTACAGTCTTCCCTGAATGTTGTAAAGTGACCAGAAATAATGAAGAGGAATGGGGTGTTATATATTCACAAAAGAATAGTCATTGACATTTGCATTATCATATTTAGGTTCCTTTTTAAATGAAGGAGTCCATGTTAGAGACAATACTAAAAATTCTAAAGTTTTTTCCACTGGCAGCCTCAAGCTCAGATAATATGCACCATGGTACAAGAAACGTTCCTATTGCTATAGGTAGGCATGGGATGTACCAACAACCCAAGAGAGTTATAGAATTTAGAAAAGTGCATAGTTGGAGGGATAGGCACAATTTCTTAGATCAAATGTCCTAGTAAAGAATATACAAAAAAGGGTGAATAGGGGAATAATTCTTAGGAGGGAAAGATTGAGAATGTGAAAGAATGTATATTTTAAGGAGTTACCGACTAATGGTTTCTGATACTTCAGACAGAAGAATTTATCCATCTATATTGTTTTCAGTGAGATTCACCATAAAATTTTTGTTTTTTAATTGTTACAAGATTTTATTATCTTTAAAAGGTGTTTCATGTTTAACATTTCCTTAAGGTTGTGAATAGAGAAGTCTCAAATAGGCCATTTGTAATTTTCTATTATCTGAAATATAATTCAAGAGACCTAGTTGTACACTAAGGAATAGATAACTCAGATTCTAAACTACTTATTTTCTACTATTTCTTTAAAATAAATTGATTTTAAAAAGTAATAGGTCATTTGAAAGTTCTAGACAGTTAACTGGTGGTACTGAAAATTGCTTTCAAAATATTACCTCTTCTAGGGTGGTTTTATATAGTCTATGAGATGGTAGTATATATTTTAAAATGTGTTTTCCTTTAGTTTTCCATCAATGTATCTTCATCAACTTTATCTTGGTTTCATGGCCAAGTCTTTTATATTGAATGCTTACAACCATAAGTTGAGTTTACAAAACTCTACCAGTTTTAAAGGTCAACATGTAAATTAACTAATTAGGTTAATGCAAATCACTATAGTGCTTGCTGTTACAAACCTCACACCTTTTAAATTCTTTCTGAATTAAATAATGAGCCATATTGTTAACAGAGCTAGCATAACATTAAAAAAAGATATTAAATACTTAGGCTGCCTAGATAAACAGAAAACTAATTTGCAGATATTTTACAATGATAAAATAATGCATAAAATTAGAGGTGTAAGATTTACACAGTGCAATATTTACAAAATGGAAATGTAACCTTAGCTCAGAGATGAACAGGAAATTATAAAATGGAGTTGAAAGGAGTCAAGGAAATGGAACCAAGTTTCCATGTGTCTAAAAAGCGTCCCTGCTTCAGCTCTGTAAAGCACTGCTTATTAGAACAACAGTGAACTGACAATAAACAGCAGTAAACCAGCCCAAGGAAAATAAAAATATGCACTCTCTGAAGTATTTAAACTTATAAACTGTGGAATTCATAGGATTAGTCACTTTACATACATGAATGAATGAGTGTTTGAATGTCCATTTATATTTTTAGATACAGGAGAGATGCAGTATTAGTTTAAAATAAAAGGAACTTTCTAAACGAAATCTTATAGCTGTAGCTTGTATAAATTCTAAAATGCTTTAGGCTCTTAGAGTTTTTCTAAAGACGGAGACTAAATTTACCTATTTTCAGATCATAGACAATCTACTTTAATACAAATTTGCAAGATAGTTTTATATGTATAGGTTAAGAAAGGAAATAAAATGTGAACACTTCTTTATTTTCTTTGTCACACAGTCTATTGATCAAATCCATTTTCAGTCTTATATCAGAATTTGAAATAAGGACCCCCCCTTTCCTTTTTTCTTTGATGATTGCAAAGAGACCAGATGTCCCACTCCGAAAATAATAAATAATTACATTTTATCTTGATATTAATGTAAACAGATCCCTAAAATATACTAAGTGTTATAATTTACTGTTTGATATCTGCCAACTTGAAATTTTTCTGTAGAAATTTTATGCCTTTTAAAATCTGAAGTATTTATATATTTTAAAATACAAGAGGATATAAATAACAAACGAGAGGGTAACATGTAATGTATTAATTCATGCAACAGAAGCTGCCCCTTTTGCTATTAGAGTCAGCTTATGTTCTCAGTTTGGGTGAGAGCTCATGTGAGCACACTTCTCTTGTAAAAGGGACAGCTGCTACTGCATGCATTAATACATATCAAATGACTCCAAAGTAAACAAAATGCTATAAATTACTCCAGGTCTTCTGCTGACGTCATGAACCTGAGAAGGGAGGGGCATCCATGAAGTTTTTTTCCCCCTCTCATGTGACATGAAATTCTACTGTCTTGTGCCTGCTCTCTGGTCCAAACACATTATGCAGTATATGAATCTTTATGGCTTTGTGACAATGATCTTTGTGGATCTGTGCAGAAGGTACAGGTTCATCTTTTATGAAGTATAATTTGTATTTTTTAAGTTTTCCAGTGTTTCTTTTCTGCGATGTTCTCTGCTTCTCTGTATCACTAGGAGTAATAGAATTCTGAATGACCAGTTAGAATTGCCTCACACTCTAAGAAACTGTTGAAGAAAGGAAGCTCAAGAAGAAAAAGAAAAGAAAGAAAAGAGAAATAAAGGCAAGAGAAAACAGAAAAGAACGTGAAAGAAGAGTAAAGAAAGATAAGGAAAGGAAACTATTGTGAACAAAATTGGGATACCTTTAATTATTTCAATAAGACCCTTTTTATAAGCAAACGCAAGCTTGGAAGATATGGTTTTATTTTATTTTATTTGTTTTTAAAAGAACACTTGAAAGCATTCTGGGATTTTAACCATCTTAATAATCTACATTAAAGCTGTTTTCTATACAGTGTAATATGTTTTGTTAATGTATTCAAACTTATATAAGTTGAATATTTAATCAAAAAGTTTACATAATTTAAATTTACAAATAACTTAGGAACATTGTAAAACCATATTAAAAATGTTTCTACTTATTCCTTTAAATGAAGACATATTAAGTCTTAGAAAAACCAAGTAACATTTCTCATTCATATTTTAAAAACAATTTTGATGTGTATTACTCTCTAGTTTACTTAATAAAAATTAATAAATTCATTCTGCAAATGTAGTTGCAGAACTAGGTAATGAGGTTGCAACTGTCCATCCTCTTTAAGCTAATCGGGTTGGGTTTTCTAATTGGCTTAGAGGAAATTTTGTACCCTGGTAACCTCAGGACACCTTAGATGAACTCAAGCTTGTGGTTCAAGGAGAAAAAAATATACAATAAAGTTTCTTATTGAAAATAATTTATCGCCATTCCTCCCATTTAAAGTTTTATCCTTTGTTTCATTTTTGGTCCCTTTTTCTCTTTTAAAAATGCAATGAATAAATTAAGAATAATATCTTTGTTCTAAGTGCCTCATTCCAAAGACATCTATTCTAATAGGATATGAAAGGTCTTGTGTAAGACATTGTAAAGCAGATCTGCAAATCTATAACTCACATAGGTGTGAGACTCCACTGAGATAAGCAGAAATCTATCTCCTACCAGACAGGGGAAACCAGCTAATCCCCCAGGCTCCTTTCCCTGGGAAATATGCAGAAGCTTCCTTGAAATTACAAACTTGTTACAACTCCACCAAGTTATAAATTTCTTTAAGATTTATTATGTTATCATCCAACAATTGTGAGAACAATTTGAATGCTATTTAAATATGAAAACACAACTGATAGCCACATCAAGCCCAGGCAAACTAACAGAATGAATCACTTATGATGCTTAGGATGAGAAATGGTCATTACAATTCATTTTATCCTGCTTTCTTATCTCCCATGTGAGAAAACAGGTCCAGTGAGGTGAGACAATTTGATCAAAGGTCAATTTTTCTTTTATTGAATATTCTTTTTCAGTGTAACTCTCTTTATACTATTGTACTGTCTGGGATAACACAAATAAATGCAAAGCCTTGCTTAGTGCCGTTTAAGGAAGCGCAGGCAGTCCAATTGCTAGTTATTTTTGGTTTTGTTTTTCATCATTATTATGCAACACAACCCTTATAAAGGAATGGTCCATCTGCATAAAGAGACCCTGCACTAATAAATAACAGCACACACTCAAAGAAGAGTGAGTACTACCACAAAGATAGAGTTAATGTTGCTACTTTCTTAACATTCAACTACCAAGTAAATGCTAGAAAAACAATGATGAAATGAGACATCTACTTACAAAAACTGAAAGCAACCCACAAATATTTGTCTTTAAACAGTTGAAGTAACTAATGCAGAAGTAACTAATTTCCATAATTATATCTATTTTTATTTTGAACTAATTACTAAATTAGTTTATAATGTCTCCCCAAAAAGTACTTGTTTATTATAACAAAATGTTTTTATTCACTACTCTCACCAAGTTCCCTGTCTAACCTTAGGAAAATTTAAAGACAGATGAAATGGAAGAGAGTTTGGTTACAGCATGTAGATCCCATAGAAGAGTCATCATAATTATCAAGATTATCCATGGCAATCTGGGTGCATAAACCTGTGTGTTTAAATTTTTAAGAGAGACAGTAGTCTCTGGGCTCCTGCTGGAGCTCATGATGGTGCAGGAAAGTTCTGTCCACCAAACAAGCCATGTTTATAAAAGGGGATTAGAGAGGATTTCAAGAAAAGGGTGGTGTGGGGGTGGGAGATAGTACCCTACAAGGAAAAAAAATCAACAAAGGGAGAGAGCCTGCCAGCTGTCCTGCTCCATTTCCTGGCTGTGTCTCTCCAGCTGTTCTCAGAAGACCCTAATGAGAATCCCCAAGGATACTGTTTGACTTCTTCCAAGAACTCTGTGCATCACTACCTGCTCCTGGCTAATAGGAATGGAATTTCAGATAGGGGATATTGGGGCAAGTAATTGATGCATGTGTAGTACTTTATGTGCATTTAGGTAAGTTGAGCAAAAGGTACAGAGGTGGAAAACCTTAAAAACTCCATATATTGTCTGATTTTCAGTAAGTTGTCACTATTATACAAGTAAAATGAAAGTAAATAGCAATTTCTTGACAAAGCAAGAAAGCATTCTGGGATTTTAACCATCTTAATAATCTACATTAAAGCTGTTTTCTATATAGAGTAATATGTTTTGTCAATGTATTCAAATTCATGTAAGTTGAATGTTTAATCGAAAAATTTACATAACTTAAATTTAGAAATAACTTAGGAACAATGTAAAACCATATTAAAAATGTTTCTCACTTATTCCTTTAAATGAGTTAATATGTCCATAAAAACAATAAGACAAACAAGCAAAACCAGATAATACTCCTTTCTGCATGTAAGAACTCGGCATGTGAATAGAGTATTTTCTTGGAAATGTATCTGAAAAATAGTCAATACAATCATCTCAGTGTAGATGAGTTATCAGTAAGAACAGTCTGGAACAGAAAGTCTGTGCCTTTAAGCCCAATTGTTTTAAATGTTGCCCTTATACAATATGAGGGTATTAAAAGTCTCTTTCAGTACTGTGTATTTCTTTACTGTTCATGCAGACATTTTTGGAGAAGCTTTCCTGTATAATCTGAAAACACCTGGAGACCTCACCTATGGTGGAGTTGCCTCATTGGTCTGTTTCTTTTTGCCATACTCAATAGATCACAGGTATCATCTATTATTTATCTTCTGTTCTCCATTCTCAAAGTTGGTAGGGGCTGCCAGTGATGAAATTTAGTTTGTCTGCTGTCTTTGGCTCCGTTATACACTTATTCTGGATAGCCAAACATGGAAGCTGTCCACCTTGGTTTTTTCATTTAGTCGACTGGGCAATAAGTGATTCTGTCCAGATGACTGGCTGGTGAGTCCCAGGGATGCTTTTGTCTGTCACTTCAGTGCTGCTACTTAAAATATATTCTACACCTCTTGTGTTTTTGTTTGGGTGCTGGGTAACCACTTAGGTCCTTATGGATTTGTGATAAGAACTTTAACAACTGAGCTATCCCTTCAGCCCTGCCTATTAACTATAAAAAATACCCCATGTTACATAAAGAATTAAAATTTGATATTTAAAAATAGTTTCTCATGCTATCTTTCTGCTTTGGTTCTAACTCAAACATATTCAATAGTATGAAAAAATGTTAAAACCACACCACCGAAAACACTGAAGTGAAAATTAAGTGGGCTGTTGCCAAATACAACTACTGTGCTTGAACAATTATCAAGATTACTTTTAAAAAAGTACAGTTAGATTTTGATAAGATTAATAAACTACTATATAATGAGCTACTTAACATTTTGAAAGATGTCAAAATCAAAATGTTTTTTTATTTTATCAATTCCAAAAAAAAGGAAAAACAAGGAAAGAAAAAAGAGAAATAGGCAAAGCTGGGAAAGTCATGAAAATAAGGATCTCAGGCATTAATGGGAACCTGGTAAGAACAGCTAGAGCACAGAGTACTACCTCTGTATCATAACTTTGCCCACAATGATCATCTAAATTTACACTTATAATACCTGTACAGGGATATATGTCTATCATCTGTTAAACCTTGGAATGAGGCCACAGGACTGATACAAAGCCAAGGACTTCCATTTCAAAACCATTTATATAATGTTCCACATTGTTGTCTAAAAAACAACAAAATGTAAAGTCATAGCTATATATTTTATATGTATATTTCCATTGCTATGTTTACTTTTGTCTAAAGCCTTTGCTGCTTAGATAATCAATGCTTGTTAATCAACATACATCGTATTGTCTTTACTTCAACTGGCACAAAAAAGGAAATTACTATCGTATGTCAGGTCATACAACCCACTGTGCTCTTACCCAGAGTCCACTAGTACATTCAGATATTTAAGGAATTAATGCCAGTCGAAGTAGAGTTCTTATCCTGACATTTATAAGCCCTTCTTCAACTTTCTTTATATGTGTACATTTTTTCCATAGTGAGATTGTGAGTGATAAAATTAAGTGATTTATCCATATAATATGCATGCATGTAGCATGTGATATTCTGAGGACTCTATAGAATTTTCAAAGTTAAATTGCTCAAACATAGAGAAAAATTTGTTCTTTTGCTTGTTTGCTTTTGTTTTGATACAATTCAAAAAAATCAGACTATGTAATTTTTAAAACTTATTTGATCTAGGCAGGTAGCTTCAGAGATGAAATTGCAGCTTTAAGGGATTTATTAGTATTTTAAACACAGTTACAAACTTAGCGTTAGAGTGATTGCTTGGGGTTTAGCGGTACTTGTGGCTCTTGCAGAAGACATAGGTTCACTACCCAACACTCATATGGTGGGCTAGAATCATCTGTAACTCCAGTTACAGGGGACCTGATGCCCTTTTCTGACCTCCCTTGGTGTGATGAGTACTTGTGGTACACATACAGACATGTAGGCAAAACATGCATAGACAGAAAGTAAATATATCTCAAAATTAAAAATATAATTACAAAATAATTTCTTCAATTTAAACTGACTTTTTTTTACCTCTGATTTAAAGATTACACTAGTCAGACACTAAGGGCCCTTGATATTTTCCATGTTTACATATCATCTACAAAGGAGCCAGAATTAAATAACCACTTTTACATTTATATCAATATTACATCTATTAATCTATTGTTACTGTTATTTTGAGTTTACAGTGTAAAATGAGGCTGAGTTTTGAGGTGTTACTCCTTTGAAATTCAGATAATGATATCTTACTTATTTCAATTTCCCCCAGGATCCAACTTGAATTCATGTAAACTCATATGAGAACAGCATTCCTATGATCTAGTAAATGAAAATACATTCAGACAAAGATGAGAAACTTGGCCAATCATGGTAACTGTTAAGCACTGTAGACAAGGAGGGGTTCATTCAAGTTGGTCACAGTGCCTTTACTCTTAGCTCCCATGTTAGTACTTCCTGAATACTTACGAGTAGTTGATCACTAGGAAGAGCTACCATCCACAGTGTAACAGCTGGGTGTAACCCAGCAGCTGGGTATCTAATCAATTTTTGTTTACGTTCAATTAATCATTTGTATATGTGTAGCTACCTATACAGCTAGTCAACCTACACTGTCATAAATGTACATACAGCTTAGTATATTTTAGTTGTTTGATCATCACAGTAATTGATTTTTAGAATATGTCCATCCCTGAAAGAAAAACCTGTACCTATTAGTAGTCATTCCTGTTCTGCCCGAGTCTTGTCCTAAAAAAGCTCTAGCTTAGTTTTTGTTTCGTCTTAAGACAGGATGTTGTTTTGTAGTTCAGAATAGATTGGAATTGCAGTCTTCCCTGTCATCCTCTTAAGCACTGGTATTACAGAGATCTGTCGCCATCTTCCTCTGTACTCTTCCTAAGCTTTAGCATTACAGAGTATTTCGCCTTGTCATATAGCCTACTTTTCCTCTTCATAATTTGCTTTACCTGAATTGGTAACATAGATTAAAAAAAACCAACAACTTGCTTTTCCCTTTAAGGTACAATTGACTTTAGTAATGTTATCATATTTGATGAGTCACTCACGTTGTAGCAGACACTTTATTTCTTTGCTCTAGTATTCCATAACATGAATATTCTATATTTTGTTGAACTGTTTATTAGTTGATTGACGTTGAGTTTATTCCACTGCTATGAATCATTTATGTGCAATTTTATGTGAAAATATTTTCATTGGATATGTATGTGGAAGGAGTAATATTTAGTTATATGCTTAACTTGAATTGATAACAGTCCACAGTAAAATATCATTTTATATTTATTTTCATGGAGTATGAGGATTCCATTAGTCTACTTCCTTGTCACTATTTATTATTATCTAATTTCTTTATTGTGGTTTGAAAAGGTGCTGTGCTGGGAACTGTGTGTATGTTTCTTTGACAAATATTACTGAGGATATTTTTATGTGCTTTCGTGCATTGCTTCTGCAGATATGTCCAGTAAAACAATTTGATCATATTTTAATTAGGCTACTTGTCTTTTAACTATTTGACTTGTAAGTCTTCTTTATGCATTCTCATTGTGAGTTGCCTCTGCATTTTGTAGTTCAGGGGATTAAACCTTTGGCTTTGTATGTATTAGAAGCACTCAACTCCAATCTGTTTTGAGCCATTTATCAGATGCACGATTTGTAAGTATCTTTTGCATTCTATGAGCTAAGTTTTTATTTTCTTCACTGTGTTCATTTTTATAGTTATTTATTTAAATTTTACTATTTGTGTGTGTGTGTGTGTGTGTGTGTGTGTGTGCTTGTGTTATAAATCTGTGCGTGCAGATGCTTGCCTTCCATGATACAAGGATAGATGTCAAAGGAAAACCTTGAGAAGTCAGTTCTTCCCTTTCAGGATCAAACTCCAGCTGCCAGCCATGCACAGATAATGCATTTCCCCATACCATTATATCACTGGCCCAATTGTTTCTATTTTTAACATAATAAATTAAAATTTACCTACTTGGGGTTTTTTATTACGTTTGTTCTTGTTATCATATTTAAGAAATTGTAACCTAGGTCAAAGGTATAAAGACTTACTTGAATGCCTCCTACATCTTACTGATTTCCTCCTGTATACATAGCATTTATAATTTAACAAATAATCTTAAATGTTTACTTTGTAGTAGAACTACACATCCGTGAAATATCTTTCATTCTTAGTCATCAAAAATCATGTATCCCTCACCACTGTTTTGTTTCCTATGGTGGCACTGTATTCTTTTTAAATTATGTTAATATAGTTTGGGATCGAGCTTCACATTTATTTGATGTGTTATTATCCCATTGATTCCCTTTCTCTACAATCTGAGATGGTTACCACTAATTGTCATAAGACCTGAATTTGTAATTGGATGGTGTGGTAGTTTCTGTATGGTTTTCTTTGTCTTACATCCTCATATACTTTTATGTATAATAAAGTGTCAGGAGATGGTGCCCAAGTCTCTGATGGTGGCAACAGGCATGCTTCTTGATGACTGGCACATCTAACACCACTATGGTATGTATTAGAGTAATTTACCACTGTGATTCTAGAAATTAAGAAGGTTAGTAAATTAGAAAACTCATCACTTTTTCATGTTTACATTTTTAATATACCATTTCGACCTGCCATTGCTAGTAATTGATTGTTTGAAAGTGTAAATATTTCAAAGGGTTTTTGTCTAGTGTTCAATATGGTCACACTGAATTATTTTTGCATTCTTTCCATAATTGTTTTGTCAGACTATTTTGATGATGCATTTGAACAGGCGTTTGGTGTGGGAATTGAAATATAGCAGAGAAAATATGTATGCACTTTCTGGTTTGGTGCTCAGGTGGAGCCTGACTGACTGGTTGTGCTTTGGTGTGTACATTTCTTGCCTATAAAATGTGGAAGGTCTTTGTATCACACAGATGGCATTACGCAAAGTATACAAATTAGGTTGGAGGCCCCTAGCTATCCCCTCAGCCTGTTGCATCAAGTATCTGCAGAGTAGGCATATCCTCTCCCACTGAGGCCAGACAAGGCAGCTCTGCTGGGGAATCGATTCCACAGTCAGTCAACAGCTTTAGAGATAGCTCCCTTCCCCTGCTCAGAGCTAAAGGGAAGAGAGGATGAGGGAACAAGGAGGAAGGACAGTGTTTGGGATTTAAATAAATCAATTAAAAAATAGTTACAGTTACATTCCCACCAAATAGCTACCTTCTTCTAAAACAAAAAAGACAAAAACCGATTAGATTATATTATTCCTTTTTATATCTTTACTAATTGCAATTTCTATAAACAGAACATATTTATACAGGTACTTTTACAATAGGGTTAATTTGCTTGCAAGTTTATACTCTAAGCTAGCTGTCTAGAAAATACCATATTTAGAATACAAAATACAACATCAAATGGACTTTGTTTAAATCATGGACCACCTTGTACATTACGAGAAAGGTTGTAATCTTATTTTTTATACAATATGGGTCGCATATACCTATATATATACATAAATATATGTTGTAATTTTATTCAGTCTTTTGTTAAGGATTTTTTGAGTAATGGCAATTCAGATTCAGTTTCCCACAGTGAAGATTCTTTAGAATATCAGAAATCCTTATCAGCGAGCTATACTTAATAAACAAGATAGAGCGTTCCTAATCAATATTAAAATGTATAATTTTAGAAATTATTTTTACAAGCTCAGGAAGCTTACCAGTTCTGAATGTCAATATATCTCTTTTCTTTCTGTTCTTAAGTCTGATTCCCCAATAATAAGGACTTTTTTGGAGAAGGAGAGGAATAAAGATGTATGCTGTGTCAAATCGCAGGGGCTTCCCATCACTTCACAATAACAATTTTTACTTTTGGTTTTTTTTGTCTAAAGTCAGAAGTTTTAAATGAGGTAAACCTAACTTGGTTGCCTCATAATTTGCAATGGAAAAGAGGATTATCTCCATATATTTTTAACCAGGATGGCAGCACACATATGAATTTCAGTCTAGAAACTTGCTCTATGTTCTGCTGTATTTTCCCAGATTGTATAAAAGCATGCCTGTAAAAATATACATGCACTCACGACGGTAATTGCAATGTACATAAAGCCTGTCAAAGCTCCAATTTCCAATATTCTAATGAATATCAAAAGAGTCCAGTATTTCTGACTTTGACAAATTGCAGATGCGGTTTTACTCATTAAGAGGGGCTGCTAATGTTTATTTAAATGCAATTTACTGTTGCATTATTGATTAGCCACTGCGAAATTATCTTACAAGGAGCACGTGTGTTGAGAAGATTTCGGGTTGAGAGCGGATTTATCTAGGGAAGGCCTGTAGGCTTGATTTAGGCCCCAGGACACGAGAGTTTTAATTTATCTGGAAAGAAAGGCCTGGCGGAAGGTTTGCTTTGTTTGCGTTTAGACAGCAGATGAAAGGCGTTTTGATGTTGAGCTGGGAAAAATGGCTGCCACTCTCTTATTCACGCAGAGAATTCAGCAAAGGAAAAAAAATCTATTACTCAGGCAAGATAAAACAAGCCTTTTCTTACCCTCAAATCATTTTTTGAATCGAATATGTGGCTCTTGTTATCTTCCAAAGGAGAAATAAAAAATTTAAAATGTTGCTTGTTATCTAAAAATCTTCAAAAATTTTTCATACTGTATTTTTGCTAACGTTTCACTTTATGCTACCATTCTGTGCCTTTTGGTGGGGTCATCCTATCAGAAGTGCCTTAAAATGGAAATGTAACTTGATAAAAGGACCAATGAAAGACTTAAACATTTGAGTGAAAAGTGCACAAACAAACCTCTCAGATGCTGTGCTTGAAAAGTAACAGAAACAGTATTTAGACAGAAAGTCTTTTAGACACATCACATTGTTAGTTTTGTGGCCCAGAAACATCCATTCCAGGAAGTAAGGCTCCTTCATGCTGACTTATTTCAGACTCATCACTGTAAGCATTTTAGCAGTTATGTCAATGTCATAGGACAGCACCAAAAGCTACACACTCCCATGTAAAGGCATGTGAAGATGGCTACCAGGTCAAAAAGCTAATTAAAAGGAAGAAAATGATAAATTTCATGTAATTTGTAGATTCGTAAATACCTCATATTTATATACGTAAAAAAGTCAAGAGTGTCTTATAACTTCTTGCCCAGACAACTTTTGTTTGTTCCAGAAAGCCTAGGGAATTCTTATAGGCAACGTCATCTGTCTCAAGAGTAGAAAACACAGTTATTAATGTTATTTGGGGATATGAGTTGGAAAAAAATCATGTCAAACAGAAAAAACATGTAGTGAGAGATGACATTTGAAGCACAAAGTTTCTATATGCTTCGGGTAATTATTTAGTATGCCTAGGAATCTTATAATAATTATTTGATGATATACCAGCCAGCCAAGAGAATTTAGAAAATGTCTCAACTGATCAGTAGAACATCTGAATTGCATTTCAATATGTAATAATGGGATCCTAAATCCAGACTCTGAAACATTATCATTCAGAACGCATTTCAACTGGTTTACTATTCTGTGAAAATAAATTTCATAGGAGGCATTTTGCATTGAAAACGAATCTGGAAAAAAAAGCAACTTTTTTTTTCTCTGTGTGATTTGGGGCCACAAATGAGAATGACAGCAGCAAGAATTCCGTTTTCCTCTGGGGCTTCCACCACTGGAGGCACAGTGACGATGCCTGAGCACTGGCTCTGACAGCCGGAAGGTTAATTATATACCCACAGTTTGGGTCTGTCAGAATGGGATGCTGCTATACATTTATTTACACAAATCTGAAGTAATCTCCTTTAAAAATGTCTTTTAGTAATGTAACACTGATTACATAACTTGTTTTTATTTTTCTGTGTAGCCTTTAGTTTTAACTTTTAGTTAGTAACCTCATCTACTCATTTTCTCTCTCGCTGTATGAGAGGAAGCAAGAGAGAGAGAGAGAGAGAGAGAGAGAGAGAGAGAGAGAGAGAGAGAGAAGGAGGGAGGGAGGGAGGGAGGAAGGGAGGGAGAGAAGGAAGGGGAGGGTATGTAAGGGATATGCTTTCTCATAGGTGTGCTTGCGTATATGTGCACACATGGAGGCCAGAAGTCAATGTTAGATGTCTTATTTTACTCTCTGCTTTATTTTTGAGGATAGGTATCCCATTGTGCCTGAAGCTTACTATTTGGGCTAGAACAACTGGCCAGAAGCTGGAAGGATCTATTTGGGTCACACCCCAGTCCTCAGGATGGAGTCACGTATATCTGTTGGCTTTTATGTGGTGCTGGGCTTCTGAACTCAGGTCCTCACGTTTATCACTTTCCTCACAAAGCTATCTCACAAGCCCTCATTTGTTTATTCTTAATGAAGATGTTACATTTTTTTTCTTTTAGTTCTTAACAAATCGCATATACTTCAGAGGGCAGTTCAACTGAACTAAGAGTAATTAAAAAACAAATTAAGCTAGATATTATGTGCTCCACCTCAAGATACACTTGTGTGTTGCTCTAATCGGGGCTTCAGTTGGACTTGACATGGAAAACAGAATCACTGAAAACAAGTCAACAGGCAAGATCATAGGAAGCAAAAGAATAAAAGGGAAGATTTATTTTAGATATTATTTAAGTATTATAAATTAATTTGTTTTATTTACAAATGACAAGAATTGTGTCCATGAGTTTGCCATTTGAATGCATAGTTAACTTTTTTAAGTTCTTTGAACCCTGTGACACAGCTCTCTGTACCCAAGTCCTGCCCGAAGAGAGCCGGTCTCCCAGGCGTACTGTCATTCCTAAGTTCAAGTGAGACCAATAATTTTGCTCCAATAACTGGTCAAATAGGCACCCACCAGGAGACCACAGGGCACAGGAAACACAGAGCAACTGGGAACAGGATTTTTCCGGTTTCCATCAAAACCCTGGAGTTAACCCTGTGGCATAGCTCTCTGTACTCAAATACCGCTGGGAGAAAGCTGGTCTCCTAGGAGTGCTGACATACCTAAGATCACAGGCTCACAGGAGGGACAGGCTCTAGTCAGAGAAAGAAAGACCAACTAATACCAGAGATAACCAGAGGGCAAGAGGCAAATGCGAGAACCCAAGCAACAGAAACCAAGGCTACTTGGCATCACCAGAACCCAGTTCTCCCACCTCAGCAAGTCCTGGATAACCCAACACACTGGAAAAGCAAGATTCAGATTTAAAATCACATCTCATGATGATGATAGAGGACTTTAAGGAGAACATAATATAAATAACATAACTGGGAGGCAGATGAAGGTGGGTCTGTGAGTTTGAGAACAGTCTGGTGTACATAGTGAGGTCCCAGACAGCTAGCGCTACATAGTAAGACCCTGTCTCAAAAAAAAAAAAAACCCACAAAACATAAATATTGTCATAATTAGGTTTTTTAAAACACCATGACCTAATAAGTTGGAGAGGAATATGTTAATTTCAGTTTAAAGTTCTACATCTGTCCATCATCAAAAAAACTCAAAGCAGGAGCATGGATTCAGGGGCTGAAGTAGAGAGCACGTAGAAATGCTTAGTCGCTTCTCCAGCCGTCTTTCTTATATACCTTAGGACTGCCCACTTAAAGGTGGTACCACCCACAATGTGCTGGACTTTTCACATCAATTACTAATTAAGAAAATGCTCCAAGATATGACTCTGTAATTTGCAGAGTCATATTCTCTCAATTGACAGTCCCTCTTCCCAGATCCCTACCTTGTGTCAATTGACATATAACTACTCAGCACAGATATATTAACCTTTGCAGCCTTTACAAAAAAAGCTCTTTGGCAAAAATTTCTGCACTGAGAAAATTATTTTATTGTATAAAAATTGGACACCATTTAATAACAATAGGGGTAACCTTTTGTGAGCCAAATTGAATTAAAAGTTTTTAATTTTCTCTTTATTAATTTCCTACATTTATAGAATGTGTTTTAATCATTTCACCCCCATTTTCACTCTTATCTCCCTTCTGCTCCCCCTGAACCCATTTTTCTCCAACAGTTCTCCCTCCTACTTTCATAGGTTCTTTTTATGACCCATCGATTTGATTAGGGTTTCTTGTATGGCGATGGTTGGGGTTACACCACTGGTGGACATGATCCTCCTTCCAGGAGCTGTTATCTGTCGATAGCTCTTTTGGGAAGGGTAGTGTCTATTGTATTGTGACACAAAATCCTGTGGTTTCAGAACTAAGGGGGTGGGGTCAGGAAGATTGAGAGTTCCAGGGTCACCTGAGATACACTGTAAAATGACTAACTTTAAAACCAAGGACTAGGTCTGTATTTTAGACATAAAGCGATACCTGTTTTTTCTAGTGGCTAGGTTTTATTGTTAACACTAATAAAAGAAAGTAAAAGCTTAATGGAAGTTTATACACTGTGAAATGGCTAATCCAACTTACTTATCACTCAATGCTTCAAGCCTTTTAGATTCACTGTGAATGTCATGAGATACTTGTCTTTTGGTGTTTATCTTATTGTTCCTATGTAATAATCTCAGGTTCATTCTGGTATTAAAAGTACAAAGGTTTTTTTTTTAAATTATGGCTGAATATTGTTCCAATGAACATACATAATGTGTTTCATTTACCTATTAATTTATTGATTGATGTTGGCTGTTTTGCATTCTTCTATTGTGGATAAAGATGAGTAAATGTGGGAGGGCAAGCGACTCCTCAACATCCTTCATTTCCTTATAGCTTCTTATTCAGAAGTGAGATTCTGTTTTTCATTCTTTGAGTCTCTTCCATATATCTTTCTTTTTTGATGCCACTGTCTTATGTTTCCTTTTGCTTGCTTGTATTTTTGTATTTTACACTGTGTTTTTCATTTCTTCATTTGGTCTTTTATAAGTATGTACTGTTGCTTGAGGTCTGTTTCTGAGAGTTAGTAAGAAAAATCTATACAACACCAAGTGAATTGTGACATATGCTGTAAAGTCATGTGAAAAATAATTTTTATTCAGCAAATGTAATTGTCCTGGAGTCTTGCTGCTGAGTAATCTCATACTCTCTACCTCTTTCTGAACTCTGGCTCACTGGTTCAATTCAACTATTCTGGCTCAAAATCTCCAAGCTGTCTGATTCAACCTGGCTTCTCTCAGCTTCTCACTGAATTGCTTTGCTTGACCTCAAGCTAACTCTAGCAATTTGTCCTAATCTTCTGATTCTTTCTTATTCTCTGGTTTCAACTACCTCTGCTGTCCTGAACTAAACTGTATGAACTAAACCTAACTGAACACCCCTGAATTGCCTGAACACAACTGACTCCCAACAGACTCATATTCTCTCCCTGCACTGCCCTTAAATAGCTTCTCTTTCCTGTGCTGTTCTCTTGAGAGTTGGTCATATCCTATCTCTGACTCATTCTGTCAGATCTATTTCAAATTCATCACATTGTCTGCTCCTCAATTAGATATCACTTTCAAGCACGGCTGTTTCCTTCTACAAACTAATTTTACCTTACAGGTGTGCATTAAGGATATGTCTATATTCCAGCCAGAGGGATTAAAGAAGTGTAAGGTTTCTGCATTCCAGGTAGATCACATGGGCCTACATCTTTGGATGTGATCCCTTGCTAGAGCAGCCATGTTGCTGGATTAAAATGCCTCTTCAAGTGTGTATATTTGTCTTCAAGTTTTATATTTCTTTCTTTACATTTTTCCCTTGGCATGTAGAAGGCTTGTTGTTTTCTGTTTCTTTTCTATTTTTACTGGTTTGTTTTGTCTTTGTCTTTGTTTTGTTTTTTTGTTTGTTTTATGTTATCATATTCATGTGCATGCCCTTTGGTAGATCTTAAAATATTAATGTTTCCTAAAGTGACTTTGTCTTCCTATTCCAAAAAGGAATTCTTCCAGATTTTCTGGTTTGGAAAATTCTAAGTCTACAATGAGTCAAAAATTAATCTGAGTATTATGTGCAATATGAAATCTAAATTCATATTAAGCAGGGCACTACATATCAAATTTTTTTCAGTAATCTGTCTTTCCTCTGTTTTCTTTTATCTGCTTTTTATACTACAATGCATTGGAGTTTGGGATTGTCTAGTTTGTTTTCCTAATCTGTCTGTGGATAGCAATGACATTAAGGCAGTTGTTTATCACAGTAAATCATCTCTTATTGTGTTTTTCTGAATTAAAAATAAAAGAATAAATTTTCAAATATAAAACTGACTTACTTAATTGATGAATTTTTTGAAGGTTAAAATCTTGCGACATATGCCAGACTAACAACAAATAATACAGGACCACTGTATTATCTATTAGTAAATGTTTGGTGTTGTAGCTAGAATGGTTTTTTTAGTTCTAAAGTGAATGGAGCACTGACCTCTGCTTCAAGTATGAATGTTTTGCTCTTTTGTCTGTTTTCATTTGTGTTCTTCGGTATGCTTTTTGTCATGTACTTCCTCTCAATTCTTTTGTAACTGACACACTTATTTTCTTTTCATGTATCATTTTTGTCCCTTTGGCACAGTATGTATAGTCACTTCCTTTTTCTTTTTATTTCCTGTTATTATCTCCTAGTCTTTTTTTTCTGATTAATGCTGTTAGAATACTATTTTTCAACAGTTGTCTATTAATTTCTCAATAAAATTGAAATAATTTTATTGATTTTTGAAAATACTTCAATATGGAGATACACAATTTAACTACATCTTGTGGAAATAAAAGTTTGACCTCATTTTGGGGACATAGTAATCTCTGATAACAGTGTCTGCTTTCAGTTCTATTTCGTTTTTGCCAATATAGTCTTACTGGTTCTTTTCAGAAGTAATTGATTTAACAATGTGTTTTATTTTTAATAGTCTGGTGTTTAAATATGTCAATAATGTATATATCCAAATTTTCAACCACTTAGACTTAGTTTCTGTTTCTTTTAGGTAAGGTAAAAATTTACCTTGGATAAATTTTAGCTTCTTTTATTTCTTTTACATTTATTTCAATTTGATCATCTGAAATCCTCCCACTGTTCTTTGAAAGTATATAATTAACTATATTTTAGAGATTGTTTAAAGAATGTTCTTATATATTAGTTTTGAAACAGGTTATAAGGTTAGTTTCTTTTACCTATTTTTGATCTGGTTTAAGAACTAGCATCCCATATTTTCTCATTATCATTTTATAAACATTTTTAGCATTTTGTATAGTTAATTTCATTTTATATATATTCACATATTACTCTCTTTATTTGTCCTCTATCATTTATTCCACAGCCCCTTCCATTTACTCAAATTCTGTAGCATTCTGTAGTATCTATTGGTAGAAGTTTGTTTACTGAAAATTGCATAGGTATGTTTTTTTTATTTAAAAATTGTCTATTTGCCCTTTTCCTCATTTTAAACTATATTCTGCTGGCTAGAGAATTCTAGTCTGTAGTCCTTTTGTTACACTCTTCTGTATTTATTCATCTGTTGTTATATAGGAAATTACAAAGCAAAACGCTTGTAAAAACAAACATAGGTGCTCACAGATCTGGAGTCTGGTTTGGCATAACTAGGTTCTTTGATCAGGTGTGTGAAGGTGCTGACTAGTAGGAATCTTACCTGCTAGAACCTCTCTGCATTACCTAATTCTTATTGATAAAATACATTTCCTAAGATATGATTTGTCTCTTTTCAGGCTGGAGGTAGGGTCATTCTACTGGTGAGAGACTGTCATCCCTCACTTTTGAAGTAGCCACATATGGCAATTCTCATGCCCTTAAAGTGGTTTCCTGTGTCTCTGACCCTTAAACTCAGATGCGGAGTGCATAACAATTGGGTATGGCTCACCTGAATACTTTTCTTATTTAAGGACCTCTGCCTGTGCCTTAATTATATCTGCAGAAACTGTTTTCAACAAAGTTGATCACCTGGGACTAGAGATGCATCTAATAACGGAGAGGCTTTAAGAAAATCGTTCCCATCAAAATTCCAACTCAATTCTTCAAAGAGATAGAAAGCACAATTCTCAAATTTATCTGGAATAACAAAAAAAAAAAAAAAAACAAAAAACAAAAATAGCAAAAACCCTTCTCAGCAATAAAAGAACTTCTGTGGAAATCACCATCCTTGACCTCAAACTATACTACAGAGCAATGATGATAAAAAACAACAACAACAACAACAAAACAAACAAACAAAAAAACTGTGTGGTATTGGTACAGAGATAGGCAAGTAGATCAATGGAATAGAATTGAAGACCCAGAAATGAACCTATATACCCATGGTCACTTGATCATTGACAAAGGAACCAAAACCATCCAGTGGAAAAAAGACAGTATTTTTAACAAATGGTGCTAGTTCAGCTGGTGGTCAGCATGTAGAAGAGTGCAAATAGACCCATTCTTATCTCCTTATACAAAGCTCAAGTCCAAGTGGTTCAAGGACCTCCAAATAATATCAGATACTCTGAATCTAATAGAAGAGAAAGTGATAGAGAACCTTGAACACATTGGCACTGGGAAATTTTCCATCAATGGCTTATGCTCTAAGATCAAGAATTGTCAAATGGAACCTCATAAAATTGAAAAGATTCTATTAGACAAAGGACACTGTCAATAGGACAAACCAGCAACCCCCAGATTGGAAAAAAGATCTTTATCAACCCTACATCTGATAGAGTGCTAACATCCAAAATATACAAAGTGCCCAAGAACTTAGACTCCAGAGAACTCAATAACCCTATTAATAAGTATGTTTCACGACTGAGAGATGGGGTCACCCACCCACTTCAAAAACAATTAATCCAGAATTCCTCTGGTCAAAAGAATATCCAGGGACAAAGAATGGAAGAGAAACCGAGGCAAAAGCCATCCAGAGATTGCCCCATCTAGAGATCTATCCCATCTGCAGACACCAAACCCAAACACTATTGCTGATGCCAAGGACTGCTGACTGGAGCCTGGTAAAGTTGTTCCCTGAGAGGCTCTGCCAGAGTCAAACCAATACAGATGCAGATGCGTGTAGTCAAATATCTGACTGAATGCAGACACACCCAATGGATAAGTTAGAGCAAAGACTGAAGGAGCTGAAGGGGTTTGGAACCCCATAGGAAGAACAACCCTATAAATTAACCAGAGCACCCAGGGCTCCCAGAGACTAAACTACCAACCAAAGAGTACACATGGGGAGACACATGGCTCCAGCTCAATATGTAGCAGAGGATTGCCTTAGAGGGCATAACTATGAGGGGAGCCTCTTAGTTCTGTATATGCTCCCAGGGTAGGGTAAATCTAGGGCGCTGAGGTTGTAGTGGGTGGGTGGGTGACAGAGCACTCTTACAGAGACTGGCGAGGGAAAGGGGAACTGGGAAAGGGGATAACATTTGCAATATAAATATATAAATTACCAATAAAAATGAAAAAAATAAAAGAAAGAAAAGTGTTCCTAAATCATCCTGTACAAGCCTGACCTCCTTCCTTATTATGAAGGAGCCAACTTTTGAGATCAATTCTTCCTTGGGAGGTGATTTATCTTTTCTTCTCTGACTATTGTAAAAAAAGATTATTTTTGCTCTGACAGTTTCTTTGCTCACAAGGTTCTTTTCATATATGCTATTCAGGGTTTGTTGAGCTTCCTAAGTCTAGAGGTCAGAATTTTTCCTGCTTTGAAAAATGCTTTGCCATTATCCTGTCAAATATCTCTTCTTTTTCATTGCTTTACCCCTCTCTTTGTAGGTCATGCTTTTACATGCTTTTACAACTCTTTACCCAGGCTTATAACATCCCTGTATAATCTTTATCTCATCATTTCTCTGGATAAAGTCTATATACTATTTTGTGTTCTCTAATCTAATCTATAATTTTCTCTCTGCCTGTGTTGAATTTGTTATTTATTGACTTTCAAATTTCAATGTAAACTTTCTAATTTTTATCATTTGAGTATCTCATAGGATTAAAATCTCAAGTACATAAATACAAATAAATATACACAAATACAAATAAAATTTTGTTTCATACTTTTTCTGCTATTCCTATCTTTAATAAATCATTTTTGAAAATTTATATCACTGCAGTCTTTTTCTTTTAAAGAATGTACATATCCCTTGAGTCTTGATTTATTCTATATTAGAAAGGTTACTCCAGCTTGTTTCTTGGGACCATTTGCTTTGAAAATTGTTTTCCAGCCTTTTATTCTGGGGTAGTGTCTGTCTTTGTCACTGAGGTATTTTTCCTGTATGAAAAAAAATGCTGGGTCCTCTTTACATACTTAGTTTGTTAGTCTATGTCTTTTTATTGGGGAATTGAGTCCTTTGATACTAAGAGATTTTAAGGGCTAGTGATTTTTGATCCCTGTTATTTTCACTGTTAGAGATGGACTTAAGTTTATGTGGCTATCTTCTTTTTGATTAATTGAAATTTGTTTACTTTCTTGCTTTTCTAGGGTGTAGTTTCCACCCTTGAGTTGAAATGGCCATCTTGCCAAAAGCAATGTACAGATTCAGTCCAATCTGTATCAAAATTTCAACTCAATTCTTCATAGATTCTGGTGCATATAATTTCAAAGCAAGTGTTTTAGTAACTGAGCCATCTTAAAAGTCCTTACCCCATTTAAAAAATTCCATTAAAGACAAGACTTTGCAAAATTTCCACTTGAGAATTTATAAAGAATGATTTATGAATACTTAGAATATACTCTTGTAATCAGATGAAAGCACTACATACAGTCAACAAATTGTATTTTATAAAGCAATAGAACTTCAAGCCTGTATATGTTAGAGTGAAGTGCTATTGCACTCCTCACACCTACAACAGTGTTTCTTGACTTCTCCATCTTGGTTCGCTAGCTCTTCACTAGTATTGGCTTGTTTTCTCTTTATGTAACAAATATTTTATGATGTCCTCTCCTATCCTGACTGAAAATATCCATCCTTGGAACTAACCTATTGATTAATTAACTTCTTTTTCATAAAATTCTCTGAATTTTAGCCATATATTCAGTAATATGTCTCAGAGTTGGGTGCCCAAAAGGAAACAAAACACAATCATTATAAAAGATTCTCAAAATTCACATTGGTAAACAAATAGTTAATGTAAGGCACGAAGTGTTAGTTAAAATACTTGCAATACCATTATATGAGTGGAGGTTTTGAGATATTCATTGATTTGCTTGCAGGCCCTTCATCACCAGAATAAAAGACTCATGTAAAAGTTTATCACATCTTACAATTTAACTTCTGATGTAATGTGACTGTTATCAAGTATTTATTTACAGTAAACATAATAGCAATTAGTTACAGCATTGTAGCTAAAGCTGCAAGGTAGACTTACACAGCACAGGTTTAATCAGTCTTCAACTGTCCATGCAAATATAAGAATATGTATTGTTATGAATAAATGTTTTTCTTTTTTTTCTCTGTCTTTTTTTCTTTATTAACTTGAGTATTTCTTATGTACATTTCAATTGTTATTCCCTTTCCCGGTTTCTCTGCCAACATCCCCCTAACCCCTTCCCCTCCCCTTCCATATGGGTGTTCCCCTCTCCATCCTCCCCCCATTGCTGTCCTCCCCCAACAATCACGTTCACTGGGGGTTCAGTCTTAGCAGGACCAAGGCCTTCCCCTTCCACTGGTGCTCTTACTAGGCTATTTATTGCTACCTATGAGGTTGGAGCCCAGGGTCAGTCCATGTATAGTTTTTGGGTAGTGGTTTAGTCCCTGGAAGGTCTGGTTGGTTGGCATTGTTGTTCATATGGAGTCTCGAGCCCCTTCAAGCTCTTCCAGTCCTTTCTCTGATTCCTTCAACGGGAGTCCTGTTCTCAGTTCAGTGGTTTGCTGCTGGCATTCGCCTATGTATTTGCTGTATTCTGGCTGTGTCTCTTAGGGAATTGGGTGGAGAGAACTGTTGATCCGGTCCCTTCAGGTTCTCGCGGTGTCTGGGGTGCAGGGGACCTGCAGCTCCAGTGCCCCTATTGTCAGGTTCCCAGAGGCCGTATACAGTTTCCTCTTGGGCCAGGGATGTGAGCAGGGGTGGGCAGTATTGGTGGTCTCTTCTGCTCTGCAGTCTCAGGAGTGCCCACCTGTCCGGGCGGTGAGCTCTCTCTCCCATGGGGTTTGTGAGCAGAGAGCTGCTGCGGGCAGGGATCCGCAAGGTTGGGAATCCCGCTAAAAACCTAAAAACCGGAAGTGTCCGATCCTAGAGGAATGTTGCCTCTGTGTGTCCTGAGGCCACCAGTCAGGTCGCTTGGAGCAGAAAAGTTTGTCTTACCTGCGGTCCCGAGGCCCAAGTTTGCTCGTGGGTGTTGCTTATGAGCTCTCTAAGACGGCAGCAACCAGGAAGACCTGTGCCGCCTTTTCCGGGAGCCCCCGTGCACCAGGGTCCCAGATGGCATTTGGTGTTTTCCTCTGGAGTAAGAAATGTGGGCAGAGTGTAGTCTCTTCTGTAAATATGTTTTTCAAACAGTACTAGAATTTATTATCCCCTAGAAATAAGTTATTAGTTGTATTAGCTTATTCGATACAAAATTTTCAATTTTGACTTACATTAATAGTAATTAATGTATTACCTCAGCTTAGTAATTGTGAATTTTCAAAGTACTTCGAGAAATGAGGAGATAATTTAGTGGAGAAAAGTATGTACTACTTAATTCTAAGGACTAGAAAGATGAGTTTGACCCTTAGAACTCATATTTAAAGAACCTGGATATGATGACAAGCTTACAATACCAATGCTGGAGAGACAGACAGATCACTGAGTCTCACTAGCCATCTAGCTTCACCTGCATAGGGAACCCAAGAAAATGGGAAAGCCCAGGCTAATGTCTCAAAAACACAAAATGTTTTTGATATTATTACAATACAAAATCTCACTGCAATCTCCCTGGTCTATGACCCTTATGATCTTTCTGCACCCGTTTCTGCAACATTCTCTTGAGTTTTACACACAGAAGTGTTTTACTGTTGCATTTTTTAAATATGGAAAAATCAGACCTGAATAGGCAGCATGTCTTTCTAGAATTCATGACTCACTACTTACCACTTTTTTTCACTACTTAACCAAATTCTTACAAATATGTTTTTGATATGTGTATAGATATGTATAGATATATGGATATATAGACTGGGATCAAAACTTTGCATTCTTAGTAACTGGTGTTCTCTATAGTGGATTCTGTCTATTGCATAGAGAGATTTCCTTGAAGAGTAGTAAAATTTATGTTTATCTGTGAATAAGATAGCAAATGGTTACCAGTTGTTATTAGAGATTATGCTGATTTAAGAAGTTAGTCATTGAATGTTTTCTTCCAATAACCCATTAGAGTTAACATAGGCTTAGTTTTTCAAAACCTACTTTAACAGTGTTTTTTTTTTTCCAGTTTCCAGCGAGTGCCCCCAAGGCTTTACTGAGATCTCCTTATATACCCAAGGCAAAGGCCATGGAAAACAACAAGGCAGGTGAAAATCCCCAACCAGGAAAACAGGAAAAGTCTGTGTGGTGAAAAGTTCGGGGCCCAATCAGGGGCATGAACAACTTCTTAACAACAACAAGCTGGAAGGCTAGGTGGGAGGAAGGGTGCCATGGAAAATCCCAGCCCCAAATCAGGGGCTAAGAACAGGTGCCAAGGGTGTAAACAACTTCTTGCTCTAGCAGGCTAAAAGGCTCAGCAAGTGGGAAAGGAAACACCAAGTAGGGCCCAACAACAACCAAGAGATCATCTAATTACACATTCTCAGAAATGTATTTTTATTTCTGTTGTTATGTGACATGATAAGTGTGCCATTTAATTGCTTATAAAATGAGCCACAAAGTCAAATAATGTTATTTTATAACATAGAGTCTTTATATGTAGCCCAAGTTATCTTCAGACTCACTATGCTTTTGCCCAGGCTTACAGGCACTGAGGACAAAGGTATAAAATACTACTGGCAGATATTTCATATTTGATGGCAGTTTTATAGCACAGTGTAACTCACATCCCATGCTTAGCACAAAACTTAGAATATACTGTAAGGATTTACATGGCACCATTAATAAAAGACATATGAATAACAAATGTTTCTAACGCATCAATAATAGTAGTCATATTTATCAAAATAGATGAATATAACAAAATATTGTAAAATATGGTTCCTGGTCGCCACATACATACTTAAAGTGTGTGAGAGTACTCTCTGAGAAGCACTCCCTGTAGACTTTTTTTTTTCACTTCTGCCCCCCCCCCTTTTTTTTTATTAACTTGAGTATTTCTTATATACATTTCCAGTGTTATTCCCTTTCCCGGTTTCCGGGCAAACATCCCCCTCCCCCCTCCCCTTCCTTATGGGTGTTCCCCTCCCAACCCTCCCCCCATTGCCCACCTCCCACCCATAGTCGAGTTCACTGGGGATTCAGTCTTAGCAGGACCCAGGGCTTCCCCTTCCACTGGTGCTCTTACTAGGATATTCATTGCTACCTATGGGGTCAGAGTCCAGGGTCAGTCCATATATAGTCTTTAGGTAGTGGCTTAGTCCCTGGAAGCTCTGGTTGCTTGGCATTGTTGTACATATGGGGTCTCGAGCCCCTTCAAGCTCTTCCACTTCTTTCTCTGATTCCTTCAACGGAGGACCTATTCTCAGTTCAGTGGTTTGCTGCTGGCATTCGCCTCTGTATTTGCTGTATTCTGGCTGTGTCTCTCAGGAGCGATCTACATCCGGCTCCTGTCGGTCTGCACTTCTTTGCTTCATCCATCTTGTCTAATTGGGTGGCTGTATATGTATGGGCCACATGTGGGGCAGGCTCTAAATGGGTGTTCGTTCAGTCTCTGTTTTAATCTTTGCCTCTCCCTTCCCTGCCAAGGGTATTCTTGTTCCCCTTTTAAAGAAGGAGAGAAGCATATACATTTTGATCATCCGTCTTGAGTTTCGTTTGTTCTAGGGATCTAGGGTAATTCAAGCATTTGGGCTAATAGCCACTTATCAATGAGTGCATACCATGTATGTCTTTCTGTGATTGGGTTAGCTCACTCAGGATGATATTTTCCACTTCCAACCATTTGCCTACGAATTTCATAAAGCCGTTGTTTTTGATAGCTGAGTAATATTCCATTGTGTAGATGTACCACATTTTCTGTATCCATTCCTCTGTTGAAGGGCATCTGGGTTCTTTCCAGTTTCTGGCTATTATAAATAAGGCTGCAATGAACATAGTGGAGCACGTGTCTCTTTTATATGTTGAGGCATTTTTTGGGTATATGCCCAAGAGAGGTATAGCTGGATCCTCAGGCAGTTCAATGTCCAATTTTCTGAGGAACCTCCAGACTGATTTCCAGAATGGTTGTACCAGTCTGCAATCCCACCAACAATGGAGGAGTGTTCCTCTTTCTCTGCATCCTTGCCAGCATCAGCTGTCACCTGAGTTTTTGATCTTAGCCATTCTCACTGGTGTGAGGTGAAATCTGAGGGTTGTTTTGATTTGCATTTTCCTTATGACTAAAGATGTTGAACATTTCTTTAGGTGTTTCTCAGCCATTCGGCATTCCTCAGCTGTGAATTCTTTGTTTAGCTCTGAACCCCAATTTTAATAGGGTTATTTGTCTCCCTGCGGTCTAACTTCTTGAGTTCTTTGTATATTTTGGATATAAGGCCTCTATCTGTTGTAGGATTGGTAAAGATCTTTTCCCAATCTGTTGGTTGCCGTTTTGTCCTAACCACAGTGTCCTTTGCATTACAGAAGCTTTGCAGTTTTATGAGATCCCATTTGTCGATTCTTGATCTTAGAGCGTAAGCCATTGGTGTTTTGTTCAGGAAATTTTTTCCAGTGCCCATGTGTTCCAGATGCTTCCCTAGTTTTTCTTCTATTAGTTTGAGTGTGTCTGGTTTGATGTGCAGGTCCTTGATCCACTTGGACTTAAGCTTTGTACAGGGTGATAAGCATGGATAGATCTGCATTCTTCCAAATGTTGACCTCCAGTTGAACCAGCACCATTTGCTGAAAATGCTATATTTTTTCCATTGGATGGTTTTGGCTCCATTGTCAAAATTCAAGTGACCATAGGTGTGTGGGTTCATTTCTGGGTCTTCAATTCTATTCCATTGGTCTATCTGTCTGTCTCTGTAGCAATACCATGCAGTTTTTATCACTATTGCTCTGTAATACTGCCTTAGTTCAGGGACAGTGATTCCCCCTGAAGTCCTTTTATTGTTGAGGATAGTTTTAGCTATCCTGGGTTTTTTGTTATTCCAGATGAATTTGCAAATTGTTCTGTCTAACTCTTTGAAGAACTGGATTGGTATTTTGTTGGGGATTGCATTGAATCTGTAGATCGCTTTTGGTAAAATGGCCATTTTTACTATATTGATCCTGCCAATCCATGAGCATGGGAGATCTTTCCGTCTTCTGAGGTCTTCTTCAATTTCTTTCTTCAGTGTCTTGAAGTTCTTATTGTACAGATCTTTTACTTGCTTGGTTAAAGTCACACCGAGGTACTTTATATTATTTGGGTCTATTATGAAGGGTGTCGTTTTCCTAATTTCTTTCTCGGCTTGTTTCTCTTTTGTATAGAGGAAGGCAACTGATTTATTTGAGTTAATTTTATACCCAGCCACTATGCTGAAGTTGTTTATCAGCTTTAGTAGTTCTCTGGTGGAACTTTTGGGATCACTTAAATATACTATCATATCATCTGCAAATAGTGATATTTTGACTTCTTCTTTTCCGATCTGTATCCCCTTGATCTCCTTTTGTTGTCTGATTGCTCTGGCTAGAACTTCAAGAACTATATTGAATAAGTAGAGAGAGAGAGGGCAGGCTTGTCTAGTCCCTGATTTTAGTGGGATTGCTTCAAGTTTCTCTCCAATTAGTTTAATGTTAGCAACTGGTTTGCTGTATATGGCTTTTACTATATTTAGGTATGGGCCTTGAATTCCTATTCTTTCCAGGACTTTTATCATGAAGGGGTGTTGAATTTTGTCAAATGCTTTCTCAGCGTCTAATGAAATGATCATGTGGTTTTGTTCTTTCAGTTTGTTTATATAATGGATCACGTTGATGGTTTTCCGTATATTAAACCATTCCTGCATGCCTGGGATGAAGCCTACTTGGTCATGGTGGATGATTGTTTTGATTTGCTCTTGAATTCAGTTTGCCAGAATTTTGTTGAGTATTTTTGCGTCGCTATTCATAAGGGAAATTGGTCTGAAGTTCTCTTTCTTTGTTGTGTCTTTGTGTGGTTTAGGTATAAGAGTAATTGTGGCTTCATAGAAGGTATTCGGTAGTGATCCATCTGTTTCAATTTTGTGGAATAGTTTGGAAAATATTGGTATGAAGTCTTCTATGAAGGTTTGATAGAATTCTGCACTAAATCCGTCTGGACCTGGGCTCTTTTTGGTTGGGAGACCTTTAATGACTGCTTCTATTTCCTTAGGAGTTATGGGGTTGTTTAACCGGTTTATCTGTTCCTGATTTAACTTCGATACCTGGTATCTGTCTAGGAAATTGTCCATTTCCTGAAGATTTTCAAGTTTTGTTGAATATAGATTTTTATAGTAAGATCTGATGATTTTTGGAATTTCCTCTGAATCTGTAGTTATGTCTCCCTTTCCATTTCTGATTTTGTTAATTTGGACACACTCTCTGTGTCCTCTCGCTAGTCTCGCTAAGGGTTTATCTATCTTGTTGATTTTCTCAAAGAAGCAAATTTTGGTCCTGTTGATTCTTTCTATGGTCCTTTTTGTTTCTACTTGGTTGATTTCAGCTCTGAGTTTGATTATTTCCTACCTTCTACTCCTCCTGGGTGTATTTGCTTCTTTTTGTTCTAGAGCTTTTAGGTGTGCTGTCAAGCTGCTGACATATGCTCTTTCCTGTTTCCTTCTGCAGGCACTCAGCGCTACGAGTTTTCCTCTTAGCACAGCTTTCATTGTGTCCCATAAGTTTGGGTATGTTGTACCTTCATTTTCATTAAATTCTAAAAAGTTTTTAATTTCTTTCTTTATTTCTTCATTGACCAGGTTATCATTGAGTAGAGCATTGTTCAATTTCCACGTATAGGTGGGCATTCTTCACTTATTGTTATTGAAGCCCAGTTTTAGTCCGTGGTGGTCCGATAGCATGCATGGAATTATTTCTATCTTTCTGTACCTGTTGAGGCCCGTTTTTTGACCAATTATATGGTCAATTTTGGAGAAAGTACCATGAGGAGCTGAGAAGAAGGTATATCCTTTTGCTTTAGGATAGAATGTTTTATAAATATCCGTTAAGTCCATTTGGCTCTTGACTTCTCTTAGTCTGTCTACGTCTCTGTTTAATTTCTGTTTCCATGATCTGTCCATTGATGAGAGTGGGGTGTTGAAATCTCCCACTATTATTGTGTGAGGTGCAATGTGTGTTTTGAGCTTTAGTAAGGTTTCTTTTACGTATGTAGGTGCCCTTGTATTTGGGGCATAGATATTTAGGATTGAGAGTTCATCATGGTGGATTTTTCCTTTGATGAATATGAAGTGTCCTTCCTTATCTTTTTGATGACTCTTAGTTGAAAATTGATTTTATTTGATATTAGAATGGCTACTCCAGCTTGCTTCTTCTGACCATTTGCTTGGAAAGTTGTTTTCCAGCCTTTCACTCTGAGGTAGTGTCTGTCTTTGTCTCTGAGGTGTGTTTCCTGTAGGCAGCAGAATGCAGGGTCCTCGTTGCGTATCCAGTATGTTAATCTATGTCTTTTTATTGGAGAGTTGAGGCCATTGATGTTTAGAGATATTAAGGAATATTGATTATTGCTTCCCGTTATATTCATATCTGGATGTGAGGTTATGTTTGTGTGCTTTCACTCTCTTTGTTTTGTTGCCAAGACGATTAGTTTCTTGCTTCTTCTAGGGTATAGCTTGCCTCCTTATGTTGGGCTTTACCATTTATTATCCTTTGTAGTGCTGGATTTGTAGAAAGATATTGTGTAAATTTGGTTTTGTCATGGAATATCTTGGTTTCTCCATCTATGTTAACTGAGAGTTTTGCAGGATACAGTAACCTGGGCTGGCATTTGTGTTCTCTTAGGGTCTGTATGACATCAGTCCAGGATCTTCTGGCCTTCATAGTTTCTGGCGAGAAGTCTGGTGTGATTCTGATAGGTCTGCCTTTATATGTTACTTGACCTTTTTTCCTTACTGCTTTTAATATTCTTTCTTTATTTTGTGCGTTTTGTGTTTTGACAATTATGTGACGGGAGGTGTTTCTTTTCTGGTCCAATCTATTTGGAGTTCTGTAGGCTTCTTGTATGCCTATGGGTATCTCTTTTTGTAGGTTAGGGAAGTTTTCTTCTATGATTTTGTTGAAGATATTTACTGGTCCATGGAGCTGGGAGTCTTCACTCTCTTCTATACCTATTATCCTTAGGTTTGATCTTCTCATTGAGTCCTGGATTTCTTGTATGTTTTGGACCAGTAGCTTTTTCCGCTTTACATTATCTTTGACAGTTGAGTCAATGATTTCTATGGAATCTTCTGCTCCTGAGATTCTCTCTTCCATCTCTTGTATTCTGTTGGTGAAGCTTGTATCTACAGCTCCTTGTCTCTTCTTTTGGTTTTCTATATCCAGGGTTGTTTCCATGTGTTCTTTCTTGATTGCTTCTATTTCCATTTTTAATTCCTTCAACTGTTTGATTGTGTTTTCCTGGAATTCTTTCAGGGATTTTTGTGACTCCTCTCTATGGGCTTCTACTTGTTTATTTATGATTTCCTGGAATTCTTTCAGGGATTTTTGTGACTCCTCTCTATGGGCTTCTACTTGTTTAATTATGTTTTCCTGGAATTCTTTCAGGCATTTTTGTGATTCCTCTCTGTAGGCTTCTACTTGTTCTCTAATGGAGTTCTTCACGTCTTTCTTGAAGTCCTCCAGCATCATGATCAAATATGATTTTGAGACTAGATCTTGCTTTTCTGGTGTGTTTGGATATTCCATGTTTGTTTTAGTGGGAGAATTTGGCTCCGATGGTGCCATGTAGTCTTGGTATCTGTTGCTTGTGTTCCTGCGCTTGCCTCTCGCCATCAGATTATCTCTAGTGTTACTTTGTTCTGCTATTTCTGACAGTGGCTAGACTGTCCTATAAGCCTGTGTGTCAGGAGTGCTGTAGACCTGTTTTCCTCTCTTTCAGTCAGTTATGGGGACAGAGTGTTCTGCTTTTCGGCGTGTAGTTTTTCCTCTCTACAGGTCTTCAGCTGTTCCTGTGGGCCTGTGTCTTGAGTTCACCAGGCAGCTTTCTTGCAGCAGAAAAGTTGGTCTTACCTGTGGTCCCGAGGCTCAAGTTCGCTCGCGGGGTGCTGTCCACGGGCTCTTTGCGGCGGCAGCAACCAGGAAGACCTGTGCCGCCCCTTCCGGGAGCTAATGCAGCCTCAGGAGTGCCCACCTGACCAGGCGGTGAGGTCTCATTCCCATGGGGTCTGGGAGCAGAGAGCTGCTGAGGGCCTGTATCCGCGGGTGTGGGACTTCCGGTAAACACAGCACGTGCCTGTCCTAGAGGATTTCTGCCTCTGTGTGTCCCGATTTCACCAGGCAGCCTTCTTGCAACAGAGAAGTTGGTCTTACCTCTGGTCCCGAGGCTCAAGTTTGCTCGCAGGGTGCTGCCCACGGTCTCTCTGCGGCGGCAGCAACCAGGAAGACCTGTGCCGCCCCTTCCGGGAGCTTCAGTGCACCCGGGTTCCAGATGGCCTTTGGTGTTTTCCTCTGGCGTCCGAGATGTATGTACAGAGAGCAGTCTCTTCTGGTTTCCCAGGCTTGTCTGCCTCTCTGAAGGTTTAGCTCTCCCTCCCACGGGATTTGGGTGCAGAGAACTGTTTATCCGGTCTGTTTCCTTCAGGTTCCGGCGGTGTCTCAGGCAGGGGTCCTGCCACTCCTGGGCCCTCCCCCACGGGAGCCCAGAGGCCTTATACAGTTTCCTCTTGGGCCAGGGATGTGGGCAGGGGTGGGCAGTGTTGGTGGTCTCTTCCGCTCTGCAGCCTCAGGAGTGCCCACCTGACCAGGCAGTCGGGTCTCTCTCCCACGGTGTCTAACAGTATTCTTAAATCCTTCAATCTTTGCCACCGAGCAAAGGTAGAGGAGAAATATGGTTAATAGGACAATTGGGGATGTGGACCTGCTTAAAAGTAGTTCTTTTGGGTGATTCCAAACACGAATCAGTAGCAACAGTCAAGACTAATCAGCAAACACCAAACATAAATCAGTAGTAGCAGTTACATCCAGAAGAAGCATCCAAGTTGTTATAAATCTGCAGATGCAACAAGAAGTGGCAGGAATACCACAAGAAATTCTTTGGTGTGTTTCTTTCTATGACGTCATGACGTGTAAGGATCAGGGAAGAAGAATAAAACCATTACAAGGTGAACAATTGCAAAAGCATTATTCTCTGTCTGTTGGGTTCTACGTCTACTTTCAAATACCTCATATCCTCTCAAGTGTCTGCCTCAGTAAAACAGATTCTCATGTATTTGCTTCAACAAAACATCCTCTCACTTGTCTGCTTCAGTAAAACATTCTCTCATAAGACAGTTCCCAGAAAAAAATCAGATAAAATGACTAATTCTTTAAAAAAAAAAACCAGAATTTTCACTTCATGTTAAGAATATGACTGTCCACTTATTAGTTGGACAAGAATGACACCAATGAATATGCCAAAGTAGAGAGGGTAAAGCCCACAAGGCTACAACCCTACATAAGGCAACTAAGGAAAGCTGGGAGTGAGAGAGATGGTCTTCGCCAGAGAAGAGCACATTAACAATGAGAAAAAGGCAGCCCTGAAAATATACATGCATGTGACAGTATATAGTCTGAACAGGTTATCACTAAGAAGATATGTATATGCATGAGTACACACACACACACACACACACACACACACACACACACTTGAACGCTAAAGAAATTTCCCATTTACAGATATTCACTTCATTTCTAGTTATTGGTTTTGTTCATTGATCTATGACTTCTATTTCAGAAGTTTAGAAAAAGTTATGTTATTGAATTTGTTCAGTTATTCTGTAATAATGTAATGGTATATGTTTAATTTGTTCTTTCATTTTACATAGTAAGGGAACTGTAGAATTGGGAACCCGAATTCATCATTAATTTTAATCAGCTTTTTATTTAAGATTTGGAGCCTCAATTCTTCTTCATTTTAAAATTAAATTTTCTTTTTTTTTTACTTTATTCACTTTACATCCCAGTCACTGCTCTCCTGGTCACCCCCTCAAACAATCCTTCCCCAATCCCTCCTCTTCTCCTTTGAGTAAGTGGGGACCCGTCTGTGTATCCCCCCTACCCTGGGACCTAAATTGTTTATGAGGCTAGATGCTTCTTCTCCCACTGGGGCCATACTAGGCAGCCAAGTAATAGCTTTTAGGATAGCCCCAGTTCCAATTTTTCAGGACCTACTTGAAGGTCAAACTTCATATCTGCTACATATGAGATATTTAACATTTCTTATAAATTAAAAAGCAAGAACAACATAAAAGGAATGTGGCTTGCTTCTCTTTGCAAGAAGAATTTTCAATTGTTTAATGCTGTTAACTGGTTTGGTTTTGATAATACTTTGATGCCATGTAAAGTCTGGTGTTTATATGTATGCAGTATACATTTTTCTGTGAATCAACTCCAGATGACTGAGTGATGTTGCGTGTGTGTGTTTTTTAAGTCTACAAATTCCTAAAGTAAATCCCTTATTCTAAAAAGAATCATGCAGCTGTTCTTAACCAATGTTCCCACTGCCATGCTCCATGTCTGATGTTCTTCACCACACAGACCATCACTGACAGAAATAGCATTCGATATGAATGTGAAGGGAGCCCACAAAAGGAATTCTGTGGGGAAAGGGCATGTCCACATATCAATTTATCCTTTAATGAGACCTGAAGATTTAGCCTGCCATTTTATTCTTGACATGAAACTAAAATATTGACCTCAGTTTAGGGATGGAGGAAGCAAGTTTGAAATGTGACAGTGTGAAACTCATGGAGCAGACACGTGCCTTGGCTCTTCATACTTCAATGTCTGCTAAAGCCAATTTCCTGCATTTTTCACTTATAAAACGATGCCTTTCACTTATAAAATGATATGTGTGCTTGAACTTACTATGTATAAAAAGAATTTGGGAAGTAGTGAACTATCAGTTCTAGAGAGACATGTTCCCTCTCACATTTAAAATGTGGCAATAAACCCAAGTGACACTCAGACACCACCCAAGTCCTACATCCATGTGTCACTGTAAAAATTTGACTCAAAGCTGCATCTCGAATGAACAGGTGTATTTATTACGTCTGCCTTCCAGGGAAACTGGACAGCTCGCCAACCATTCACAGTTTGCCACCACACTATAGACTATGCATTCCAAAGCCTTCAAGAGTTTCTTCTTCTTGTAGGGAGCCACGTTGATTAATCTTACAGAAGTTTGTTCTAGATTGTTTTCTTCATCTCCTCTTAACTGTGCCTTGCTTGGAGGGGTGATACACATTGCTTCAGTGATGTTGGGATGTCTATGTTTGAAGTTGTTTCAGTTGTAACATATCAAATTCTCAGAAATAAGAAACTCAACATCTGGACTTCATGTCAGATGGCAGTTTGCTTAAAAACAAAATAAGGAATTTAGAACTGTTAAAGTATTTTAGAAAAACTTACATATAATAATTCTTGGTCTATTTGAAAGGTAAGTGTCTTGCCGTAAGGATGACAGAGCTTGAATTTAGATCCCAAAGATTTGATATTTTGGTACAGGTTTAATGAGTAAGTATCACATTTACATCTTGGCTTTGTCATTTTTCAATGAGAAATTGAAGCTCACGATTTTGAGTAGGAATGGCAATAATGAATTGTTTACACTCGTTTATATTTGGGGTGGAGTGTGTGTGTGTGTGTGTGTGTGTGTGTGTGTGTCTGTGTCTGTGTGTGTGTGTGTGTGTGTGTGTGTGTGTGTGTGTATAAACCAGAGGAAGACAGGAGGAAATTGGATATCCTGTGCCTGGTTCAGTTAAGATAGACCTGAACATGGACTGCTGACGGTTAGAAAATCTCAACAACCTGGCCACCTCTGCTCCTCAGCATGGTTGGAGTTGCAGGTGAGCAGGTGATGAAATGAATTTGATTTTGACATAAGTTCTGGAGATTTGAAACCAGGTCTTATGCTTGTGCAGAAACCATTCTTAGCTATTAACCCATTTCATTCTCTCAGAAATGACTTGACTTCTAAACCACTTCACTACTCATTTCTAATAAATCCATCCTCTTCAAACTTCAGAGCATGATTCTGCTTTTTGTGGTGATCATGTATACTCTTTAAATGAAACCTAGAATGTTCTCTGATAAATCAATCACCCTGACTCCAAAAGTTTGTCTCTCAATTTAACTCTCTGAATTTACAGTGTTCTATTTATTTTAAACTGTGAATTGATTATGTAAATGAAGACTGAAGTTAACATAAGTCTTCAAACATTTTAAGTTACTCTGTACTCTCTACTGTCTGCTAGGAAGTTTTCTCTGGCCTTAAGCTGTGGTTCTTGATATAGATTTCTTCCAGGACTCTGTCTAATCCTCTGCACCACCTGATGCAATCTGCACTTCAGAGCAGAAACCACAGGCAGGATTTTTATTATGATGAGACTATACACTATTGGAATAGAATTTTGCTGTTTTATTTGCAGCTCACCACCTGATAAATGCCAGATTATGAGTCAAAATAATAAACAAGAGGTGTTGTAGCAGGCCAAAAAGCTTTTCATTGTTTAACATTACAACTGTCTTTTTAGGCATATTCTCCAGGGAAAACAAGATCTGAATGTGTGCCTGTATACGAACTGTTTCTGGAAATGGTAGCGCCTATCCATTTTCTTTTTAAATAAAGGCTTTCTGTAAATGGCTCACATAACCAGTTATTTGGCTTGAAATGGTCTCCCCATGAAAATGCCTGCTTTAATGTCAAGGCAGGGAATAGTGAAGCTTTGCTGGAGTCCCAGTGTCTAGCAGATATACTATAAATTTAATTTCATGGCAAAATGAAGTCTATTACAGAAAATCAGAAAGAACTACCTTCTCAGCAAGGCCATCTCTCTTTTTTATTGAGTCCTTTCTGTATAGCATTTCTAAGCTTTGTCTGCACCTGCCAATAAAAGGGGGCTCTTTTGTTTGAGGACAATACTGACAAATTAACCAGCAAACATATTTCCAATGTTATTTAGGGGTGGAAGTTCAAGGGAGGGTCATAGCTGCTACTAGTAGCACAGGAGCTCAGTCTTGGTAGTGATTTGGACTCTACTAAACTTGAACAATCTTGATGAGCTCATTTTCTTATTGATGAGAAATTTTTAAAAAATCTCTATCAGTGCACTCTCTCTGTAACTAGCTGATTCTAGATGTAATCAAATTGATAACCAAGATAAACCCTCCTACTGCTCCATTATACTTTCTTAGAAAAGGTTAAATTCTAGATACATTGCATGTACTTCTATTAAAAGAAGTATTATAATCATGGGTAAATATCATATTGAGAACTAAATTGTAAAACTGAAATTTGATTGATGCAGTCTTTCTTATCACTATTTTGAGAACACAGTTGGATAGCTGAAAATGTTGGATTGTCCTTTAAGAAGAAGCACACTCATTAATGGTGCCTGATACAGTATGATTTCCTATCCTCTTACGTAAGGAAATGTTTCAGGATCCATTATTCTGGAAAAAATGTATATTGAATGCAAGCATTATGGGGTGTCCACTAATTTTTAAATACAATCCCTCTGAAATCTTCTAGAAAACAGAGATTTACATGGTTTGGATCACATGAATCCCCAAAGGTCTACATGTTATAATCTTCCTCCCTAATGTGGGACTATTGAGTTTGAGAGAAACTTAAAAAAAAGAATGTTTTCCATCAGCTGGGAGGTGATAGCACATGCCTTTAATCCCACCACCTGGTGAGTAGGGGGTGAGAGGCATGTGGATCTCAGTTCAAGGCCATCCTGATTTACAGGGAATCCCAGGGTAATCAAGGGTCCACAGAGAAACCCTTTCTCTAAACAAACACAAAAACAACTGAATGTTTTAGGTCATTTGGCGGTATCCTCTGGAAGGAGATGATGACACATTATCCCCTTCTTCTTTCTCTATTTTTCTTCTCAGACATGAGGTAATTTGATGATTAAAAATAAGGCTTAAGTATACAGTTTAAGTAATTCATAATCCTAGACTTTTAATGTAGCAGAATATTTGATCTTAAACTTCCTAAAACAATAAAGTAGTACAAGGTTTACATGATAAGAAGTGGGCTGTTCCTCAGCTGCTTAATAAAGGCATGAGGGCTTAGGCTCGTACAATCCTGCTAGTGCCATGTTCTGTAAGAGTGATGCTGTCACTCATAGTGGTCCAAATGGATAAAGTAAATTTAAGCCTCCTCCTTACAGTTCAGGTGAAAAGTTTGTAGGTAACTTTACAGTTCAATCCTCTCTACTCTGGAGGTTCCCTTATTGATCTCTTGGCCAGAGTAGGTCACATGCTTCAGTCTCCAGTTGTGACAGAAACAAAACAACAATCTTTCATCCTGTATGCCCAGCTCTACAAGAAAGGAAATAACAAAAGGATAACTCCTTTTGTATGTGCATTTAATGTTTCCATTTAATTACTATTTTGTTATGGCCACTTAATGAATGTGTATTGACTAATACATCTTTGTTTAGTAATTTTAAATGAGATGGAATGCTTAATCACTTTAGAGAATCTAAGTACAGATTCATTGAGAAAATAGCTGCATTATAGAAGATAATTTAAAATTTTTGTTAAGCGTATTACTTTAATCAAGGACTTTCAGACATGATCAAGACCATACTTTGAAGGAAGGCAATTACTTATAGAGTAAAGATAAATGTGTGAGTTACTGAAATTTTAAATGGTTTTTCTTACTTTGTCTGTCCATTATGTTTCCCTGTAACCTAAATTTTATATTCATGAGCTGGGCTCCTGATTTAAAAAATTATGAAAATTCAAAAGTCTCTTCACTTCTCATTTCTAATGGTAAAAGTTAAATGGTGGCAAAGAGATTGTTCATAGGTTTTTCCAGAGATACCACTAGTTCAGTTGCTGTTCGATTGTTTCTCATTAGCTAAGCGTGGGAAACAGCATAAATAATTTATAGGTAGAAACTGAGTATTATGTAGCAGATGCCAGCTTGTTTTCTTTCTATTATATGCAGTTAAGGCAGAAAAGAAATAGGTAACTCACTGAGAAAATAATATAATTGTAACCTGTGAAAGATCAGTGCTACATGCCATGCTTATGGGTGTGTGGAATTGTCATAGGTTTTGTATAAGATGAGATTTGGTATTCAAGATGTCATCTCAAAGTTTATCAATGGTTTCGGAAGACCACTGACACACTTTCACGTACCAAATAAGGCACATTGGAAAGAAGAAGGAAGCACATTTGACCATAAAAATGTGAAGAATGATGTTCCTTAGAGTATGGATGGCGTGAAACTTTCTTATAGAAAATCTATGAATCTAGATATCAATTTTAGAATATGTGCTTATGCCAGATGATGTGCCTTGGTGAAACAAATCATAGTTCTACTCTCTGGGTCTATAATTTAGCTGTATTTTCAACATTTAAAATAATTTTGAGAAAATTCGTGACAGAAGCAACTTAAGGGAGGGAGTAGTTATTTTGGCTCATGGTTTCAGTTTAATAGGTTGGGAGAAATTCATGGCAGAGTTTATGGTAACCAGAGCATGTAGAAAGGCTTCACAAATCTTGTCTGATAAGGAAGTAGAGAACAGAGGAAGATCGTATCCTCAAAGAGCTATCCTTTGTAATTTGCTTCAGAGAAACAGTCTCTACAACCTCACAAAATAGGGTTACCTGCTGGGAACATGACACTATAGGAGACATTTTTGACATAGACAAAAATAACATTAGAGCATTTAGATATGTAAGGGCAGGCACTATAAAAGTAGTTAATGTAAAATAGCCAGCAAAGCAAAATTATTGAATTTCTCTTATGTGTCAAGGACAGGATTGAATATTGACCTTTAGACTTAGCAGCAAAGAAGCCATAGTGATCATCCTATGAACTATTTTGTCAAGATGGTAGAAGGAAATGAAAGTCAATGGTTGCAGAAAAACCTAAAGGCTAGCAGTCAAACTAATGAATATATACATAACAGGTTGGGAATGTTTATTGTGAAGATCAGAGACTAGACGATTAGGGTAAAGACTTTATTATTCATTTGTCTACTTTACAAATACTGTTAATATTTATCATGTAATCTCCAGAGAAAATACATAGTTATGTAATGAGTTTGAGTAATAACTTTGGTAATTTATTTTAATAAGAGCTGATGGGCTCTTGGCATATAGAAAGGAAAAAAAAGACATTTACAGCCATGCTCACATTATTCTTTTTTTAGTAATATGAATAATATGCACATAAACATTTTTTGCTTGTGAGAAGCTTTTCTTACTTGTGCCTGATTATTTTGGGCAGAAAATTTTTTCTTTATATTTTTGCAAATGTATTTTATTTTATTTTATTTTTAGCTTGAGTATTTCTTATATACATTTCGAGTGTTATTCCCTTTCCCGGTTTCCGGGCAAAAATCCCCCTCGCCCCTCCCACCTCCCCTTCCTTATGGGTATTCCCCTCCCAACCCTCCCCCCATTGTTGCCCTCCCCCCAACAGTCTAGTTCACTGGGGGTTCAGTCTTAGCAGGACCCAGGGCTTCCCCTTCCACTGGTGCTCTTACTAAGATATTCATTGCTACCTATGTAGTGAGAGTCCAGGGTCACTCCATGTATAGTCTTTAGGTAGTGGCTTAGTCCCTGGAAGATCTGGTTGCTTGGCATTGTTGTACATATGGGGTCTCGAGCCCCTTCAAGCTCTTCCAGTTCTTTCTCTGATTCCTTCAACGGGGGTCCTATTCTCAGTTCAGTGGTTTGCTGGTGGCATTCGCCTCTGTATTTGCTGTATTCTGGCTATGTCTCTCAGGAGCGATCTACATCCGGCTCCTGTCGGTCTGCACTTCTTTGCTTCATCAATCTTGTCTAATTGGGTGACTGTATATGTATGGGCTACATGTGCGGCAGGCTCTGAATGGGTGTTATTTCAGTCTCTGTTTTAATCTTTGCCTCTCTCTTCCCTGCCAAGGGTATTCTTGTTCCCCTTTTAAAGAAGGCGTGAAACATTCACATTTTGATCATCCGTCTTGAGTTTCATTTTTTCTAGGCAACTAGGGTAATTCAAGCATTTGGGCTAATAGCCACTTATCAATCAGTGCATACCATGTATGTCTTTCTGTGATTGGGTTAGCTCACTCAGAATGATATTTTCCAGTTCCAACCATTTGCCTACGAATTTCATAAAGTCATTGTTTTTGATAGCTGAGTAATATTCCATTCTGTAGATGTACCACATTTTCTGTATCCATTCCTCTGTTGAAGGGCATTGGGGTTCTTTCCAGCTTCTGGCTATTATAAATAAGGCTGCGATGAACATAGTGGAGCACGTGTCTTTTTTATATGTTGGGGCATCTTTTGGGTATGTGACCAAAAGAGGTATAGCTAGATCCTCAGTCAGTTCAATGTCCAATTTTCTGAGGAACCTCCAGACTGACTTCCAGAATGGTTGTACCAGTCTGCAATCCCACAAACAATGGAGGAGTGTTCCTCTTTCTCCGCATCCTCGCCAGCATTTGCTGTCACCTGAGTTTTTGATCTTAGCCATTCTCACTGGTGTGAGGTGAAATCTCAGGGTTGTTTTGATTTGCATTTCCCTTATGACTAAAGATGTTGAACATTTTTTTAGGTGTTTCTCAGCCATTCGGCATTCCTCAGCTGTGAATTCTTTGTTTAGCTCTGAACCCCATTTTTAATAGGGTTATTTGTCTCCCTGCGGTCTAACTTCTTGAGTTCTTTGTATATTTTGGATATAAGGCCTCTATCTGTTGAAGGATTAGTAAAGATCTTTTCCCAATCTGTTGGTTGCCGTTTTGTCCTAACCACAGTGTCCTTTGCCTTACAGAAGCTTTGCAGTTTTATGAGATCCCATTTGTTGATTCTTGATCTTAGAGCATAAGCCATTGGTGTTTTGTTCAGGAAATTTTTTCCAGTGCCCATGTGTTCCAGATGCTTCCCTAGTTTTTCTTCTATTAGTTTGAGTGTGTCTGGTTTGATGTGGAGGTCCTTGATCAACTTGGACTTAAGCTTTGTTCAGGGTGATAAGCATGGATTGATCTGCATTCTTCTACATGTTGACCTCCAGTTGAACCAGCACCATTTGCTGAAAATGCTATCTTTTTTCCATTGGATGGTTTTGGCTCCTTTGTCAAAATTCAAGTGACCATAGGTGTGTGGGTTCATTTCTGGGTCTTCAATTCTATTCCATTGTTCTATCTGTCTGTCTCTGTATGAATACCATGCAGATTTTATCACTATTGCTCTGTAATACTGCTTGAGTTTAGGGATAGTGATTCCCCCTAAAGTCATTTTATTGTTGAGGATAGTTTTAGCTATCCTGGGTTTTTTGTTATTCCAGATGAATTTGCAAATTTTTCTGTCTAACTCTTTGAAGAATTGGATTGGTATTTCGATGGGGATTGCATTGAATCTGTAGATCGCTTTTGGTAAAATGGCCATTTTTACTATATTGATCCGGCCAATCCATGAGCATGGAAGATCTTCCATCTTCTAAGGTCTTCTTCAATTTCTTTCTTCAGTGTCTTGAAGTTCTTATTGTACAGATCTTTTACTTGCTTGGTTAAAGTCACACCGAGGTACTTTATATTATTTGGGTCTATTATGAAGGGTGTTGTTTCCCTAATTTCTTTCTCGGCTTGTTTCTCTTTTGTGTAGAGGAAGGCTACTGATTTATTTGAGTTAATTTTATACGCAGCCACTTTGCTGAAGTTGTTTATCAGCTTTAGTAGTTCTCTGGTGGAACTTTTGGGATCGCTTAAATATACTATCATATCATCTGCAAATAGTGATATTTTGACTTCTTCTTTTCCGATCTGTATCCCCTTGACCTCCTTTTGTTGTCTGATTGCTCTGGCTAGAACTTCAAGAACTATATTGACTAAGTAGGGAGAGAGTGGGCAGCCTAGTCTAGTCCCTGATTTTAGTGCGATTGCTTCAAGTTTCTCTCCATTTAGTTTAATGCTAGCAACTGGTTTGCTGTATATGGCTTTTACTATGTTTAGGTATGGGCCTTGAATTCCTATTCTTTCCGGGACTTTTATCATGAAGGGGTGTTGAATTTTGTCAAATGCTTTCCCAGCATCTAATGAAATGATCATGTGGTTTTGTTCTTTCAGTTTGTTTATATAATGGATCACGTTGATGGTTTTCCGTATATTAAACCATTCCTGCATGCCTGGGATGAAGCCTACTTGATCATGGTGGATGATTGTTTTGATGTGCTCTTGGATTCGGTTTGCCAGAATTTTATTGAGTATTTTTGCGTCGATATTCATAAGGGAAATTGGTCTGAAGTTCTCTTTCTTTGTTGGGTCTTTGGGTGGTTTAGGTACAAGAGTAATTGTGGCTTCATAGAAGGAATTCGGTAGTGCTCCATCTGTTTCAATTTTGTGGAATAGTTTGGATAATATTGGTATGAGGTCTTCTATGAAGATCTGATAGAAATCTGCACTAAACCTGTCTGGACCTGGGCTCCTTTTGGTTGGGAGACCTTTAATGACTGCTTCTATTTCCTTAGGAGTTATGGGGTTGTTTAACTGGTTTATCTGTTCCTGATTTAACTTTGGTACCTCGTATCTGTCTAGGAAATTGTCCATTTCCTGAAGATTTTCAAGTTTTGTTGAATATAGGTTTTTATAGTAAGATCTGATGATTTTTTGAATTTCCTCTGAATCTGTAGTTATGTCTCCCTTTTCATTTCTGATTTTGTTAATTTGGACACACTCTCTGTGTCCTCTCGTTAGTCTGGCTAAGGGTTTATCTATCTTGTTGATTTTCTCAAAGAACCAACTTTTGGTTCTGTTGATTCTTTCTATGGTCCTTTTTGTTTCTACTTGGTTAATTTCAGCTCTGAGTTTGATTATTTCCTGCCTTCTACTCCTCCTGGGTGTATTTGCTTCTTTTTGTTCTAGAGCTTTTAGGTGTGCTGTCAAGCTGCTGACATATGCTCTTTCCTGTTTCTTTCTGCAGGCACTCAGCGCTATGAATTTTCCTCTTAGCACAGCTTTCATTGTGTCCCATAAGTTTGGGTATGTTGTACCTTCATTTTCATTACATTCTAAAAAGTCTTTAATTTCTTTCTTTATTTCTTCCTTGACCAGTTTATCATTAAGTAGAGCATTGTTCAATTTCCACGTATATGTGGGCATTCTTCCCTTATTTTTATTGAAGACCAGTTTTAGGCAGTGGTGGTCTGATAGCACGCATGGGATTATTTCTATCTTTCTGTACCTGTTGAGGCCCGTTTTTTGACCAATTATCTGGTCAATTTTGGAGAAAGTACCATGAGGAGGAGAGAAGAAGGTATATCCTTTTGCTTTAGAATAGAATGTTCTATAAATATCCGTTAAGTCGATTTGGCTCATGACTTCTCTTAGTCTGTCTACATCTCTGTTTAATTTCTGTTCCCATGAACTGTCCATTGATGAGAGTGGGGTGTTGAAATCTCCTACTATTATTATATGAGGTGCAATGTGTGTTTTGAGCTTTAGTAAGGTTTCTTTTACGTATGTAGGTGCTCTTGTATTTGGGGCATAGATATTTAGGATTGAGAGATCATCTTGGTGGATTTTTCCTTTGATGAATGTGAAGTGTCCTTCCTTATCTTCTTTGATGACTTTTAGTTGAAAATTGATTTTATCTGATATTAGAATGGCAACTCCAGCTTGCTTCTTCTGACCATTTGCTTGGAAAGTTGTTTTCTAGCCTTTCACTCTGAGGTAGTGTCTGTCTTTGTCTCTGAGGTGTGTTTCCTGTAGGCAGCAGAATGCAGGGTCCTCGTTGCGTATCCAGTTTGTTAATCTATGTCTCTATATTGGGGAGTTGCGGCCATTGATGTTGAGACATATTAAGGAATAGTGATTATTGCTTCCTGTCGTATTCATATTTGGATGTGAGGTTATGTTTGTGGGCTTTTCTTCTCTTTGTTTTGTTGCCAAGACGATTAGTTTCTTGCTTCTTCTAGGGTATAGCTTGCCTCCTTATGTTGGGTTTATCATTTATTTTCCTTTGTAGTGCTGGATTTGTAGAAAGATATTGTGTAAATTTGGTTTTGTCATGGAATATCTTGGTTTCTCCATCTATGTAATTGAGAGTTTTGCAGGATACAGTAACCTGGGCTGGCATTTGTGTTCTCTTAGTGTCTGTATGACATCTGTCCAGGATCTTCTGGCCTTCATAGTTTCTGGTGAAAAGTCTGGTGTGATTCTGATAGGTCTGCCTTTATATGTTACTTGACCTTTTTCCCTTACTGCTTTTAATATTCTTTCTTTATTTTGTGCGTTTGATGTTTTGACTATTATGTGACGGGAGGTGTTTCTTTTCTGGTCCAAACTATTTGGAGTTCTGTAGGCTTCTTGTATGTCTATGGGTATCTCTTTTTTTAGGTTAGGGAAGTTTTCTTCTATGATTTTGTTGAAGATATTTACTGGTCCTTTGAGCTGGGAGTCTTCACTCTCTTCTATACCTATTATCCTTAGGTTTGATCTTCTCATTGAGTCCTGGATTTCCTGTATGTTTTGGACCAGTAGCTTTTTCCGCTTTACATTATCTTTGACAGTTGAGTCAATGATTTCTATGGAATCTTCTGCTCCTGAGATTCTCTCTTCCATCTCCTGTATTCTGTTGGTGAAGCTTGTATCTACAGCTCCTTGTCTCTTCTTTTGGTTTTCTATATCCAGGGTTGTTTCCATATGTTCTTTCTTGATTGCTTCTATTTCCATTTTTAATTCCTTCAACTGTTTGATTGTGTTTTCCTGGAATTCTTTCAGGGATTTTTGTGACTCCTCTCTATGGGCTTCTACTTGTTTATTTATGATTTCCTGGAATTCTTTCAGGGATTTTTGTGACTCCTCTCTATGGGCTTCTACTTGTTTAATTATGTTTTCCTGGAATTCTTTCAGGCATTTTTGTGATTCCTCTCTGTAGGCTTCTACTTGTTCTCTAAGGGAGTTCTTCACGTCTTTCTTGAAGTCCTCCAGCATCATGATCAAATATGATTTTGAGACTAGATCTTGCTTTTCTGGTGTGTTTGGATATTCCATGTTTGTTTTGGTGGGAGAATTGGGCTCCGATGGTGCCATGTAGTCTTGGTATCTGTTGCTTGGGTTCCTGCGCTTGCCTCTCGCCATCAGATTATCTCTAGTGTTACTTTGTTCTGCTATTTCTGACAGTGGCTAGACTGTCCTATAAGCCTGTGTGTCAGGAATGCTGTAGACCTGTTTTCCTGTTTTCTTTCAGCCTGTTATTGTGACAGAGTGTTCTGCTTTCGGGCGTGTAGTTTTCCTTCTCTACAGGTCTTCAGCTGTTCCTGTGGGCCTGTGTCTTGAGTTCACCAGACAGGTCATTTGCAGCAGAAAAGTTGGTCTTACCTGTGGTCCCGAGGCTCAAGTTTGCTCATGGGGTGCTGCCCAAGAGCTCTCCGTGGCAGCAGCAACCAGGAAGATCTGTGCCGCCGTTTCCGGGAGCTTCATTGCACCAGGGTTCCAGATGGCGTTTGGTGTTTTCCTCTGGCGTCCGAGAGGTGTATGCAGAGTGCAGTCTCTTCTGGTTTCCCAGGCGTGTCTGCCTCTCTGAGGGTTTAGGTCTCCCTCCCACGGGATTTGGGTGCAGAGAACTGTTTATCCGGTCTGTTTCCCAAATGTATTTTATTTTACTCATAGTGTTTGGCCTGCATGTATGTTTACATGGCGCATATGCAACTGGTGCCTATAGAAGTCGAGAAAGAACATCAAATACCCTGTAACTATAGTTAAAGACAGTTGGAACTGCCTTATAAGCACGGACAATCAGACCTATGTCCTCTAGAAGAACCAGTATTCTTGACTGATCTCATTAAAGTATTGGCAGAATTTCTTAATGGCTCAAATTGTTAGGAATTAAAGAGGCTAATAATAGTATGATGACCATAATAATATAGTTAACTTGTATTGCATAACAGGTAGACACCAACCAATGGAAAAATATGCACTATCTAGTAACCATATTTTATAGATTGGGAGATAAAATCACAGTAAGATGTGGCAACTAGCCAATGCTGTCAATGTTTATGAATAGCAAATCCGGGTCTGCTAATGAGAAAGCTTAGGTTATTCCAGAAATTCTATTGTCACAGACTATGGAATGACTATTGGTAAAATACTTTCCTTGCAAGCATGAAACCCTGAGTTTGAGCAACATAATCCATAAAAAAATCTCCAAGAAACAAATAAATGAACAAACAAAAATCTTGATTTAGTGACACACATTTATAATCCCATAGCTAAAGAAGTTGAAATAGAAAGACCTCTGGGCCCCAGTGTTAAGTTCCAGAATAGTGAGAGATTCTGACTCTGAAAACAACAAGGATGAATAGCACCTGAGAAAGGACACCCATGCTTCTACTCTAGCATTGTCATGTACTTGTACACACCTATACAAGCACACATCTTCACACACACACTCCCATACACAGAGCAGAGTACCACCTACACACACACATACACACACACACACACACATACACGCACACACACACACACATACACACACACACATACACACACACACACACACACAGAGAGAGAGAGAGAGAGAGAGAGAGAGAGAGAGAGAGATTTGGATCTTAACCTTTAGTCTAATTCCTTTTTTCACATTAACATTTTCACCATGCAAAAAATAAATCACTTAATCATGTTCTAGATGTTCTAGTTTTTTTTTTCCAGTTCATTTCTTTGGAACGTAATGGGAAATGCACAAAGTACCTTTAGAGCTATAGAGCCAGATCCTAATGCTAAGAAGGTATCTAGCCAGAAATCAAGATAGGACATTGAGTGGAGCTGTCATTTTATAGTAAATGTGGCCCCAGACTTTCTTAGGATGGTTCTAAGGATAATATTTTCAAATATTTAATTGTTTGAAAATGCATATTCAGTAGAAATGAGCAACCACTTCTGGGCTAGTGATAAATCTCAAGATCATGTAAAGGAGCAATGAACTGCAGTGTTTCATCAACCATGAGGTCACAATGTCACAATGGATGTCCTGAATTGCATTTTATTGCTAAACTATATAGATGGAGGTTACATTTATTAAATAAATTTCTATCTTATGATGGGGTTTGCAAGGGTGAATTTCAATCATAAGTCAAGTAACATCCATATGTATACACACACACACACACACACCACACACACACACACACGCACACACACACACACACAGAGAGAGAGAGAGAGAGAGAGAGAGAGAGAGAGAGAGAGAGAGAGAGAGAGAGAGACACTATGATTCATTATGAACCAGTGCTGAAATTATGGTCCAAGTCCCTAGGCTACTACTTTTTACTAAGTATTTTAAGCAATTTGGTATGCCACATTTCTTTCTGTCATGTGCTTCATTTTCTTCCATGAAGAAAGGAATGAGATTTTTTCACTTCTAATATGTATTTCCACCCCTGCAGGAACCCCTTAGCTCTATTGCAGTTTTAGGATACAGTTCATATAATTCAGTAGGCAGTTCATAAACTTGAATATTGATCTTGTTCTTCTACTTTTCAGATATATCTTACCTGTACATTCCTGCCTTTATCTCAGTTTTTAAAGCGACATATACAGGAATGACATACTGTTATTGGTCGCTAAAGGTATGGCCCTACCACTTACTTTCATAGTGACTTTGGCCAAGTTAATTAAAATTTTACGAGGAGGGGTATATAATTAAATTATTGTTCTCCTGCACCTACTGGAATGTTTAAAGTTTAAGAACAGTACAGTACATCTCATCAATTTACTTTTACTCTAATTTTAATTAAAATATTAATGATATACAAATACACTGTAAACAGCTATGAGATGCTGCCTTGCCTAGATGTCATGTTCTGAGTGATAAGTCATCTGGGATGGAATCTGTACCAGCATGTTTTTCATGTAGAATCATGTATCTTGTTGCATATCTCACAAAATTAGTATTTTCTCTAGTGTGTGTTTTGTTAAAGTTAACTCTTGAGATTAGCCATTTTCTTAATGATGTTTGTTTTTTCAAATACGTGCAAACATTTGCAAGGAGAAGAAATGAAGAAACTAAGAAAGTCAAGAAGGCAGCCATATTTGATATACGACAGCTTTTGTTCCATTTGGGAGGATGCAATTATCTAGAACATAAATAAGAGAGGAAGTTTCAGGAGATGTAAGAGTCAAAGCTTACGCAAGTAAATTCTGTTGCACATTTGAACTCCATCATATTATGAAAGAGAAGCTCTGCCTTTCCTACCAAACCACCCCAGAACTCACTTTTACTATTCTATTCTCCCCTAAATCTTTCTATCCATATTAATTCAGATGAAATCCTACAAATTAATCTGGCTCTGGTTACAGTCAAATTAATCCAACAAACAAACAAAACAATTATTCATAATAAACTCTTTTCTTTAAGATTGATTTTGAAGGTGATGATTAGGAAGACCATATGTAACTTTACCTGACTATTTGGACAAGAACCACATCAAATCTATTTATAATGTACTCTGATAACTAAACTAACTGTTGGGAGGGGTTCACTACTTTTAAGATGTCTTGTGGCTGGGTAGATTGAAAGCAGAGATGTATCATTGAGTCATACTTCTCCAAGTACCCTCCAAGTCTGGGAATATCTACTATCCACCTGAACAGAAAATAGAAATAAGTCAGCCTCCAGATAGGTCAGTGTTGGACCTCCATTTTTCTGTTCAGCAAAACTTTCTAATAAAGTTTTCTTCCTTGTCTTAATAGCTTGTCTGTCCAGTTAGTTTGCCTGTTGTGCAGGTAGAAGCTAGACTTGGGTTCAGTAAATACTTTTGCTGACTTAGAGAAGCATTTGGAAAAAGAGTGAATGTTGAATCAGAGAGTGAAGTAAGGTTAATTATGTGTGGCTACTAAAAGCTGCTCAGGATGTTAAACTGGATAAAATAAAATTCCTATGTTTGTCTCAACAAGCACTCCCAATTTTTGACTTTTGAACCTGGAAGCATCTTTTAGCTAAGTCCTTGAATAACAGTTGCCAGCAGAGAATAGTAGACAATTACAGAAATTGTTGACACTAATTATTTTCTATTTAGCTTGATCCAACTTAATATTTTCTTTGTTTCTAAGATAAGGATGGGATAATGCTTGCTGATGATAAGCGGATGACAGAAGATAGTTTAAAGGTTGGGAATGACCTGCCTTGAAAAATGGTGTCTGTTGAAGGGAGAATTCTAGAAGCTTAGAAATCATTAAGCAAAAGTCATTGCAGCAGACCTGTTTACCATGTTTGACTGTGACAGGTAGAAAGTCAAAAGTTTTTTCCCCCAGGTTTTAAATTACTTTAGATATGATTAAAAGTAGAAGGTAAATTTGAACCTTGAAGTTAAATTGAATTTCAACATATGGAATCATCTCCTGAATTATGTATTTTATAATGAAGTATACTCTTGGTATAATTAAGGTTCCTTAATTTGCAGATATATGTCACGTTTCACGTCATTGAACACTCAAGGGCCTCTAAATGAGTTCAAGACTGGAAGGTTGTGATTTTCCTTACAAGTGGATTTTGCATTGGCCTTTGTGGAGAAGCAAGTCTGCTGAAACATTAAAAGGACTATTGCAAATGCTGAAACCTGCTTACTGTTGATAAAGCAATTGCAGAAACCATACTAAGCATATCATGGGACCAGATAAAGAAAAAAGAGTATTAAATCAGTGCTTAACAAAAATTACCTGCTAGTTCAGTTCATAAAGCTCATGACCTACACATTATGAGATAACACTTTAATCTCCAGAAGTAATGAGATAACCAAAGTTTTATCAGTTATATAAAACATTGACATATGAATTTCACTATCAAAACACATGCTTCAAAAATCACTAGGGTTTGTTTTCACTTATTTGAATTTATAAATCATATAAATCATATCCTTTGCCATTTTAATTACTTATTGTTTTTATATCAGCATGGGTAATTTAAAAACCACTTTGAATAGTACGACAATTTTACAATAAAAACGAGAGTGAAATAATGAGATAAGTAAAAGTAATTTATCCTAAACAGATAATTATACTTTTAAGCATGATAATCCCTAAAAAGTGACCACTGTATAGACTGATAAAGATTTTGGTTCTCAAAGTACCAAGCCAGTCCTTCTCAACACAAATATTTGACATGCTATTAGCAAACCTTCTTGGTAATTTCCCAATTGTCATATTAAACAGCATCATTATTACATTCTATAGTGTTCTTTTTCTGAAGGTAAGTAAGGAAAAATAATTTAAACTTGTGTATTTTTCTACCAAAATCTTTCAGGAGGATTCTTTACTGAATATCTACCATATGCCAGATGTCAGAAGTACCAAACACCAGAGTGACTAGGACCCAGGCTTCTTGTAGGCACTGTCACCCTCTTGCTGAATTCAGAGGGAAAGAGTTGTGATATAGGAGAAGAGAACTGAGGAATGGCCGGTCCTGCCTGGAGCAATGGAAGATAATAAAAAGAACTTTCACCAGGAACTTAAAGATGCATTGAGCTGAGTCTTAAGGACAAATGGGAATTCACCACACAAAGAATGGTCAAGGCAGAAAGAAACAGAGGGTAGAGGGAAGAGCCTATGCAAATAACAAATTGGTCTTTCAAGTGGAAGGGGCTGAGATTGTAGCAAGTTTGCATTCTCAATTCGTAGAGCAACTCTTCAGGAGTGTTCGGAAGTGTGTATATGAAATATTACATCCCATCTCCCCTTTTCTAGATACCTCTTACTCTGGTTTCAATTCAAATCGTATTTTTCTACCGCCAAAGACCCTGAGGAAACTGTTTTTCTCACAGCTTTGCACATGTGTCTTCCATGTAATTTAATCTTGGTGCATGGCGTCATGCTTCTCTAGAAGTTTGGTAAGCACAGATTCATGGCTTAGCACTGTCACATTAGTATTTTCCAGATATTTGTTCAATAAATGAGTTTATTTGAATTACATAGTTCTTTATCCTTAAAATCTTAAAATTTTGCCTTAAAATTTCTCAAATAATTTTTTTAGCTTCCTACTGAAAGAAAACTTTTGGAGAAACTAAATTTAGGCATTCTTTGTGCAGTTGTGCTTTAAAACACACTTCAATGTATATACTATCATATTTACTAAAATATGAAAATATACATCATTGCCACATTGCTCTTCATAAGACAATTTTTCTTGTGGAAGACATAGTGGAAATCAAAACTCTAGTAGGTAAAGTTCTGTTTTCATGACAGATTATAGAAATATCTTTCTGTCTCTAGTGTCAACCTCCCTATTGGAAACAGAAATATAGTTGTTATGAATCATATATTTCTCACAGTAATCCATGTAGGTGGAAAAAGAACAAATTTAAAGAAAACAAATAGAAGGTTTCCATAGTTACATGGGAACACTTAACTAGCACCACTTAATGTTTTGTTCCTATGGGAATTTTAGTGTAAGATAATAAATAAGGTTTATTAAAAAAGAAAAGTGATAAGTAGTATATAATTTTCTTTAATAGACATATAAGACCATAAATAGCTATTTAGATAAACCCACGAATTATTCTTAACTGCTCATCCAAAAATACTTATCTTGTAATAAGATGAACTTGTTCATCTTCTGTTCCACCCTGAATGATGAGGCTTATAATCTTGAAACACTGTCCTGCATGCTTCCTGGTGAGATGTCCTTCTATTGGGATAGTGACCCAAAAGCAGTGGATGGCTATAGCAGAAACCTCTGGCACTAGTAATTTCCATGAAAGAAACAGAAAGGAAGGAGAGAAAAACAATAATAGTTTTTGATTCTTTCCTAATAACTCAAACGCTGCAAGTACAAGGTAAATTCAGACCTAGATGACCTTTTTGGTAATTGTGTATTCTACTTTCTTAAAATAGCTTATCTCTTTGTCATTTGTACTTCTGCAAATGGAATTGTTATTTCACTTTTCAAACTTTGGTTCTGTAGTACAGCTTTCTCTTCTTGTTTGACCTCACCATGCTTACCTGGGCTGCTGCTTCTTCTCTACTAATTCTTGAATTATTTCTTCTGTTACTGACTCTATCTCCATTTAAGAGTTCAATTTCCACTGTCAGGGACAATGTCAGTGCTCCAGCTTGCCTTCTCATCCTGTTGCAAATGGCAAGTTCATCTTTTGAAAACAATGTTTCAGTTGCATCACATCTCTTTGTTTCTTTCCCTTCACTTTTTCTCCTTGTGTGATGAATGAAATTCAGGCATCCTAAAAGAAGTCTTGGGACCAAAATTCATGAAATAGTCATAGCATTTACTACTCCTAGCCTTTCTAAATCTTGGGCACTGACAAACCCACCCATCCAGTGCTGCAGAGCCCAGACTTAGCTGCTCCCCAGCTCTCTGTGACTTAGCTCCTTTGTCCTGTCTGACTGACTCCTTTCAATGCTACTTGTTTGTAGGTGTTCTTGGAGGCAAGGTCATCTCCTGACCACTGCTGTCCTGAACAGATGCCTGCAGCAGTAGCAAACTGTTTTACAAGTCTTTTTTTTATCATGTCAAGGCAGGAGAGGAAGAGAGGAAGAGAGAAAGAGAGAGAGGAAGAGAGAGAAAGAGGAAGAGCAGAAGAGAGGAAGAGAGAGAAAGAGGAAGAGCAGAAGAGAGGAAGAGAGAGAAAGAGGAAGAGCAGAAGAGAGGAAGAGCGGAAGAGTGAGTGAGAGAGAGAGTCTCCTGTAGCTTTATTCACAACCCTGTTTTACAAGTTAAACAGACAAGCTTTTGTCAATAATATATAACTGATACAAGTTCGTTAATTTCACAGTTTATTTTTCCAGTAGGTAACATTGTCAAGGTGCCTAATACAAGACGGAGTTCTAGTTATAAGGAAAAGAAAAAAAAATCATACTTTTGGTTGAGATGTAAGACTTAAAAGTTGTAACAGAATACAAACTAAAAGGTTCCCTATACTTCAGTTGTGAACAAATGGGAAGGACTGGGAATGTGTGAAAGGTATTTTGTTTCCTACATTTCTGGCAGCTCACCTCTCCATCCTTTCTATGATTCTGGATGTCTCACAGTGTGGGTGTGGTTGGAACAGAGGGTCAGCTAGATTTAAGAGGTAAATGCAGTTATTCGAAGAGATATAAAAGATGTTCAGATGTTTATAATTTCTCTCCTCCTAGTTAACAATCATGATATGAAAAATATATAACAAATCTCCTGTGTTGTGGTTTATGAGATTGGCTTATATATTCTGCAGGTCTTACCCTCATTACATTTTTCCCTTCTAGAAGGAGAAAGCAGTACCACTGATTGCCCAAATATTTAATTTTGCTGGCACTTTATGAATATTATCTCCTTACTTAGATGACAATCATTACAGAAAGACATTTTTATCCTGATTTATACATTAAAAACCAGAAACCTAGATGGCAGCAGGCAGAGATGGCATTTAAACCTGGCATTTCCAGTGTCCTCTGTTTTACCTGACATAGAGTCCCTTACTGTGTTAGAATGTAGACTCCTGATAAGCTGAGACCCACAGCTTTGTTGCTCTCCCCAGTAGCTCTTAACACAGTGCCTTACACAGAATATGTCCCTGCATAATTTGTCTAAGGAATGAAGAACCAAAGCAGACCAGCAAACATTTCTTTGTTCAAAGAAATCAAATGAGCATTAATGCATAAAACCCTTGAAGAATAAATAAGCCATCTGAAATTATAATGTCAGACACATTATTACATTTCACAGTTTTTCACAATTTGCACATTCCAATTGATCCATGAAATAATTTAATTACATAGATTACTGCATTACGATATAGTTTGGTACTGCTATTTTCCCCAACATGTTTTTGGGGAGAGATAAATTCTTTCTGAGAAAGGAAATATATAGCAGAAGAGCCTAAATAAAGATGAAAGGGCTTACAGTCAACTTTTCCATCCCCAGAATTGTACTGACAAATTCCCTCTAGCATCTTTTAATGGATTTGTCCAGAGTTTAAGTAAAGGGATTTCTATCCAGTCTCAGGAACACTGGAGAAATTGAGATATTTTAATGGAAAATTACAACATCTAATTTATTTTTTAATAATGCAGGAAATTCAGAATCGTAAAATATTTCTCTAGCATATTTCATATTTCCTCTTGTGCAATGTGATTAGTAGAATAAAATGAGTTTTTTACATTCAAATAATTCTTTATCATTATTGATATTGTCTCTTTAGATAAGTTGCTCTCCCATGTCCTTTAATTATAACACTACTAACTTTGTATGATTAATTAATATTTTAAAAGTATTTTTAAAAATTATCTTTATGGGCCATCTGGTTTTAAACCAAAACAGGTTATAGAATTAAGAATGGGAAGGGAGAGTGGAAAGGGTTGGGCAGAGCATTCAGGGGAGGGGTTGGATGGAGGAAAGGGAACAGGAAACAGGATCAATTCTTTTTCAATTAAACACATTTTTTTAAAATTTTTTTACTTGAGGTAAATAGAGGTATCCATTGGGCTTTCTGGCTTCAATTAGGAGAAAACCCTGAGTTCTCCTAAATGAGAGTATGAAGATCAATATGGAAGTAAAGAAGAGACTATCACTTTTTATAGGCAGAAGTCACAAGAACTTAGGTTTTAATATTTAAATAGACTGAATGAACTTTTGATAGTACACGTAAAACATTTCCTCTTTCTTGGTGTTTGTGATCAGAATGGGGAGTGGTCAATTGTGTGTTCTTGTCTTTGTGTCTCTCTACCTTAGACTTTATTCTTTTCTTTTCTGGAAAATTAATATTCCAGTTTTACACATCCAACACTTTGTCCACTGACTTCCTTATGTTTGTTTATATGTGAACCATTCCTATGTCATTGTAACTCTAGTGGATTTCATCTAAGTGACATAGTATTTGTGTTTTCAGCACAGAACTGTTGCAGAGGGCTAATACTCTTTAGTTTCTGCCTTCCTGTTCAGGATTGGGTGGGAATCTGTGGAGTCCTGAGTCACATCCTCCTTTCCGAAGTAGTGTTTATTTTTGCTTTGTCCGACAACACAAAATCCAAATTTCAGAAAAGTTTTTGATGTGATCACTACTGGAGTCTGACTCATGTTCAGAGTCCAGTTTGTCTGAATCTTGCTTTTAGTGATCATAGAGAAAACTCAGTAAAGCTGTAGTGTGCATATTTAGTTGATCTGAATAATTAACTGTATGCTCATAGTCAATTATTCACCTTTCTGATCCTTAGTTTTCTTTCTTTGTAAAATTGGAGCTTGCAGAGTTTGTTGTGAGGTTAGATGGGGTGATGTATCCAGGCCATTAACACAATGGTAAGGGGATAATAATGTAACTATTTTGACTAGTCTCTGTAGCACCAGAAATACTGTGTCTCACAATTCTCCTTTGGGGCTTAAATTCTGTGTCACTGTGTTATTTTCTCAGTTTCTTCTATACTTTGATATGAAGTGTCCTCTATGGCACTCCAAGTTAAATGCTGGTTCTGAGCAGGTGGTACTATTTGCAAACATTACCAGGCAAGGTCTACCTGGATGAAGCTGGTCACTGGAATGAGTGCTCTTATGAAAGTTAATTTTGACTCATCTCATTTCCCTGTCCACCCTGAGTGAGCATTCTTTGCCTCATATTCCCACTGCTATGTTGTTCTGCAGAATCAGGGACCCAAAATCATTAGAGCCAAGTATTGTGAACAGAAACTTCCAAAACACTGAACTAAAGTAAGTCTCTCTGTTTGTTTGTTTATTTCCTAGTATTTTGTCATAGTGATCAAAGTAACTAATATAATGTCCTTTTAAAAAATATTCTCCAGGGACTGGAGCTATGGCTCAGAGATTAAGAGTATATACTGTTTTTGAAGAGGACCCAAGTTAGGTTTCTAGAGCACATGTCATGTAGATCGCAAACATCTATAACTCCAGCATTATGGGAACCTAATGCCTCTGTCATCCATGGGCATATGCATTCATAAGATCATGTAAAAGCATGCATGTGTGAATACACACACACACAAACACACACACACACACACACACACACACACACACACACACACACACACTCCTGGAGGAAACATGTCTGACTTTATTTTTACAGGTTGTAATTAGATCTTTTCCAAGAGATTTATTCTTCATCTATCTATCTGCCTGTCTATTTATCTATCTATTCATTTATGCCAGTTTTAACAGGAGAATACATTCATCAGGAATCATATGGACCATAATCATCACACATTCATTGTATCTCATCACTATAGGCACAGTGACAAGGATAAGAGAAGTCTACATGACTCATTCCCAGCTAATTACTTGCCTGCTTATTTTTATGATATTTTGATTTATTTTATCTGGAAAACAAACTTTTTATCACAAAAGCAACAAAGTTTTAAATTTATTTGTGTATGCTCATCTTGTAATTGACTTAATGGTTTTTATTTATATACTATTATGTTTTAAATTCTACTAACCAGCCTATGACAATTAAGAATGTAATTCAGCTCCGGCCATTTTAGAACTCATCATTGAGTCAGGAAACAGAGAATTAAAATTTATTCTATTCCTACCAATAAAGTAATAATTTGGTGGCCAAAAGTAATCTAATTGAAGATTAAAGTATATCAGAATCATTTTGCAAGTACAATATATGAAACAGAAAACTGGACATTGTGGTTCTGTTAAAATAATAAGTAAAAAAGTAAACAAATGAAAATCCAAAATAGCCACACAAACAAATAACCAAAGAAAATAAAAATCTCAACAACAACAAGAACAACAACAACAAGAACAAGAACAACAACAACAACAACAACAACGACAGCCTCAAAAAACATTAGCAGGACACACACACACACACACAAACTCATACATACACACACATACTCATACACACAAAACCAAAATAAACATAAAATGAAGCTAACGAATGCATGAAGATGAAAAGCAAAACTCCAAACAATAATAATAAAGAAGAAATAATCTCACACAAAATAGAAAAGAAAATTGAAATTGAAAAAGAAGAAAAAGAATAATATAGACACTCTCCTGGTAGCAGCAAGAATGTGAAACAGAAAATTTTCATTTTGTTCAGGTGCTAGGTCAATCTTTTTCCATATTAAAATCAGGAATAACACTCTAGAGTAAAATTATACTTGAAATAGAATAACCTTAAATGCAAAGATGAAAATTACAATGTCATATGTAATAATTTAAATTAAATCTCTGTTAACAGAGAACTTAGTAAATCTATGTAAAAATACATTTTTATTTAGATATAGTTGTGTATTTTTTCTATTTTAAATTAAGACAATTATTTAATCATGTGTTAAAATATTACAATATAAAACATGTTAAATAAAAATTATTAGAAGAGGACATTGTACCTTTTCTCTGTAGATGGGATCATGCAATGCCTGATCACCTTCTGTTCTGTATACCACAGTCCATATAATTTGTTGTCCTATTTCCAAATTACTTAAAACAATGGTCTCCTCTTTCTCTAAGATCAATCCACTAATAGTGTCTGTTATTCGATGTAGATGTTTGTGATGTCCAACTAACACACATTGATCTTTCATCAAGACCCTGATTTTATTACAGCTTTATTTATATGAAATATTTTCCATAGTTTACTTATCTTAAGGTAGATATTTCATTTTTTCTTAGCATACAATCTTCTCTGTTAATTGAGTTCACAAAGTAATATATATATATATATATATATATATAAAAACATGAAAAACATTCTAGTAAGTTAAATGGGAAATTAATTATTTGCTATGTATAACATCAGCTAGAAATACTTGATAAGTGCAGATTTCTAACCATTGTCAGTTATGGTAGTAATATTGTGCTTCTTAAATGGTCATGGAGAAAGAAAGGGTTATCTACATTCTGACACATGCTTTAAAGTTCATGGCCATTTCTCATACCTTAAAAGGCAGTTTGTGGGCTATGTGAGGAAAAATGGGGGATGGGAGACATTCTCAATAGGTTCTGCATTAGCTCATTAAATACTAAAATACCATTTCTATTTTACATAATTTAACATGACAAACTATAAAAAAGGTGAAACTGGCAACCCCTAGGCATGCGTTTTAAAACATCCTCATTTAGATGCTAATTTTGATTCTAAGTGTATGACTGGCTTAAAAAAAAGCCATTAACAAAGGGCTAGATTACTTAAAAGGGATTATTAGGCAAATATGTGAGGTTGTTCAGATACCAAGTGGCCCTTTTTATGACCAAATATAACTCTCCCAAATAAAAAGGGATAAAGGTATTTGCTTTAAACCAATAGAGAAAAATCATACAACATTTGAAAAGAGAGGAAAGTAGTGAATAATCACTTCTAATACAAATAATGAGGCTAAAAACAAGGCTGTTTTCCCTGGTGCTATAGGAATATGAAGTACTGTCACCAGTACAGTTTTTTAAAACAGAAACGGTTGGTCGCCTGGATGCCTTCTTGTAATGGTGAAGTGAACTAAAACAATCTCTTCAATAATTTTATACATTGGCTTTTAGGTTAATCAAATCTACTATGACTGAGCAGAGCAAAACACAGAAAGTAACAGCAAGAAGGAGACATCCTAGTGGAGTTGAAACTCATGTATGGCAAAAATGGTGCAATGACCTTAAAATGAGGTCTGGCATATGGAGCAATGTCAATGATGGTACAATCCTGAATTAAAAAATAAGGGTTAGAGACTAGTAAAATGACTGAGTAAATATATTGTAGCTTTGCATCGTTTTGCTGGCTGTGAAGGTTTCTCAATTCACATTTCTAAATCACAGAACAAAAGACATTTGACCAGATGACTTAAAACACATCAACCTGTAGAGAGAGTTGTATTTTACCATTGAGCTTATTAGATAATCTTTCCATCTCATAATTGATTTCTTTGCCTATCAGTGTCTTAAAAGCTTTAAATTCTCCAAGAAACAGCTTGCTATTACCCTTCCTCATTTTGTTATACTTTTTAATTATGTGTGTATGTGTTTGTGTGTGTGTGTGTGTGTGTGTCTGTGTGTCTGTGTGTCTGTGTGTCTGTGTGTGTCTGTGTGTGTTCTTTAAAGTTTTTAAGGGAGATTTATGTTTGCTCATAGGGTTTAATTCATAGTCATTCAACTATGGTTGCTTCAGCCAGATACTGTGGCAGTGTTGGGGCAAATGAAGAAGTCTGTGATGTCAGGCTAGAGAAGACACAAAGAAAGAGGAAAAGATTAGGAATTAGGTATATCCTTCATTTTATTTTTAATTATGTCAGTGCAGGTACATGTGGAAGCCAGTGTTGTCTAATTCTTTGGAACTGGACTCACAGTTATGTGTGAACTGCCTGATCTGAGTGTTCAGAGCTAAACTCACCCTGTGTGGAAGAGCAGCATGAGATCCCAACCACTGAGCTATCTTTTCAATCCCTAAATGTAAACTTTGAAGTTCCCTTCAAAATGTTTACAAGAACTTCTTCTAGCCTTGATTCAGCTTCCAGAATTAATACCACTTCCAAAAAATTGTGCCATTAGTTGAACACTATCTGTAATGATCAGTGTTAATTGTCAACTTGCCACAATTTAGAATCACCGGAAATGGGCCTCTGGCATGTCTTTGGGGGATGACTTTCATTGTGCTAATTGAGATGGAAAGGCCTACCCTCTGGGCTGCACCATTCTTGAGAAAGGGGATCTTGAACTTGAGAGAGAAAAGGAAATGAGCTGAGCATTTGCATGTGTGCTCTCATTTATCCCTCTGTGGACTTACTGTGACCATATGCTTAGATTTCTTTATGCATTGTCTTTCCTGCCATGACAGACTATAACCTGGATCTACAACAAAACAAAATAAAATAAAACAAAACAAAACAAAAAACAAGTCATTTCTTCCTTAATATATTTTGCTACAGTAATTTTATCACAGCATTTAGAAAAGAAACTATGTTCAACACATGAATATATGGAAGAACAATTTATACTCATTACTTAAGGTGATCCCTAAAGGTTCATGGGTATCTTGTAATGTAAAGTATATTTAATCTGCACATAATAATAGTGAATGAAGAAAGGTCTTGAACTAAAGAGTGGAAAATGCAGGAAGAGTTGAAAAGGAGAATAAAAGAGCTGGAAATGGTATAAATAAAATATCATGTATGAATTTCTCAAAAATTAAAAAGTATTAAACTATAAAATAAAATATATATTCATTTCACCTCTAATAATCTCTAAAATCATAAAAGCTCTAATCTTTTTCAAAATTCTAAAATCAAAAATCTTTAAGCCAACTTGTTATTTAAACAAACAAACAAAATACAAGTTATATACTCCGAAGAGAAGTGGCACAGTGTCTACTCCTATTCTAAAATGTTGATATAGCAGCATAGGAAGCACTGGATGAAAGCAGCACAAAGTGAAGCAGAGCAGCTGCACTCTAAGGGTCAGATTCACATGAGTTTACTCTTCAATAAAACAGCCTAAACATTGTAATTCCGTGTACAGCATCTATAGCAGACAGCTTGTGGTATGTACCAATGATCCTGAGTATTGATGTCCTTGTGGTCTTGGTATTCCCATGGTCATGGCGTTTACATCCTACACAGATGCCTTCTTGAGAGGGTTTTACTCATTACCTGTCACTTAAGTCAGCAGATGTTCTTTATATTTTTATCTTCCTGATTTCTCTGTTATGCGTTAGATTTTGACCTTACCAAGGGCTGCCTATTTTCTGGCTGTGTCACACTCTAGCTCATCTCCCAGGTTTTTCTCTGAGATCTTGGTTGAAAAGCTCAATTCTTCATGCAGTACAAACATCACATAGATGAAACCAGGCTCTCTCACTACCTTTAATGCTAGCAGTCCCATCTTCTTGTATTAATGATGCATAGGCATTTAAGTGCATAAATAACTAAACAGAATGAATGGAATCCCAGAGAAAAAACTTCTAGTTGGCTTTGTGTAAGCAAGATATCAAGGAAGGGATAATTTTTTCATAAGTAACAGATTTCAAATGAGTTGACTCTTTCATACACTTGAGCTTGCCTTATGTGGGACCTGGACACGACCTGAGATGCACAAAGGCATACTTCATACTGATTCCCTGCTAACTCACTTGACTCACTGTAATGGCTTTAATCTCTTCAGAAATCATGACTTCCTTAAAGCCAACAGAAGACATAGTTTTCTGAATGAACTAAATGTTTACCGTTTTTTTTCATTCTGCTGCTATTTTTCTCTTAATTCTTAATATTAATCTTGTTAAAATAGATGATCAAAACCATTTCATATTCTGAATGTTAAACTGTTACAAAACCTCCAGTATTATGTTTATTGTCCTATGATTTTAAAATTCAGCCCCCTATAACGTTTCAGGACATAAATGACATATAGACAAGTTCTTTGCACATTGTAGTATAGAATCTAGTCTAACCTATTTCCAAATATAGTTTTCATTCCAATCTGTAATTCTCTAAGCCTGGTATTTATGATGCATTTCTCTAGATTAGTGGTCATCAACCTTTCTAAAATTGCAAAACCTTAATACAATTAGTACTTCATATTGTAGTAACAGCCAACCACATATTATTTTGTTGCTAACTTACAACTATAATTTTGTTACCGTTATGAGGCATAACATAAATATCTGAAATGCAAGATGTCTGATATGTGATCCCAAAAAAATCATGACACACAGGTTGAGAACCACTGTTTTAGACATTGTGTTCTTCTGATCTTCTACCAGTGTCACTCATTAATTTATGTAATCACATGGTGATGGGATTGTGTGAAACAGTCCTTCTTTACCCAATGATTGACAGATTTATCAGTTTTATATATTTTGCCAGAATGTAAAAAGTTATTTTGAAGAGGAAAAATAATATTCTTTTACTGTTTGTAGTTTTTAGTTGAGATGGACTCCTATAAAAAAAAAGACTTTCAAGAAACAAACAGAAATTCAATAATTTAACATCATATATCTCAAGCGTATGCATAAGACAGAATCTACTAAAACTCAGAGTGGAATTTGAAATTGGGCTTAAATATTATCACATACTTAAACCTAAAAAGGAGAGTATGGTAAAGGTCAGGAAAAGCAGGCCAGGATCAGCCCTTTCAGTAGAGGAAGCAGCTTTATCTTGGTATCTTTTTCAATGAGAAAATATCTTACAATTTGTTTTTCTACAGAATGCAGACACCCCTAAAAATGGAGATTTCCTTTTTTAGTGCAAGTTTTTATACAAAAGAATAATTTCTACTCTGTTAGTTATCAGACTGTTCCACTGGCCTGTTCTCAGGGACATAATAGCAGCTTATATCATCACTTTGCAGATGCCAGGTATGCTACGTGTGCTAGGTGCTGTGTCTAAAAGGACCCCCAGCTACCCTAGTACTTTTTTCATCCTCTTTTGTCTGTCTCCCTCATGTGTCTCTTTCAGTCTCTTTCTATCTTTTCTTTATGTCATGTTTCTACATGGGCTTCTGCTGCTCCCTCCTCTAATAAATCTCTTGATCTGTTGAGTAGTGTAATTTCACAGGGGTACAACTTGGTGTGGGTCTGCCAAAGATATGTCCTACTACCCTCTCTTCTTTTAACTTATCATACCTTGTTTTCAGTGTTCTCCTAATCATTAAAGCAAAGTGTGAGCCAAGACAAGACATTTGGTTCTCTTATGGTCATTTCTTGATGTGACATACTTAAATTTCCTAATGGTGAAAGAATAGAGTTAATTTCCTGCTTATTTTTCTTGCATTTTGGTTGCAAAAGCCCTTGACTATTAATGTTCAACAAACTATTGTCACATTGATGGATTTGTGAGTAGATGTATGAATTGAAAAGTTGGTGTGTTTTATATTCTCCACTGACCCCTGAGTCTTAAAATAGTATTCATCCTTGCTCTATTTTATTCTGTTAAAATTCTTTTCTGTTACTTTGGTCTGTATATTTTTCTCCAGCCAAAATAAATGACTCACTGTTTGCTATGCCCACCCCTCCCTTTCTTGATCATCTGTGGCCTGGGCTCATGCTGTGAACTCCATCTGGAATATCATTTCTACCTTTCTGTAGAATTGTTTCTAAAAAGACAACCTGAATTCAAGTTCCATCATAAATACCAACTTCTTATAAACTTTCTTCTTCACTGAATGAAAAATCTTTTTCTCTGCCTTGCAACTTTATACTTGTTTCAACAATGATGTCTGTATTTTTCTTGCCTTGCAATATTTCTAATTTTACATTCTCAAGTTACTTATCCCCATTGTCATCTTTGTGATCTTATTTTGTCTTATTTATCTTGGTTGATCATAAACTCCATAAATAAGAAAATATAGTCAAACTTATTTTGCCTTTTTTAATATTGTTTTCCAAAGTACAGACTAAAGCATTCTAGTAGCTTTTAAGATTAGTTTACTAGCCCACTAATTATGATGGAATATATTAGAAGTAGCTATTGATTAGAATAATGCATCAAGCTATAAGGTTAAATTGTTTCATAAAATTTCTCTTAAGTCATAAAAATATATTCTGATTGATATCATGTTCCATGTAGCTTTTGCTACCCTCCCTTAGCTCTGAGAACAGGCCTGGCTACAAACCCCCTCCTAGCTTCCCTTGAATCATTGGATAAAAGACACATTCACATTTGCTTGTTTTCAACTTGCCTTCTTGGCTCAATTGTTGAGTATTTTTGAACTCCTGATGGTAGCATGCCCTTATCAATACTTATAGCTCTGCTCTTCCTGTCTGCTCTAAACTTTAGTGCCCAGTTAAATCTAGATTCTGCTAAACATCACTGTAGGAACAGCTGTAGCTGCTCCTCCTGAGACCTCACATGGCTGCTTGGCTTTTCTCTTTCCAAAGCATGGTGAACTCTTCTCTCCTCCTTGTGTCTCTCTTTTTCTCCATGGACCCACAAGTTCCACCTATTCCTTCTGGCCAGCAATTGACCCATGTCTTCTTTACCACAGATCAAGAACCAAAGAGGCAACAGGACAACATCTGAACCACCCCTACACTATCACATATTTCCAATTGTTTACTTTAGTTAAGTTATCCAAAATCATGACTATAGAATATTTAGTTCAATTATTTATACATAGTAATTAATAATTTTAGTGAAGTGATTAATTACTATGGATACATTCATTTATTAGAGCCATCACTGCTCACAATGAATTATATATTTTTCTGCAAATATACTTTATTATGTCAATGATATTTACAACTATTTCTTCAGGTCAGTAACAACAGAGGGTTAACATTAGCAATGTGGTTTTACATTAACAGAAAGAAATACTAAGTATAAAGTATTTTTCACTTTTCAGAGACAATTTAATGTTGGGTAGCATTTGAATTTTTTCCATTTGAATAGTGTGGTCCATTTCTATTCAACACTAATGTTTTTTGTTCTTAATTCCAGCCTCATGAAAAGGCTCTAAATAAATGTAGATTTCAATTAAAAGAGACTAGACTGTTATTTATAATTAAGCTTTCTAATAGTACGAGATTGTTTACAAGCCAAACGAAATAGAAATGGTGGCTTTTACAATAAATTTAGGGTTGGAGCTTGTTGCTGCACATTTGAGTTTCTGTTATGCCAACACAGCTGGAGGCAAATGGTAGAAGTGGCTCTGAGGCTCCTGCCCATGAATAATGGTAGACCAAGGGAACCCAGCCTTGCAGGAGTGTTCTGGGTAGGCAACTTTTAGGGAAGACCTCTGAAATACCTTTTTGTGTTCAAGGTATTGTTGCTTTTCAACAACTAGAGACTCCCAACCCTGCTAAAAAGCTGGAAATAGTCAGAGAGCAATGACTTTGAAATGAAAATGGATGCCTCTCATGTAAACACCTACACTCCTTAACAGACTGCACATGAGTGCAAGTATGGGTCTGGCTTTCCTTTCTCTTTGGGTTCAAAGGAATCCCAAAGTCTTTTTTATCCGTTTTAACCTTACTGCAGATATTAATTTCCTTTCACTACTATTGATTTTAATTTGTTTCATTTTCTGCTTAGGACATCACATTCCCCTAGTTGACTCCTGTGTGTACCTACGTGTGTGTGTGTGTGTGTGTGTGTGTGTGTGTGTGTGTGTGTGTGCTTATACCTTCCATATGTGTTTGCACACAAAAAAGTAGAGGGTGCAGGAGGACATCAAGAGTCTTATTCAATGACCTTGCCTCTTATTTTTTCAAGCAGGACTCTCACTGAACCTGATTAAGTTAAGTTGGCAGGCCAGCAAGCTCTAAGAATCCTCCTGACTTTTCCTTCCTGGTTTATGAATTACAAACATGCACTACAGCTTTGGTTATTTTTATGGGTTCTGATCATCTGAGAGCTTCTCATGCATACATGTTAAACACTTTATCCATTATTGCTGAACAACTTATTCAACACTCTTCCATTTTGCTTTTACTGAAGCTTGAGCTGGTAAAAAGTGAAAGATGAACTTTTGTACATTTGGCTGTCTAGAGGATTCTTTGCTACAGTGAATTTGTGAAGTGAGAATCCACATGAGTAACCTTTTCCTTCCTAAAATTGATCATTTTACTTCAGGTCAATAATCAAGTCCATGTCTCCAAATATTTGTCATTATATCATTATTATTTAATGGTAAAAACACAGATTTTTTGTAAGTAATAGAAGTAATTGGATGCAAATATTTATTTAAAAATAAAGCCAGGTGGGTTTCACTTGCATATTGTTCTAGCACTTGAGAGACAGAGAAAAAGGAATTGCAAATTTAGAGCTCATCAAGACTATATAAAGAAACTGTAGGACCCAATACGTCCTACATCCTGGAGGTCTCATCCACAAAAACACGGAGACAGAGAACAACACAATCAAGAAGGAGATTTAATGATCCAGCGCGCTGGGGTTGCCCTATAATCTGGACAAAGGTGACTCCGAGTAGCAAAAGCACACACTTTTTATATGCTTGTGGAGGACAGCCTTTGACAACAGCATGAATTGGTCCTTGATGACGCACATTGACCTTTACATTCCTGGATGGAGAGATATCTTTGGTCTGAGGATGGGGGGTGGTTAAGGGCCATGCCCTCTTTGCAGTTAGCTTATTTCCTGGAACAGGGTGTTATTCTAAATTCTTTGGAATCTCCCTGGTTCTGATAACAGAAAGTCCCAGCCACCTGGTGTTTTCCTTAAAGCGGCCATAGTCATTATGTTTGAATCTTACAAAACTTTGACTCAAACTGTGCAATTGAAAGAAGAAAACATAGAATTAATAATGCCAACAATGTAATAAATATTTATCGATGGCTGTGTACCTGAGTACTTATAAGAATCATTTAATTTGACCTTTATGTAACCTGCAGGAGAGCTAATATTTGGGAAAGTTAAATACCTTAGTCATTGTCACATATAAAAACGGCTGTTTTTATATAGCTAAGAAATCTCATTCAAGAATATGACTGTATAAATTATATCAGCATAATTTGCAAGAAAAATGTTGACTAAGTATAGTCTGACAAATTAGATACCTGCAAGCATGGTGCAAGTAGAAATTGAATTAATAGTGCTTTGCTGATTTGTATATGAAATGTGCAGCTAAGTTCCATCTAAAGATTCCCATTATGCTTATTCTTCCCCCCATTGCCACCCCCAATCTCTGCTTACATTTATCAAACTTTTGGACCTTGAACCATACAGATTAGCTTCCCTTCCACCACCATACGTCCTGCTCACTGAGTGCTCTAGGGCACCCAAAGCTGCCCTGAGCAATCTACTATGCATGGTGAATCTTCATTCTTCTTTCACCTCTCTGCCTATCTTTATCAGTTCTACAGATTTTGAAACATTTGAACCTGTTGATCTGGAGACACACAACACAATACCAAGACCATCTAAGTTAACTCACTCCCAGGAACAACCAGGGACCAAAGCCATCCACATGGCTAAAGATGCTGAACAAAACACAGTCAGCAAAAGTCAGAGTAATATTACACCTTCAGAGCACAGCTACCTTACTACAGCAATGCCTGAATATCCCAACACAACTGGCATACATCAAAATGACTTTAAGTTCAGTCTTCTAAAGATGATAGAGTCCTTTAAGAGGAAATGAATAAATCCTTAAAGAAATACAGGAAAATATAAACAGGTAGAGTCTTTACAGAGGAAACAAACACAACCTATAATAATATATAGAAAAAATACAATTAATTAGGTGAAGAAAATAAATAAAAAAGTGCAAGACCTGAAAGTGGAAATAGAAGATTAAAACAAATAAGCTAAACTGAGGGAATTATGGCAATGGAGAACCTAGAGAAGAGAACAGAAAAAACAGGTGCAAGCAGCATTAACAGAATGCAAGGGATGGAAGAAAGGATCTCAGGTGTTAAAGATACAATAGAAGAAATTGAGACATCAATCAAAGAAACTGTTAAATCTAAAATATTCCTGGTATAAATAAAACATGTAGGAAATCTTGGATACCATGAAAAGACCTAACCTAAGAACAATAGGATTAGGAGAAATTGAATAGTCCTAGTTCCAAGAACCAGAAATTATTTTCAACAAACTCATAGAAGAAAAATTTCCCAATATAAAAAAAGAAATGCTAGTAAAAATACAAGACGTTTATATAGCACCAATAAAAAAAATCCTAGAAAAGAATCCTCCCACATGTAATAATCAAAAGAGAAAATTTATAGAATAAAGAAATAATATTAGATACTGTGAGGGAAAAAGACTGGGTAACATAATGTCAAGTCTATCAGAATTACACCTGACTTCTCAACAGAGAATCCAAAATCTATAAAGGCCTGGAAAGACATCTTGCAACCTATAAAAAGCCACAGATGTTAACCTACACTACTATACTCAGTAAAATTTCAATAACCATAGATAGAGAAAACAAAATATTTTAAGACAAATCCAAATTCAAACTCTCTATTCACAAATCTAGTCCTACAAAAATTACTAGAAATAAAACTCCAACCCAAGAATTATAACTACATACAAGAAAACATAGGAAATATGTAGTTCCATACCAGAAAAAACAAGGGAAGTGCATGCACACAGACACATAGACACAGACAGACATAGACACAGACACAGACACAGACACAGACACAGACACAGACACACACACACACACACACACACACACACACACACACACACACACACTACCACCACCACCACCACCACCTCCACAGCCACCACCACCACCACCACCACCACCACCACCACCACCAATATCAAAACAACAGGAAAAAAACAATCACTGGTCATTAATATCCATCAATATCATTTTCTAATAAAAAGACACAGGCTAAAATAATGGATGCAAAAACAAAATTCATCATTTTGGCATATACAAGAAGGACACCACTATAATAAAAGATAGATACTACCTATCTCAGGGTAAAGTCTAGAAAAAGTTGATCATGAAATCTGGCCCAAGAAGAAAACTGGAGTAGCCATTGTAATAGCTAATAAAGCAGATTTTCAGCCAAAACAAAATTATACAAGAGACAGGGAAGGACATTTCATATTTAACACAGGAAAAAATTCTACCATGTTGATATCTCAAATCTGAGCATCTGTACTCCAAACATAACAGCACCCACATCTGTAAAAAAATTGCTAAAGTGTTAATTGTACATCAAGCTGCACACATTAAAAATAGGAGACAAAAAACAAAACAAAACAAAACAAAAACTTCAACTTCTCACTTTCACCAATTGACAGGTCATCTACACAAAAACTAATCAGTACAAAAATGAAACTAACAGATATTATGAACCAAATGGACAGGTCTGTCATCTATATAATCTTTCACCTAAACACAAACAAATACCAGTTTATGGATCCTCATGGATCCTTCACCAAAATCAACCATATGACTGATCATAAAGCAAGTCACAATATATACAAGAAAATTGAAAACTCCTTTTCTCTTATCACACAACTATGGAATAAAGCTGGATTTTAACAACAGAAACACTTGCCTACATACTCATGGATATTGAACAACTCTCTACTCAGTGATCTCTGGGTGAGTGAAATAATTAAACATCTAGAATTCAATAAAAATGACGACAAAACTGTAGATTGTTCGGATGGTCCTGCTCATCTACTGGCTTTTGATCTGTTGGTAAAGAAGCCATGATCCAATTGCTAGGCAGATGGGATATGTGGGACTTCCAGTTTCCTGGGGGACAAGAGACAGACACAAGGAAAAGAGAGACAGAGTGCTTTATGCTTCTGATGGAGAAAAGTTGACCAGTTATTTGAAACCTTGAAACTGAGTGGACCCACATACCTCTCTTACACGTGGGTGCTCTGGGGTATTTAGGGCAGATATAGAGCTAAGGTATGGATAAGGGAATGCTACCCATGGGAGTTTAATAATGCCCAGCAATTGTGCCAAGAGGGCAGGTTGAAAATTAACAACATGTGTGTCTGCCTCTTTTATCAGTAGATTCAAGGAAAGCTGGGTGGGGGCTGGTAGCATGACCCATTTCCAGAGCTTTGGCAGGGTAGCAAATCTACATGCAATACAAAACAGAAGCAAGTTCTTAGCACTAAGTGCCTCCAAAAAGAAATTAGAAACTTTTCATACCAGCAATTAAAAAGTATACCCGAGGGACTTCCTGTGTTTACCAGGAGTCCCACACCCGCGGATCACGGCCCGCAGCAGCTCACTGCTCCCAGACCCCGTGGGAGAGAGACCTCACTGCCTGGTCAGGTGGGCACTCCTGAGGCTGCAGAGCGGAAGAGCCCACCAACACTGCCCACCCCTGCCCACATCCCTGGCCCAAGAGGAAAATGTATAAGGCCTCTGGGTTCCCGTGAGGGAGGGCCCAGAAGCGGCAGGACCCCTGCGACTGAGACACCGCTGGAACCTGAAGGAACAGACCGGATAAACAGTTCTCTGCACCCAAATCCCGTGAGAGGGAGAGCTAAACATTCAGAGAGCCAGACACGCCTGGGAAACCAGAAGACACTGCACTCTGCACACATTACTGATTCCAGAGGAAAACACAAAACGCCATCTGGAACCCTGGTGGACTGAAGCTCCCGGAAACAGCAGCGCAGAACTTCCTGGTTGCTGCCTCTGCAGAGAGCTCGTGGGCAGCACCCCCAGAGTGAACGTCAGCCTCGGAACCACAGGTAAGACCAACTTTTCTGCTGCAAGTGACCTGCCTGGTGAACTCAACACACAGGCCCACAGGAACAGCTGAAGACCTGTAGAGAGGAAAAACTACACGCCCGAAAGCAGAACACTCTGTCCCCATAACATGCTGAAAGAAAACAGGAAAACAGGTCTACAGCACTCCTGACACACAGGCTTATAGGACAGTCTAGCCACTATCAGAAATAGCAGAACAAAGTAACACTAGAGATAATCTGATGGCGAGAGGCAAGCACAGGAACCCAAGCAACAGAAACCAAGACTACATGGCACCATCGGAGCCCAATTCTCCCATCAAAACAAACATGGAATATCCAAACACACCAGAAAAGCAAGATCTAGTTTCAAAATCATATTTGATCATGATACTGGAGGACTTCAAGAAAGACGTGAAGAACTCCCTTAGAGAAACACAGGAAAACATTAATAAACAAGTAGAAGCCTAAAGAGAGGAATCGCAAAAATCCCTGAAAGAATTCCAGCAAAACATAAATAAACAAGTAGAAGCCCATAGAGAGGAGACACAAAAATCCCTGAAAGAAGTCCAGCAAAACACAAACAGATGAAGGAATTAAAAATGGAAATAGAAGCAATCAAGAAAGAACACATGGAAACAACCCTGGATATAGAAAACCAAAAGAAGAGACAAGGAGCTGTAGATACAAGCTTCACCAACAGAATACAAGAGATGGAAGAGAGAATCTCAGGAGCAGAAGATTCCATAGAAATCATTGACTCAACTGTCAAAGATAATGTAAAGCGGAAAAAGCTACTGGTCCAAAACATACAGGAAATCCAGGACTCAATGAGAAGATCAAACCTAAGGATAATAGGTATAGAAGAGAGTGAAGACTCCCAGCTCAAAGGACCAGTAAATATCTTCAACAAAATCATAGAAGAAAACTTCCCTTACCTAAAAAAACGGAGATATCCATAGGCACACAAGAAGCCTACAAAACTCCAAATAGATTGGACCAGAAAAGAAACACCTCCCGTCACATAATAGTCAAAACACCAAACGCACAAAATAAAGAAAGAATATTAAAAGCAGTAAGGGAAAAAGGTCAAGTAACATATAAAGGCAGACCTATCAGAATCACACCAGACTTTTCTCCAGAAACTATGAAGGCCAGAAGATACTGGACTGATGTCATACAGACCCTAAGAGAACACAAATGCCAGCCCAGGTTACTGTATCCTGCAAAACTCCCAATTAACATAGATGGAGAAACCAAGATATTCCATGACAAAACCAAATTTACACAATATCTTTCTACAAATCCAGCACTACAAAGGATAATAAATGGTAAAGCCCAACATAAGGAGGCAAGCTATACCCTAGAAGAAGCAAGAAACTAATCATCTTGGCAACAAAACAAAGAGAAGAAAAACACACAAAAATAACCTCATATACAAATATGAGTATAACAGGGAGCAATAATCACTATTCCTTAATATCTTTCAACATCAATGGCCTCAACTCCCCAATAAAAAGACATAGATTAACATATTGGATACGCAACTAGGACCCTGCGTTCTGCTGCCTACAGGAAACACACCACAGAGACAAAGACAGACACTACCTCAGAGTGAAAGGCTGGAAAACAACTTTCCAAGCAAATGGTCGGAAGAAGCTAGCTGGAGTAGCCATTCTAATATCAAATAAAATCAATTTTCAACTAAAAGTCATCAAAAAAGATAAGGAAGGACACTTCATATTCATCAAAGGAAAAATCCACCAAGATGAATTCTCAATCCTAAATATCTCTGCCCCAAATGCAAGGGCAGCTACATACGTAAAAGAAACCTTACTAAAGCTCAAAACACACATTGCACCTCACACAATAATAGTAGGAGATTTCAACACCCCACTCCCATCAATGGAAAGATCATGGAAACAGAAATTAAACAGAAAGTAGACAGACTAAGAGAAGTCATGAGCCAAATGGACATAACAGATATTTATAGAACATTCTATCCTAAAGCAAAAGGATATAACTTCTTCTCAGCTCCTCATGGTACTTTCTCCAAAACTGACCATATAATTGGTCAAAAAACAGGCCTCAACAGGTACAGAAAGATAGAAATAATCCCATGCGTGCTATCGGACCACAATGGCCTTAAAACTGGTCTTCAATAACACTAAGGGAAGAATACCCACGTATACGTGGAAATTGAACAATGTTCCACTCATTGATAACCTGGTCAAGGAAGAAATAAAGAAAGAAATTGAAAGCTTTTTAGAATTTAATGAAAATGATGGTATAACGTACCCAAACTTATGGGACACAATGAAAGCTGTGCTAAGAGGAAAACTCATAGCGCTGAGTGCCTGCAGAAAGAAACAGGAAAGAGCATATGTCAGCAACTTGACAGCACACCTAAAAGTTCTAGAACAAGAAGAAGCAAATACACCTAGGAGGAGTAAAAGGCAGGAAATAATCAAACACAGAGCTGAAATCAACCAAGTAGATACAAAAAGGACCATAGAAAGAATCAACAGAACCAAAAGTTGGTTCTTTGAGAAAATCAACAAGATAGATAAACCCTTAGCCAGACTAACGAGAGGACACAGAGAGTGTGTCCAAATTAACAAAATCAGAAATGAAAAGGGAGACATAACTACAGATTCAGAGGAAATTCTAAAAATCATCAGATCTTACTATAAAAGCCTATATTCAACAAAACTTGAAAATCTACAGGAAATGGACAATTTCCTAGACAGATACCAGGTACAGAAGTTAAATCAGGAACAGATAAACCAGTTAAACAACCCCATAACTCCTAAGGAAATAGAAGCAGTCATTAAAGGTCTCCCAACCAAAAGGAGCCCAGGTCCACACGCGTTCAGTGCAGAATTCTATCAGACCTTCATAGAAAACCTCTAACCAATATTATATAAACTATTCCACAAAATTGAAACAGATGGAGCACTACCAAATTCCTTCTATGAAGTCACAATTCCTCTTATTTTTTTTTCTTTTTGGTTCTTTTTTTCGGAGCTGTGGACCGAACCCAGGGCCTTGTGCTTCCTAGGCAAGCGCTCTACCACTGAGCTAAATCCCCAACCCCCACAATTACTCTTATACCTAAAACACACAAAGACACAACAAAGAAAGAGAACTTCAGACCAATTTCCCTTATGAATATCGACGCAAAAATACTCAATAAAATTCTGGCAAACCGAATCCAAGAGCACATCAAAACAATCATCCACCATGATCAAGTAGGCTTCATCCCAGGCATGCAGGGATGGTTTAATATACGAAAACCATCAACGTGATCCATTATATAAACAAACTGATAGAACAAAACCACATGATCATTTCATTAGATGCTGAGAAAGCATTTGACAAAATTCAACACCCCTTCATGAAAAAGTCCTGGAAAGAATAGGAATTCAAGGCCCATACCTAAACATAGTAAAAGCCATATACAGCAAACCAGTTGCTAACATTAAACTAAATGGAGAAAAACTTGAAGCAATCCCACTAAAATCAGGGACTAGACAAGGCTGCCCACTCTCTCCCTACTTATTCAATATAGTTCTTGAATTCTAGCCAGAGCAATCAGACAACAAAAGGAGGTCAAGGGGATACAGATCGGAAAAGAAGAAGTCAAAATATCACTATTTGCAGATGATATGATAGTATATTTAAGTGATCCCAAAAGTTCCACCACAGAACTACTAAAGCTGATAAACAACTTCAGCAAAGTGGCTGGGTATAAAATTAACTCAAATAAATCAGTAACCTTCCTCTACACAAAAGAGAAACAAGCCGATAAAGAAATTAGGGAAACGACACCCTTCATAATACCCAAATAATATAAAGTACCTCCGTGTGACTTTAACCAAGCAAGTAAAAGATTTTTACAATAAGAATTTGAAGACACTGAAGAAAGAAATTGAAGAAGACCTCAGAAGATGGAACGATCTCCCATGCTCATGGATTGGCAGGATTAATATAATAAAAATGGCCATTTTACCAAAAGCAATCTACAGATTCAATGCAATCCCCATCAAAATACCAATCCAATTCTTCAAAGAGTTAGACAGAACAATTTGCAAATTCATCTGGAATAACAAAAAACCCAGGATAGCTAAAACTATCCTCAACAATAAAAGGACTTCAGGGGGATTCACTATCCCTGAACTCAAGCAGTATTACAGAGCAATAGTGATAAAAACTGCATGGTATTGGTACAGAGCAGACAGATAGACCAATGGAATAGAATTGAAGACCCATTAATGAACCCACACACCTATGGGCACTTGATTTTTGACAAAGGAGCCAAAACCATCCAATGGAAAAAAGAAAGCTTTTTCAGCAAATGGTGGTGGTTCAACTGGAGGACAACATGTAGAAGAATGCAGACCGATCCATGCTTATCACCCTGTACAAAGCTTAAGTCCAAGTGAATCAAGGACCTCCACATCAAACCAGACACACTCAAACTAATAGAAGAAAAACTAGGGAAGCATCTGGAACACATGGGCACTGGAAAAAATTTCCTGAACAAAACACCAATGGCTTATGCTCTAAGATCAAGAATCGACAAATGGGATCTCATAAAACTGCAAAGCTTCTGTAAGGCAAAGGACACTGTGGTTAGGACAAAACGGCAACCAACAGATTGGGAAAAGATCTTCACCAATCCTACAACAGATAGAGGCCTTATATCCAAAATATACAAAGAACTCAAGAAGTTAGACCGCAGGGAGACAAATAACCCTATTAAAAAATGGGGTTCAATGCCAGAGTAACGGAGAGACTTTGACAGCCCAGGTTATCACAGTGCCTGCTGTTGCCACTCAGCTCTCCTATATGTTTTTCCACTGGAGTTATGAGCTGCCTGTCCTTCTGTCCTGTGGTATTCAAAACAAACTTTCCTTCTGCAGTGTGCACTTGGGCGGTTCTTGGAAGAGTGAGGAGACAGCCTGTCAGCCTCTGCTCATTAACCTAAGGACAATGTGACCAGTGAGGTGGCCATCTTGTGATTTGGTCTGCATTATTTGTTGGAAAAATGCCACAAGAAGATCACACTGGGATTTAGAAGTTTCTGGCTAATACTTAGCCAGGTAGCCTTTTGTGGCCAGATTGGTCTACAAAGAGAAACAGCATTTTGGAAAAGTGAAATACCTTTGTAACCTAACATGCAATTGGTTCAATAAAGACTTCAAATTTCAAAAAAAAAAAAAAAACAAAAAAACAAAAAAACAAACAAAAAAAATGGGATTCAGAGCTAAACAAAGAATTCACAGCTGAGGAATGCCGAATAGCTGAGAAACACCTAAAGAAATGTTCAACATCTTTAGTCATAAGGGAAATGTAAATTAAAACAACCCTGAGATTTCACCTCACACGAGTGAGAATGGCTAAGATCAAAAACTCAGGTGACAGCAGATGCTGGCAAGGACGCTTAGAAAGAGGAACACTCCTCCATTGTTGGTGGGATTGCAGACTGGTACAACCATTCTGGAAACCAGTCTGGGGTTCCTCAGAAAATTGGACGTTGAACTGCCTGAGGATCCAGCTATACCTCTCTTGGGCATATACCCAAAAGATGCCCCAACATATAAAATAGACACGTGCTCCACTATGTTCATCGCAGCCTTATTTATAATAGCCAGAAGTTGGAAAGAACCCAGATGCCCTTCAACAGTGGAATGGATACAGAAAATGTGGTACATCTACACAATGGAATATTACTCAGCTATCAAAAACAATGACTTTATGAAATTCGTAGGCAAATGTTTGGAACTGGAAAATATCATCCTGAGTGAGCTAACCCAATCACAGAAAGACATACATGGTATGCACTCATTGATAAGTGGCTATAAGCCCAAATGCTTGAATTACCCTAGATGCCTAGAACAATGAAACTCAAGATGGATGATCAAAATGTGAATGCTTTACTCCTTCTTTAAAAGGGGAACAAGAATACCCTTGGCAGGGAAGAGAGAGGCAAAGATTAAAACAGAGACTGAAGGAACACCCATTCAGAGCCTGCCCCACATGTGGCCCATACATATACAGCCACCCAATTAGACATGATGGATGAAGCAAAGAAGTGCAGACCAACCGGAATCGGATGTAGATCGCTCCTGAGAGACACAGACAGAATACAGCAAATACAGAGGCGAATGCCAGCAGCATACCACTGAACTGAGAATAGGACCCCCGTTGAAGGAATCAGAGAAAGAACTGGCAGGGCTTGAAGGGGCTTGAGACCCCATATGTACAACAATGCCAAGTAACCAGAGCTTCCAGGGACTAAGCCACTACCTAAAGACGATACATGGACTGACCCTGGACTCTGACCTCATAGGTAGCAATGAATTTCCTAGTAAGAGCACCAGTGGAAGGGGAAGCCCTGGGTCCTGCTAAGACTGAACCCCCAGTGAACTAGATTGTTGGGGGGAGGGTGGCAATGGGGGGAGGGTGGGGGGGAACACCCATAAGGAAGGGGAGGGGGGAGGGGGATGTTTGCCCAGAAACTGGGAAAGGGAATAACACTCGAAATGTATATAAGAAATACTCAAGTTAATAAAAAAAGCACCCCCCCAAAAAAAGAGTATACCCGAATGTTCCAGAAGTAAAGAAGCAAGCATATCTCAGAGAAGTGGAAGGCAGGAAATAAGGAAATCAATCATTCAGATACAACAAAGAAAAAATTTCAAAAAATCAATGAAACCAAGGATGGTTCTTTGAGAATATCAACAAGGTAGGCAAACCTTTAGTCAAACTAACCAAAGGACAGTATCCAAATAAACAAAATCTGGAAAGAAAAGGGAAACTAACAACATACACTGAGGAAATATAAATAATCACTAGGTCTTACTTTAAAAGTCCGTACTCTACAAAATTGGAAAGTGTTAACAAAATGGACAATTTTCTATATAGATACCACTTAGCAAAGTTAAATCAAAATCAGGTAAACTATTTAATAGCCCTATAACTGCTAAAGAAATGGAAGCAGTCATCAAAAGTTTACCAACAAAATCAAACAAACACCTCCCCACAAAAATAACCAAAACAAAACAAAAAACAAAACAACAACAAAACCAGTGCCAGAAGGTTTTAGTTCAGAATTTTACAAGATGTTCAAAGAAGGGCTACTTCCAATACTCCTCAAACTATTTCACAAAATAGAAACAGAAGGAGCACTGACAAACTCGTTCAATGAAGCTACAGTCACTTTGATACGAACACCATAGAAAGACTCAAGAAAGAAAACTTCAGACCAATTACTTTTATGAACATTGATGCAAAATACTCAATAAAATACTCACAAATGTAATTCAGGAACACATTAAAAACGTCATTCACTCGGATCAAGTAGACTTTATCAAAGCGATGCAGTGATATTTCAATGTTTGAATTTCCATCAATATAAATAAACAAACTGAAAGGAATAATATCACATTGTCATCTCATTATATACTGAAATGCTTTTGACAAAATCGAACACCCCTTCTTGTTAAAAGTATTAGAGAGAATAGGTATACTAGAAAATACCTAAATATAGTCAGGGCAATATACAGTAAGCCAATAGCCAACATCAAATGAAATGTAAAGAAACTTAAGGCTTTTCCACTCAAGTAAGGGACAAGACAAGACTCTCCCTATCTATTCAATATAGTACTTGAAATTCTAGGCATAGCAATAAGACAACAAAAGTAGTTTAAGGAGATACAATTTGGTAAGGAAGAAGTCAAAGTATCTGTACTTGCAGATGATATGAAGGTATAGATAAGTGATCCCCTTACCCCCAAATTCTACCAGAGAACTCATACAGCTGATAAACAACTTCAGCAAAATGGCTGGATACAAAATTAGCTCAAAAAATCAGTAGTCCTCTGTTACACAAATGATAAAGAAATTAAGAAAGCAAAATCTTTTATAATAGTCATGAATAATAAAAAATACCTTGCTGTAACTCTAATGAAGCAAGTAAAAGATCTGTATACAAGAATTTCAAGTCCCTGAAGAAAGAAATCTAAGACCTCAGCAGATGGAAAATATCCCATGCTCATGGATAGGTAGGATTAACATAGCGAGAATGGCCATCTGACCAAAAGCAAGTGACAGGTTCAACAAAATCCCCATCAAAATTCAACACAATTTTTTATAGACCTTGAAAGAGCAATTCTCAACTTCATATGGAAAAATGGAAAACCCAGATTAACCAAAACCATCCTGAACAACAAAAGACCTTTTGGAGGAACTACCATGCCTGACCTCAAGATCTACTACAGAACAATAATGATAAAAAAATTCATGGTATTGATACAGAAACAGACATATTGATAAACGGAATAGAATTTAAGATCCGAAACAAACCAACACACCTATGGAGATTTGATTTTTGATAAAGAAGCCCAAACCATATGATGTAAAAAAAGAAAGAACCTTCAACAAACCATGCTTTTCTTACTCTATGCCTGTGTGTAGAACAATGAAAATAGATCTGTATTTATTACTCTGCACAAAACTGAAATCGAAGTGGATGAAGAATCTCAACATAAAACTGAATATACTAAATCTTACAGAAGACAAAGTTCAAAATATCTTTGAAAGCATTGGTACAGGAGACAGTTTCCTGAACAGAACACCAATGGTTCAGGCTCTGAAGTCACCACATGGAATTGAAAAGCTTCTATAAGGGGGGAAAACACTCTCAATAGTAGAAAACCACAGCCTACAGATTGGGGCAGGAACTTTATAAACCTTACATCTGACAGAGGGCTAATAACCAAAATTTAGAGGTAGCTGAAGAAGTTAGATAGCAACAGCCTCAAAAACCCAATTGAAAAGCAGAGTACAGAGCTAAACAGAGAATTCTCAACATAAGAATCTCGAATGACTGAGAAACACTTAAAGAAATGGACAAAGTCTCTAGCAATCAGTGAAATGGAAATTAAACAAACTCTGAGATTCCATCTTATAACAGTCAGAATGGCTAAGATCATAAATTCAAGTGAGAGTACTTATTGGTGAGGACGTTGAGCAAGTGGAACACTATTCCATTGCTGGTAGGAGTCCAAACTTGTACAACCAATTTGGAATTTTATTTGTTGGTTTCTAAAAACACTGGGAATAGTTCTACCTCAAGACTCAACTATCCCACTCCTGGGAATATACCCAGAAGATGTTTCACAGAAAGACACTTTCTCAACTTTGTACATAGCAGCTATATTTGTAATTAACTGAAACTAGAAACAACCTAGTTGTCCTTCAACTTAAGAATAAATGAAGAAGATTTGGTACATCTACAGTATGGAATACTATTCAGGTATTAAAAACTAAGATATGATGAATTTTGCAGGCAAATGGATGAAACTTGAGAATATCATCTGGAGTGAGATAACCTATTTCCCAAAACACATGCATGGTATAAACTTATTTATAAGTGTGTACTATCAATAAAATACAGAATATCCATGCTTTATTCCTCAAACCCAAATAAGGTAAACAAGAAGGAAGGAACAAAGTAAGGATGTTTGAGTCTCACTTAGATAGGGAAAGAAAATAGTCATAGGAAGAGGTTGAAGGGAGAGAACTGGGTGGAATAAAGGATAAGTAATGGGGGATTTCTGAATCAGGTGTGGGAGGGGCAGGAACACTGGCTTGATGGCCATAAAAATGAATGAAAATCTGAATGTGCAGGTGGTGTAGAGGTTGTGGACATGTCCAGGACAGGATAGAGACCTGGGATACAGGAGGCATGCCAAAATCAAAGAGTGTAAACATAGCTGTGACTTACATCATTTAGGATATGGAACCTGAAAAGGACACCTCAGTTGCCAGACAGGAACTCCATTGGTGCTATATGGACACCAACCTACCCACAAAACTTTCAACTTAAAATTTATCCTGTCTACAATAAATTCAGATTTGGGGGATGGAGCAGAAACCTATTCAATGGGCAAGCACCAAATCCTGACACTATTAATGATACTCTGTTATGCTTGCAGACATGACTCTAGCATGGCTGTAGTCTGATAGTCACCACTTAGCAGCTGATACAGAGATATTCAGAGACTCGCAGCCAAACAGTGGATAGATAGAGCTTGGGGACTCTTATGAAAGAGTTTGGGGAAGGATTGCAGGCCTGAAAGGGATAGGAATTCCACAGAAAAACCAACAGAGCCAACTAATCTGGACCCTTGGTGCTCTCAGAGTCTGTATGATCCATAAAAGAGAATACACAGGCTTGACCTAGGCCTCTCTACACTTATGTAGCAGATGTGCAGCTTGGTCTTCATGTGGGTCCAAAATAACTAGAGTGGGGGCTACCCCAAAACCTGTTGCCTGTATGTGGATATGTCCTTCTAGGTGGGCTGTCTTTTCTGGCCTCAGAGGGAGAGGATGTGCATAATCAGGCAGAGACTTGACGTGCTATGGTGGGGGAAATAGCCAGTGGCACTCCCACCCTCTCAGAGGAGAAGGGGAGGGAAGAAGGAGAGTAAGATTGTGTGGGTGGGTGACCAGGATTGGGGCAGTGAGGGGGATTATGTAACGTGAATTAAAAAAAAAATAACCAAGCCAGCTCAGTCAGTCAACAGGGTCTCAAGGGCGGAAGTAAAGATTGAAAAGAAAAAAGACAATAAGACAACAAACATTATAACATGACTCCAGCCAGTGCTGAAGCTCAAGCGGCTTTATTTCTCTCAGTCTGCTTTTATATCAATCTAGGTACATCCAAAGAATATGGTCAATTCTCAGCCAATTCTCAGCTCAAAGACAAAGTGATCAAGCAAGGCAAAGAACAAAGAGATCACACCAGGTAGTAATCAAACAAAGCAATAAACAAAGTCCCTGGAGACATTGGTTCTGGGGGGTTATCAGGATTACCAAGACAAAAGGGAAGTCACACATTCCTGGGCTGTGTTTACCTTGATCCTTGCATTAGCCCAAATGTGAATATTCTTATCTGAGACTATTCCCTTGAGCCCAGTGACAGGTACTTGCCAAAATATCTATGAGCAGCACCAAAAGCTCTCCACAAAAGATTCAGTTGAGGCACCTACTGGCTCTCAGGATTTCTGAACTTTAGCAGCAGTCTTTAGCAGCAGGCTCACCAGTTCCAGCACAGCATTAACCTTTAGTTGGGTGGCAACTATAGGAAGCAGTAATTAGCCTAGCACAAATAGAGATCATGCCCCACTGCCCTGTACATGAAAGTGAAGAGAAAACAAAACAGAAGAAACAAATGAAAAACAAAGAAAGTAACCAAAGAATGTTAAGGTTTCAGAGGGGAAAATCAGAATCTAGAAGTATTCAACCCAAACCAGGAACCGGTGAATGAAAACTTTGAAATTGGCATAGAGACTTAGGATGCTGAAAAAAAGCAACAAAATAATAATTATTAATGAAGAATTTGAAAGGAGACATAGACTATGTTCTTGGGCTGAAAGAGCTAATAGACTCAAATGTAGCCACAATCCTCTCCTGAGCATTTATAGAAAGTTCCAGAAAGAAGGGTCTGAGCTATATGTAAAGATGAAAGCAGCATTGAAAATAAAAGGATGACTTTATTATTTGATTAGGTGTCTCAGATCACTTGCAAGATAACATATGGTATACGCATCACTATATAAATGTATATATTTTGGAGCTGGAGAGATGGCTCATTGGTTAAAAGCGCTGACTGCTCTTTCAGAGGTTCTGAGTTCAAAACCCTTCAACCACATGGTGGTTCACAACTATCTGTAATGGAATCTGATGCCTTCTTCTGGTGTGTCTGAAGACAGCTACAGCGTACTTATCTATAATAAATGAATCTTTAAAAAATGTATAAATTGTACTCCACATGGAATGTTTGACCGATCACCATTAGATTCATGGAAACATCTCTCTTTATCCTGACCAAAATGTCATCTCACAAACTCTTTCTAAGCCCAAGTTCTGGAACCATGCTAATTATGACGTGAATAAGAATGAGATGTCTATGGTGGTTGTCAGACACTGAAGGATTCACTTGGGTTATAGCAGCTGCTATTTTCTGGCAGACACCAAATCGTTTGGAATGCCAGAAAATGAGAAGCTTGTGGTCAATGGGCAATGCTTCCCACAAGAGAAGAGAAGTCTTTTTACTCGTAGCGCTGAATTTGCACTTCTTGCAATTTATTTTTCTTACCCAGCAAAACTTGTATTTTTGATTCACAACAGATAAATTGTATTTACAGTCTGTGTTGGTTCTACAGTACCTGTGGGGGTGTATTTGTAGATGGGAATGAAATTGCGAAAAGACTGCTTTTGAGGATTTCCCTGTACTCTTCTATTTTACTCCAGCTAAGTGCTTGGAAATAAAAATACATAGGCATGAATATTAGTCTATAAGAGGATGATACTAACCCACTACATCACAGTAAAATAGTAGAAATGCTGTACCGGAGAAGGACAGATGAAAGTCAGAGGGAAGGCACCGAGGGTCAGACCATTTGTCTTCCATAATATGAAATAATTACACTCACAAAATTCCTACCATGCATAAAAGAGAATTAGTTTTCAGCCCCTCCCAAGCAACTTCTATGTGAAACATAAATGTGAAAAACAATGTCTTGTGTAGGATACAGAGGACTTTGACGAATATGGTAAGGTTACTCTTACATAAGGTTTTGTCATTCACAAGACAGTAATATCTTTGTTTCTATATAGAACTTTGAGGATGATCCAAGGACTCGTAGGGACAAAACCATCATAATTCTTTGGTCAGTTTTTTTAGTTGTTTCATTAGTTTATGTATATATATATATATATATATATCACACATATATTGTATAATATATCATATATAATGTATGTTCATGTATGTGCATATATACACATATATGTTCATATATTATGAATTATTAATGCTCATTTAAATATGTTGTTCCAGTTAGCTGACAGTTTAATCCTGCTCTTGGTTAATTCAATGGAATCATCAATTCCTCTTATTTATTGTCTTTTCAAAAGTATCATTGCAACTGTTTCTAGAGCTTATTTAACAAAGGTCACCACACAAATTATGGATCCTACAACTACACTAAAGTAAATTAAATATCTACTTTGTCAAATTAAAATGTTTTTCCTTCAGCACAGTGCTCAAGAAATATGAATTTTTCAACATGTTGTATGTCATATTGTAAAAGTAAACAATTATTTTCCAATAAAAATTCTTTTATTTGATTACTTTTATCTAACCCTAGATTGTAGCTCATTTCAGATACATGCAAGTTGACAACAGGGAATAATCATTGCACAGAGTTTATGTTGTTCTCCACCATTTATAGCAGTGTAACTGGCTCATGATCTTCTGAGGAGTCTCTCTTCACTCTCTATCTCAGCATAGGAACACAGCACTTCAATGTGCAGATTCAAACTATAAGGGAAGTGCTTTATCCATTGAACCATCTCCTCAACCTTTGATTTTTAATTTTAATGAGAAAATAATTGTACAACTCCATTGTAGCAGTTCTGATCTGCCACGGTATTGTGAGTAGATGTTTGGGAATATGATAGAAGTAGAAAGACCCATTCAAATGCTATCAGAATAATACAAGTGGGAAAAGATGATAGTGCAGACAAAGAGGGTAGCAGTATAGACAGAAAAATGACATATTTTGAATGTTCCAGTTTAGAGATTTGCTAATGGATTGAGTGTAAAATATAGAAGAAAAAATGAAAATTTCACTTTAGTAGCTATTAATATTGGCTTGTCATTGCTTTGATTCGAGTGTGTTTTGGTACTCTTAAAGGGCTAATTGTGATTGCATATGTGGTTCCCAACATAGTGCATCTGTATGAAAGGCCATTGGGTCAAATATTTGGAAGACAATTTCCTTGTCATTCCTGGAAGTATTTATGAGAGAACTATGAAAAGAAAGCTCAAGCCTTTTCTATTCCATGATCTTAGTTAGAGATGTAATCTTTCCAACATGCTTTCCCTCCACTGTTGTCTATAATAGGAGAATATGTAGCTTTCCTTATACAATGTGGATATTGAGCCTTCAAAAATTAGGTATTCTTCTCCTTGATAAATAATCTGTCAGGACTTCAGAGTCATTTCCCCTCATTTAAAAAATTAGTTCTTTGAGAATTTCATTCTATGCGTTTTGTTTCCTATTGTCCCCTTCTCCAATGCCTCTTACATCCATTCCCCTTTCTCCACTCATCAAAATCTCTTTCTTCATTATTTATTAAACTATTAAATGAAAGATGTGCTGCCCACATATTTGGTTTTCTAGTAGATCATGGATGATTTACCAAGAGTCATATGTTTAAAGGAAGCTCATTCTCCTATTCCCAATAGCAACCAATTGCCAACAGAGCCTCATGTATGGGTGAAACTTCATGTCTAAAGTTGGTAATTTTGTCTGGTTTAAGCTTGTGCATCTCTGCTGTGTGCCCTGCTGTGCCTGGAAAACAGTTTTTCTTGTCTTCAGCCACCACTTCTGTTTCTGACAATCTGTCATTTCCAATTCTGACTTCCACTGCCTGCAATGAATCCTGAGACTTGGAGGAGAAGATGCTATATAAATATCCAAAATCACGGTTTGTCTTAATTAGGGTTTTTATTTGATAAAACACCATGGCCAAAAGCAACTTGTAAAGCTCAGGTCACATGCAATCAGTGAGGAGAATCATTTTAGGGATTTAAGCCATGTAACCTGAGGCAGGCACTGAAACAGAAACTCTGGAGGAAACTGCTTACTGATTTGGTCTTTTTGCTTTCTTATATGAACCAGAGATGCCTGTCCTTCGTGGCAACACCTACAGTAGGCTAGGCCACGTCACATCCATCATAATACAGAAAATGTTTTATAGGTCTAAGTAAAGACAATCTACCCCAGGCTGTTTTCTTACTGAGGTTACTCTTCTTTTGGCTTGTGTCAAATTGACTAAAAGCCAATCCCACCCAGCTGAGCATGCCACAATTCCTTAATCTCAGTCTTTTGCACAGTGTTAATCTTAATTTACTGCAAATAGAAGTTTCCCAGATGACAGTTGTGGTATGAACTAATCTATGAGTAGAACAATAAGTCATTAGAGGTCAATTTAATATATCTATTAAGCATAATAATACTAGTTGGTTCTTCCTTACAGCCCATGATCTGCCTAGCCACAGGTCTTTGGCCTTATAATGGTTCCAGGAATGAATTTCCTTTTGTGAAACTGACTTTAAATCCAATCAGAAAGATATTGCTTAGTCCCAGTCATTGATGCCACTTTCACACTGGTGGCCATGTCTTGCCAGACTGTGTCAGTTATTTTGTTGCTGATGTAAAACTATTACAGAATGAAAGAGAAATAACGAGTAAACACAGAGACTTGGGGAGACAAAAATACAAATGGTTAGGGATATTGGTTTCCTGGCTCACATACATGAAAAGAGTTCATATTTTTGCTTTACCTGGGCAGCATGGTGGGACTATGAGTGCTAGAAAGAACTTTGTGAGTAGTTAACCAGGGATCTTTTACTTCTTCAGTAGAGTGATTAGAGAAAAATGAAGAATGCATTTCTGGTATAGAGGCTTCTTCTTGGTAAAAAGGAATTTGACAAATTTAGCTATCTATAGTAGGCAACGTTGGTATGTTGCTGAATTACAAATTCTATGTCTTGGTTTTGGTACGGTAACTTATACTTTATTATTATTATTAATTGATATTTTTAAATTTACATTTCAAATCTTATTCCCGTTCCTGGTTTCCTGGCCATAAGCCCCCTATTGCATCCTACCTTCTACTACAAGGGTGTTCCGCCTCTCCAACCATCCGCCCTTCTACTACCCACCTGACATTCCCCTACACTGGGGGTCCAACCTTGGCAGGACCAAGGGTTTCACCACCAATTGGTGTCCAACAAGGCCATACTCTGCTACATATGCAGCTGGAGCCATGGATCTGTCCATGGGTAGTGGTTTAGTCACTGGGAGCTTTGGTTGGTTGGTATTGTTGTTCTTATTGGGTTGCAAGGCCCTTCAGCTCCTTCAATCCTTTCTCTAATTCCTCCAACAGGGACCCTATTTTCAGTACAATGGTTTGCCACTAGCATTTGCCTCTGTATTTGACTAGCTCTGGCTGAGCCTCTCAGGAGAGAGCTATATCAGGCTCCTGTCAGCATGCAATTCTTGGATTCATAAATATTATATAATTTTGCTGGCTGTATCCCCAGGTGGGCCACAGTCTGAATGGCAGCCATTCCTTTAGTCTCTGCTCCAAACTTTGTTTCCATATGCCATGCTATGAATATATTTGTTTCCCCATTTAACGACTGAAGCATTCACAATTCGTTCATCCTTCTTCTTGAGCTTCACGTGGTATGTCGATTGTATTTTGAGTAATCAGAGCTTTTGGGCTAATATCTACTTATCAGTGAGTACATATCAAGGTTCTTTTTTTTGGGCGGGGTGATTGGGTTACTTCACTCAGGATGATATTTTCTAGTTCTATTCATTTGCCTATGAATATCATGGAGTCATCGTTTTTTTTTTCACCCAAGTATTGAAATTTTTATTACATCAAACTGATACGTTTAGCTTTTGGTATTATTTAGGATATTCCAAACAATCTAAGAAAAAGTAAGCACTCTACTTAGAGCAATGTAATAACTATGAAACTTACGTAAGTCATTCTTTTAGCTAAGAGAACTGGATTCGGAACGGGGCTTATGGTGTTGTTGAAGAATACAAAGAGCCTTCTTATGCCTTGTTATGCCTTGGGTTTTAATTGTCTTTTACTATAGTCATTACATAATACTGCGTATTAAGGTGTGACGGGCTCTTCAGATCCTCTTCAAGCTATAGACAACTGCATAAGATTTTTAACTATCTCACTGATTTGAAGACTTTAACTTTTTGGAAATTCTAGTATGCTCCATGAAATGTAGTTCCCAAAACACACCATGTGTGGATTTATGTCTGGGTCTTTAATCGATTCCATTCACCAACATGTCTGCTTTTGTCTCAGTGCCATGCTGTTTTTATTCTTATAGCTCTGTCGTACAGTTTGAGGTTGGGACGGTTCTTTGGTTATTCAGTTTCAGTTATCCTGGGTGCTTTGTTTGTTTTTCTGTTCCTATGTGAAGCTGAAGATTGTCTTTTCAAGATCCATGAAGAATTGCGTTGGAACTTCGATGGGGATTGCATTAAATTTGTATATTGCTTTTGGTAAGATGGCCATTTTTTTTCTTTTCTTTTTTTTTTTTTTATTAACTTGAGTATTTCTTATATACATTTCGAGTGTTATTCCCTTTCCCGGTTTCCGGGCAAACATCCCCCTCCCCCCTCCCCTTCCTTATGGGTGTTCCCCTCCCAACCCTCCCCCCATTGCCGCCCTCCCCCCATAGACTAGTTCACTGGGGGTTCAGTCTTAGCAGGACCCATGGCTTCCCCTTCCACTGGTGCTCTTACTAGGATATTCATTGCTACCTATGGGGTCGGAGTCCAGGGTCAGTCCATGTATAGTCTTTAGGTAGTGGCTTAGTCTGTGGAAGCTCTGGTTGCTTGGCATTGTTGTACTTTTGGGGTCTCGAGCCCGTTCAAGCTCTTCCAGTTCTTTCTCTGATTCCTTCAATAGGGGACCTATTTTCAGTTCAGTGGTTTGCTGCTGGCATTCGCCTCTGTATTTGCTGTATTCTGGCTGTGTCTCTCAGGAGCGATCTACATCCGGCTCCTGTCGGTCTGCACTTCTTTGCTTCATCCATCTTGTCTAATTGGGTGGCTGTATATGTATGGGCCACATGTGGGGCAGGCTCTGAATGGGTGTTCCTTCAGTCTCTGTTTTAATCTTTGCCTCTCCCTTCCCTGCCAAGGGTATTCTTTTTCCTCATTTAAAGAAGGAGTGAAGCATTCACATTTTGATCATCCGTCTTGAGTTTCGTTTGTTCTAGGGATCTAGGGTAATTCAAGCATTTGGGCTAATAGCCACTTATCAATGAGTGCATACCATGTATGTCTTTCTGTGATTGGGTTAGCACACTCAGGATGATATTTTCCAGTTCCAACCATTTGCCTACGAATTTCATAAACTCGTTGTTTTTGATAGCTGAGTAATATTCCATTGTGTAGATGTACCACATTTTCTGTATCCATTCCTCTGTTGAAGGGCATCTGGGTTCTTTCCATTTTCTGGCTATTATAAATAAGGCTGCGATGAACATAGTGGAGCACGTGTCTCTTTTATATGTTGAGGCATCTTTTGGGTATATGCCCAAGAGAGGTATAGCTGGATCCTCAGGCAGTTCAATGTCCAATTTTCTGAGGAACCTCCAGACTGATTTCCAGAATGGTTTTACCAGTCTGCAACCCCACCAACAATGGAGGAGTGTTCCTCTTTCTCCACATCCTCGCCAGCATCTGCTGTCACCTGAGTTTTTGATCTTAGCCAATCGCACTGGTGTGAGGTGAAATCTCAGGGTTGTTTTGATTTGCATTTCCCTTATGACTAAAGATGTTGAACATTTCTTTAGGTGCTTCTCAGCCATTCGGCATTCCTCAGCTGTGAATTCTTTGTTTAGCTCTGAACCCCATTTTTAATAGGGTTATTTGTTTCCCTGCGGTCTAACTTCTTGAGTTCTTTGTATATTTTGGATATAAGGCCTCTATCTGTTGTAGGATTGGTAAAGATCTTTTCCCAATCTGTTGGTTGCCGTTTTGTCCTAACCACAGTGTCCTTTGCCTTACAGAAGCTTTGCAGTTTTATGAGATCCCATTTGTCGATTCTTGATCTTAGAGCATAAGCCATTGGTGTTTTGTTCAGGAAATTTTTTTCCAGTGCCCATGTGTTCCAGATGCTTCCCTAGTTTTTCTTCTATTAGTTTGAGTGTGTCTGGTTTGATGTGGAGGTCCTTGATCCACTTGGACTTAAGCTTTGTACAGGGTGATAAGCATGGATCGATCTGCATTCTTCTACATGTTGCCCTCCAGTTGAACCAGCACCATTTGCTGAAAATGCTATCTTTTTTCCATTGGATGGTTTTGGCTCCTTTGTCAAAAATCAAGTGACCATAGGTGTGTGGGTTCATTTCTGGGTCTTCAATTCTATTCCATTGGTCTATCTGTCTGTCTCTGTACCAATACCATGCAGTTTTTATCACTATTGCTCTGTAATACTGCTTGAGTTCAGGGATAGTGATTCCCCCTGAAGTCCTTTTATTGTTGAGGATAGCTTTAGCTATCCTGGGTTTTTTGTTATTCCAGATGAATTTGCAAATTGTTCTGTCTAACTCTTTGAAGAATTGGATTGGTATTTTGATGGGGATTGCATTGAATCTGTAGATTGCTTTTGGTAAAATGGCCATTTTTACTATATTAATCCTGCCAATCCATGAGCATGGGAGATCTTTCCATCTTCTGAGGTCTTCTTCAATTTCTTTCCTCAGTGTCTTGAAGTTCTAATTGTACAGATCTTTTACTTGCTTGGTTAAAGTCACACCGAGGTACTTTATATTATTTGGGTCTATTATGAAGGGTGTCGTTTCCCTAATTTCTTTCTCGGCTTGTTTCTCTTTTGCATAGAGGAAGGCAACTGATTTATTTGAGTTAATTTTATACCCAGCCACTTTGCTGAAGTTGTTTATCAGCTTTAGTAGTTCTCTGGTGGAACTTTTGGGATCACTTAAATATACTATCATGTCATCTGCAAATAGTGATATTTTGACCTCTTCTTTTCCGATCTGTATCCCTTTGATCTCCTTTTGTTGTCTGATTGCTCTGGCTAGAACTTCAAGAACTATATTGAATAAGTAGGGAGAGAGTGGGCAGCCTTGTCTAGTCCCTGATTTTAGTGGGATTGCTTCAAGTTTCTCTCCATTTAGTTTAATGTTAGCAACTAGTTTGCTGTATATGGATTTTACTATGTTTAGGTATGGGCCTTGAATTCCTATTCTTTCCAGGACTTTTATCATGAAGGGGTGTTGAATTTTGTCAAATGCTTTCTCAGCATCAAATGAAATGATCATGTGGTTCTGTTCTTTCAGTTTGTTTATATAATGGATCACGTTGATGGTTTTCCGTATATTAAACCATCCCTGCATGCTTGGGATGAAGCCTACTTGATCATGGTGGATGATTGTTTTGATGTGCTCTTGAATTCGGTTTGCCAGAATTTTATTGAGTATTTTGCGTCGATATTCATAAGGGAAATTGGTCTGAAGTTCTCTTTCTTTATTGTGTCTTTGTGTGGTTTAGGTATAAGAGTAATTGTGGCTTCGTAGAAGGAATTCGGTAGGGCTCCATCCGTTTCAATTTTGTGGAATAGTTTGGATAATATTGGTATGAGGTCTTCTATGAAGGTTTGATAGAATTCTGCACTAAACCCGTCTGGACCTGGGCTCTTTTTGGTTGGGAGACCTTTAATGACTGCTTCTATTTCCTTAGGAGTTATGGGGTTGTTTAACTGGTTTATCTGTTCCTGATTTAACTTCGATACCTGGTATCTGTCTAGGAAATTGTCCATTTCCTGAAGATTTTCAAATTTTGTTGAATATAGGTTTTTATAGTAAGATCTGATGATTTTTTGAATTTCCTCCGAATCTGTAGTTATGTCTCCCTTTTCATTTCTGATTTTGTTAATTTGGACGCACTCTCTGTGTCCTCTCGTTAGTCTGGCTAAGGGTTTATCTATCTTGTTGATTTTCTCAAAGAACCAACTTTTGGTTCTGTTGATTCTTTCTATGGTCCTTTTTGTTTCTACTTGGTTGATTTCAGCTCTGAGTTTGATTATTTCCTGCCTTCTACTCCTCCTGGGTGTATTTGCTTCTTTTTGTTCTAGAGCTTTTAGGTGTGCTGTCAAGCTGCTGACATATGCTCTTTCCTGTTTCTTTCTGCAGGCACTCAGCGCTATGAGTTTTCCTCTTAGCACAGCTTTCGTTGTGTCCCATAAGTTTGAGTATGTTGTATCTTCATTTTCATTAAATTCTAAAAAGTTTTTAATTTCTTTCTTTATTTCTTCCTTGACCAGGTTATCATTGAGTAGAGCATTGTTCAATTTCCACGTATATGTGGCCATTCTTCCCTTATTGTTATTGAAGACCAGTTTTAGGCTGTGGTGGTCTGATAGCACGCATGGGATTATTTCTATCTTTCTGTACCTGTTGAGGCCCGTTTTTTGACCAATTATATGGTCAATTTTGGAGAAAGTACCATGAGGAGCTGAGAAGAAGGTATATCCTTTTGCTTTAGGATAGAATGTTCTATAAATATCCGTTAAGTCCATTTGGCTCATGACTTCTCTTAGTCTGTCGACATCACTGTTTAATTTCTGTTTCCATAATCTGTCCATTGATGAGAGTGGGGTGGTGAAATCTCCCACTATTATTGTGTGAGGTGCAATGTGTGCTTTGAGCTTTAGTAAGGTTTCTTTTACGTATGTAGGTGCCCTTGTATTTGGGGCATAGATATTTAGGATTGAGAGTTCATCTTGGTGGATTTTTCCTTTGATGAATATGAAGTGTCCTTCCTTATCTTTTTTGATGACTTTTAATTGAAAATTGATTTTATTTGATATTAGAATGGCTACTCCAGCTTGCTTCTTCTGACCATTTGCTTGGAAAGTTGTTTTCCAGCCTTTCACTCTGAGGTAGTGTCTGTCTTTGTCTCTGAGGTGTGTTTCCTGTAGGCAGCAGAATGCAGGGTCCTCGTTGCGTATCCAGTTTGTTAATCTATGTCTTTTTATTGGGGAGTTGAGGCCATTGATGTTGAGAGATATTAAGGAATAGTGATTATTGCTTCCCGTTATATTCATATTTGGATATGAGGTTATGTTTGTGTGCTTTCATTCTCTTTGTTTTGTTGCCAAGACGATTAGTTTCTTGCTTCTTCTAGGGTATAGCTTGCCTCCTTATGTTGGGCTTTACCATTTATTATCCTTTGTAGTGCTGGATTTGTAGAAAGATATTGTGTAAATTTGGTTTTGTCATGGAATATCTTGGTTTCTCCATCAATGTTAATTGAGAGTTTTGCTGGATACAGTAACCTGGGCTGGCATTTGTGTTCTCTTAGGGTCTGTATGACATCTGTCCAGGATCTTCTGGCTTTCATAGTCTCTGGCGAAAAATCTGGTGTGATTCTGATAGGTCTGCCTTTATATGTTACTTGACCTTTTTCCCTTACTGCTTTTAATATTCTTTCTTTATTTTGTGCGTTCAGTGTTTTGACTATTATGTGATGGGAGGTGTTTCTTTTCTGGTCCAATCTATTTGGAGTTCTGTAGGCTTCTTGTATGCTTATTGGTATCTCTTTCTTTAGGTTATGGAAGTTTTCTTCTATGATTTTGTTGAAGATATCTACTGGTCCTTTGAGCTGGGAGTCTTCACTCTCTTCTATACCTATTATCCTTAGGTTTGATCTTCTCATTGAGTGCTGGATTTCCTGTATGTTTTGGACCAGTAGCTTTTTCCGCTTTACATTATCTTTGACAGTTGAGTCAATGATTTGTATGGAATCTTCTGCTCCTGAGATTCTCTCTTCCATCTCTTGTATTCTGTTGGTGAAGCTTGTATCTACAGCTCCTTGTCTCTTCTTTTAGTTTTCTATATCCAGGGTTGTTTCCATGTGTTCTTTCTTGATTGCTTCTATTTCCATTTTTAATTCCTTCAACTGTTTGATTGTGTTTTCCTGGAATTCTTTCAGGGATTTTTGCGATTCCTCTCTGTAGGCTTCTACTTGTTTATTAATGTTTTCCTGTGTTTCCCTAAGTGTGTTCATGTCTTTCTTGAAGTCCTCCAGCATCATGATCAAATATGATTTTGAAACTAGATCTTGCTTTTCTGGTGTGTTTGGATATTCCATGTTTGTTTTGGTGGGAGAATTGGGCTCCGATGATGGCATGTAGTCTTGGTTTCTGTTGCTTGGGTTCCTGCGCTTGCCTCTCGCCATCAGATTATCTCTAGTGTTACTTTGTTCTGCTATTTCTGACAGTGGCTAGACTGTCCTATAAGCCTGTGTGTCAGGAGTGCTGTAGACCTGTTTTCCTCTCTTTCAGTCAGTTCTGGGGACAGAGTGTTCTGCTTTCGGGCGTGTAGTTTTTCCTCTCTACAGGTCTTCAGCTGTTCCTGTGGGCCTGTGTCTTGAGTTCACCAGGCAGCTTTCTTGCAGCAGAAAATTTGGTCTTACCTGTGGTCCCGAGGCTCAGGTTCGCTCGTGGGGTGCTGCCCAGGGGCTCTCTGCAGCGGCAGCAACCAGGAAGACCTGTGCCGCCCCTTCTGGGAGCTTCAGTGCACCAGGGTTCCAGATGGTCTTTGGCTTTTTCCTCTGGCGTCCGAGATGTGTGTGCAGGGAGCAGTCTCTTCTGGTTTCCCAGGCTTGTCTGCCTCTCTGAAGGTTTAGCTCTCCCTCCCACGGGATTTGGGTGCAGAGAACTGTTTATCAGGTCTGTTTCCTTCAGGGTCCGGTGGTGTCTCTGGCAGGGGTCCTGCCGCTCCTGGGCCCTCCCCCACGGGAGCCCAGAGGCCTTATACAGTTTCCTCTTGGGCCAGGGATGTGGGCAGGGGTGAGCAGTGTTGGTGGTCTCTTCTGCTCTGCAGCCTCAGGAGTGCCCACCTGACCAGGCGGTTGGGCGGAGTCATCGTTTTTGATGGATAACTAGTACTCCATTGTGAAGATGTAACACATTTTCTGTATCTATTCCTCTGTTGAAGGGCATCTGGGTTGTTCCCAACTTCTGGCTATTATAAATAAGGCTGCAGTGAACATAGTGGAGCATGTGTATTTGCTGTATGTTGGAGCATCATTTGGGTATATGCCCAGGAGTGGTATAGCTGGATCCTCAGGTAGTTCAATGTCCAATTTTCTGAGGAACTTCCAGACTGATTTCCAAAGTGGATGAACCAGTTTGCAATCCCACCAATAGAGGTGGTTTCCTCTTTTCCCACATCCTCAAGAGAATCTGTTGACACCTGTGTTTTTGATCTGATTGGTGTGAGGTGGTATCTCAGGATTGGTTTAATTTGCATTTCCCTAATGACTGAAGATGTTGGACATTTCTTTAGATACCTCGAAGCCATTTGATATTCCTCAGTTGAGAATTCTTTGTACCCCATTTTTAATAGGGTTATTTGGCTCTCTGGAGCCTAACTTCTGGAGTTTTTTTGTATATTCTGAATATTAGTCCTCTATCAGGTAAGATTGGTAAAGATCTTTTCCCAACCTGTTGGTTGCCATTTTGTTTTAGTGATAGTGTCCTTTACCGTAAAAAGACTTGCAGTTTTATGAAGTCCCATTTGTCGATTCTTGATCTTACACCATAAACCATTGGTGTAGGAGGGGATGTGGCTCTCCTACTACAGGTTCCCATTGCTGGCCTGGGGTCCCCTCCTGGTCGAGGAAGGGGCAGGGTTTAGAGTCTTGAAGGTGCTGGAGCTGGCAGCACTTCAGACCCCCTGCTTGGTTCTGGCAGGGCCTTTGGTGTAGCTGCTGGGGGTTATGGAGATGGGGGTTCAGAAGGAGGTCTGCCACACCGGGGTCCTGTAGAATCTCCTTCTGTGTTTTTTTCTCAGGATGAGGGTCCTTCTGGTCTCCTATGACCATGAACTGCATAGACTTGATGGGGAGAAAAGGCTTGATCCTGAGAGGAGGGTTAGTTACTAAGTCTTCCCAGACAATAATGTAGGGAACCTGGTAAGGGTGGCTGACCGAGGTAGCCCCAAATACCTTCCTTTTTATTGCATTAATGACAGATCAAATGTCCCAGTTTTGGGCCATCCAACCTCAAAGGTAGGCCACTCAAATGAGCACAAAGTCATCTATTTTCCTTCCTAATGGTCACTGAAAGATTGTGACCATGCCCTTACTCTCATTCCAATGGCCTACTGTCAGACTCAAGGGGGTTGATTCCTTCTGTCCCAGGTCCAAAAATTCTGTTAGTTCAAATCTAAGAACACACGAAGAGACAAATGGCAAACAGGAACACAGAGAGAGACAGATAGCAAACAGGATGCATACAACAACCAGATCACAGGTAGTCTAACTAGTGACTCGTCCAGTTCCTGCTGGTATAGAGTCAAACAGATTCCACAGTGAGAGCTCCAGTCTTCCCACAGCTACAGAAGTCTGCCTGCTGCAGTCGACTGCACCAGACCAGGGGCTCCTTGAACCTTACTGACGCTCGGGAGCAAAACCGAAACCGAGAAAAAGGGGAAGAAAGATGGATTGACTAGTAACAGACAATTTGAACGCAGTAACTGACCTTCAGGCCCCTGTCTTCCATTCACTGGCCTCTCGAGTCCCTTCAGGGAGTCTAGATTCTTGGCCTCTGCACGAAATATAAGTCTCAACCCGAGTTTTAACTACGGGGAGACTTCCGTGATTGAGCCATGAGCAAGAGGTTTATTATTCCAGCGTGTTGGGGTTGGCCTAGGTCAGGAGGATAGGCGACCCCGACCTATCTGTTAGTACAGTTTTTATACATTTTGTTAAGGGCCGGTTACAGCGATGGTGATTGGCCATACAAGCATTGATGGGCTCAACTGACCTTTAGGTTGCTGCTGATTCAGGCAGCATTGGGGTCTTTGAAATACATCCCTGAAGTTGCTGTTAGATAAGGTTTGGACAGCCCTTCCTGGGAGGAAAGGGATGCCTGGCATCTTGGAGACATTCCAGGAATTGTAGTTAAAAAAGATTGGAACATTCCTTCCTGGATGGAAGGGACTGTTTAGTGCCCTGAGGCTGGTGGAAAATTACTAGCTCCTTTCTTTCAGAATGTTTTTATGCGATTCTTGAATAGATAAATGAGTAGGTATCTGATTTTTGGAACTTCTTTTGGCCTCTTTTGGTTCTGTTTATTCTGTCTAAATTTTGATGTGACATTTTTTTCTTTACATTTACATTTTATTTTGCTATATTTAAAAATATGAATGAATGAATAAAAACCTCGCCGCCGGGGTAAAGTTTAACAAGTGAACTCTCATACCTGCTGGGAGAGGGACTCTCCGTTTTCTCCAGTAGAATGTGTCTGGGTACATCAACTATGCCAGGACAATTCTCATGATCAGGAGTAGTGGATCAGCATAATATGGACTCCACAGGTTTTGGTTATGTGTGCTTTTGTTTGGTTACAGTTTGACTGACACCATTTTTTTCTTTTTCTGTTTTTCTTTTTGAATGTAGTTTTATTTTGTTTTCTTGGTTTTGTTATTGTATTGAGTTTTTGGGGTTTTTTTCTAAAAAAATTAAAGAGTCAGAGGGATAATAATGGATCTGGAATGACGTGGGGGAAGAGAAGACTATGATCAAATATATTTAAATTTAAAAGTTATTTTAAATAATTAAAAATTAAAAGGAAAATATAATTGTCTTGAATACAGATTTTTGGTTCACTTGAATATATTGTGTCATGCTCTGTAGTATAATACTTATAAAGCACATTCAGCTTTTACAAAATGCTGGTTGAATAATTCCTCAAAGTTCTGACTTCTTTTTGCATTCTGTAACATACTATGAGAAAACTAGGTTAGTATTTATCAAAGCACAATCATGGAACACATATTAGAGGCATTTTAAGAAAAGAGGATTCTATGGTAAAAATGTTTTTTCAACATATAAATACTGCATTTTGGTATTATGAATCTTTAACAATTGTAGCACTTTATAATTTGGTAAACTTATTTAAGAATGTAATTGATTACTAAAGACACTTTGAACCATGCATACTTTAGGAAAGCTAAACTTAGAAATTATGCTAACACTGCTAAATAGTATCACTAGTATACACTGGTTACAGTATTTTTATCTAACAGCTGTCCTTACTGAATCACAGCATGGCTAGAACAGTTACCTCCTGGGTTGGTTCAGTCTGCATTTGGCACCGTCACCTTGTCCATTTCTAACAATGATTCTTAGCACCGAGATGCTGCTGAGTCAGAATTGCAGAAACTGACTTCGGACACAGGCCAGAAGTAATAGAACCTGCCAATGCCAATAGCATAACTTGATGGGATGAATGCCTCATGAAATGGGATCTAGTAAGAGAATAAGTGAAAAATAAGATCAGTCTAAAACCAGAGTCTAATTATGAGAAGAAATTTATATGTGCTTTAGTTTCTCTGCAGAAGGAAGAAACCATTACATTTCTCATGAAGTTTCAGGTATAATAAAGAAAGCATTATCAAGACAATATCAACTAATTATGACATATTAGCATTTGGCTTTGGATGTTGACTGTGTATAGAGCTGCAATTTTTTTTATCTACATGTCAAATAGTTTTAAAAAATCACATTAGTATAGTTACTGGGTTTTTAAACGTATTCTTTCAAAATCTCTAAAGTAACTAGAAGGATTTTTTTTACGTATTTATATAGGCTGATTGAGTATCTTGATCTTTTGCCAAGGGGAAGAAAAGATCAAGAAGGTTTGAGTGAAGTAAAGGATGAGGGCACCGTAAAGGAAAAAGAATGGGCCAGGATAAAAAATAATAAGGACCATTGAAAAACAACATATGAAAATCTAAAATTATAGAAGCATTTTGAAATATACACACACATAAAATAATTTAAATGAGCTACTTTATAATGGAGGCTGGGACTCTCCCAGCACCACAGGCAATCAAATAAAAAGGGCAATGCCAGAAATGGGTTACTTCTTTCTGAGTTGTTGGTCAAACACGATTCCATAGATCTCCAAACAGTATAGGCTATTGCTAATGCTCTTGGTGACCCTTATAAGATAGATGGTAAGGCCCTATTGCTGAAAACATGACATTTAATTCATAGGATGCTGAGACTGAAGCTGGCACTGAAATGGAAATTACATCCCGATTGGCTCTTTAGAATGACTAAATAAGTCAGATTTCATATTCTTTTCCTGGATTAAATTGTTTAGTACTTATTGATATGATATGACTCTCTTAATTCAGAAAGACGATATTGGGGAAGAAGAAGGGGAGTGAAATATATGTGTCTCTGTCTGTGTCTGTGTCTGTCTCTCTGTCTATTTCTCTCTCTCTCTCTCTCTCTCTCACAAACACACACACACACACATACACACACACACTTTTGTGCATATCCAAATATACAAGAAAATTAGTCCTGCTATGGCAATCAAAGATGAAAATTAGGTAAGATTCCATCAAAGTGTCTACAAAGAAACAGGCAGCTAGAAAATGAAAATAGCATGGTATTGAAGTGCAGATACAGTATTGATCATTTACATGGAACTTTTTGGGTGAAAGACTGTTTTGATGGTTAATGGTCTTCGTTAACAAAAACTAGGGCAAGGAATATCTAGACAACTATTAACACATACTTCTGCCTTTATCTGTGAGGACCATTTCCAACACCATTGTGGAAATGGAAATACTTCATTTCCATGAGTATTCTGGTCTCATGAATGGATGAATCAATTGATGGACCAACAAAATGATGAGAATATTACCCGGCAGTGTACTGTAGATGGAAAGGAGTTGTTGGAGGAAGTAAGTCACAGGATTTGTGTCCTTGCTGACAGTATCATTTTTTTGTCTGCTTCCTGTATCTATTTTTCTCTGCCCCTGAGTTCTCTGCATAAAGACATTTTTAATCACCCACTTCTTCTATGATGTTCTATCTAATTATGTGAGGCCAATCAAGCATAACCTGAACTCTCTGAAGCCATGGTTCAAATAAGTATTTATTTCTTTTAAGTTGTTTATGGTAGACATTCTAACCCATTGAAGAGAAAGCAATGAAAACGACTTATGACTAATCCTGTAAGAAAAAGGTTATAGTAATAAGGCAGACTATAATGGCCAAGGAATGGGGTAATAAAGGATATAAAATGAAGACTATTTAAGATGCCAGAATTTTTCCTATTAGATTATCCTATAGTGGATGATTTGCAAAGAAGAGAATTAATTTCACACAGTTCCAGAGACTAAAGTTTATCCAAACTATGGCACCATGGGATTTAATAACTGATGGAAGCCTTCTGCCTCATTACAAAGCTTTTCTAGAATATATCCTTACGTGGTAGAATCAGCAAGTGATTTGGGTTTATTTCATAAATACCATAGGATGATTTTATCCCTGTGATATAATCACCATCCCAAAGTACCATGTTTTGCTGCAGAGAGACAGCTCAGCAGAAGAAGGAACTTGCTGCCAACTTTGATGAGGAAGGCCAAGATAACACCATGTCATAGAAGAAAAGAGCTAACTCCTCCAAATCAATAATCTCCTCACCTCTATACATGTGTATGGCACATAGGCCTTGAAGCCCTCCTGAATGTGTATGCTCATACAAACAAAGAAATAAACAAACAAGCAATAAGTGAATAAAAGATGTGAAAAAAATTAAGAGTACTCTCCTTATTTTATTACCATATGAGTTTTGACTTTAACTTAAGAATAGAAGAGACATAAACATTCAATCCATAGCAGTATCTGTGAACATCCTTTATAAAAGCTCGCTAAAGTCACAATTTATGTTGAGAAATTTCTCCAGGTTTGTCCCTTACTCTTCATTTCATCTCTTAACTCTTCTGTCTGTTTTTTCCTCACTCACTCTCTCATTCAACTCTAGAAGAAATTTTGTTCCTGCTTGGTATATTTTTTAAGAGGATTCCCTTTTAACTCTTGCTATTCTCCTTCTTAGAGAACTATCACATAGGTTATATTACCTGTAGCTCTTTCCATTCATTCTTCTGCTCCTAAACACCCATGTGTCTAGTTTTTTCTCGGTTTTGCCTCCAGAGGGTTACAGTTAGACAAGATGAAGAAGATGAAGGCAAACGTACGGTGCAAAAGAGGAAGTGAGAAATGGTAGCTGTGTCCAAGGGGACTATTTTTCTATTTTGTTCAGAAACTGGGATAAGTAGAAATAGAGTAAGTAAGTCCTGAAAGACAGTTGGGAGTCCTTATACAAACAAGTATGCTCACTTACTTTAAAAACCAGACCAAGGTTTTCTTGTTGTTTTTGTTTGTTCATGTTGTTTTGTTTTTGTTTGAAATGGGAAAACATAACGACTTTAATCAAGGAAGTATTACGCTCTAGCTCTTTCATTGTGAAGTTTACTTTGGAGTCCTATGACTAAAGTAAGTTGTATGAGAAGAGCCTCGTGCCATGAGAGTTAATAGAACTTGATTAGAGCTCCCGAAGTTTGGAAGGCATAAGTTAAAAGAAGACAAGATTATGACTTATTAGAGACAGTGGGAAGATAGTCTTCCTGGGGACTGGTTAGAAACAAGAAGCTATGTGTGCTGATGGTTGGGAAACAGGGAATCTCAAAAGATGAAACTATTTCATACCTAGAGGATGTGGGATGGAGAGGTGTAAAGTAGACTCAACTGGAAATGAGAGTCCAAATATAAACCTAGATATGGTTTTATGTCTAAGTATCTCAAATATGCTTGTGAACTAATTACAAGAATCCAGGAAAACAGTTATTTAAATTTCAACAATTAGTTGGATCTGTATAAAAGTTTTTCTCATGTTTTACTAGGGATGAAGGGACCTTAATCCTGTTTTGCTTTAAAACCCAGATAAGGCGCTTTATACAACTTATGTGTTTTTGTTTTATTTTATTTTTCCTTAACTGAAACAAGTTGCTGTGTTTTTTACCTTGAGTCAAATTTATAAGCAAAGAAAACTGACTAGTTAAAGTTAAAAGAAATGCTACCCTAACAGTTTTAAAATTTCATTTGTTCTTTCAGTCACATTCCTTTGGTTTTTGGTGTTCTGGTTATGGACTATTATTTATCAGTTTTTCTTAAAATGGGACTCTTTGTGCTTGTTATATGTTTGATTCCAGCTGTAGAATTTTGGAGTCTTGACTGGATGATGGAATATTTTTCTCCCATACCAAGGGGTGCTCCAATTGACCATAAGTGAGTGTCTTTGCTCTCAAACAACTATGTGTGTTGTCATCAGATTGGAAGTATGTCAACATGCCTGCGCTATATCATAATGGCTGCTGTTAAGCCTGAATTACCTTGATTATGGGGGGCCTAAGCCGTAGTGATTGGCTCAGCCAGCCTATGGGGCATCTCATATGCTGAGGGCATTTATTGCCATGTGCCCTTTAAGTGGTCCCAGCAGGATATGAGTAACTGAAAGTGGAGTTGTTTAGACAAGTTCTTGCCAAGAGTTGTTTATAGGTTGGGCGCTACTTTAAAAATCCTTGTCTCCTAATGATCTTTTCTTAAAATACATTCTTCCTTTTTATGTTGTATTTTTACCTATTCACCTTTATGGAAAGTTGGCGTGGTACCATTTGACTTTTCAGTTCTTATCTTCACTTTCCACCTTCCATTTATTCTTTCTTTCTGTTTTTCTTTCTGTTCCTGTCCTCTAACTGTTGGACATATTCCAACTGTAACTGAACCCAGAATAATCTACTGCAGATTTTAAGTCTTCAGCCCTTGCGCTTCCAAATTGTTTTCAAGAGCATAAACTGAGCTATCAGCTCAAAATATTTGAGCTCCTTTCTGTTTTCTGGCACTTTTCAACCCAGGTTCTCACTTTTAGATCATTTTGCATCATTTTTTAAGGTTTGTATAAAGTCATTCCTTTGTGAAATTGTACTGCTTTGTTGAATGTCATAAAATTTATTGGTTTGCAGTATCTTCACCTCTGAAGGAATCCTGTTATCTCAGATGCTGTGTGTGTTAGCATTTCTTCTATTGTTTTCTGTATTACTTCTGATGTTCTGATTTTCCAGATATTGAGCAAAGGTTTTACCTGAGATCTCAGTGTAGTTTTTCTTTCTTTCTTCTTCTTCTTTAAAAACTTTCTACCTGAATACTTTTCTCTGAGGTTAAGATTTTAACAAAGTAAAATGGTTCATTATTGCTTGTTCTTCCCTTGATTGGAACTGTTGTGCACACTTTACAAAGCTTGGAACAGCATGTATGTTTCTATTTCTAGGGCTGATGGTTTGCATTTGGCCCTTTCTCTGACACTGTAAACCATACCTTGGTCCTTCAGTACTAATGAGAATAAACAGCATTTCACACATGAGTCTTAAACAGTATATCCAGCGCATGCTGACATTTTTTGTTAAATATAAAGTGTTGTGCAGAAGTAAATGATTAATTATATTTACCCACAAAACAGGACAAAAAGAAAGAAAATAATGGGGCATCAGTAAGTCTTAGTGAAGAGTAAGCTTTTGAAATTAGCAGAGATTGTAGTAAAACAGCAGCGCTGGATGAAACAACAACCACAAGAAGACTAGAAATGATATATAAAAACTCATACAGTTTCAATAAGCATGAGGAAAAGCAAAATGAGGTTGAAGGTTGCAGTTAAGCCAAAAGTTGGATTATTAGAAAGTTAAAATGTTCACAAGTACTGCAATTTTGCATGTTACTCCCTATTAATGGGTTATTAATTGCAATTTTATGTTTTAAAAATATTAACCTCAATGAAAGTGTCCAAATATATAGTGTTTGAGAACTCAAGATGATACCTTTGTAGGGGATTGGTCTGGTGCTGCTTGTATCCAAATGCTAAATTTGTAACCCATGATCCGATTACTCCAAGAAGAACAGATCCTCATATCTAGCCTTTGTTATGGAAATGTTATTCCCCAAATTATCCATGATTATTTGATAAAGATGCTTACAGCCTGGGCTGTGCAGAAGGAAGGGGGAGAAGTAGAAACTCCTGGGCTTGGGGTCAGAGGCAGGGGCCACGAGGAGGAGGGAGAGGAAGAAGAAGGGAAAAGTTGCCTTAAGGTATGTGAACTGTGAGTACATGGTCATATGGACTGGCCTGTTTTTGTAGCAACAGTCCAGGCAAAGCGTGACAAGTGATATCTTAGGATTATTGACAGGGAATTAAGGACTATAATATAGAGGGTTGATATGTGCCCAGCTCTAATGCTTTAAGGCTTATTATAAACCTACACGTTTTTGTGACTTTTTTTTTTGACCTATATGGTCTAAGTGGGATTAAAAAAACAAAATAGGGCTGGAGAGATGGCTCAGCGGTTAAGAGCACCCGACTGCTCTTCCAGAGGTCATGAGTTCAATTCCCAGCAACCACATGGTGGCTCACAACCATCTGTAAAGAGATCTGATGCCCTCTTCTGGTGTATCTGAAGACAGCTACAGTGTACTTATATATAATAAATGAATAAATAAAAAAAATTTTAAAAAAACAAAATAACATTTACCACAACAAACCTTTCTTGCAAAAATAGAAAATCAAAACAACAAAGCAGATAGACGTGGATAAAACAGTGAATTCACTGCCTACCTAACATTTCCCACCTGCAGTAGGATATTTAATGCGACCCAGGCACCAATAATGATCCCACTACATTCAAAGCATTTGGTTATATAACTTGTAATGAATATACGCACTGTAAAAATGTTTTATTTTAATAGGCATTTTTTTAAAGGAGAAATTATAGAAGTAATGAAGACAGATAGAACAGATATGTATGCTTGAAGAAATTAGAAACAAATTGATAAAACAGAAAAATAAGCTTTATTCTAAGGCGAAGCTTTCTTCTAACTTTGTTATGTTACTGGACTTCCAGAAGGTAGATGACCATCATTGGTTAACTGATATTCACTTCGTGTTTCATAGGCATCATTTTCTACCTATATTTGAGCACCTGATGCATGAATGTCTAGGTATAAATTTCTATTCTCCTCTAAAGACAGTATATTAGGTGACAGAGAGAAATGGTGACATTTTCCATAGCAAGTCATGAACTTATAATCCATCTTTGCCATATTAAAAGGAATCATCTACACAGAGCTGCATATATAAATATGACCTGGAGAACTTGTCAAAATGCAGATTTAAGTCAGTCAGTATCTGGTGGAGTTTGAGAGTCTCCCAGCTTCTGATGTCCTACTTTCCTGTGGACTACACAGTGAAGAGCAAGAGTCTATTCTAAATATTTTTGTTCTGCCATAGAGCTAACAAGAGCAACAGTCCAAAGCACTGCTCATATGTCTATAATATCAGAAGTAACTAATTGTAAAATTCCTCATCTTTGCCCAAAGCTTAAGTCTTTCTTGAAAAAAAAAAACAAAATCAGAACACATTCTCCATATCAATTGCATTTTAATGTATTGAAACTGAAAATATAGTTCCATTTGTGACTCAGATACAAAAGCAAATTTTAGACCTTCATACTCTGCATTTAATTTACATAAAACAATTTTTGATAGTTTAATAGTTTTTTATGTTGTTACATTGTTTTAAAATTGAAATACAATTTTTATGATATAGATATCACCATTTTAACTATTTTCAACTGTACAATTCAATGGATTAAAAGTTTTTTGTTGATTATTTATGAGTTTCACATCATACATCCCAATTCCACTCATTTCCCAGTCTCCTCATATCTGCCCTTTGCCCTTGCAACTTCCCAAAAAGAAAATAACAAAACAAAAATAAAACAAACAAAAGGAAACAAGTATCATTTTCATGTAAGTTGTAGTGTGTCACAGTGTGTCCCAAATATATCCTTTGTCCACACATCTCTACTTGCAAATGTTCATTGCGATCTGTCATTGGATTGGTTCCAAGCCTCTGGGTTCTGCTATACCGCCAATACTGTAGAATGACTTCTCTCAGATATCTTGTTGTTGTCCTGTGTATTAGAGATCCTGTTGTTTTGGATTGGAAGGGTTGGCCCTTTCATATGTTGCAGCATTTCATAGATGAGTTAAATGTGGTGATCCAGTTCAAAGCCTTAAATCCGGGCATGGGTGGCAGATGAGTTGGTCAGATTACAGCTCTCCAACACCCACACAATCGGCACCACCTCTATTGTGCTATAGAGCTGTAGTTCCCACTTTCAGAAGTGCTGCACCCAGTAAGTGTTAGGTCCAGCTTTGTATAGCTCATGGATATCAACATGGTCTCAGGCTAGACCAAGGACCTCTGCATGGTCTTTAGCATTTATGTGAACAAACAAGATTATACAGACCCCTGCTGCTGCAAAGCATTGGGCCAAAACGTGGCCCTTTAGTGACAGGATAGACTAAGATTCCTCCACGGCCTCTTTTGGCAAGGTAGTTCATTTCATCTAAAACAGGCCACTCTATTCCCCCATCTTTAGCACCATTTCAATTTCTTTTTTTTTTTTTACTTTTTTTTTTATTAACTTGAGTATTTCTTATATACATTTCGAGTGTTATTCCCTTTCCCGGTTTCCGGGCAAACATCCCCCTCCCCCCATCCCTTCCTTATGGGTGTTCCCCTCCCCACCATCCCCCCATTACCGCCCTCCCCCCAACAGTCTAGTTCATTGGGGGTTCAGTCTTAGCAGGACCCAGGGCTTCCCCTTCCACTGGTGCTCTTACTAGGATATTCATTGCTACCTATGAGGTCAGAGTCCAAGGTCAGTCCATGTATAGTCTTTAGGTAGTGGCTTAGTCCTGGAAGCTCTGGTTGCTTGGCATTGTTGTACATATGGGGTCTCGAGCCCCTTCAAGCTCTTCCAGTTCTTTCTTTGATTCCTTCAACAGGGGTCCTATTCTCAGTTAGGTGGTTTGCTGCTGGCATTCATCTCTGTATTTGCTGTATTCTGGCTGTGTCTCTCAGGAGCGCTCTACATCCGGCTCCTGTCAGCCTGCACTTCTTTGCTTCATCCATCTTGTCTATTTGGGTGGCTGTATATGTATGGGCCACAGGTGGGGCAGGCTCTGAAGGTGTTCCTTCAGTCTCTGTTTTAATCTTTGCCTCTCTATTCCCTGCCAAGGATATTCTTGTTCCCCTTTTAAAGACAGAGTGAAGCATTCACATTTTGATCATCCGTCTTGAGTTTCATTTGTTCTAGGCATCTAGGGTAATTCAAGCATTTGGGCTAATAGCCACTTATCAATGAGTGCATACCATGTTTGTCTTTCTGTGATTGGGTTAGCTCACTCAGGATGATATTTTCCAGTTCCAACCATTTGCCTATGAATTTCATAAAGTCGTTTTTGATAGCTGAGTAATATTCCATTGTGTAGATGTACCACATTTTCTGTATCCATTCCTCTGTTGAAGGGCATCTGGGTTCTTTCCAGCTTCTGGCTATTATAAATAAGGCTGCGATGAACATAGTGGAGCACGTGTCTATTTTATATGTTGGGGCATCTTTTGGGTATATGCCCAAGAGAGGTATAGCTGGATCCTCAGGCAGTTCAATGTCCAATTTTCTGAGGAACCTCCCGACTAATTTCCAGAATGGTTGTATCAGTCTGCAACCCCACAAACAATGGAGGAGTGTTCCTCTTTCTTCACATCCTCTCCAGCATCTGCTGTCACCTGAGTTTTTGATCTTAGCCATTCTCACTGGTGTGACATGAAATCTCAGGGTTGTTTTAATTTGCATTTCCCTTATGACTAAAGATGTTGAACATTTCTTTAGGTGCTTCTCAGCCATTCGGCATTCCTCAGCTGTGAATTCTTTGTTTAGCTCTGAACCCCATTTTTTAATAGGGTTATTTGTCTCCCTGCGGTCTAACTTCTTGAGTTCTTTGTATATTTTGGATATAAGGCCTCTATCTGTTGTAGGATTGGTAAAGATCTTTTCCCAATCTGTTGGTTGCCGATTTGTCCTAACCACAGTGTCCTTTGCCTTACAGAAGCTTTACAGTTTTATGAGATCCCATTTGTCGATTCTTGATCTTAGAGCGTAAGCCATTGGGGTTTTGTTCAGGAAATTTTTTCCAGTGCCCATGTGTTCCAGATGCTTCCCTAGTTTTTCTTCTATTAGTTTGAGTGTATCAGGTTTGATGTGGAGGTCCTTGATCCACTTGGACTTAAGCTTTGTACAGGGTGATAAGCATGGATCGATCTGCATTCTTCTACATGTTGACCTCCAGTTGAACCACCACCATTTGCTGAAAATGCTATCTTTTTTCCATTGGATGGTTTTGGCTCCTTTGTCAAAAATCAAGTGACCATACGTGTGTGGCTTCATTTCTGTCTTCAATTCTATTCCATTGGTCTATCTGTCTGTCTCTGTACCAATACCATGCAGTTTTTATCACTATTGCTCTGTAATACTGCTTGAGTTCAGGGATAGTGATTCCCCCTGAAGTCCTTTTATTGTTGAGGATAGTTTTAGCTATCCTGGGTTTTTTGTTATTCCAGCTGAGTTTGCAAATTGTTCTGTCTAACTCTTTGAAGAATTGGATTGGTATTTTGATGGGGATTGCATTGAATCTGTAGATCGCTTTTGGTAAAATGGCCATTTTTACTATATTAATCCTGCCAATCCATGAGCATGGGAGATTTTTCCATCTTCTGAAGTCTTCTTCAATTTCTTTCTTCAGTGTCTTGAAGTTCTTATTGTACAAATATTTTACTTGCTTGGTTAAAGTCACACCGAGGTGCTTTATATTATTTGGGTCTATTATGAAGGGTTTTGTTTCCCTAATTTATTTCTCGGCTTGTTTCTCTTTTGTGTAGAGGAAGGCTACTGATTTATTTGAGTTAATTTTATACCCAGCCACTTTGCTGAAGTTGTTTATCAGCTTGAGTAGTTCTCTGGTGGAACTTTTGGGATCACTTAAATATACTATCATATCATCTGCAATAGTGATATTTTGACTTCTTCTTTTCCGATCTGTATCCCCTTGACCTCCTTTTGTTGTCTGATTGCTCTGGCTAGAACTTCAAGAACTATATTGAATAAGTAGGGAGAGAGTGGGCAGCCTTGTCTAGTCCCTGATTTTAGTGGGATTGCTCCAAGTTTCTCTCCATTTAGTTTAATGTTAGCAACTGGTTTGCTGTATATGGCTTTTACTATGTTTAGGTATGGACCTTGAATTCCTGTTCTTTCCAGGACTTTTATCATGAAGGGGTGTTGAATTTTGTCAAATGCTTTCTCAGCATCTAATGAAATGATCATGTGGTTTTGTTCTTTCAGTTTGTTTACATAATGGATCACGTTGATCGTTTTCCGTATATTAAACCATCCCTGCATGCCTGGGATGAAGCCTACTTGATCATGGTGGATGATTGTTTTGATGTGCTCTTGGATTTGGTTTGCCAGAATTTTATTGAGTATTTTTGCGTCGATATTCATGAGGGAAACTGGTCTGAAGTTCTCTTTCTTTGTTGGGTCTTTGTGTGGTTTAGGTATAAGGGTAATTGTGGCTTCATAGAGGGAATTCGGTAGTGCTCTATCTGTTTCAATTTTGTGGAATAGTTTGGATAATATTGGTATGAGGTCTTCTATGAAGGTTTGATAGAATTCTGCACTAAACCTGTCTGGACCTGGGCTCTTTTTGCTTGGGAGACCTTTAATGACTGCTTCTATTTCCTTAGGAGTTGTGGGGTTGTTTAACTGGTTTATCTGTTCCTGATTTAACTTTGGTACCTGGTATCTGTCTAGAAAATTGTCCATTTCCTGTAGATTTTCAAGTTTTGTTGAATATAGGCTTTTTTAGTAAGATCTTATGATTTTTTGAATTTCCTCTGAATCTGTAGTTATGTCTCCCTTTTCCTTTCTGATTTTGTTAATTTGGACACACTCTCTGGGTCCCCTCGTTAGTCTGGCTAAGGGTTTATCTATCTTGTTGATTTTCTCAAAGAACCAACTTTTGGTTCTGTTGATTCTTTCTATGGTCCTTTTTGTTTCTACTTGGTTGATTTCAGCTCTGAGTTTGATTATTTCCTGCCTTCTACTCCTCCTGGGTGTATTTGCTTCTTTTTGTTCTAGAGCTTTTAGGTGTGCTGTCAAGCTGCTGACATATGCTCTTTCCTGTTTCTTTCTGCAGGCACTCAGCGCTATGAGTTTTCCCCTTAGCACAGCTTTCATTGTGTCCCATAAGTTTGGGTATGTTGTACCTTCATTTTCATTAAATTCTAAAAAGTTTTTAATTTCTTTCTTTATTTCTTCCTTGACCAGGTTATCATTGAGTAGAGCATTGTTCAATTTCCACGTATATGTGGGCATTCTTCCCTTATTGTTATTGAAGACCAGTTTTAGGCCGTGGTGGTCTGATAGCACGCATGGGATTAATTCTATATTTCTGTACCTGTTGAGGCCTGCTTTTTGACCAATTATATGGTTAATTTTGGAGAAAGTACCATGAGGAGCTGAGAAGAAGGTATATCCTTTTGCTTTAGGATAGAATGTTTTATAAATATCCTTTAAGTCCAATTATCTCATGACTTCTCTTAGTCTGTCTACGTCTCTGTTTAATTTCTGTTTCCATAATCTGTCCATTGATGAGAGTGGGGTGGTGAAATCTCCTACTATTATTGTGTGAGGTGCAATGTGTGTTTTGAGCTTTAGTAATGTTTCTTTTCCGTATGTAGGTGCCCTTGTATTTGTGGCATAGATATTTAGGATTGAGAGTTCATCTTGGTGGATTTTTCCTTTGATGAATATGAAGTGTCCTTCCTTATCTTTTTTGATGACTTTTAGTTGAAAATTGATTTTTATTTGATATTAGAATGGCTACTCCAGCTTGCTTCTTCTGACCATTTGCTTGGAAAGTTGTTTTCCAGTCTTTCACTCTCAGGTAGTGTCTGTCTTTGTCTCTGAGGTATGTTTCCTGCAGGCAGCAGAATGCAGGGTCCTCGTTGCGTATCCAGTTTGTTAATCTATATCTTTTTATTGGGGAGCTGAGGCCATTTATGTTGAGAGATATTAAGGAATAGTGATTATTGCTTCCTGTTATAATCATATTTGGATGTGAGGTTATGTTTGTGTGGTTTTCTTCCCTTTGTTTTGTTGCCAAGACGATTTGTTTCTTGCTTCTTCTAGGGTATAGCTTGCCTCCTTATGTTGGGCTTTACCATTTATTATCCATTGTAGTTCTGGATTTGTAGAAAGATATTGTGTAAATTTGGTTTTGTCATGGAATATCTGGGTTTCTCCATCTATGTTAATTGAGAGTTTTGCAGGATACAGTAACCTGGGCTGGCATTTGTGTTCTCTTAGGGTCTGTATGACATCTGTCCAGGATCTTCTGGCCTTCATAGTTTCTGGAGAAAAGTCTGGTGTGATTCTGATAGGTCTGCCTTTATATGTTACTTGACCTTTTTCCCTTACTGCTTTTAATATTCTTTCTTTATTTTGTGCGTTTGGTGTTTTGACTATTACGTGACAGGAGGTGTTTCTTTACTGGTCCAATCTATTTGGAGTTCTGTAGGCTTCTTGTATGCCTATGGGTATCTCTTTTTTTAGGTTAGGGAAGTTTTCTTCTATGATTTTGTTGAAGATATTTACTGGTCCTTTGAGCTGGGAGTCTTTACTCTCTTCTATACCTATTATCCTCAGGTTTGATCTTCTCATTGAGTCCTGGATATCCTGTATGTTTTGGTCCAGTAGGTTTTTCCACTTTACATTATCTTTGACAGTTGAGTCAATGATTTCTATCGAAACTTCTGCTCCTGAGATTCTCTCTTCCATCTCTTGTATTCTGTTGGTGAAACTTGTATCTGCAGCTCCTTGTGTCTTCTTTTGGTTTTCTATATCCAGGGTTGTTTTCATGTGTTCTTTTTTGATTGCTTATATTTCCATTTTTAATTCCTTCAACTGTTCTATTGTGTTTTCCTGGAATTCTTTCAGGGATTTTTGTGTCTCCTCTCTATGGGCTTCTACTTGTATATTTATGTTTTCCTGGAATTCTTTCAGGAATTTTTGCGATTCCTCTCTGTAGGCTTCTACTTGTTCTCTAAGGGAGTTCTTCACGTCTTTCTTGAAGTCCTCCAGCATCATGATCAAATATGATTTTGAAACTAGATCTTGCTTTTCTGGTGTGTTTGGATATTCCATGTTTGTTTTGGTGGGAGAATTGGGCTCCGATGGTGCCATGTAGTCTTGGTTTCTGTTGCTTGGGTTCCTGCGCTTGCCTCTTGCCATCAGATTATCTCTAGTGTTACTTTGTTTTGCTATTTCTGACAGTGACTAGACTGCCCTATAAGCCTGTGTGTCAGGAGTGCTGTAGACCTGTTTTCCTGTTTTCTTTCAGCCTGTTATGGGGACAGAGTGTTCTGCTTTCAGGCGTGTAGTTTTTCCTCTCTACAGGTCTTCAGCTGTTCCTGTGGGCTTGTGTCTTGAGTTCACCTGGCAGGTCACTTGCAGAAGAAAAGTTGGTCTTACCTGTTGTCCCGAGGCTCAAGTTCGCTAGCGGGGTGCTGCCCAAGAGCTCTCTGCGGTGGCAGCAACCAGGAATATCTGTGTCGCCGTTTCCGGGAGCTCAGTGCACCAGGGTTCCAGATGGCGTTTGGTGTTTTCCTCTGGCGTCCGAGATGTGTGTGCAGAGTGCAGTCTCTTCTGGTTTCCTAGGCGTGTCTGCCTCTCTGAAGGTTTAGCTCTCCCTCCCACGGGATTTGGGTGCAGAGAACTGTTTATCTCGTCTGTTTCCTTCAGGTTCTGGTGGTGTCCTAGGCGCAGGGGTCCTGCAGCTCCTGGGCCCTCCCCCACGGGAACCCAGAGGCCTCATACAGTTTCCTCTTGGGCCAGGGTTGTGGGCAGGGGTGGGCAGTGTTGGTGGTCTCTTCTGCTCTGCAGCCTCAGGAGTGCCCACCTGACCAGGCGGTGAGGTCTCTCTCCCACGGGGTCTGGGAGCAGAGAGCTGCTGCGGCCCGGGATCCGAGGGTGTGGGATTCCAGGTAAACACAGGAGGTGCCTGGTCCTAGAGGAATTCTGCCTCTGTGTGTCCTGAGTTCACCAGGCAGGTCTCTTGCAGCAGAAAAGTTGGTCTTACCTGTGGTCCCGAGGCTCAAGTTTGCTCGCGGTGTGCTGCCCAAGAGCTCTCTGCGGTGGCAGCAACCAGGAAGATCTGCGCCGCCGTTTCTGGGAGCTTCAGTGCACTAGGGTTCCAGATGGCGTTTGGTGTTTTCCTCTGGCATCTGAGATGTGTGTGCAGAGTGCAGTCTCTTCTGGTTTCCCAGGCATGTCTCTCCATTTCTATTTCTAATACACAAACTGTTCATCTCTCTTTCTTGCAATGGCTGTGGCAAGGCCACAAAGCAGGGAGACCTCAGGGGGTTCACATTAATGTTATCTATCTATCTATCTATCTATCTATCTATCTATCTATCTATCATCTATCTATGTAGGTGAGAAGTATCTGAGTATTTTGATACTCTATATTCAGGCATTTCCCTCAGGCAATTTCTTTTTTTTCTTCATTTTTAAATTTCATTTTTCTTGGCTATATTATGTATTTACATTTCAAATGTTAGCCCCTTTCCCCTCTTCCATATCCCCTTCTCCCATACCCTGCTTCTATGAGGATGGTCCCACTCCCACCCACCCACTCCCACCTCAACACCCCTACATTTCCTCAGCCAATTTCAATGACCCAATGTTGAATTAACAGTATAGAGAGGTTTCCATGAACTGAACTCAGCACCGTGGAGTACAACAGTTTTTAGGCTCACAGTTTTGTACTTGCATTCTTTAGAACAGTGGTTTTCAATCTCTAGGTCCTGACCACTTCAGGGTTCAATAAACCTTTCACAGGGCCCAAATATCAGGCATCTGGAATATTAGATAATTTCATTACAACTCATAAGGGTAGCAAAATTATAATATGAAGGAAGAACAAAAATAATGTTACTGTTGGAGGTCACACAACATGAAGAACTATACTAACAGGTTGCAGTATGTTAGAAATATTGAGAATTATTGCTCTAGAAAAAACTCCAAACAATCACCAATTACTGTTTGGCCCCATGCTATGTGCCCCAGATTCACTAAACTGTTCTCTGTCTTTCTGCATGTCCTTGTTATAAACAATTCATAAAAATGAGATCAAACTATTTGTGGCTTTATATGTATTGTTTTGTTCATCTAATATAAAGTATTATTTTTGCTGAGGCATGTATTATTACATTATTTCATGGTTGAATGCTATTTTATTTTGTGGGTAATGGTTTTCTTTTCACATTCATCAATTGCTAGATATTTAAGTTTCTTTCTTTAAGTAATATGAAAAGTGCTATTACAACAGTGGTGGACAATCATGTGGCAAAATACATTTTTTTTATTTATCTTGGATGCAACCCTAAAAGTCAAATTTCTGTGTGATCTTGCAATTATACCCTGTTATTTTGCATGCCTAGCAACAATGTGTGAGAGTTCTAATACTCTTCTTTCTTACTAGCAGTTGTTTTTTCTTTGGTTTAGTTTGTGTGTGGATTGTGTATGTGCATGTGTATGTACGCATGTTCGTAAATATGCATGTTGCTGTGTGTACAGATACACATGTTTGTATTTGTACATCCATATGTGAATGTGTATGTATATATGTGTGCATATTCATGTGCTTCAGGTGCTTATGTGTGTGCAGATTATGTCTATGAATGTGTATATGTGGTTGCATATTTGTGCAGGATCGTATGTGTGCAGAAATTTCTCTGCCTATGCTTGTGTTTATATACATGCATGCATGCAAATGTGTATGCAAGTGTGTGTGACTTTTGCTTTCTGTCAAGTTATAACAAACTATATTTTATATGTGGTTGATATTAGAACAAGACAAAGTGATATTTCCATGAGAACTGCAGGAAATTCCACCATATCATCCTTTTTACAGTGTAAAGACTCTTTTCACCATGCTGGACAATGCTTTAATTGACTCTCTGCAGCATATGGGCTATTCTATTTAGATGATGTTTGTGTCAAAGTTGCCTGTAAGTCATTTGCCTTCTTTCCCACCTCTGTGTTGTTTTTTCAGGTTCTGTCTTTGGCACCGTGAGCCTGTACTTGAAACAGATCTCCCTAACAACCTCACATCTTTAGACAGATCTTGCACCCAGAGACAGCAGATCCCCAAGCACATTTTCAATCTTGACTTATTTTATAAGAGGCTAATGGCACTTTTCTGTGAGCACCCACATCTATCTCCAATTATATCCTATTTAAAAATTATTTTTACACCAATTGCCACACTTCCTTATTTATATTCATTTTCTACTTCAGTTGGTAGGATTTTCTCATATCCTACCATTTAAATTAGAAACTTGACAATGGGTCACTGGCACTTGTAATTTTCTGCAAGAACAATATTTGTTTATTTTCAGTGTTCTCCTCTTTTCCTTTACCACCTGGTGCTGAGCTTCAGGCTTTCCATGGTAGTGCCTTAGTTACTTTACCACTGCTGTGATAAAACACAATGGCCAAGGCAACTCACAGAAAGAAGGGTTTATTTGAGGTTTATAGTTTCTGAGGGATAGGATTCCATCACCATCACAATGGGGAGCATGGCATTAGACAGGCATGGCTCTGGAGCTGCAGCTGAGAGCTCACATCTCAATCCACAAACAGTAAACAGAGAGACCTATTTTGAAATAGTGTGTCTGTTGAAACCTCAAAGCCTGCCTCTAGTAACATAGTCCCTCAAGCAAAGCTAAGCCTCCTATTTCTCCCCTAAACAGCCATTGGCTAGGACCAAGTATTGAAATGTTTAAGACTTATCAGAGATATCTAATTCAAACTACTATACACCAAATGTTTAGAGTAATTTTCCCACTGATATTTCTGTTAGTAGGTCTTCTATGGTTTTTATATCCCTTAGGAGTTACAAGGAGTTTATGTAAAGCAGAATCTAGTCCTATGATTCATTCCCTTGTTAGAATGCTCAGTGACATTCTGGCTACTATTGTTTATCCAGCTACTTTATTCCTCTAGTATGAAGTCAGCCTATATCCTTCAATTTAGACCTTTAACAACTCAAGTGACAATTTGATGATGGTGTTATTAGTTAAAATATATATGCCACTCAGATTTAAAAGTGGAACAATGTTCTATTTCAGCTTAAGAGATGAGAATCTTCAAAGCTTAATGATTCCGTGTGTGATGAACATAAGCATTATTACATCCTTGTACATTGTGTAGAAAGACTTCTGCATATCTTTTACATATACAAAATAAGGTATATATGCACTATATTTATATAAAGAAATATGATTTCTCTTTAGAGTAAACCTTTGACCATGTTATTCTATTCTGACTTTCTCATAGGAACATATCACATATAGAAATTTTGTTTGAGAAGTACTGAAAGCTATGCAAATTGTGGGAATTATAATGAACACAGGGAAAAATAAAAATTAAATTTACACACGAATGATCAATCGTCACCTATATATAACAAATTCCATAGTTCAGGAATTAGATGTTTCCTAAAATCAAAATCAACACAAAACCAAGAAATCCACATGATTGGACATCCAAACTAGTAAGGCATATTTATACTATTAGATTAATTAAATTAACTAATGTTTACCTTCCATTCTTTCAAACAAATCATTCCTTATCCACTGGACATATTCCTACTGGCATTTGGTCAAAATGAAAACCTTTGTTAATTGTTGATATTATTTGTTTATTCCCAATATGTATATCAGAAATATTTTTTTAATTCTTCCATCAAGAGACATCTTTAACTACAACTTTCTATCTCCATCACTTCCCTGGAACTCATTATTGGACATCTAGATTCTTTGAGTCTCTTCCTAGCTATTCTTGCATTGTAGACCTTTAATGATCTATCTTCTGAAGAAAGAAGCTAGCTTTAGATGTATACATTGAAAGCAGTACAAGACTGTCACCAGCTCAGTGAGGTTGGAGCTACTTGTTTGTCCTGTGTAATTGCACAGGATCTAGCCTTGTCTCATTTTTGAATTTGGAATCTATCACTTTTCCTGTGACTTATTTGGTTCTTATCATAAGCGTCAGAGAAGCTGACTACAGGTCACATTCTTTGTAATTCTTTAGCAGATTGGTTTTGCCTCTTCATTGGCCTTGGTTCCTAACAACATCTTATGTTCTGAATTGTCTGTCTCACAAATTCATAGGCTAAATTATTTCTAAGTACCTAGGTTCTTCAGTACTAGCGTATGGCTGTATAATTCTGCCATAACAACACTTCATCTTTTGGGTATTTTAAACAATAGCAATGGTATTTTTCATTATTCTGAAAATGAAAATCAAAAGCTGAGTTGTAAGATTCATAACCTATCCCTATTCACTCATTCTTTTGCAGAAGTGGTTTTGATGTGTGCTAGCATAACTCTTCTTCTGCCTGTTATTATCCACTCTGGTTCTTCTCATTCAACTTTGTTTACCCACCTAAAAGCCCTGTTTCCAACATCCCCGGATTCATAATTTTATTTTCTCTGGATTCTTTTACTTCAATACAGTGAGATGTGAAAATATTGAATAAAAATTCTATAAAAATAATAAATATATGTAAAATTACAAATCATTCTAGTTGTGTGATGAACTCTTAGGTCATATTACTCTATACTACTTTGACTGAGAATCATACTTTTGTCTAGTATAACCATACTGAGTGTGATTCCTGTCAGATAGTCACACTTTATCTCTATGTATGTCTCCAGAGCACTTGCATTATGTGGTATCATGATGCTTGGATTCAACTGACTGTATTTTCTTAATAATGTTCTCCAAGTATGACAATAATGATGATGGCAGTTCAAACATGCCAATAAAAGGTAATTTAAGTGAAAATTCTTGATGTACAAAGAGACAAAATACTACTCAGATTTTAAGATCTATGATGAGGAGTTAGGATGGTAAATCATTGACAAAGGACCCACTTAGCATGAGTGAAAGCCTAGGCATAATTATCATCATCAAAAATAAAATTAACGCAAGATCCAATGACAAGAATGAATCTTGTATCCCTGACAGATTATGTAGAAGAAGGAGTATATGATACTGTGTCACTATTTACATCTCACACTACAGAACATACAGATTGAATTAGTGATGAGTTAAATAGGAACAAACATGCCCTAATGCTTGGCACTTTACATGTCTGTGAGCTTTGGGTACATTAAGGGTTCTGTAGCACATCTGCTGTACATAAGGGATGGGGACAGGTATTGAAAAATCAGGCATTATATTTCTACATTCACTTTTTAAAATATTTGACTCAGTTTGTAGCAGTGATGTTATTTGGAGATAGGACACTTTCAGAGGCAATTAAGTCAATAAACTCACTAAGATGGACCATAAGCCAAACAGACTGGTGTTCCTTTAAAAAAATCAGCTTCAGTAGAGTCATAGATGGTAGTGTGGAGACACAGTGTTGATACTGTCATTTATAAGACTAGAAGAAAAATCCATGTAGAAAACAGCCTTGTTGACATCATGACATGAGTTTTTTTACCAGCAGAGTTTAACAAAGTTTATTTTTGTGTTTCATACCACCAGGCTATAATCTTGTATGGTGTATGCACGTATAACCATGCTTTTTGGCAGAGATCTTCCTGGTGCATCTAGAGATGCATAAGCCCTCTGTTGTCTACATTTTAATGTCCTACTGCTGGAGTGCTGTCACAGGACAGCTGGCATCAGCACTCAGACAGGTTACTGCTCCACAGCATCAAGGTCGGTTAATTAAATAAATGTAGAGTGAATTAAGAGTTGAGTGATAATGGGGTATCTCTCACTATTAGTCTGTGGGGTTCAATGTGTGTTTTGAGCTTTAGTAAAGTTTCTTTTACGAATGTGGTTTCCCTTGCATTTGGGGCATAGATGTTCAGAATTGAAGCTTTCTCTTGGTGGATTTTTCCTTTGATGAATATGAGTATCCTTTCTCTTCTCATTTGATAACTTTTGGTTTAAAGTCTATTTTATTGGATATTCAGATGGCAACTCCAGCTTGTTTCTTGAGACCATTTGCTTGGAATACCTTTTTCCAGTCTTTTACTTTGAGGTGGTGTCTGCCATTGTTTTTGGGGTGTATTTCCTGTATGTAGCAAAATGCTGGATTCTCTTTGCATATCCAGTCTTTTAGCTTATGTCTTTTTATAGGTGAGTTGAGTCCATTAATATTGAAAGATAATAGAAACAGATTGTTGTTAATTCCTGTTACATTTGTTTTTTGGGAAGCATTATGTGCATGTGATTCCGTTTGGCTTTGTTGTGGGATGATTAATATCTTGGTTCATTCTTTTGTGTAGGTAACCTTGTGTTGGAGTTTTCCTTCTAGTATCCTCTGTAGGGGCAGATTAGTAGATAAAGATAGTTTGAATTTGTTCTTATCCTGGAATATTTTGGTTTCTCCATCTATGTTGATTGATAGTTTTGCTGGATATAGTAGGCTGGACTGGTATTTGTGTTCTTTTGGAGTCTCATAACCTCTGTCCAGGCTGTTCTGGACTTTAGTCTCTCTGTTGAGAAGTCTAGTGTAATTCTGGTAGGTCTGCCTTTATATATTACTTGGCCCTTTTCCATTTCAGCTTTTAATATTTTTCTTTGTTCTGTGTATTTAGCGTTTTGATTATTATGTGATGACAGGATTTTCTTTTCTGCTCCAATCTATTTAGTATTCTATAGGCTTCTTGTACATTTATGGCCATCTCCTGCTTTAGGTTGGGGAACTTTTCTTCCATGATTTTGTTAAAGATATTTTCAGGATCTTGGAGGTGGAAATCTTCATTCTTGTCTGTTCTTATAATTTAGATTTGTTCTTTCCATTATATCCTGGATTTTCTGGATGTTTTAGATTAGGAGGTTTTTTTTTATGTTGTGAATTTTCTTTGACAGTTGCAACTAAAGTTGTAAATATGATCACTTTCTCAGATCACTCTGCTGGGGTAGTCACACTATCAAAACATGCTAGCAAAGAGAGATAAGATTCTCAATGGTTTTTCATTCTGGCTGTAATATGGGCAGATCTCTTGCTTGAGACACCTCACCTATCACACTCTTCATTCCCAGGTCTTACTTTATTCCTATGCAAGAGATAAAATACTCAGAACATTGATTCAATTCAATGTCTCAGCTCCACTGATCCTGCCTGGCAGAACTGCTTCAGATCTCTTTATTTTTGTACTTATCAATCTTCTTTCTAATTAGTGTCCAAGGAGACTCACATCATTCTGTATTTAAAAAACATTTTTAATTCAGAGTTCTGATATTCCACTAGGGTTAATCTCACTGTAAAGCTTGATCTTTGTCTAAGCCCTAGTTAGTGGCTAAAGAAACTTATGCTACCTTTCACCAGCATACCAACATCTACACAGAACACTGAGAAATGTATCCGGGCAGTGACGCTGGCATAAATAGTACATTTAATGATATATCTGCATGGAGTGTGCTAGCTTCACACAGGTTCTATAAATGTTTTGGTAGGTTTAGTGCAATCTTTACTTACATGAACTATCAACTGGAACCTGAAAATCATCTTGCATATATTATTATATACTCATATTATATGCACTAGGTATTATATTGGTACCATTAAAACTTAATTCAGAGTCTGGGAAATGACTTTATAAGTATAGTACTTGTTAGATGTGTATGAAGATCTCCAGCACCCATAAAATAAGCCCTATACTGTGGCACAAGCCTGAAGTCTCAGTATTAGGAAGTAGAGTCAGGTTGAAACCCATGGCTTTTCCATCATGGTAGTTTAGCTGAATCAATGAAGTCTATGTTTCAGTGAGAAATCGTGTACATTAAAAGGAGGTTGAACCAGGTTTGAGTACACACACTTCATCCCAGCATTCTGGAGGCAGGAGTACCTCTGTGTGTTTGAAGGGAGACAAGAGGAGAGAAAGAGAGAAAAAGAGATAGGTAGATAGATAGATAGATAGATAGATAGATAGATAGATAGACAGACAGACAGACAGATAGATAGAGATAGAGACAGAAAGACAGAGACAGACACAGAGGATGATAGAGAGAAAGAGAAAGACACACAGAGAGAGACAGAGGCAAAGAGGCAGAGAAAGTAATGTAGATATTAGAAGTTCTCTGGCTTCTACACTAACATGTGTACAAGGCATATGCATATAAATATAGTCCCCTCCATTGCCTGCAGTTTACTAATTGATTCTAAAGATCTAATTATTTTAAAACATTATGCAGAAATTGGAAAGAGTCAAGATAAACAAATACAGTTTTGGTGTCTTAGCTCTCATGTTATATTCATGAATGGAATTAAAATTTTATCAGCCAGGTTTGACTTCTAGGTCCTTTAAACATATTCTATCTTCTAAAATGTAATAGTGAAGTTACCACTTTAGACCGTTGCCTCATTAAAATCTTACAGCTCAGCAGGTATCTATTGCTACTATCTTAATTTTATATTAAAAGGAAATATTATCATTCTCAATTTGAGCAAAGTCCTCAAATCAAGAAAGAGAAACCGACATTCAGAGACCAAGATCTTTCTCTGTTCCATTTGTTGAGTCAGAAGAAAACTTTTGGTAGCTACACATTTCACATACTATTTTAGATAAAAGCTTATTTTATCTATACTATGATAATTTTTGCTTCTTTTTAAAATTAAATTATTTATTTTACATCCTAATCTTAGATTTGCCTTCCTCATCTCCACCCAGTCCCTCCCTCTCATGTCACCTTCTCGGTATCCTCCTATTCTTTCTCCTCTGAAAAGGTTCGGAAAAATTGGAGGGTTTCCATAGATATCAACCAGCTTTGGTTATCAAGTTGAAATAGGACTAGGTACAACTTCTCCTATTGAGCCTAGACAAGGCATCCCAATCCAGAGAAAGGGATCCAAAGTCAGACACCAGAGTCAGAGACAGCTCCTACTCCTGCTGTTAGAGACCCACAGGAAGACCAAGCTACACAACTGTAAGTGTGTGTGTGTGTGTGTGTGTGTGTGTGTGTGTGTGTGTGTGCGTGCGTATGTGTGTATATATATATATATATATATATCACATAAGTATATGTAATGTAAATATATGCAGAGGGCCTAGATTGATCCCATGCATGCTCTCTGTTTGGCAGTCCAGACTCTGTGAGCCCCTAAAGAGCTCAGGTTAGTTGATTCTGTTTAGGTTTTCTTGTGGTGCCCTTCACCTCTCTGGCTCCTCCAATCCTTCATCCTCTGCATTCATAAACTTCCCCAAGCTCCACCTAATGTTGGGCTGTACGTCTCTGCATCCGTTTTCATCAGTTGCTGGGTGAAGCCTCTCCGGTGACAGTTATGCTAGGCATATTCCTGGAAGATCATCTTTACTTGTCCTACACATAAACTTGTAGAGATGTTTTTTGGTAAAACATTTGTGTAGAATCACCACAGTAAAAGAATGCTCATGTTCATATAGGTGTCATGGCACTTCATTGGTTAAATTATTCATTCTTCTCTGATTTTTGTACTTCTACCTTCTCTTTTGAAAGTAGCTTGACACCAGTAAATGAGGAACTGCCTTTCAGTTTCTGCGTTTAATTACTACACGTGCACCAAAATGTTATTTACTTCGTAGCATTGATATGCAGGCACGGTTCCATTTCTTTTTTGTTCACATTATTCTGCTCTCTAGTGAGAGTCCAAACCTCACAGTCATGTTTTGATTAAGAGAGTAATGCTTTATTAAAATTCGAACAGTGTGTTATCAGTGTGGTGTTGTTCTCATTGAAATAGCAGCACACTAAACTTCGGCTTCTCTGTAAAAGGAGCTGAACTGTGATTTCTCTCCTCATTCCACCTCCCATTGCTTTAAATCATGTTTATTGAGAAAGGCTTCTGGTTTTAGTTTGAGATGACACTGAACCATTTTGTTGATTCAATTATCTTTAAATATATTGAAAGTGTGGCCTGCCTTTTCCAACTTTATGCACTCTGAGAGGAGAAATCACATTTACATGAAGTGCTACGTTCTGCTTTGAATTCGGCTTTGTAGGTCCAAGCTGAGCAGGTTATTCGAGAGGTATTTGAGTATTTCAAAGTTCTCTTCAGGTCATTGAATTCTGAAGCATTTCTTGGCTACTGGAACACAAGACCTTTAAGGATTTTTTTTAAACAATACCACACTTAATTTACTGACACTGTTAATTTATCTGTTTTTATCTGTGCAAATCGTAAGTAAGGAGTTCCTAAGCCTCAGTATAAACTCTGAAAGAAGAGGGTAGGATCAGGAAAGTTTAAGTTAGAATGAGACATCTAAGTCATTCAGGCTAAGTTAGATCCAGGATAATTGAAATCACTGAGTCTTCTGAGTTCTGGAAGCATGCATTTTGGTGTATAAATGGCAACACATCCGTGCATTCTGTTGCAACCTGTGCACCAGAGGTGGTTGATTTGAGTCTTCAAATCTCTTCTTGATGACCAAAATTTCCCACATTTCAGGTATATTTATTGATGCTGTGGTTTACTGGATGTTTCACACAAAGGATTAGATGAATACCTTCACAAAGAACCATGAACTGTAAAAGCTCAGGGGGATGGGAATGATGGAAAGTTGGAGTGCTATAAAGAAATGCTCAGACTTATGGTTTGAAGTATATTATTTGTGAATTTGCCTAATTTGGTCATTTATTAACATTATAGTTCTCCTAAGGTAAATGCTGATACTAAGCTTTGTGTGGTATCATGTAGTATTATATTGTGTCTATAATAAAAATATCAACCTTGTAGTTTAATAAAGTAACCTTGAAGGTCAGAGTTTTTATTTATGTTTTTGGGGAGAGCAGATCAGAACATTACATAGAACCCCTCAATAAAGAACTAATACAAATTATACTTAACAATGCAATCATTTCTAAAGTGACTACTCAGCAATTATTGATCAAACTTAGAATATGTTTTTATCTATCCTTAAGTGAAATGTGTGTATTCCATGCTTAATGAGATTTGAATTTAAAACTAATTAAAAAATTCTACTTCTAGGGCAATTCTTTGAATTTTCACAAAATAAGAGCATTATTACCAAAGAAAAGAGTCTGCAGATAATATGTAAAAGTTATAGACATTAGGATTCTTTTTTTTTCTTTTTTCTTTTCTTTTTCTCAGAGCTGGGGACCAAACCCAGGGCCCTGCGCTGTGCTCTACCACTGAGCCAAATCCCCAGCCCCATTCATTAGGATTCTTAAAGGCTTACAAAGTATCAGGTCTTATAAGTACTTGAATATCTGCCCTTACATTTGTTAGCAGTAAAGGGAAGTAAGCCTGCTATTATCTTTGTTTTTTTAATATACGATTTTGTTTATTCAAGAAAAATATTTAAAATTTAAAATTACATTAAATATCATTGAGAATGAGGAATAAAAAAGTGATATTATTAATAGAAAAATTAATGAATCACAGCAGGAAATGGTTTCAGGAAGAAACACTCTCTGAAGGGGGAAAGAAATATAGGAATGATAAATATGATCAGTTAGAAGTTGCCAAATAATTTTATCATCATCTCCGTTTTAGTAATATGGAATGAAAACCTAAAGATGAAATAAGTTGTCCCAAATTCCATGGAAGGAAGAGGAAAAATATTTGAACTCAATGTCTTTGGTTCCACTCATATTTATCCTCTATATAGTTCTGAGAAATATTTTAGACCCAAATATCCCCCAATTGATTTAAGTGCATTTATTATTATTATTTATTATTATTAGGGAAGACAATGAGGTGTGGAAATCAATAGAAGCAGCTGAAGTGCTCTCTGTAAGTTTTAAATTGTGTCTATTCTAGTCAGCTCTGAGACGCTTCTCACTGTTTTACTTGTCATGTATACTCTGAACCAGATATTTTTAAGTGCTAATAATACAATTGCAGGGAGTGTTGCAATTTCTGTAACTCTGAGCTTCCATTCCAAATGGCGTCACTTGTAATCACCTATGGGTCACATCTTTGTTCTTTTAAAAAACGTTATTCAAAATAATTTTTCATACAGTATATTCTGATCATGGTTCTTTTCCCTTGTTTCCTTTTAGATTTTCTTTGCCTATCCAAAAACAGGTAATAAAAACCAGAATAAAACAAAAAATGGAGAAAAGAAAAAAATAAAAAACTGCAAAATAAAAAAAAAGAACACACACACACACACACACACACAAACACACACACACACTTTCCCAAACACGCAACTCATACATGCAGAAAATAAAAAACCACACTACATAAGCAAAGGACAAGTAAATTTAAAACATGCCCAAACAAAGCATTTTAAGACAACCCCATGGGGTTTGATTTGTGTTGAGTATTTCCGGGTATGGGGCCTCCTTTTAATGTGGTTTGTATATCCAGTAAGAAGCCATCAGAGAAACCTAATATTTTGTAAGAGTTTCAGCTGGAGATAGCATTTATGCTAGGGATGAGGATTTGTGTACACTTTTTTTCATTTCTGTGACCCCATCCAGCTTGGAGCAATGTAGGCCCCGTGGACGCTGCCAGTCTTTTTGAGCCTTTATGTACTTTAGTCCTGCTGTTTCTGGAATGCACTGGTTCTGTGGTATCATACTTCCATTGTCACTGGCTCTTACAGTGGTTCTGCATCTTCTAAATGGTGCTCTGAAACCTGAGGAGGAAGGTTTTGAAGAAGATACTCTGTTTAGGACTGGGTGTTCTAAGATCGTCCACTCTCTGTACATTGTCCAGTTGTGGGTGTGCATATTAGTTTTCATTTCCTACAGAAGGAAATAATTCTGATGATGCCTGATAGAGATACTGATCTAGGATTATAGCATAATGTTGTTAGGAGTTTTTTTTATTGTATATTCTTTTATTTACATTTCAAATGTTATTCCCTTTCGTGGTTTCCTGTCCATAAGTCCACATCCCATCCCCCTCCTCCTTCTTCTATGAGGGTGTTCCCCTCCTCAACCACCACCCCACCTTCCTGCCTCTCTGCCCTGACCTTCCCCTACACTGGCGGGTCCAGCCTTGACAGGACCAAGGGATTCTCCTCCCATTGGTGTCCAACAAGACCATCCTCTGCTACATATGCAGCTGGAGCCATTGGTCTGTCCATGTGTAGTCTTTGAGTGTTGGTTTAGTCCCTGTGAGTTCTGGTTGGTTGGTATTGTTCTTATGGGGTTGCCAGCCCCTTCAGTTCCTTCAATCCTTTTTCTACCTCCTCTAATGGGAACCCCATTCTCAGTTCAATAGTTTCTGGTGGCATTCTTCTCTCTATTTGTCATGCTTCCTTGATTTTAGTGGTATTGCTTCAAGTTTCTCATTAGGAGTTATGTTATTGCTATGTTATAGCACAATTATAGAATATGGTTTTCTTCTAGGTTTATGGCCAATCTAGCCTGATGTTCTTAGCCATTGGAGCAGTGACATGCTTGGGTTTCAAGTGAGCCTTATATCTAAACAGGAGCTGGTTACTCCCATGCTTTTTGTGCCACTATTGTACCAGCATATTATGCAGACAGAAGACCATGGTAGATCAGATGGTTTTGTAGCTAGGTACGTGTTTACCTTTCTCTTCTAGTAATATGTAGAGTTTCTTCCCGAACCATGAACACTAGTTAGCAGGGATGAGGCTCTAATTAGGCACCAGCCCTAATTCTACATGTTCAATCAGATATAGAAGTGTTGTCTCAAAAACAAGCCCTCACCATAAGTTTGTCGGAAGCAACAATATCTTAGAGAATAATCTGAGATTTTTGTTTTGTTTTGTTTTCATGGTGCCCCTTTGGCCAACAACTAAATTAGATGTACTTCTTTTCTTGGCCTGGGGTTTCACTTGGGGTTGAGAGTGATCTAATTTGGGACTTTCTCTCCTCTGTTACTTAGTAATTTCTTTATAATTCTTTGATATATATATATATATTAACAATATAGATAATTTTTATTTATGTAACTATGTATGAAACAAAGAATAACATATATATACATATATATGTATATACATTTACTTTAAGAAGCTCTTAATATAATAGGTCTTTATATGATCATTCAAGAAGTCTTTGGTGTTAGCTGTCCTTTCTTGGATTTCCTTACTTGTTTCTTCAAAATCTTATGACTTCTTTTTCCCATATGCATCATAGAACTTACCTACTTAAACGTTGTGCCCTTCCTTGGATGATTACATTTGTTATTAACTGGGTTTGGTTCAGAATTTCATTTAGCCATTATATTTTCTAATTTAATTTGCTGTCAAAAGAAATTACATCCTATTCATGAGTCAAAAATGACCCTATGCTGTTCTTAAAGCAACTTCCCCTATGATGTGCCTTGCCATAACCTAGAGCAGTGGATCCTCTCTCAGGTTATTGCGTTGAAAGTACTCATAAAGTGGGAAGTCATGATGACAAGATGGTTTGGCTGTCAGAAATGCAACTTATTTAGTGGACTCACATGAGGTATCAACCTTTCCACTGCAGTGATCTATTTAAAATCTTACCCAGAGGAATTCTTAGCTCTGAATATTATAAAATAATTAGGTTTGGATGGGTAAATCATTGTCTAGCATGACAAATAGATATAGAGTTAATTTAAATGTACTATATACCAACCCATAAATGATAGATGAGGGTTTTGAGGTCATTTCTAATTTTCTTTCATTAGAACCTGCTATGAAATAATCCTCCACCAAGCACAGGTATGAGTTATATGCTTGTTCTGTTTCAGACCTTTTTTCTTAAGTTCATGTCCTGCAATAAAACATTTTGGATCATTCTGCCTAGCCATTCTGCACTGGTCAGTTTCCTTCCTTTCATCATTGAGCATGTCCATGATTTCTCGTTAATTGTGGAATTCTCCAAAGCTCATCTCAGTGCAAAATGTTATTGCAGACCTCTGTTCCACTCTTCAAAATGTTTGCTTCTTTGTGCTTGCTATTTTAGAATGGCTTCGATTTCAATTTTGTGACCCTGAGCTTAAATCTCTGCATTCATTTTTACCTCCACATGTTTGGGTCACTTGTGAGATAATGACAATATTACTGTTTTTTAAAATGTATTTATTTATTTGTTTTGAGACAGGGTCTCACTATGTACCTCTGGCTGCCCTGTAACTTACTATGTAGATCAAGCTGGCTTCAAACTCATATAGCTCTGTCTGCCTCTGCCTCCTGATTGCTGGAATTAATGGCTTATACCACTATATACAGCAAAGGAATGCTTTTAATCAAATCAGTATTGTAGAAAGTATAAATTACTAAAAGAGATCCACGCTTAAAACAGATTTCTCTTGAAGAAAGTTGAGCCCACACTTGTATACACATACATAGGCATAGGAGTTTTAATATTATATAGGCATTAGATCTTTAATGTTATATGTCATGTGTGATATAATTAAGAATCATTCCTGACTTCCATTGCTCAGGGATGTTTCTCTTTTTTCACTTCAGGACCAAAGTCATCCAGGCTAATTATACACTTGAAAAGTTCATAAATGACTCACTTCTTGCAGACAATATTTCAGTTCTCTATCACTTTAAATCAGTAATTTGCATAGTAGCATATTTATGAATTTTGGAAACTCAAAACTCCTTGCTGTATGGTAACCTTCGTCAACCCAGTTTGTGCTTAGCCAATTTTCCAGAGTTCTGAGTTCTGATTCCCTGACCTGAGAGATTCGGTCTTCTTACATATATATGTAGGAGCTTTCTTTGGGATGAAATATCCACCTTGTCTCTCAAGAAGCAAAATTAAACTTAGGGAAAAATATGTTTCTAAAGCATTTTAAACAGGTGCTTTTTTTAGTGTTTTAAATGATGATCATAACTGTAGTCATAAATGTAAGAATTTGGATTAAAACAATAAATATATAGGCTTGTGAAAACATGAATAATATAATGATCAAAGTTTAGATAACTTATGATATTAAAATGCCCATTCAAGCCCTTATTGTCACAATCTAATAAAACATAAATATAATGTTCTGAATTTCTTAATATTCCAAATACTACACATAGCTTTTTATTTGTATTATAATAATTCTTTCCTATTACCATGCAGGGTATGCCGCATAACACCTCAGAATCTAAGTCATTAAGTGAAAAATCTAGAATAATGGAGACTGGTCGATATTCATTAGAATTGCCCATTAGCTCAGGTGCTAAAAATCTGAAATATGACAACTAATTTACTTTACATTATGTATTGTTCTGAGTAGAAAAGCTAGACAATTTATCCATGTTTAAAACATTCAAATTTAACTTTAAGTGCTTCAAGCACTTGTTCTTTACTACTTTATTGACGGTAATAGGCACATTAAATAATTAGTAGTGTTAGAAATATGTTTACATTAGCTAAATTTTTTTAAATACCAGAAGACTTCCATTTGTAACCTTATTTAATAAAAGGAAAAAGAATACAAGGTGTGCTGTTATTAATACCCATAGCATAAGGGATGATGAAACATTACCTCATAATGTTAAAAATACAATAACACTATCTTTATGCACCCATTTTACATCCTCATCCTCTGATAAATACACCAGCTACTTCTTGCTACATCTTAATCATACTTAATAAATTCTTCTTGAGTAGATTAAACATGTGTTGACTAGACATTATCTATTTTACAGAGATCTAACATGCAGTAATAAAAGGCTTTATAGTTTGTACAATGGCAGTCTTCCCAGGGATCCAGGCAATTACTTTGACATTATGTAGTGAGAATGACCAGATCAGTGTATCTGCTTCAGCAGTAAGTTTCTAGGCCAAACATCTGTTTGGAAAAGCATCACAAAAGTTTATCAGGTGTTTTATTTATATTAGCGGGTAAATAAAACAGATGGCTCTATCTGATAGAAAATTAACAAATAGGTATCACAATTCATAGTATTTCATAATCAAAGCCAAGGTGGAACTGTGGAAGAGGATTTGAAAGTTAGTAATCTAAAAATTTAATTTTAACTAACTGTATTTATTTCACACAATGTGTTTTTCTCTATCTACCTCAACTTTGGCCATGATCTTCTGCCCAATATAATAGTGCATGTGGAAAGTTATCTAAATAAATTTATTAATGTGAGTTATTCATTATTGTAATATTTTCTTTTGCTTATATATTGCTTCTGAACAAATTCTATTTAAAAACTCATTGATTGATTTTAGAAAATGCCATCAAAGCTGCAAAACCTATAGCAAACTATGCGTTGGCAAAAAGTAGAGTCACCTGAGAAGCTGAAATCTGAATTATTATTTTTTTTTAACAAAGAGAGCTTTTTATTAACTTGAGTGTTTCTTATTTACATTTCGAGTGTTATTCCCTTTCCCCGGTTTCCAGGCAAACATCCCCCTAATCCCTCCCCCTCCCCTTCTTTATGGGTGTTCCCCTCCCCACCCTCCCCCCATTACTGCCCTCCCCCCAACACTCACGTTCACTGGGGGTTCAGTCTTAGCAGGACCAAGGGCTTCCCCTTCCACTGGTGATCTTACTAGAATATTCATTGCTACCTATGAGGTCAGAGTCCAGGGTCAGTCCATGTATAGTCTTTAGGTAGTGGTTTAGTCACTGGAAGCTCTGGTTGATTGGCATTGTTGTTTATAAGGGGTATCGAGCTCCTTCAAGCTCTTCGAGTTCTTTCTCTGATTCCTTCAACAGGGGTCCCGTTCTCAGTTCAGTGGTTTGCTGCTGGCATTCGCCCCTGTATTTGCTGTATTCTGGCTGTGTCTCTCAGGAGCGATATACATCCGGCTCCTGTCGGCCTGCACTTTTTTGCTGCATTCATCTTGTCTAATTGGATGGCTGTATATGTATGGGCCACATGTGGGGCAGGCTCTGAATGGTGTTCCTTCTGTGTCTGTTTTAATCTTTGCCTCTCTATTCCCTGCCAAGGGTATTCTTGTTCCCCTTTTAAAGAAGGAGTGAAGCATTCACATTTTGATCATCTGTCTTGAGTTTCATTTGTTCTAGGCATCTAGGGTAATTCAAGCATTTGGGCTAATAGCCACTTATCAGTGAGTGCATACCATGTATGTCTTTCTGTGTTTGGGTTAGCTCACTCAGGATGATATTTTCCAGTTCCAGCCATTTGCCTACGAATTTCATAAAGTCGTTCTTTTTGATAGCTGAGTAATATTCCATTGTGTAGATGTACCACATTTTCTGTATCCATTCCTCTGTTGAAGGGCATCTGGGTTCTTTCCAGCTTCTGGCTATTATAAATAAGGCTGCAATGAACATAGTGGAGCACGTGTCTTTTTTATATGTTGGGGCATCTTTTGGGTATATGCCCAAGAGAGGTATAGCTGGATCCTCAGGCAGTTCAATGTCCAATTTTCTGAGGATCCTCCAGACTGATTTCCAGAATGGTTGTACCAGTTTGCAATCCCACCAACAATGGAGGAGTGTTCCTCTTTCTCCACATCCTCGCCAGCATCTGCTGTCCCCTGAGTTTCTGATCTTAGCCTTTCTCACTGGTGTGAGGTGAAATCTCAAGGTTGTTTTGATTTGCATTTCCCTTATGACTAAAGATGTTGAACATTTCTTTAGGTGTTTCTCAGCCATTCGGCATTCCTCAGCTGTGAATTCTTTGTTTAGCTCTGAACCCCATTTTTTAATAGGGTTATTTGTTTCCCTGTGGTCTAACTTCTTGAGTTCTTTGTATATTTTGGATATAAGGCCTCTATCTGTTGTAGGATTGGTAAAGATCTTTTCCCAATCTGTTGGTTGCCGTTTTGTCCTAACCACAGTGTCCTTTGCCTTACAGAAGCTTTGCAGTTTTATGAGATCCCATTTGTCAATTCTTGATCTTAGAGCGTAAGCCATTGGTGTTTTGTTCAGGAAATTTTTTCCAGTGCCCATGTGTTCTAGATGCTTCCCTAGTTTTTCTTCTATTAGTTTGAGTGTGTCTGGTTTGATGTGGAGGTCCTTGATCCACTTGGACTTAAGCTTTGTACAGGGTGATAAGCATGGATCGATCTGCATTCTTCTACATGCTGACCTCCAGTTGAACCAGCACCATTTGCTGAAAATGCTATCTTTTTTCCATTGGATGGTTTTGGCTCCTTTGTCAAAAATCAAGTGACCATATGTGTGTGGGTTCATTTCTGGGTCTTCAATTCTATTCCATTGGTCTATCTGTCTGTCTCTGTACCAATACCGAATTATTAACTACCTTCATCACATTCGCCTTGTAGTTTTCTTTCCTGATGCCAAATTGATGTTGGAAGGCCAATCCCACTAGAGATAGTACCATTTGTCTTTTTAAATTTATTTTTCTTGGATATTTTATGTGTTTACGTTACAAATCTTAACCTCTTTCCCTCTTTCCCCCCATTTCCCATATTCCGTCTCCCTTCCCCGGCTTCTATGAGGATGCTCCAACTTCAACACACCCACTTCCACTTCAACACCTTGGCATTCCCCTATATTGGGAAACAAGCCTTCAGAGGTCCAAGAGTTTTTCCTGCTATTGATGCTGGGCAACACCATCCTCTGCTACATATGCATCTGGGGTCATGGGTCTCTCCAAGTATACTCAATTGTTGGTGTTTAGTCCCTGCAAGTTCTGGTGGGGTCTGGTTGGTTGATTGTTGTTCTTCCTATAGTATTGCAAGCCCCTTCAGCTGCTTCAGTCTTTTCAATAACTCCTCCATTAGGCTCCTCTTGCTCAGTCCAATGCAACCTTCCTCATCTGTATCAGTAGGGCTCTGGCAGGCCTTCAGGGACATCCATATCTGGCTCCTGTCAGCAAGTACTTTAGGCATCAATAATAATGACTGGTTTTGGTGGCTGTATATGGGATGGATCCCAGGTGGGGCAATCTCTGGATGAACTTTTCTTCAGTTCCTGCTTCACTCTTTGTCCCTGTATTACCACCCTCCCCTTGTGAGTATTTTGTTCTCTCCTCTAAGAAGTAATGAAGGGTCCAAATTTTGGTCTTCCTTCTTCTTGGGCTTTATATATTCTATAATTTTTTCCTTAGGTACTCCAAGCTTTAGGGCTATATTACTATATTAATCTTGCCATTCCATGAGTATGAGAGATCTTTCCATCTTCTGAGATATTCTTCAATTTCTTTCTACAGTGTCTTTTGCCTTACAGAAACTTCGAAATTTTGTGAGGACCTATTTGTTGATTCTTGATTTTGGAGCATAAGCCATTGATGTTCTCTTCAGGAAATTTTTCCCCATACCTATGTGTTCAAGTATCTTTCCCACTTTCTTTTGTATTAGTTTAAGTGTATCTGATTTTATGTGGAGGTCCTTGATCCCCTTGGACTTGAGCCTTGTACAGGGCAATAAGAATGCATCAATTTGCATCCTTCTACATGCTGACTGCCAGTTGAACCAGCACCATTTGTTGAAAATGCTGTCTTTTTTCCACTGGATAATTTTAGTTCCTTTGTCAGAAATCAAGTAACTATAGGTGTATCAGTTCATTTCTGTGTCTTCAATTCTATTTCATTGATGTATGTGCCTGGCTCTGTATCAATATCATACACTTTTTTTTATGATGGCTCTGTAATACAGCTTGAGGTCAGGGATGATGATTCCCCTAGAAGTACTTTTATTCAAATAGTTTTCCCGATTTTGCTGGATTTTTTTTTTGTTATTCCAAATGAATTTGCAAACTACTCTTTCAAACTCTATGACTAATTGAGTTGGAAATTTGTTGGGAATTGCAATAAATCCGTAGGTTGCTGTTGGGAAGATGGCCCTTTTCACAATATTAATCCTGCCAATCCATGAGAATGGGAGATGTTTCTATCCTCTGAGATTTTGTTCGATTTCTTTCTTCAGAGACTTGAAGTTCTTGTCATACAGATCTTTCACTTGCTTGGTTAGAGTCACACCAAGGTAATTTTTGTTATTTGTGGCTATTGTGAAAGGTGTTGTTTTTCTAATTTCTTTTTTAGTCTATTTAGCCTTTGAGTAGAAGAAGGCTACTGATTGGTTTGAGTTAATTTTATATACAGCCAATTTGTTGAAGTTGTTTATCAGCTGTCAGAGTTCCTTGGTGGAATTTTTGGGGTCACTTATGTTTATTATCATATCATCTGCAAATAGTGATATTTTAGCTTCTTCCTTTCCAATTTGTGTCCTTTGAATTCTTTTTGTTGTTTAATTGCTCTGGCTAATGCCTCAAGTACTATATTGAATAGGTAGGGAGAGGGTGAGCAGCCTTGTCTATTCCCTGATTTTAGTGGGATTGTTTCAAGTTTCTCTCCATTTAGTTTGATGTTGGCTACTGGTTTGCTGTATATTTCTTTTACTATATTTAGGTTTGGGCCTTGAGTTCCTGATCTTTCAAAGACTTTATCATGAAGAGGTGTTGAAAGATGATTTTTCAGCATCTAATGAAATGACCATACAGTTTTTTCCCCTTGACTTTGTTTATATAGTGAATTACATTGATGGTTTTCCGTATATTAGCACTTCTTTGAATCCCTGGGGATGAAGCCTACTTGATCATGATGAATGATCATTTTGATGCGTTTTTGGATTCAGTTTGTGAGAAATTGATTGAGTATTTTTTGCATCAATATTTATAAGGGAAATTGGTCTGAAGTTCTCCTTTTTTGTAAGACCTTTGGTTTAGGTATAAGTATAATTGTTGCTTCATAGAAAAAAATTGGGTAGTGTCCCTTCTTTTTGTGGAATAATATGAAGTGTATTGGTATTAGATCTTCTTTGAAGGTCTGATAGAATTCTGCACTAAACCATCTTGTCCTGGGCTTTGGTTGGTTGAGAGACTTTTAATGACTGCTTATATTTCTTTAGGGGTTATGGAACCATTTAGATTGTATATCTGATCCTGATTTAACTTTGATACCTCTTTTCTCTCTAGAAAATTGTCCATATCCTCCAGTTTTTCAAGTTTTGTTGAGTATATGCTTTTGTAGTAGGATCTGATAATTTTTTTTGTTTTTTTTAAGTTTTTTCTTCGATATTATCATTTATTGTACAACATGAAAAAAATTATACAGTACTTAATGTAGGAAATAAATGAGGCGTGGGGTAACCAGTCAAAAGAATTAAGGTATTAGAATGTCTTAGAAATTGATCAATAACAGTATTCAATAAGACCATCCAACGTTTGTAGAAGATTCTGCTTTGTGTTGAAGAAATCACTGTGTCACATACCTATTTTAAGATATTTACCCTCTTGTAGCTTCCATTTTAGGTCCTTGTTCTAAACTGGAAGAGAAATTGTAGACAAAGTTCTCAAAGAAGATGCCTGTTAGGGTGTGGACGACCTACTCATAGGATGGAGTTGGCTTAATGTTCTCTAAAATCAACAGAAAAGGAGATGGAGGCATCTGCATTGATTAAGCTCCTCCACTCATGTTGCACTCTGTAAAATAAGGCATTTGATTCCTACAAAGAAATTCTTTCATTTTTTGTAAAGCTAAAGAAAAGAGTAAGGAATGCTGATGGAAATTCCCTGCTGTCAAGCACCATTCAACAGTGGAAGCAGAATGTAGGGCTCACTGGAATAGAATTATTCTTTCTAGAAGAGTCATCTTCAGGGAGCCAGATAAAGTGGTACACTTAATCGTTGATCAGAACTCCTACACAGAAAGAACAATAATTAAAAAGGAATTATGATTATTGTATTACTATTTCCATTCCATTAATGACTTTCCTATCTTTTTTTTTCATTTTCTTTTGTTTTATTTTGTTTGTTTAAGCAGGGTCTTATGGCATCACCGTGTCTGGCCTACAATTCTTTTTTTTTTTTTTGATTTTTTTTCTTTTTTTTGGATTATTATTTTTTTTATTAACTTGAGTATTTCTTATATACATTTCGAGTGTTATTCCCTTTCCCCGTTTCCAGGCAAACATTCCCCTCCCCCACCCCTTCTCTATGGGTGTTCCCCTCCCCATCCTCCCCCCCTTGTCGCCCTCCCCCCAACAATCTAGTTCACTGGGGGTTCAGTCTTAGCAGGACCCAGGGCTTCCCCTTCCACTGGTGCTCTTACTAGGATATTCATTGCTACCTATGAGGTCAGAGTCCAGGGTCGGTCCATGTATAGTCTTTAGGTAGTGGCTTAGTCCCTGGAAGCTCTGGTTGCTTGGCATTGTTGTACATATGGGGTCTCAAGCCCCTTCAAGCTCTTCCAGTTCTTTCTCTGATTCCTTCAACGGGGGTCCTATTCTCAATTCAGTGGTTGTCTGATGGCATATGCCTCTGTGTTTGCTGTATTCTGGCTGTGTCTCTTGGGAGAGATCTACATCCGGCTCCTGTCGGTCTGCACTTCTTTGCTTCATCCATCTTGTCTAATTGGATTGCTGTATATGCATGGGCCACATGTGGGGCAGGCTCTGAATGGGTGTTCCTTCTGTGTCTGTTTTAATCTTTGCCTCTCTATTCCCTGCCAAGGGTATTCTTGTTCCCCTTTTAAAGAAGGAGTGAAGCATTCACATTTTGACCATCGTCTTGAGTTTCATTTGTTCTAGGCACCTAGGGTAATTCAAGCATTTGGGCTAATAGCCACTTATCAATGAGTGCATACCATGTGTGTTTTTCTGTGATTGGGTTACCTTACTCAGGATGATATTTTCCAGTTCTGACCATTTGCCTACGAATTCCATAAAGTCATTGTTTTTGAAAGCTGAGTAATATTCCATTGTGTAGATGTACCACATTTTCTGTATCCATTCCTCTGTTGAAGGGCATCTGGGTTCTTTCCAGCTTCTGGCTATTATAAATAAGGCTGCGATGAACATAGTGGAGCACGTGACTTTTTTATATGTTGGGGCATCTTTTGGGTATATGCCCAAGAGAGGTATAGCTGGATCCTCAGACAGTTCAATGTCCAATTTTCTGAGGAACCTCGAGACTGATTTCCAGAATGGTTGTACCAGTCTGCAATCCCACCAACAATGGAGGAGTGTTCCTCTTTCTCCGCATCCTCGCCAGCATCTGCTGTGCCCTGAGTTTTTGATCTTAGCCATTCTCACTGGTGTGAGGTGAAATCTCAGGGTTGTTTTGATTTGCATTTCCCTTATGACTAAAGATGTTGAACATTTCTTTAGGTGCTTCTCAGCCATTCGGCATTCCTCAGCTGTGAATTCTTTGTTTAGCTCTGAACCCCATTTTTAATAGGGTTATTTGTCTCCCTGCGGTCTAACTTCTTGAGTTCTTTGTATATTTTGGATATAAGGCCTCTATCTCTTGTAGGACTGGTAAAGATCTTTTCCCAATCTGTTGGTTGCCGTTTTGTCCTAACCACAGTGTCCTTTGCCTTACAGAAACTTTGCAGTTTTATGAGATCCCATTTGTCGATTCTTGATCTTAGAGCATAAGCCATTGGTGTTTTGTTCAGGAAATTTTTTCCAGTGCCCATGTGTTCCAGATGCTTCCCTAGTTTTTCTTCTATTAGTTTGAGTGTATCTGGTTTGATGTGGAGGTCCTTGATCCACTTGGAGTTAAGCTTTGTACAGGGTGATAAGCATGGATCAATCTGAATTCTTCTACGTGTTGACCTCCAGTTGAACCAGCACCATTTGCTGAAAATGCTATCTTTTTTCCATTTGATGGTTTTGGCTCCTTTGTCAAAATCAAGTGCCCATAGGTGTATGCGTTCATTTCTGGGTCTTCAATTCTGTTCCATTGGTCTATCTGTCTGTCTCTGTACCAATACCATGCAGCTTTTATCACTATTGCTCTGTAATACTGCTTGAGTTCAGGGATAGTGATTCCCCCTGAAGTCCTTTTATTGTTGAGGATAGTTTTAGCTATCCTGGGTTTTTTGTTATTCCAGTTGAATTTGCAAATTGTTCTGTCTACCTCTTTGAAGAATTGGATTGGTATTTTGATGGGGATTGCATTGAATCTTAAGGATCTGATAATTTTTTGAATTTCCTCAGTTTCTGCTGTTATGCTTCTCTTTTCATTTCTGATTTTGTTAATTTGGATACTTTCTCTTTGCCCTTTGTGTACTCTGGCTAAGGGTCTATCTATCTTGTTGATTTTCTCAAAGAACCAGCTCCTACTTGTTGATTCTTTCTACAGTTCTTTCTGTTTCTAATTGATTGATTTCAGCTCTGAGTTTGGTTATTTCCTGCCATCTACGCCTCTTGGGTGACTTTATTTCTTTTTCTTCTAAGGCTTTCAGGTGTGCTGGTGAGCTGTTAGCGTATGCTCTTCAATTTCTTGTTGGAGGCATTCAGAGTTATGAGTTTTCCTCTTAGCACTTCTTTCCTAGTATCCCATAAGTTTGAATATGTTTTCCCTTCATTTCTATTAAATTCTAAATGTCTTTACTTTCTTCCTAATTCTTCCTTGACTGAGTTGTCATTGAGCAGAGTATTGTTCGGCTTCCATGTGTATGTTGGCCTTCTGTTTTTTTTTTTTTTTTTTTTTTTATTACTATTGAAGACCAACCTTATTTCGTGATGATCTGATATGAAGTATGGGATTATTTCAGTCTCTGTATCTATGGAGGCCTCTTTTGTGACCGATTATATGATCAGTTTTGGATAAGGTAATATGAGGTGCTGAGAAGGTATATTTTTTTGTTTTAGAATGAAATGTTCTGTCAATATCTGTTAAATCCATTTGTCTCATAACTTCTGTTAGTTTGACTGTGCCTCTGTTTATTTTCTGTTTCCACGATCTGATGAGAGTGATGTGTTGAATTACTGTGTGCAGTGCAATATATACCTTGAACTTTGACTTGCATTTGGGGCACAGATGTTCAGAATTCAGAGTTCATGTTGGTATTTTTTTTAAATAAGTATGACGTATCCTTCCTTATCTTTTTTGCTAACTTTTGGTTGAAAGTTAATTTTATTTAATACTAGATGGCTACTCCAGCTTGTTTCTTTGGACCATTTGCTTGAATATCTTTTTCCCAGCTTTTTCTCTTAGATACTGTCTGTCTTTGTCACTGAGGTGCATTTACCGCATGCTACAAAATGCTGTGTCCTGTTTATGTATCCAGTCTATTTGTCTATGTCTTTTTATTGGGAAATTGAGTCCATTAGTATTAGGAGATAATAGGAGTAGGATTGTAGTTACAATTTTTTGTTTGTTTTTATTGTTAAAGGCTGAGTTATGTTTTGGGGACTATCTTTTTTGGGTTTGTTACAAGATTACTTTCTTGCTTTTTCTAGGGTGTAGTTTCTCTCCTTATTTTGCAGTTTTCCATCTATTATCCTTTGTAAAGCTGGATTTGTGGAAAGATATTGTGTAAATTTGGTTTTGTCATGGAGTATCTCTGTTTCTCCAACTATGTTAATTGAGAGTTTTGCTGGATACAGTAGCCCTGGGCTGGCATTTTTTTTCTCTTAGGGTCTGTATGACATCTGTCCAGGACCTTCTAGTTTTCATAGTATCTGTTGAGAAATGTGGTGTAATTCTGATAGGTCTACCTTTATATGTTACTTGGCCTTTTTCCTTTACTGCTTTTAATATTCCTTCTTTGTTTTATGTATTTGGTGCTTTGACTATTATCGGATGGGAGTAATTTCTTTTCTGCTCCAAACTATTTGGAGTTCTGTAGGCTTCTTTTATGTTCATGCACATTTATTTCTTTAATTTAGGGATTTTTTTTCTATAATTTTGTTGAAGATATTCACTCCACCTTTATTCACTCCACTTTAATTTGGAAATCTTTCTTCTCTTCTGTACCTATTATTCTTACATTTGGTTTTCACATTTTGTCCTGGATTTCTGGATATTTTGGGTTAGGGAACTTTTGCTTTTTGCCTTTCTTTGACTATTATGTCAAATTGTATTGTGTCAAATGATATCTTCTGCCCATGATGTTCTTTCTTCCAACTCTTTATTCTGTTAGTGACGCTTGTATCTATGTCTCCTGATCTCTTTCCTATGTTTTCTATTTCTAGGTTGTCTCCCTTTGTGCTTTCTTTATTGTTTCTGTTTCTATTCTTAGATCCTGAAATGGTTTTGTTTAATTGCTTCACCTATTTCGTTGTGTTTTCCTGTAATTCTTTAAGTGATATTTGTGTTTCCTCTTTAAAGGCTTCTACTTATTTACCTTTTGTTGTCTTTTATTTCTTTAGTGGAGTTATTTATGTCCATCTTAATGACCCATATCATCATCATGAGATATAGTTTTAAATCCAAATATTGCTTTTCTGGTGATTAGAACACCCTGTATTTGCTATGGTGGGAGAACTGGATTCTGATTATGCCAAATACTCTTGGTTTCTGCTGCTTAGAATCTTGTGCTTACCTCTTGCCATCTGGTTATATCTGGTGTTAGTTGGTCTTGTTGTCTCTGACTGGAGCTTGTCTCTTCTGTGGGTCTGTGAGCCTGTGAATCTTTGAGTCTACTATCTTAGGAGTCAGAGTACTCCTCGGAGACCAGGTCTCATGGGGCAGGTTTCAGGTCTGGAGGGCTGTGGGATAGTCTTAGCTCTAGGTGCAGATGGAGCCTTGAAGTGTCCTGTTGCAGGCCACCCTGTGACTCCTGTGTCTTGCACGGTCCTGGAGTGTCTCTCCATGGACTGTCTGTGGAGCAAAAGTGGGGTCCTACCAGTGGGCTTAGGAATGAGAGCACTCCTCACAGACAAGCTGTCTGGGGGCATGTTTTGTGGAAGAAAGACTGTGGGACAACCTTAGTTCTGGGCACTGATGGTGACCTGAAGAGTCCTGTCCTAGGTTGCCTTGCGGCTCCTGTGCCCAGTGTATTTTTGGTGGGTCTCTCCTTGGACAGTCTGTGTAGAGAAAGTGGGTTCCCACCTGTGGGCTGTGGGTTTAGGAGGTAGAATGCTCCTGACAGATTAGCTCTCTGTGGGCAGGTTTTGGGTCTGAGAGCTGTCAGACAGCCCTAGCTCTGGGTTCAGATGGAGACCGGAAGGTATAGTATCATTTCTTAAAAGCTAGGCCTGGGCTGTATAAGGAAATTAACAAGGAAGAGGAAGCAAGCCAATATCTAGCAACATGAGAGGTCCTCTATGGGCTCTACTTTAGATTCCTCCTCTTGTTCCTCCCTTGTCTTTCCTCAGTGATGACTTGCAATTTCTAGCTTAGGTAAACCTTTAATTTTTCTAATTGCTCTGGGTTATAGTGTTCATAACATCAATAGTAACCAAACTAAAACACATTGTGTAAATTAAAATGTTGAATGTATGTCTTAGATAAGGGTTCTATTGCTATGAAGAGATACCAAGACCAAGGTAATGCTTATATTGGAGAGCATTTAATTGGAGACTTTCTTTAGAGGGCTGGTTCACTGTCATTATGGGTAATGGCATGGCCATTGTAGAACCATGGCAGCACTTATGGTGCTAAAAAAGTAACTGAGAGCTTCACAGGCATACAGATTCTGGGCTAATGACATACTCTCTCCATCAAATCCATACTTACTCCAAAAGGCCACACTTCCTAATATTCAAATAGTGTGAGTCCCTGATGACTAAGCACTCAAATATATGAGCCTGTGATGGTCATTCTTGTTGAAAATGCTGCATTCCACTCCCTGGACCCATTGGATTGGAAACACATCATAATGCAAACTTGTATTTTGTCCAACATCACAAGTTCCCATAATCTAGCACTCTCTCAACACAGTTTAGAATCCAAAGCTTTTAGCTTTTAGTCTCTTCTGAAATTCATAGCATTCCTTTAAGTGTAACCCTTTTGTAAAATCAAAATAAAGAAGCACATCATATACTTTCAATGTGTAATAGCACAGAATATACATTATATTCCAAAAGGGAGGAAATGGAGAGTAATGAGAAAATACTAGACCAAAGCAAGACCAACAACCAAGAGAAACTTCAAATTCTTCGTCTTCACGACTGATATGAAAGGACTATTCAGATCTCCAGCTCTTTAGCTTTTTTGACAACAACGCACTTTTCTCTCCACTTTGCAGGTTTCCTTTGCAGGCATTTCTGATTCTGGCATTTCCAATATCTTGAAGTCTCCAACATCATATAGGATTCTTCTTCAGAGCCTTATGAAATGGCTCCATGCAAGGATATTCCTGACCTCAGTGGCATTCCTTAGCTTCAGAGGGAGGATCCACAGTCCCTTTATTGCATCCTTTTACTCTAAAGCCAGAACCATGTGACAGAAGCTGCCAAGTTCTACTGTTTGATGGAACATGGGCCTTCTTTTAGTTATGGCTGCAACAACTTTCCACAGTTAGTGGTTTGGTTTCTTTTGCTGCTTAAAATTTTCTTGAATTCCTTTCACAAGGAATAGGTTTGTGGGGTATTACCTGTGGTCACCGTTCACTTTGTTCCATTTAATATCATGATTTTCTTTAAACATTTTATCTCCTTGATCACTGAAATTAACTCTATTATATTTCCTGGTGTTGCTTTTTTTCTTTACACTGTACATTTGTATTTCTCTTTGTCTAGTTTGCACCTTTTCTTTATAGATCTGCCTAAAATTTTTACTATGTGGCTATTATTATTATTATTCAAATGACCACAATATAGAAGTTTAAACATTCAAGACAAAATTCTAGATAGATGCTACATCTATATTAAATCTCATAAGAAGTATAATGACTCTTAAAGTTGAACAAAGACTTTTTTAAGGTCTACATTCTAGTATTCAGATGGTTGCTACATAGGGTTGCAGCCTCAGCATAGTCAGTCTGAACGAGAGATGGGCAGCCAATAACAAAAATTTTGATGGATTGGAATAACTGTGATTTTATTTGCTTCACTGCATCCACACTGTGAAAATTATGTAAAAAGTTTCTTGAATAATCTTTGATCATTTTTTAAAAAAATTACAGTTTAATCAATGTAACTAAATTTAACAGAATCTACTAGAATCTTAGAGGTGCCTTACAACTGTGTCAAACTAGCTTTAAATTTCAATGCATACATATAACTTCCAGCTAGATCTCAAGATTTGTCTCTACCTGAAAATCTTGAATCTCTCTTTTAGCCCTAGATTCTTCTGACCTTTTGTACACTGTTACTCAACTGGTTATACAGCCAGACAGGAAGTGGAGAGCAACCACAGGTCATGAGATAAAAGTCCACCTAATAATTTTTAATCTAGATTTAAAAATAAGACTATATAGTATGATAGTTATCCTATTATAATTGAGAAAAACAGCATCTTTTTCTCTAAATGTTGAGTTTTAGTTTTTTACATCTAAGGTCTTAGACTTAAATATCTCTATAGAGGAAAATTTTATTCATTCTTAGGGTGAGGGTGATAAAAAATCATGTGTAGTTAATGGGAAAAATAGGTCTATCACATCATAAAACCAATGAAGAAGAAAAAACTCCACCTGACCATATATTGCTTCTGAAAGGATTTTTTAAGATCTGAGGTGCCAAGTATTTGTGAAGTAATTTCGTTAGCAGGAATAGTACTATAGAATCTGATGTCTGTCTTGATTTGGCTCACCCTGTATAGACATACATCCTTTTACCTTTTGTGATATATGCCATGAAACAGTGATGAAATGTATATTTTAGTCAAGTATGTAATATTATTTCATTACCAGAATGTTGAAGTATAGTTTTATCAGCAACAGAACAAATAATAGGTTTTACATATAAGTCACAAGACAATCATAAGTAAACTATAAACATAGGTAATAATGCAGAATCAAAAAATATTGTTGCCTCATTAAGAAAACAAATATTTATAATAATTTCTATATGAAATAGTGCCCAATGTCTTATAAAATATTTGTAGGAAACTTAACATTGTTGGGAATGTTATTCATACCTAAAAATCTTGATAAATGAGATGAAAACATTAGTGAAGAAACCAGAGGCTAACAACGTCTTTGTTGTGTAACAGCTTACAAATTAAAATCAAGAACACATCAGAAAAGATCATATATCATTATCAAGTAAGATTTTTCCCAGAGATGTAGAGATGATTCAACATATGTAAATGGATAAATGTAATCCACTACATAAAAAGCCTGAAAGACAGACATAATATAATCACCAAATTAGATGCAGAAAAGGTCTTAAACAAAGTCCAATGCTCATAACTTAATATAATAAAAGTAGTTTACAGCAAGTAACATCAACTTAAATGGAGAAAAGTACAAAGTAATTTCACTAAAATCAGGAACAAGACAAAGGTGTACACTGCCTCCATACCTATTCAATATAAGCACTAGAAGTTTAGCTGTAACTATATGGCAACTGAAGGATATGATAGAGATATAGATAGGAAGGAAAGAATAGTACAGGTAGAATAAACTGAATAATAAAAGAACTGTAAGAGGTTTCACTATCCGACCTATAGTTAAAAAACAAAGAAAGAAAGAAAGAAAGAAAGAAAGAGGAGAAAGAAAGAAAGAAAGAAAGAAAGAAAGAAAGAAAGAAAGAAAGAAAGAAAGAAGGAAGAAAACGGTGGTCCTGGCACCAAAACAGGAATTTAAGACCAACTCAACATCCTGGCATTCACCAACACTGAAGAAATGAACCTTCACAGGGTCAAGGACTTCTCCTATTGATGCCAGACAATGCCATCCTCTGCTAAAAATGTGGCTGGAGCCATGGGTCCTTTCATGTGTACTCTTTGTTTGGTGGTTTAGTCCTTGAGAGTTCTGAGGGGTCTTGTTGGTTGATATTGTTGTTCTTCCTATGGGGTGTCAAACCCTTTCAGCTCTTTCAGTCCTTTCTCTAACTCCTCCATTCGGGTGCCCATGTTCAGTATGATGGTTAGCTGCAACCATCCTCATCTGTATCAGTAAGGTTCTGGCAGAGTTTCTCAGGAGACATCCGTATCTGACTCTTATCAGCAAGCACTTCTTGGCATCAGCAATAGTGACTGGGTTTGGTGATTGCATATGGGATGGATCCCCAGGTGAGGCAGTCTCTGGATGACTTTTCCTTCAGCTCCTGCTCCACTCTTTGTCCCACTTATTTAAGGGCCTTTTTCATGCTGTCTACAGTACCAAGTATTTTCTCTGTTGCCTCAATTTGTTCTCTATCTTCTGGCTACAAACGATTTGTGTTCTAACAAAAGGAATCACAGGTACAGTGAAATCTTCAGTGAAGACAAGGGAACTATACAAACACTTCTTTTAAAAGAATGAGAGCAATTCTGTAGTCAACAGAAAACTAACACAAGGGTTAATGAACCTCTCTCATCTAATTTCAGATGCAGGCACTGGGTTCCATGCCAAATTTACTGTGACATTAGCTGAGCAGTTGAGATCATCTACAGAGAAGAATATCGTGACATTTTAAAGGTATTTCCATTCTCATGCTTGTTTTAGTAAAGACCTGTTGTACTAGCAGCAAAATGCCTTACCATTTAGTACACCCTACCCTATTAAGGATTCATACCTCACAGAAAAACATTAGTAACAGCTCAAATGTCTTTAGTTTTCACTTTGTTGTGGGATAAATTATTTTTAAGCAAATGCAGGCTTCCTTACAGGGAATGGTGACCCTCTGCCATCCACAGTATCATTATATTATTTGCTATTAGTGAATTGAAAAGAATTTCAACTGGATTTGTATAACCATAATATATTCTATGAACAGTGATGCCTGGCATCCTTCCTATTTTTTTATTTTTTAATAAATAGTGATCTTTAGTTGCTTCAACAGCGGTAGATTATGAGTAAGGGCGCTGTCTTCCCTCAGATTCCTACCACATTACACATTCACTGAAAGTCTCAAAGGCATCTTTTCATAATTTTTCAGAAATAAACCACAAATGAGTTTAAAATAGGCATATATTGCAATAAATAAATTTGTAAAATGGAAGCCAATATGTCTATTATGTAGAATACTGTCTAAACTGTGTCTTCAGAAAACATGTGTTAGTCACCTTCATTAAAAGAATAAAATGAGGTATTATTCAGAGGAGTACTTTGGGGCATAGGTCCTTCCTTTTCACTACATTTGAGGTAGGGTCTCTAATTTCTTGGTAAACAGTGAGTTGCCTGTCCCACAAAAGCCTCTGAGAATCTCATATTTGTGTTAGACACCTTGTATAGGTGTACTGGGATTAAAATGCATGCATATGGTTTTTTTACATAAATTTCTGGATAAAAACTCATACCCACATATTTTCTTGTCAAGCACCTTATCTTTCAGGCCTTTTATCTTTAATCTGAGCAAAGTAAACATATGGTTATATGAATTATACAGGGTTATCAATATAGCTTATCTATTGGGATATAAGTGCTTACTTATATGCTCTGAAATAGTATCTTTGTATATGGCTTATATTTAGATATTATTCTTCAAAGTACCTTTTGTTCTTTTTCTTTATTCTTCTCTCATATAATATAGCTCTATGGCAGCCTCCCCTCTCTTCATTCTTCCAGTTCCCTCATAGTTCCCTGATACTTCCCCTTTTCTCTAGATCCACTGCTCCTCTGTTTCCCTTCTTAAAAGAGCAGGCCTCACAGGGATATCAATTGAACACAGCATAACAAGATGCAATAAAACAAGGCACAAAATCCTCTTCAAGGATGGATGAGGCAACCCAGTAGGAGAAAGAAGGTCCTAAGAGAAGGCAAAGGAGTCAGAGATAATCCCATTCTAACTGTTAAGTGTCCCATAAAACCCCAAAATAAACAATCTTAACATATATTCAGGGGACCTAGCACAGAGCTATACAGGTTTTATGATTTCTGTTTTAGTCCCTGTGAGCCCTTTTGAGCCTTGTTTAGTTTATTTTGTGTGTTATGCATTCCTGATGTCCTCAACAACCCAAGTTCCTCAACTTCTCTGGCTCCTATAATTTTTCATTCCCCTTTTCTGCAGGGTTCTCCAACCTCCACCAAATGTTTATCTGTGGGTCTCTTCATCTGCTCTCATCAGATGAGGGAGGAAGCCTCTCTGATGTTGATTGAGCTTGGCACCTACCTATGAGTATAGCTGAATATTATGAGGAATCCCCTCATTGCTTTTTTCCAATTGTTTTTGATTCTACCAGGTCTCTGGGTTAGGAAGATAGATAACAGCTTTTGTAATTGTTGTATTTGTGATTTGTGTGTATATATGTGTGTGTTTTTCTGTTTTGTAAGTACATTTTAAAGTTTGTATAATCAAAATGTGTAGAAGTACTCCTGTTCAGAGAATAGTGAGTTTACAGTCCTGGGTAATCGATTTAGGGAGCAAATTTAAAATAAACAAACAAAATAAAACAAATTATAATACTGCAGAGAATGCCATACATAATCTGAAAAAGTTATAAACACATTTTATTGAATAACATGTATTATGATATTTATCATCTATTAAAACAAAATTAATATTAAGCAGCAGTGAATCAGTATAAGAATTTAAGCTAGATCTAAAACTTTGCAGATGTGGCTTTTAAGGAACTATAACATGAACATCACGATGTTATATACTCTGTAATAAAGATGGTTACTGCAATTTTCAATACTAGCCAACCTGTGCTAAAGTAACTAATTTACATGTAGAATTTTGTTCATTCTCAAACAAATCTATTATGATTTTATTTAACACATAAGGAAAGTAATGCAAACAGCTCCATGATTACCCAACATCATATTATTAGGAAACTTGCATTGCGTTAAGTTATTTGGTATGCTACAAAATAACAAAGTATTCCAGATTTCTCCTGTACATATTTCTCCTGTTTATATTATTATGCTATTTATAGATTTGTAGATTTGACTTTTTGGTAGACTAGATTTGTACATTAATTTTTAGAAAATTTAAATGATTTATTTGCTATTATACACTTGAAAACGTCAAAATGAGCTTGGATTAACACAGAGTATTGTTGGAGACATAAAGAAAGAATGCCTACTCATTATGACTGTAGACTTTAAGTCTAGTCTGCCAATCCATTGTATTTCACCTCATTTGCAATTAATTGGTTAATTATTGAAATTCCATTTTGCAGGTAGAAAACTTGTACCCAAGGGACTATGAGTCACTCATCACTCAAGGCAAGGACTCATAGATTCTACCTGCCACTTCCCTCCTGGTCCTCTGACTCATCACTTTGGGGTAAGAAACATATCTGATGCAAAAATGTAAAAATAAATGAAGGGCATGATAAATTGAACTTTAGTGTAGATGTACTTTGGCTGTCATAAATAATATAAAAACTGAGAGTCTGGAGAGATCTGTGAAATTATAGTGATGTGTAATTTGTTCTGTGCTTTCTTAGCTTCTCATTTCACGTTAACTTTAAGATTATCCCATTATTTTAGAATAGTTTCTCCAGTTTAGATTCAGTAGTTTTTTTTCCTGTTTCCTCCTTCCTTCCCTCTTTATGTTTCAATTTGACAAATAATGAACATTCACAGATGAAATATGCACAGTTAATGCTTATAGTCCTACTTCTTTTGGAACCCATTTCTGAAGGCAGAATTTGTTGCGGTGGTGGTTGTTTTGTCGTAGGACAGAAGCTTAGTCAACCCTGGCTCAGCTCCCAGTCGCAAGTGATCAAAGTTGAATCCTATCGGCAGATTTCATGAAGACCAGTCTAACCAACTGAATTCCTCTATTTTCATCACTTCCCTCGGTTAGTGTTGTGTTGCGAATGTTATATCAACTTGACACAAGCTAGTATTATCTGAGAAGAGAGAACATCAAGAAAATGTGCCCATAAGATCTGGGTGTAGAACATTTTTTTAAATTAGTGATTGATATGGGAAGGCCAGCATATTGTGCTTGGAGTTAATTTTAGTCTGGTGGTCCTGGGCTCTACCAGAAAGCAGGCTGAGCAAGCCATGATGAAAAACTAGAACAGTAATACAGCACTCACTCAGCGGTCTCTCTGCATCTGCGCCTGCTTCCAGGTTTCCACCCTGTTGGACTTCCTGTCCTGGCTCCCTTTAATGATAGTCTATAATATGGAAGCATAAGACAAACAAACACTTTCTTTCCCAACACTTGATGATGTTTGATCAGCACAGATAACCACAACTTAGATAAGAATTCACCTAAGAGCTTAAAGTGACCCATACCAGAATTCCTTAAAAGCATGGCTAGCAACCACGTGCACTCTGATCTGTCTTACTGAATCTATGTATTTGTCATTTGGCCTGGTATATAGCCTCCTGGTCTGGAAGGACCAAACAGTTTCAACTTATACCTACTAGTAATGTCACAAAAGCCCTGCCACACCCCAACATCTGTGACCTATTAAGACCTATGCAGCTAAGTACACTTTAATGGTCCTTTTTCTCACTTCTTAGTGATGATGGGATTATCAGCCACTAGCTGTGTTGTGAGAGAAATTCACTACTTCATTCAGGACAATATGGTACTCAAATATCCATAATTCCCAGAAGAAGTAGTTATAAACAAGCAATTAAAATATTGTTGTGGAAATATAAGTGAAGCATACATATCAACAATATTGGAAGTGCATACATATATCCATGAGCTATGTCACATCATGAAAAACTACATGTATTGATGACATATATTTGAGGATGTCATAAGACTAAACTTTCTTGTGATGCCATAACTTGGAGTTTATGTGATGGTCATATTACGGTAATATTTGATAGTAACACGTTTATCATAGTGTGACCTTTTTCATGAAGTAATTCATGGCCATATAGGAAGAGATATATAATGGGCTCAAATGAGTATAGACTATAACAAGCTATGTGCTATGTATGTGTGGCAGACTTTGTATCTAGAAGTTAAAGCAAGTAGACCTGGGGAAACATGTGATAGAGATGAAATATAAGGGATTCTTGCTGGAGAATTTTTTCTCACTCAGAAAGATTATGTAGATCTCCATCTGTCTTAATAAAGCTCAGTCACATGGATATCAATCTTTTCTATCCAGAATACACTGGTTTAAATGTTAATTTCATGCAAAAACAATTTTCATAATACCATCTAAGTCAGTTTTGACAATAACTTTTACCAGAATTGACCATCACAGGGATATATTAATTAATATGCATAAAAGATGCTTATAATTTGAATTATAGATAAAACATGCATTTAATATCAAGGATGGCTTTAAGTTTTTAGTTTGCAGTGACTAGCTAGTTGATGTTACTGCGAAGCAACATTTAAGGTTCACAAAAAAGAAACATTTAGTAAAGAAGATAATAAGCATAATTATGAATTCATTCTATTGGAAATAACTGTGGTACAAAATAAGAGCTATGCCCCAGGGAGAATAAACAATAGAAGATGCAGAGTTTTAGAAACTCAGCTGTTGTAAGCAACTGAAACTTGTCATGAGCTCAGATTTGCCAAAAATTGACAATGGGATTTTCACCAAAGGTAGATGGTTACAAGCAAACAGGACATAGAGAGGAGATTTGTTAGCAGAGGGCATTTTGTTTTAGGGCACAGTAATGTCTATGGACTAAGCAGGTTCTATGTACAGAGAGAGAGAGAGGGCGGGGGAGAGACCCAATGAAAGAAGAAAGAAGAAAAGACATGGATTTGAACAGAAATTGGTGGGAGGGCATAGAAGAAGATAGAGGGAAGAAAGAAGGGGTAGAAATGGTATAAATACAGTACTTAATATATTTCTAAAACAAATTAAGGTAATCTAAAATAAGTAAAATAGTTATTTTTAGGCAATCATAAAATTTCTAGTTAGAAAATTACTATATTATAGTAAGAAAATATTTAAATGTACAGCTATTCCAACATTTCCTCTGTCATTTATATGACTATTTGCATTTCTACTTTATTTTATTACTATAGCCTCTCTTTATCTCATCACTATCACATCTTAAACAGAATCCCATTGTTATTATCTCTGTACACACTTTCTTTAGTCAGTGTTCCAGTACTATGGAGAGACCCTAGGGCCAAGCCAATTCTTTATTCTCTTCCTTTTAAAAATTGATTATATTATTTATTTATATTTCAAATGTTTTCTTCCTACCCAGTTCCCCATCCATAAGTCCCAACTGCCTCCTTTGCCTCTAAGATGGTACTCTCCTACCCACCCATTCTTACCTCATTCCTCTAGCATCTTCCTCCTCTGGTGCATCAAGCTTCCACAGGCCCAAGCCTATCCCCTCCCACTGAGGCCAGTCAAGGCAGTCCTCTGCTAAATATATAGCAGGTTCCAAGGATCAAGCCAACTCTTATGAAAGCAAAAATTAGCTCAGGTCTTCTTTACAATTCCAGGAATTTAGTTCATTTCAATTGTGGCAGGGAACCTGAAAGCACATAGGCATGCATGGTGCTGGAGAAGTAGCTGAGAGGTCTACATCCAGATAATCAGGCAAGAGGATGAGAGAGATTCGTGTGCATTTTTACAGATTGCTTCTGATGTTTATAATTTTTCTGCATCCTTCTACAATAAGCTTTATGAGTATGAAATGTGATAAAGATATCATATTTAGGATTGATCATTCTATAGTCTCTTCATATCTGTACACTCACCAGTTGTGGATCTCTGTATTAGTTACTGGAAAAATATATATATGATCATACTATAATCTTTATTCATTAGGAGTTGATTTAATGATATGTCCATTTAACAGGGTAATAACAGAAGTTTGTCTTTCCTAGGGCCTATGTCCTGTTTAGTCACATGTTCATGACACCATTATTAGTATGCGATATAAATTTCAACTTCTGGAGCAGGCCTTAAATGTAGCTAAAAAGTGGCTAGTTACTTCCATAATAGCATGATAGTCATACCATTATTCTACTAGTGGGCATTTCTTGCCAGGTTTGGTAGTTTATATATATATATATATACATATATATATATAGATAGATATAGATATAGATATAGATATAGATATAGATATAGATATAGATATAGATATAGATATAGATATAGATATAGATATAGATATAGATATAGATATAGATATATACACATATATATAGATATAGATATAGATGTAGATTTAGATATAGATATAGATGTCACATATAGTGATATATATATATAGTGATTGATATATATATATATATATATATATATATATATATAGTGATTTATAACTTGTGTGAGTTATAACTAACAGAGTTTACACCTGGAAAAGATTAGTAATTACTTTTGTCCTCTGGTAGCATGAATAGCACCTCTAGGCACCATGAAGGCTACCCATTAGGGGTAAAGCTCCCAGGTCTACAATAACCTTATTTATTCATGTTTTAAGTGTCAAGTACATGATGGCTCCAGCAATACGGGCTTACTATAAAATTTTGGAGGGAAATAAAAATCATCTTATGTCTTGATTTTTTACACTGGTACTGAGGTCTCAACTCATATTTACATGCTTGTGCAGGAAGCACCCTGGCCACTGATTCAGTTGTCTGGCCTGTGCATTATGTCACAGGGATAGGATTCCTTCTTGTTCAGGCTGGGTGATGTGAATAGTAATGAGTAGGTTCAGTTGTCAACCCTATCCACCCATTAAAATTCCCCCATTGATCCCTCACAAATTATCTTAACAGCCATTAATGACAGCAACTTAGATACATTAATGGAATACAAGTTTTGCAAGTATATTTTTTATAATTTTGTCATTTTCTGCATTTATTAATTCTATTTTCCACAATGTTTTATGGCAGAAGGGAAAAATATCTAAGAATTTTCTATTTTTACTTCACTACTTTGATAATTTGTAGAGTGAAAATTTTCCAAAATGACCAATCTTTTTTATAGTTAAAAATTTTGGGGGTGGGGTGGGGAGGGGAGAAAAACATTCAGACTGTAAAAAACTAACCTAAAGAATAAAAATCTCCAGATCTTTCATGAAGTAAATGAAGCACATTTAATAAAAAGTAAAAGAAAAGAACATGAGTTTTTTGTGATTTAGTGACCTGTCCTCTAATGACTTCTGAAATTTTCTACTTTTATTCTTCATTGTCCTCAAGTGTTGCATTGCATTTATTGATTTAGAAGGATGAATCCTCTTTGTACCTCCAGTATGAAACCAGCTCAATTATGAGATATAACTTCTTTGTTGTGGTGTTGAATTCAGTTTACTTGTTGAAGATTTTCATGAGCTTCATGGGCTACTGGTACATAATTGCGTTATTATCACTTGTCTGTTTCTTTTAAGTAGATGATGCTTGCCTCATAGTATGCATTAGAAGGAGGGATGTCCTTTCAATTCTTAGAGTAATATGCAAAGAACTTGCATTCACTATTCTTTAGAAGTTTTTCTTCTTTAAAAATATTTAAAAATAACATGAAGAAAAGGCTGTAGATCAAAACCATCATTATGAATTGATAACAAGGTAGAGTGCTAAATGAAGGTTTATTTCATGAATCTGCAATATATATTATATATTATACGTTATATATATATATATATATGTCATAAGGTTAATTTTGTGAAACTATACAGTGTAGAATTTAAGCATGGTTCTGCCTCTCAGCTCCATGCTTCCAGAAATAAGACCCAGACTCAAAATATATTTACAAATATCTTGGCTATGTAGCTAGACTCTAGGCTCTACTCTGACTAGATCATAACAAAAGAGAACCCATTTGTTTTAATTTACATTCTGCTACATGGCTGATTACCTGTGCCTGGGTACTATGTGTCTATCTCCTCACGTCTTCGTGGGGACTCTTTCTGTACCTGGTTCTATCCCATAATCTTTTCTCCCTCCCACGTGTCCTACCTCTATTTCCTGCCTAAGCCATAGGCCACGCATAGGCTTTTAAAGTGGCAGGTGATGCATCTTTACAATACACAGATACTCCTTTTACAATTCAGGGCAAGAAAATAAAAATAGCAATCAAAGTAGTAGCAGATGTCTTAAAGTTTAAGTTTCTTAAACATTTACATGTAATACTTTCATATCAAAACCATCCTGAAGTCAGTAAACTTAACAATATGCCTGCTGTATTCTTGCTTTCCTTTTGACCAACCTGCGAACAACTTCACACAAATGTCAGCATCTAGCAGACTTTATGGCACATGGTGCTGTCTTTCCAGCTACTTGCTCTATGATCAACATTCGCAGTGCTAGTTTTTTCCAGAGAAGCTTCCAGGCATGAATTAGCCTTCTGAAAGACTGCAAGTATTTAGTCAATCTGACAATGAAAATGGTTCAAAGGAAAGAAATTCAGGAAGTATTGAAAATTTTGAAATCTCATATTATAAACAATGCCTTCATCTATTGTGCCTGTGCATATCTTAACATTTGATGGCCTAATAGGTTTCTCTGTTCTATTGTCTTGTTTGAAAAATTTTACTAAAGTTTACTATCACAGTTATGATAGAAAACAATCACATTTTTATTGTTAATGAATCATCAAATCTTTGCACTACTAAGAAGTGAAGAATGAACATTTTAAGACTTGTTTTTTAAATGCCAAACTGAATCTCTATTTGTACCTTTGCAGTGTAACTTGCAGAGCAGACTGGAACCCTAATTAGGGGTCTCGCTTCCCTTTGATGTTGACAGAAACTCTTATTAGTATTAATGTATATAGAAGAGAGAATAGATTTTTAAATAATTTAAAAACAGCTTTAGTGTTGTGAACACAGACATATGAAAGATTTAATGATGTGACTTTTACATATTTATACAGTGTGCATTGAAACATACACTCATGTATTGTAGATGACTATATTTAGGGACTAAATGGAGCTCATAAAGTTTTATCATTAGTTATACTGACAGAGGGAGTATCCTTTTGTGTTTCTCCATTGTTTCTTAGAAATGGCTTCAGCACCTCTCAACAATGATCCTCCTAGGTTTCAAACTCAGTCTCTTCCTATTCTCTTGTCTAAGATTTCCCCAAATTTTGTAGCCAGGGTAAACTAGGCAGTTCAATGTGTCTTTACATTTATAGCATACGAGAATATGTACTCAGTAGTTATATTTCACAATACTCGACCTTTTATATTTTTCCTAGATACTGTGAAATACATCCAGAATTATTCTTCAAGCACAAGTGACCTAGCATGTGATTTTAATGTTTAAACCCCAGAGTAGTCCTTGACACAGAATAAAAGCTTGTCGATCACTTTCAGAGTGAGAGGCATAGGGATTTTCTTCGTCAAAGAGATATTTTTTTTTATTATGGAAGGGTCTTTGTGTTTCAATGAAAAGTAGCATGTAATCTACATATTTTGGATATATATATATACATATATATATATATATATGGATTGTTCAACTCCTACATTACAATGTAAACTATATTTCAAAAGTAGAAAGTTAAAACATAATCCTAAAGATGTTTGTATTTATGGATTACTGGTATAATTCTAAGAAAAATTATCCAGGGTGTTTTAACTGGTTGAGATTTAGGACTTGAACATTTTAAGTTTCCTATATGCATTAATTTTTTTTCTGTTACAATACACTGCCCCTGAAAGGCAGGCCTGAAATGGTTCAGTAAAGCCCCCTTTGAAGGACTCTGCACAGGTCACAGAATAAACAAAGCCAAGGGGCAAGGTCTTTGTTATGCATGAAGCCGCTGGCCATTTCAGAGCAGCTCTGGGTGTCAGGGAACCCAGTTGATGACAGATGGTGTGGCTGTCCTTGCAAATTTTTCACCTTCAAATGACAGCCTCTGTGGAGATAGTCTGTAATCACTGGAGAAAGATCCTCTGAAAGCCACTTGATAATTACATGAAGGGAAACAGTTTTTATTTCAGGTATAGTTCTGGCCTCTTTTGATATTTACGAAAGCTTGGATGTTAGTAATGAAGACAGGCAAAGGAAGAAAATCTCTCTGTGCAAAGAGCAGTGTTCTCCACACAAAGCAATGAACAAGGGAAAGCATAATCAATACGCTTTCAGAATCTGTCTTTTAAGTGCATACATTATTTGGTTTGCTGTGCTTTAAGCCTTTAACCAAAACTGTCTTCTTTGAGAGGAAGACAGTGTGGTCAAGGTAACCACAGCAAATTTCTTTTAGATATCCAGGCTGGGTATGTTTTTAAAAGTAGCACATTGTTTTAAGTAGCTAGTTTTAACTACACCATCACTGTGTGCCTAGAAGCTTACAGTAGATTTTTCTCCATTTCCATATATTTCCCTTTTTGAGTCTCTATAGATAAAGGGATCAGGGAGAATTCTGTAACTTAATTAAGAATTCTGTATTTATTCTGTATTTAAAAACAGTTAATTATTTTGCTTATTTAAAATGTATAAGGAAAGATTATAATTCTGAGTGACAGAGAGAGATTTCTAGCTTATGTGATCTATAGATTTGTAGTGGCAGAAAGCATCATAAAAGTAAGACATATTAAAAAGGCTTGGCTAATTTGAATGCAAACATTGTTTGAGCTTGATTTTAATGAGTGAGTCATTGCTGTCATCTGCTCTTTACATGTGCCTTCATGAGCTATAATTTTCTCTTTCATACACTATGGTCTAAAGCATAAGTCAAGGAGTAGAATAAGTTCAGGAGAGAAGAATCAATAGTTCATTATTTTTTATTAAACTATTTGGATGTTCCTTAGGAACTTCATTAAGTGTTAGAAAATGAAAAATTACAATCAGACTGAGATTAATCCACTAAATTATTGGTTTATGCTCTTGAAAAAGATTTTCCTTTAGGCTCAGTGCAGTATGAATATACATTTTCTCTTGATAAAAATCTGATACAATAGCAGTTATGTAGAGAGGTACATTTGTGACAGGGATAAGTGAACCTACATGTATTCCAGGTAGGACAATTCTATAAATTATATTGACTTTATTCACTCATTGATTCCATCATAAGTATTTATAATACTTAACTCTCCCATTCTATACTCTCCTAACACATTCCTTGAAATACTTGTGGAATCCAGATTTTTTTTTTTTTGCCGCTGACTTGTTACTTTTAAGAAATGTAGATATGATTGGTTCAATTATGTATATCTGGTTTTGTGTTGGTTTGAATAAGAATGGTTCCCATAGGCTCATAGATTTGAATGCCTGGCTACTGGGAGGTGCACTATTTGGAGGTGAGACCTTGTTGGAACTGGTGAGTGTTTATTAGAGAAACTGTGTCACTACATGTAGGCTTTAGACTTTCAGAAGCCCAAACCAGGCCCAGTGTATCTTTTTCTTGCTGTCTGTAGATTGAGATGTACAATTTTGGCTTCTTCTGCAGTACAATGTCTGCCTATACACCATAACCATAACGGACTAAATGTTTCATCCTGAAAGCCAGTCCCAATGCATTATTTTCTGTTATAAAAGGTGGCATGGCCAGGGAGTTTCTTCACAACAATAGAAATACTATGCTTAAGCAAGGGATAGAGATGAGGGGGCAGGTATTGTGGGAAGATGGACATGAAGACTGGGGTGTGTTACTACCTTTGGCTCTGAAAATTAAAATTTGTAAAAGAAAGAAGGAAGGGAGGAAGGAAGGAAAGAAAGAAAGAAAGAAAGAAAGAAAGAAAGAAAGAAAGAAAGGAAGGAAGGAAGAAGAAAAAAGGGTAGAAAAATGAAGTCAATATGTTGATAGGGAAGGAGAGATGAGAAATATAAATATGTAACATTTTTTTTCTTTTTTTTTTTTATTAACTTGAGTATTTCTTATATACATTTCGAGTGTTATTCCCTTTCCCGGTTTCCGGGCAAACATCCCCCTCCCCCCTCCCCTTCCTTATGGGTGTTCCCCTCCCAACCCTCCCCCCATTGCCGCCCTCCCCCCATAGACTACTTCACTGGGGGTTCAGTCTTAGCAGGACCCAGGGCTTCCCCTTCCACTGGTGCTCTTACTAGGATATTCATCGCTACCTATGGGGTCAGAGTCCAGGGTCAGTCCATGTATAGTCTTTAGGTAGTGGCTTAGTCTCTGGAAGCTCTGGTTGCTTGGCATTGTACTTTTGGGGTCTCGAGCCCCTTCAAGCTCTTCCAGTTCTTTCTCTGATTCCTTCAATAGGGGACCTATTCTCAGTTCAGTGGTTTGCTGCTGGCATTCGCCTCTGTATTTGCTGTATTCTGGCTGTGTCTCTCAGGAGCGATCTACATCCGGCTCCTGTCGGTCTGCACTTCTTTGCTTCATCCATCTTGTCTAATTGGGTGGCTGTATATATATGGGCCACATGTGGAGCAGGCTCTGAATGGGTGTTCCTTCAGTCTCTGTTTTAATCTTTGCCTCTCCCTTCCCTGCCAAGGGTATTCTTTTTCCTCATTTAAAGAAGGGGTGAAGCATTCACATTTTGATCATCCGTCTTGAGTTTCGTTTGTTCTAGGGATCTAGGGTAATTCAAGCATTTGGGCTAATAGCCACTTATCAATGAGTGCATACCATGTATGTCTTTCTGAGATTGGGTTAGCTCACTCAGGATGATATTTTCCAGTTCCAACCATTTGCCTACGAATTTCATAAACTCGTTGTTTTTGATAGCTGAGTAATATTCCATTGTGTAGATGTACCACATTTTCTGTATCCATTCCTCTGTTGAAGGGCATCTGGGTTCTTTCCATTTTCTGGCTATTATAAATAAGGCTGCGATGAACATAGTGGAGCACGTGTCTCTTTTATATGTTGAGGCATCTTTTGGGTATATGCCCAAGAGAGGTATAGCTGGATCCTCAGGCAGTTCAATGTCCAATTTTCTGAGGAACCTCCAGACTGATTTCCAGAATGGTTTTACCAGTCTGCAACCCCACCAACAATGGAGGAGTGTTCCTCTTTCTCCACATCCTCGCCAGCATCTGCTGTCACCTGAGTTTTTGATCTTAGCCAATCGCACTGGTGTGAGGTGAAATCTCAGGGTTGTTTTGATTTGCATTTCCCTTATGACTAAAGATGTTGAACATTTCTTTAGGTGTTTCTCAGCCATTCGGCATTCCTCAGCTGTGAATTCTTTGTTTAGCTCTGAACCCCATTTTTAATAGTGTTATTTGTTTCCCTGCGTTCTAACTTCTTGAGTTCTTTGTATATTTTGGATATAAGGCCTCTATCTGTTGTAGGATTGGTAAAGACCTTTTCCCAATCTGTTGGTTGCCGTTTTGTCCTAACCACAGTGTCCTTTGCCTTAACAGAAGCTTTGCAGTTTTATGAGATCCCATTTGTCGATTCTTGATCTTAGAGCGTAAGCCAATGGTGTTTTGTTTAGGAAATTTTTTCCAGTGCCCATGTGTTCCAGATGCTTCCCTAGTTTTTCTTCTATTAGTTTGAGTGTGTCTGGTTTGATGTGGAGGTCCTTGATCCACTTGGACTTAAGCTTTGTACAGGGTGATAAGCATGGATCGATCTGCATTCTTCTACATGTTGCCCTCCAGTTGAACCAGCACCATTTGCTGAAAATGCTATCTTTTTTCCATTGGATGGTTTTGGCTCCTTTGTCAAAAATCAAGTGACCATAGGTGTGTGGGTTCATTTCTGGGTCTTCAATTCTATTCCATTGGTCTATCTGTCTGTCTCTGTACCAATACCATGCAGTTTTTATCACTATTGCTCTGTAATACTGCTTGAGTTCAGGGATAGTGATTCCCCCTGAAGTCCTTTTATTGTTGAGGATAGCTTTAGCTATCCTGGGTTTTTTGTTATTCCAGATGAATTTGCAAATTGTTCTGTCTAACTCTTTGAAGAATTGGATTGGTATTTTGATGGGGATTGCATTGAATCTGTAGATTGCTTTTGGTAAAATGGCCATTTTTACTATATTAATCCTGCCAATCCATGAGCATGGGAGATCTTTCCATCTTCTGAGGTCTTCTTCAATTTCTTTCCTCAGTGTCTTGAAGTTCTTATTGTACAGATCTTTTACTTGCTTGGTTAAAGTCACACCGAGGTACTTTATATTTTTTGGGTCTATTATGAAGGGTGTCGTTTCCGTAATTTCTTTCTTGGCTTGTTTCTCTTTTGTATAGAGGAAGGCAACTGATTTATTTGAGTTAATTTTATACCCAGCCACTTTGCTGAAGTTGTTTATCAGCTTTAGTAGTTCTCTGCTGGAACTTTTGGGATCACTTAAATATACTATCATGTCATCTGCAAATAGTGATATTTTGACCTCTTCTTTTCCGATCTGTATCCCTTTGATCTCCTTTTGTTGTCTGATTGCTCTGGCTAGAACTTCAAGAACTATATTGAATAAGTAGGGAGAGAGTGGGCAGCCTTGTGTAGTCCCTGATTTTAGTGGGATTGCTTCAAGTTTCTCTCCATTTAGTTAAATGTTAGCAACTGGTTTGCTGTATATGGCTTTTACTATGTTTAGGTATGGGCCTTGAATTCCTATTCTTTCCAGGACTTTTATCATGAAGGGGTGTTGAATTTTGTCAAATGCTTTCTCAGCATCTAATGAAATGATCATGTGGTTCTGTTCTTTCAGTTTGTTTATATAAGGGATCACGTTGATGGTTTTCCGTATATTAAACCATCCCTGCATGCCTGGGATGAAGCCTACTTGTTCATGGTGGATGATTGTTTTGATGTGCTCTTGAATTCGGTTTGCCAGAATTTTATTGAGTATTTTTGCGTCGATATTCATAAGGGAAATTGGTCTGAAGTTCTCTTTCTTTGTTGTGTCTTTGTGTGGTTTAGGTATAAGAGTAATTGTGGCTTCGTAGAAGGAATTCTTTAGGGCTCCATCTGTTTCAATTTTGTGGAATAGTTTGGATAATATTGGTATGAGGTCTTCTATGAAGGTTTGATAGAATTCTGCACTAAACCCGTCTGGACCTGGGCTCTTTTTGGTTGGGAGACCTTTAATGACTGCTTCTATTTCCTTAGGAGTTATGGGGTTGTTTAACTGGTTTATCTGTTCCTGATTTAACTTCGATACCTGGTATCTGTCTAGGAAATTGTCCATTTCCTGAAGATTTTCAAATTTTGTTGAATATAGGTTTTTATAGTAAGATCTGATGATTTTTTGAATTTCCTCTGAATCTGTAGTTATGTCTCCCTTTTCATTTCTGATTTTGTTAATTTGCACGCACTTTCTGTGTCCTCTCGTTAGTCTGGCTAAGGGTTTATCTATCTTGTTGATTTTCTCAAAGAACCAACTTTTGGTTCTGTTGATTCTTTCTATGGTCCTTTTTGTTTCTACTTGGTTGATTTCAGCTCTGAGTTTGATTATTTCCTGCCTTCTACTCCTCCTGGGTGTATTTGCTTCTTTTTGTTCTAAAGCTTTTAGGTGTGCTGTCAAGCTGCTGACATATGCTCTTTCCTGTTTCTCTCTGCAGGCACTCAGCGCTATGAGTTTTCCTCTTAGCACAGCTTTCATTGTGTCCCATAAGTTTGGGTATGTTGTATCTTCATTTTCATTAAATTCTAAAAAGTTTTTAATTTCTTTCTTTATTTCTTCCTTGACCAGGTTATCATTGAGTAGAGCATTGTTCAATTTCCACGTATATGTGGGCATTCTTCCCTTATTGTTATTGAAGACCAGTTTTAGGCCGTGGTGGTCCGATAGCACGCATGGGATTATTTCTATCTTTCTGTACCTGTTGAGGCCCGTTTTTTGACCAATTATATGGTCAATTTTGGAGAAAGTACCATGAGAAGCTGAGAAGAAGGTATATCCTTTTGCTTTAGGATAGAATGTTCTATAAATACCCGTTAAGTCCATTTGGCTCATGACTTCTCTTAGTCTGTCGATATCACTGTTTAATTTCTATTTCCATGATCTGTCCGTTGATGAGAGTGGGGTGTTGAAATCTCCCACTATTATTGTGTGAGGTGCAATGTGTGTTTTGAGCTTTAGTAAGGTTTCTTTTACGTATGTAGGTGCCCTTGTATTTGGGGCATAGATATTTAGGATTGAGAGTTCATCTTGGTGGATTTTTCCTTTGATGAATATGAAGTGTACTTCCTTATCTTTTTGATGACTTTTAATTGAAAATTGATTTTATTTGATATTAGAATGGCTACTCCAGCTTGCTTCTTCTGACCATTTGCTTGGAAAGTTGTTTTCCAGCCTTTCACTCTGAGGTAGTGTCTGTCTTTGTCTCTGAGGTGTGTTTCCTGTAGGCAGCAGAATGCAGGGTCCTCGTTGCGTATCCAGTTAGTTAATCTATGTCTTTTTATTGGGGAGTTGAGGCCATTGATATTGAGAGATATTAAGGAATAGTGATTATTGCTTCCCGTTACATTCATATTTGGATGTGAGGTTATGTTTGTGTGCTTTCATTCTCTTTGTTTTGTTGCCAAGACGATTAGTTTCTTGCTTCTTCTAGGGTATAGCTTGCCTCCTTATGTTGGGCTTTACCATTTATTATCCTTTGTAGTGCTGGATTTGTAGAAAGATATTGTGTAAATTTGGTTTTGTCATGGAATATCTTGGTTTCTCCATCAATGTTAATTGAGAGTTTTGCTGGATACAGTAACCTGGGCTGGCATTTGTGTTCTCTTAGGGTCTGTATAACATCAGTCCAGGATCTTCTGGCCTTCATAGTTTCTGGCGAGAAGTCTGGTGTGATTCTGATAGGTCTGCCTTTATATGTTACTTGACCTTTTTCCCTTACTGCTTTTAATATTCTTTCTTTATTTTGTGCGTTTGGTGTTTTGACAATTATGTGACGGGAGGTGTTTCTTTTCTGGTCCAATCTATTTGGAGTTCTGTAGGCTTCTTGTATGTCTATGGGTATCTCTTTTTTTAGGTTAGGGAAGTTTTCTTCTATGATTTTGTTGAAGATATTTACTGGTCCTTTGAGCTGGGAGTCTTCACTCTCTTCTATACCTATTATCCTTAGGTTTGATCTTCTCATTGAATCCTGGATTTCCTGTATGTTTTGGACCAGTAGCTTTTTCCGCTTTACATTATCTTTAACAGTTGAGTCAATGATTTCTATGGAATCTTCTGCTCCTGAGATTCTCTCTTCCATCTCTTGTATTCTGTTGGTGAGGCTTGTGTCTACAGCTCCTTGTCTCTTCTTTTGGTTTTCTATATCCAGGGTTGTTTCCATGTGTTCTTTCTTGATTGCTTCTATTTCCATTTTTAATTCCTTCAACTGTTTGATTGTGTTTTCCTGGAATTCTTTCAGGGATTTTTGCGATTCCTCTCTGTAGGCTTCTCCTTGTTTATTAATGTTTTCCTGTGTTTCCCTAAGTGTGTTCATGTCTTTCTTGAAGTCCTCCAGCATCATGATCAAATATGAATTTGAAACTAGATCTTGCTTTTCTGGTGTGTTTGGATAGTCCATGTTTGTTTTGGTGGGAGAATTGGGCTCCGATGATGGCATGTAGTCTTGGTTTCTGTTGCTTGGGTTCCTGTGCTTGCCTCTCGCCATCAGATTATCTCTAGTGTTACTTTGTTCTGCTATTTTTGACAGTGGCTAGACTGTCCTATAAGCCTGTGTGTCAGGAGTGCTGTAGACCTGTTTTCCTCTCTTTCAGTCAGTTCTGGGGACAGAGTGTTCTGCTTTCGGCGTGTAGTTTTTCCTCTCTACAGGTCTCCAGCTGTTCCTGTGGGCCTGTGCCTTGAGTTCACCAGGCAGCTTTCTTGCAGCAGAAAATTTGATCTTACCTGTGGTCCCGAGGCTCAGGTTCGCTCGTGGGGTGCTGCCCAGGGGCTCTCTGCAGCGGCAGCAACCAGGAAGACCTGTGCTGCCCCTTCCGGGAGCTTCAGTGCACCAGGGTTCCAGATGGTCTTTGGCTTTTTCCTCTGGCGTCCGAGATGTGTGTGCAGGGAGCAGTCTCTTCTGGTTTCTCAGGCTTGTCTGCCTCTCTGAAGGTTTAGCTCTCCCTCCCACGGGATTTGGGTGCAAAGAACTGTTTATCTGGTCTGTTTCCTTCAGGGTCCGATGGTGTCTCTGGCAGGGGTCCTGCCGCTCGTGGGCCCTCCCCCACGGGAGCCCAGAGGCCTTATACAGTTTCCTCTTGGGCCAGGGATGTGGGCAGGGGTGAGCAGTGTTGGTGGTCTCTTCCTCTCTGCAGCCTCAGGAGTGCCCACCTGACCAGGTGGTTGGGTCTCTCTCTCACCGGGTCTGGGAGCAGAGAGCTGCTTTGGGCCGGGATCCGCGGGTGTGGGACTTCCGGTAAATGCAGAACTTGGCCGGTCCTAGAGAAATTCTGCTTCCGTGTGTCCCAAGCTCACCAGGCAGCTTTCTTGCAGCAGAAAATTTGGTCTTACCTGTCGTCCCGAGGCTCAGGTTCGCTCGTGGGGTGCTGCCCAGGGGCTCTCTGCAGCGGCAGCAACCAGGAAGCGTAACATTTTTTTCTAAGTCAGTCTTTGTATTCGAAGTTTGCTATTTTCTTCTTGTTATTTTTCTACTGCGTGATTACTTATAATCTTTTCTTTTATCTTTATTAACTTGCGTATTTCTTATTTATATTAAGATTGTTTTTCCCCTTCCCGGTTTCCGGGCCAACATCCCCCTAACCCCTCCCCCTCCCCTTCTATATGGGTGTTCCCCTCCCCATCCACTCCCCCATTACCACCCTCCCCCCAACAATCATGTTCACAGGACCAAGGGCTTCCCCTTCCACTGGTGCCCTTACTAGGCTATTCATTGCTACCTATGAGGTTGGAGCCCAGGGTCAGTCCATGTATAGTCTTTGGGTAGTGGCTTAGTCCCTGGAAGCTCTGGTTGGTAGGCATTGTTGTTCATATGGGTTCTCGAGCCCCTCCGAGCTCTTTCAGTCCTTTCTCTGATTCCTTCAACGGGGATCCTATTCTCACTTATAATCTTTTAAAATCACAGAAAATGCATGCTGTGTAATAGTCTCCATGTTCAGTGGACGAGTGGAACACCTAGTCACATATATCACTAAAAAGTTTCTATGTGTTAAAACTACTGTGAAGTTTGGTTAAGTTGAAGAGAAATGTTCATATTATGGCAAATGTATTATTGTTGCATAATATAATGTAATTCTCAAAGAATTTAATATGCTTAAAAAATTGTAGTTAAAACTGTTAAGAACAAGATGCAACATTTTCCATTGGGATATATATATATATATATATATATATATATATATATATATATATATATATATATATATTCTGTAAATAGTTCACAGGACTACTATCCCAGAAGAAATTTGGGGTGAGATGGAATCTTGATCTGTGCCATAAGTCCTTTGATACACACCATTGATGTCGCTGAAAATAATATAATAGAGGGATGGATAAATTTTGTTCCAGGATAGCTCTTTTTTTCATGACTTTTAATCTTCTTTCCTTCCTTCCTTCCTTCCTTCCTTCCTTCCTTCCTTCCTTCCTCCCTCCCTCCCTTCCTTCCTTCCTTCCTTGCTTTTTATGCTTCAGATTTTTTCCCCTCTGGGTCTACTCTCCCACTACTCCACATCACATACCTTCTCCCCACCCTTGCTCATCTTCATGAGGATGTCCCTATGCCACCTACCACACCAAACTTCTAAACTTCCTGAGGCCTCAAGTCCCTTGAGGGTTAGGTGCATCTTCTCTTACTGAACCCAGACCCAGAAGTCTTCGGCTGTATATGCGTTCGGGGCCTCATATAAGCTGGTGTATGCTGTCTGGTTGGTGGTCTAGTATCAGAGATCTCAGGGGTCCAGGTTAATTGAGACTGCTGGCCCTTCTACAGGTTTGCCCTCCTCCTCAGCTTCCTCCAGCTTTTCCTTAATTCAACCAGAGGGGTGAGCAGCTTCTGTTCATTGGTTGAGTGTACATATCCGCATCTGACTCTTTCAGCTGCTTGTTGAGTATTTTGGAGGGCAGTAATCCTAGGTCCCTTTTTATCAGCTTCCCATAGCCTCAGTAAAGGTATCAGGTATCAGGGGCTCCCCTTGATCTGGATCCCACTTTGAGCCTGCCTCTGGATCTTCTTTACCTCAGGCTCTTCTCCATTTTCCTCCCTGCATTTCTTTCAGGCAGCAAGGATTATGGGTCAGAGTTTTAACTGTGAGATAGCAACCCCATCCCTAACTTGATGCCCTGCCTTTCTGCTGGAGATGGGTTCAACAAGTTCCCTCTTCCCAATATAGGGCATTTCATTTGATTCCTCCCCTTTGAGTCCTTCCCAGGTCTCTGGTATATTCTGGAGGTTCCTCGAAACCTCCTTCTTCCCAAGTTCACCTGTTTCATTCTTTTTGCTGGCCCCTAAGGCTTCTGTCCTTTCCTCCCCACCCAATATCAGATCATGTTCCCCTCTCCCCCCCACCCCCATCCCTTTCCCTCTCACGTCTCTTCCTTCCACCTTGTGGTTGCTTTCTTTCCACAGAGGCATCTTTACTTGGACTCTTCAGCTTGTTGACCATTTTGAGTTCTGTGGACTGTATCTTGTTTTGTTTTATTTTGTTTGGCTAATATCCACTTATTAGTAAGAACATACTGAGCATGTCCTTCTGAGTCTGAGTTACCTCACTCAGGATGATATTTTCTAGTTGCATCCATTTGCTTGCTATTATATCCTCATTCTTAATAGATGAGTAGCATTCCATTGTGTAAATGAATCACATTTTCTGTATCAGTTCTGCTGTGGTTGGACATCTGGATTGTTGCCAGTTTCTAACTATCACAAATAAGGCTGCTATTAACATAGTGGAACACATGCCCATGTGGCATGGTAGGGCATTTTTTTGGGTATACTCCAAAGAGTGGTATTTATGGGCATAAAGGTAGGCCTATTTCCAGTTTTCTGAGGAACCTCCAAATTGATTTCCAGAGTGGTTGTATCAATTTATAATTCCAACAGCAATTGAGGAGTATTCCTCTTTTATCACATCCTCGCCAACATCTGTTGTCACCCGAGATTTTCATCTTAGACAGTCTCACTGGTATAAGGTAGAATCTCAGGGTTGTTTTGATTTGTATTTCTCTGATCACTAAGGACTTTGAACAATTATTTAGGTGCTTCTCACTCATTTGAGATTCCTCTGTTGTGAATTCTCAATTTAGTTCTATACCACATTTTTTGATTGGGTTGTATAAAGGATGGCTACTGCTTTGGGTTAATTTTATATCAAGCCACTTTGCTGAAGTTATTTATCAACTGGAGAAGTTCTCTGGTAGAATTTTTGGGGTTGCTTATATATACTATCATATCATCTGCAAATAGTGATAACTTTATTTCTTCTTTGTCAATTTGTATCCCGTTGATTTCTTTTTAGTGTCTTATTGTTCTAACTAGCACTTTGAGTACGATATTGGGTAAATATGGGGAGAGTGGGAATCCTTGTCTTGTTCCCGATTTTAGTGGGGTTGATTCAAGTATCTCTCTATTTAATTTGATATTCGCTGTTGGTTTCCAATAAATTGCTTTTATTATGTTTAGATATGGGCATTGAGTTCCTGATCTCTCCAATACTTTTAACATGAAGGGGTATTGTATTTTTTCAATTGCTTTTTCTGCATGTAAGGGATTATCTTGCAATTCTTTTCAATTTTGGAGAAGGTACCATGAGGTGCTGAGAAGAAGGTATATTCTTTCATTTTGGGAATAAATAATTTATAGATATCTATTAAATACATTTGGTTTATAACCTCTATTAGTTTTACTATGTCTCTGTTTAGTTTCTGTTTCAATGACCTGTCTATTGGTGACAGTGGGTTGTTGAAGCCTCCCACTATTATTGTGTGGGGTTCATTGTGAGTTTTGAGCTTTGGTAAAGTTTCTTTTATGGCAGTGGGTGCCCTTGCATTTGGGGCATAGATGTTCAGAATTGAGACTTTCCCTTGGTGGATTTTTCCCTTTGATGAATATGAAGTGTTCTATATCATTATGCATGATAACTTTTTGTTGAAAGTCTATTTTATTGAATATTAGGATGGCAACTCCAGCTTTTTTCTTGGGAGTATTTGCTTGGAAGACATTTCTTTTTCACCATTTTACTCTAAGATAGTGTCTGTCTTTGTCATTGAGGTGTGTTTGTTGTATGCAGCAAAATGCTGGATCTTGTTTGTGTTTCCAATCTGTTAGCTTATGTCTTTTTATAGGTGAGTTGAGTCCATTAAAATTGAGAGATATTAATGTCAGATGACTGTTGGTACCTGTTTTATTTGTTTTTGTAGGTAGCTTTATGTGCTTGTGGTTTCTCCTTTTGGTTTTTCTGTGATATGCTTAATATCTTGTCTTTTCATTGGTGTCGGTTCTTTCCTTGTATTGGTATTTTCCTTATAGGATCTTCTGTAGGGTTGGATTAATTGATCGATATTTTTTGAATTTGGTTTTGTCCTGGAATATTTTGGTTTCTCCATCTATGTTGATTGAAAGCTTTGCTGGGTATATTAGCTTGGCCTGGCATCTGGATTCTCTTAGAGTCTGCATGTCCTCTGACTAGGTTCTTCTGGCTTTCATAGTCTCTGTTGAGAAGTCTTGAATATTTCTGATAGATCTGCCTTTGTATGTTACTTGGCCCTTTTCCCTTGCAGCTTTCAATATTCTTTCTTTGTTCTGTGCATTTAATAAACAGTAGATGATTATTATGTGACAAGAAGATTTTCTTTTCTGGTCCTATTTGTTTGGTGTTCTGTAGGCTTCTTGTACGTTTATGGTCATCTCTTTCTTTAAGTTGGGAAAAATTTCTTTTCTGATTTTGTTGAAAATGTTTTCAGGTCCTTTGAACTGGGAATCTTACCTCTCCTTAATTCCAATTATTCTAAGATTTGGTCTATTCATTGTGTCCTCAATTTCCTGGATGTTTTGGGTTAGCAGTTTTTTTATGTTTTGAATTTTCTTTGACTATTGTATCAATCTCTTCTACCGTATCATCTACACCTGAGATTCTGTCTTCTATCTCTTGTATTCTGGTAGTAACACTTATATCTGTAATTCCTGACCATTTTCCTAGGTTTTCCCTTTTCAGGTTTGCCTCCATTTGTGTTTTTTTTAATTGTTTCTACTTCCATTTTTAGGTCTTGGACTGCTTTATGCAGTTTATTTACCTGTTTGATTGTTTTCCTATATTTCTTCAAGGTATTTATTTGTTTCCCCTTTAACGGCTTCTAGTAATTTACCTTTGTTTTCCTGTATTTCTTTCAGTGATTTGTTTATATCCTACTTAAAAGAGTCTACTATCTTCATGAGATAGGATTTTAGGTCAGCTTCTTGATATTCAGGTGTGTTAGTATTCTGGGCTTGCCATGGTGGGAGAACTGGATTCTGGCGATGCTCATGTATATTGGCTTCTGTTGCTTATGGGCTTAAGCTTGCCTCTTGATAGCTGCTTATCCCTAATGATTGCTCATCTGGGTGAATGTGTCTGGAGACTGGGAGGCCTTCAGATGGTTGGGTCTTCAGAGGAGCAATCAAACTGTTGTCCTGTGTGAAGCTGTTCTCCTGGGAGTGGGGTGTGTGTGGATGGTGTCAATGGACTGTGGTTTCTATTTCCTTGTGTTTACCCACACTTGATGGGGGTTTTCAGCCTTTTGGGTTAGTTTCCATGCATTCCACAGAGCCCCTGGGAGTTCTTCATACTGTGGTGTCAACTGCAATTGACCTATTGCCCTATGTACAGCAGAACTCCTGGAATGCCTTCAAGCTGTGGTGTCCTCGGTACAGTGGATCTCCTGGGATACCTCAGGATATGGTATCAAATGACTTGAGTGCAGTTGTTCTGGTATGCTTCAGGATATGATGTCAAATGTTCTGAGTGCAGCAGATCCTCTGCTGTGCCTCAGGATATAGCATCTTACTGGAAGCAGACTAGATAGCAGTCTTTCCCAGCAGAAAGGTCCAGGCAGAAGGAGATTGGTATTCGGTGGGCTGGGGGCAGTGCTGGAGGAATGCTGGGTCCCAGAGTCCACTGTGATCCCAGAGGCGGAAGTGGGACTTGGGGTGGTGCTTACCAAATGCTCTGAGTGCAGTGGATCCTCTGGAATACCTCAGGATATAGCCTCTTCCAGGGAGCAGACTAGCAGCAGTCTGTCCCCGCAGAAAGGACCACAGCTAAGGGGTCCAGGATAGCTCTTAACTCTTAGACTATCTGTTTTCTACAAGTTTCCAGATCTTAAACACAGAAAGACCAGCTATTAAGTGATACAAAATACATGTGCAACCACCTAGATAATTAGCATCTGTGGGCATAACCATTTTCATCCATGAGATAAGATTATTGTAAATTTATAAGGTTAGTAAGATTAACTTGTATTAATAAAATGTAAATAAAAATATGAAAATGATAAAGTACCATTCAGTACAACAGAAGAAATGGTTATTTCCTAAAGCCGTTATACCATGAAACAACACAGCATATAAATTTAGAGCTTTGTTATCTGTCTTGGTAGGGATTATGACTCAATTTCATTATTATTGAAAAGGAAAAATAACATCAAAATAATAATCTCACTGAGCCACAATTTCATTATTCATAAATTGAAGATAACCACAGAAATTTCATATTGATATGTTTCAATGCTCAAATTAAAAAAAAATGCTAGCTGAAGAAATGCTCTTAGAGTTTCTTCATTTTATTGGCTAGTTTATGTATTTGCATTTCAGATGTTATCCTCTTTTCTGGTTATTCCATTTTCCATTCCCTGTCCTCAGCTTCTATGTGGATGTTTCCCGTCCACCCACTCCTACCTCAACACCCTGGATTCCCCTACACTGGGGCATCAAATATTCACAGGACCACTGCCATTGATGCCCAACAAGTCCATCCTCTACTACATATACTGCTGAATCCACGGGCCCCCCTCATGTGTATTGTTTGGTTGGGGATTTAGTCTCTAGGAGCTCTGGGGAGTGTAGTTGGTTGATAGTGTTGTTCTTTCTATGGGGTTGCAAACCCCTTTAGCTCCTTCAGTCTTTTTTTTTTCATTTCTCCATTGGAGTCCCTGTGCTCAGTCCAGTGATTGACTGCAAGCATCTTACTCTCTATCAGAAGGGTTCTGATAAAGAATCTCAGGAGACACCCCTATAAGGCTCCTGTCAGCAAGCACTTCTTGGCATCAGCAATAGTGACTGGGTTTGGTAGCTGCATATGGGATAGATCCACAGTCAGGCAGCCTCTGGTTGACCTTTCCTTCAGTTTCTGTTCCACTTGTTTTCCCTACTTTTCTTCCTGTGAGTATTTTATTCCCTTACTTAAGAAGAAATGAAGCATCCACACTTTGGTCTTCTTTCTTCTTGAGCTTCATATGGTCTATAAATTCTATCCTGGCTATCCCAAGCTTTGGGGCTAATATGTACATATCAATGAGTACATACCATGTGTGTTCTTTTGTGACTGGATTACTTCACTCAGGTAATCCACTATATAAACAAACTCAAAGAAAAAAAAACTGCATGATCATCTCATTAGACACTGAGAAAGCATTTGACAAAATTCAACACCCCTTCATGATAAAAATCCTGGAAAGATCAGTAAATCAAGGCCCATACCTAAATATAGGAAAAGCAAAATACAGCAAACCAGTAGCCAATTTCAAACTGAATAGAGAGAAACTTGAAGCAATCCCACTAAAATCAGACACTACACAAAGCTGCCCACTTTCTCCCTACCTATTCAATAGCTCTTGAAGTCCTAGACAGAGCAATTAAACAACAAAAAGAGGTCAAATGAATGCAAATTGTAAAGGAGGAAGTCAAAATATCACTATTTGCAGATGATATGATAGTATATTTAAGTGACTGCAAAAATTTCACCAGAAAACTCTTATAGCTGATATACAACTTTAGCAAATTGGTTGGATATAAAATTAATTCAAACAAATCAGTACCTTTCCTCTACTCAAAGGATAAATGGACTGAAAAAGAAAATAGGGAAAAGACAACCTTCAAAATATGTTAGTGTGACTCTAACCAAGCAAATGAACAATTTGTATGACAAGATCTTTTTAAAAATTAATTATATTATTTATTTACAATTCAAATGTTGTCTCCCTTCCTGGCCCTTCATTTATTAACTCACTCATTCCATCCCATTTTCCTGAACACTGAAAGGGTGCTCCCCCCACCCACCTACTCACTCTATGTCACTCCTCTAGCATTCCCCTGCTCTGCAACATCAAGCCTCCCCGGGACAAAGCACATACTCTTCCTCTGAGACCAGGCAAGGCAGTCCTCTGCTATGTATGTAGTACAAGGTCATGGCCCAGTCAATGTATATATACTCTTTGGTTAGTGGCTTTGTCCCTGAGAGCTCTGGGTCTGACTAGTTAAAACTATTGTTTTTCCTATGGATATGCAATACCCTTGAGCTCCTTCAGTCATTCCCCTAACTCTTCCATTGGGGTCCCTAATCGTAGTCTAATGGTTGGCTGTATGTATTTTCTTCTATCTTAGTCAGGTGCTGGCAGAGCTTCTCAGAGTATAGCCATGTTAAGCTCCTGTCTGCAAGTACATCTTGGCATCAGCAATACTGTCAGGGTTTGTTGTCTGCACAACAACTTGGAATGGATCGCAAGTTGAACCAGTCACTGGATGGCCTTTCCTTCTGTTTCTGCTCTATTTTTGTCCCTGCGTCTCCTTTAGACAGGAACAATTCTCCTTTAAAAATTTTGAGATGGGGAGTGGTCCCATCCCTCAAGTGGGAGCCTTGTCTATCTACTGGAGGTGGTTTCTTCAGGTTCTATCACCCCACTGTTGGACATGTTGGCTATGGTTTTCACCATTGGATCTCTTGCATCCCTCATTTCTGGAACTTTTACTGGTTATCTTCATATCCCACTGCACACTGCTACATATTTCGATTAATTCTCCTGGCCCTCCAGATTCTCTCTTGTCTCCCACATTCCTGCTTTCCTCCTTCCCCCCTCCCCTCTCCCACACAAATCCCTCCCTCCTTCTGCCTCCCATTATTTTGTTCCTGCTTCTAAATGGTACTGAAGTATCCACACTTTGATCTTCCATTTTAAGCTTCATATGGTGTTTGGGTTATATAGTGGATATTCTGAGCTTTTTGGCTAATATCCACTTATACATGAGCATGTACTAAGTGTGTCCTCTTGCATCTGGGTTATCTTACTTAGGATGGTATTTTCCAGTTCTATCCATTTGCCTACAATATTTGCGATGTCCTCATTTTTAATTGATTAGTAATATTACATTGTGTAAATTAAACATATTTTTGTATCCATTCTTCTCCTGTGGGATATCTGGGTTGTTTCCTACCTCTGTATTTTATAAATAAAGCTTCTAAGAGCATAGTGAAGCACATGTCCTTGTGATATGGTGGAGTGTCTTCTGGGAATATGCCCAGGAGTGTTATATATGGGTCTTCAGGTTGAACTATTTCCAATTTTCTGAGGAACCCACAGAGTTTCTTCATAAGAAAAATTATTTTGGAAAAATATTTCTAGACATACCAACATGTTCCTGAGACTCTTCTCACCATATCTCTGGGCATATATCATTACATGTATCAAAGAAAACTTAAAGCAATAATAGTCCTGGCACAGTGACTTGAATATGAAATATCATTAGGGTTTTGCATATTTGGGAACTTTAAAAGGTTAAAATATGTTAGAGAAAGTACACAGCTTTGAGAGTTTTAATCTCACACAACATGAAATTGCACTCTCTGATTAGTGCTTCTGACGAAGATGAAATTTCTAAGACTTCTGCTGCCTGATACAATGCCTTTCCTGACATTAAAAACTTTCCCCTGACCATATAATACAAAATGAACTTTCTTCCTTAAATCAGTCTGGGTTATGGTGTTTTATAGCAGCAAGAAGAAAGTAACCAAAAAATGACCGGGAAAGAAACTGAGATATTGGATGTATCGCCAGGTGGGGCTGTCTCTGGATGATTTTTTCTTCACTCCCTACTCCACACTTTGTCCCTATATTTCCTCCTGTGAGTATTTTGTTCCCCCTTCTAAGGATTGAAACGTTCGCTTTGGTCATCCTTCTTGAGCTTAATATGATCTGTGAAGTTTTTCTTGGGTATTCTTAGCTTTTGGGCAAGTATCCACTTATCTGTGAGTGCATACCTTATGTGTTCTTTTGTGACTTGGTTACCTCCATTTACCTACGAATCTTACTATTGTTGATGCCAAGAAGTGCTTGCTGACCAGAGGCTGATATAGATGTCTCCTGAGAGGCTCTGACAATGCCTTTTTGATACAGATGAGGGTGCTTCCAGCTAATCATTGGACTGAGCACGGGACCCCAAGGGAGATGCTTGAGAAAGGAATGAAGGAGTTGAAGGGGTTTGCATCCCATAAGAAAAACAACAATATCAATCAACCAGACTCACCAAAGCTCCCATGGGACTACACTACCAACCAAAGAGTTCACGGGGTGGGACCCAGATGCTATACATATGTAGCAGAGGATGGCATTGTCTGGGATCAATAGAAGGAGAAACCCTTGATCCTGTGAAGGCTTATTTCCCCAGTATAGAGGAATGCCAGGGTGTTGAGTTGGAAATGGGAGCATCTTCATAGAAGTAGGGAGAGAGGGGAGTCAGCATGGGAGAGGGGGAAAAGGGGATAACATTTGAATGTAAATACATAAAATACCTAATAAAAATAAAGCAGAAACAAACAAATAAACAAAAATTAAACTAAAATATTCTATGCAAATAGCCAAATGTTGAACCTTTTATTCTGGTGTGGTCTTTTGAAAGAGAAGTTTTATTCAGGGCTTTGAAAAGTCAAGTACATTGCCTCTGTGACTGTTTCCAGGACAAGTGAAGAATAGTAAGTGTTATTCAGAAAATTACCTGGCACCAAAATGTGGAATGACTTCTTTACTGTTTTGTTTTTACTAGGAAGGCATTTTCTTCCCCTTCAGAAGTCTATAGTAGAAAACAGAACTGTGCGTTTCATTAACATGTCCTGGAAAGGACTTCTCACTTGTATCAGTTTTATCTTTTCTTCACATCTCCAAGAAAATGTGAACTTGACTCTAAGCTGAATAAACGAATATAGGAAATGTGAGACTTGGTTAAAAAAAGAGAAATGAAAGACATTCCCATAGAGTGCAGATTTCCTGTCATTCTTTATTTCCCAAGGAGACAAGTTATTTTCAATTTACATAGATATACAAACACAAACTTGGAGCAGAATGGGGGTGGTGGCACACACCTTTACTTACAGCACTATGGAGGCAGAGGCAGATAGCTCTCTGTGTTGGACATCCAGGCAGACAGCCAGTACTTGACAGTGAATCCCTGAATCAAAAACAGAAACAGAAAAACTAAACAAAACAAAAAAATCCCAAACAATAACAACAACAGCAACAATCAATACAAAAATCCACACAAACATGGATCAAACCTTTTCTTATGCAACTGAGAAGGACAGCTCCTCAGAGTTTTCTACATTAGGTCCTCTGCCCTGTCCCCACTACAGAGGATTCCTTACCTTGTGCATCTTCAGAGGTTCTCCTTATGAAAGTCTTAAATTAAACATCAGTTTAGATGAACTTTTTCAGTAGATCTCTCTTTATCTTCTGTTCCTTTTTAGGATGTATCATATTGATTGTCTCCTCATGAAGCCCTTTCCTCTTCTACTTGGTAGTGGTAGGTATTTTAAAATCAATGAATAAAAACATTAGAGTTTAGAAAATTAAACACATAGCAATTTGTTTTTAAATATAACTTTTAGTTATAAAATATGTAATATGTCTCAGACACAAATGCTCCAATTTCTATGGACTATTTCATTTAATAATAACAATAACACCATGAAACAAAACTATTATTACAATTTTATAGATAGATAAAAGGATAGAGTCATAGCTTTCTGGTTTATCATTCTATTTAGTGTTTTCCAAAACAAGTATATAGAGTGCTATTTTATACTTTAGGGGGATATTTTACTTTCAATTTTCAAGGCCAAAACTGAGAGATTGACACATCATATGGCTTTGCCTAGCACCATTGTACATAAACTTTGTACCATAACATAGTAGAGAATCAGAAAATAAAATGGGACTGTGAAGAAGGATCCAAGTGCATACCACGTAACTGCCTGTTCTCTCCCAAAAAAATGACTCATTCTGAGAACCCAGCATGAGTCCTTTCAAGGTTTATGACACCATGTAATGCAATTTCCTCCATGAGGCACCACTTTTTACATGTTCCTTTGCCTTTATATTGCAATGCACTGAGGACCAAACATTTAGTACATGAGACTCTAAGGGATACTTTCAAGCCCTGGTATATAAGACAATCTAGATAGTTTTGGTAAAACAATTTTTATACAGAGTAGACATCTTTATGAGTAGATAGATTTGTGGTCCAACACCTTTTACCATATGGTCTATATTTCTTTTGCTATGCCATTAGCAATTATATACTTCACAAGAAAGTCAATGGAATTTTTGTTTTTCATGCACTATAAATCTTGGAATGAAAAAGTGGTCTTAAAGTATATCATAAAATGGTTTGGTAGTACTTTTGAATTCTTGTAGAGTTCTTTTTTCTATTAGGTATTTAAATTTACTTAATAAACTATCTTCTTGTTATCCTTTCACACCTTTTACCAATTTTACTTGCTAATTCATGTGTGGGAAATATTTTCTATTAATACTTGCAACATTTAATTTTATTGTACATTTAATTGTTAATGTTGATATTGTTGTTGGTGGTGGTGATGTGTATGTGTGTGTATGTACACTCTGTTTGCATGCTACAGAGTATATGTGCAGGTCAGAAAAATAATTGAGGAGATCTATCCTCCCTCTTTATCATGTGGATACTGAAGTTTGAACTCAGGTTGTCACGCTTGACTCACTCCAAGAGCTTTGACCCTCTGAATCTTCTACAATAATACAATAGCTTGCAATTAACACAATATTTTGTTATTTGAGATTTTCCTAGCATCTCGTTGAACCACTCAAGTATAATAGTTCTTGAGAGCCTATTGACTAAACATAATTCTAAATTTAATTCTTATGGTAGAACTGATATTATTCAATGTTTTAAATATAACATAAAGTATTGAATTTGCTGTCAATAAATAGTTTTTCATTAAATTATTTTATTTATTTCCATTCCAGATGTTGTTCCTCCTTCCCAGTCTCCACTCCAGAATTCTTCACCCCATGCCCCCACTTTGCCTCAAAGAGGGTGACCTTACTCCTCCCCAGCATTTCCATTCCCTGGGGCATCAAATCACTATAGGATTTGGCACATCTTCTCCCACTGATGGTAAACAAGACAGCCCTCTTCTACATATGTACCAGGGATCACTGACTAATCCATGTATGGTCTTTGGTTCATGGCTTAGTTTCTGGGAGATCTGATAAGTCCAACTTAGTTGATAGTGTTGTTCTTCCTTTGGCTTCTTCAATCCTTCCCTTAATTTTCCTATAGGGATTTTCACATAGTACTTGCATAGTCTCAGTCAGCTGCTGATAGAGCCTCTTAGAGACTAGCCATGCTAGGATTCTCTCTGTAATCACAATATGGCATCAGTAATAGTGTTAGAGTTTGGTGCCTGCATGTGGGATATATCCCAATTTGGGCCAGTCACTGGACGGCCTTTCTTAATGTTCCTGTTCCATTTTTGTCCCTTCGTTTCCTTAGGCAGGAATAATTCTGGGTCAAAAAATTGAAGATAGGTGGGTAGCCCCACCCTTCCACTGGAGACCCTGTCTATCTACTAGGGGCAGTCCAATGTTGGACATTTGGGCATTTCAGCCAAGGTCAACCCCATTGAGTCCTGGGAACCTCTCATATCTCAGTTCTCTGGGATATTCCAGAAGTTCTCTCTGAATCTGGATATTTCCACTCATTCTCTTGGCCTTTGGGGCTTCTTTCCTGCCTCCCCCATATCTAATGCTGTCCTCCTTAGGATTCTCTGTTTAGATGTAGAGCCTGAGCTCTTTAGCTGCATCTGTCTGCTTGTGTTTGGTCTGTAATACCACACTAACTTTTATGGTTAATAATGTAGAACATGGAAAATAATAGTCACTTATTTTTTTACAAACATTTATTATTTCAATCTGCTAAACTGAATGATTACTGTAAGTTTTCTAATTAGTCTAAAATGTACATAGTTAAAGTTTGTTTTGAAGATGAAAAGCTGATTTTAAAAGGTTACATGATCCATCCTCAGTTTGTAGTGGATAAAATCAGTTCTGAAGCCAGACCACACATCTCATAAGAGGAGGATTTGTTGCACATCCTCCTCTTGAGTTCCTTCCTCTTTCCACCCCCACACTGTCTTTTCCTTCAGCAAACATATAATACATCTGAGTTGAAAACAGGTCTCTATTTTCTTAGTGTCCCTTCTAACCTTATGGAGCTCCTGTACTAGTATTAATCACTCATGTTTTCTTTCAAGCCACATAAAAGTGCTTGATGTATCAATGCTCAGGTGGGAAAATGTTAAAAGCAAAAGAGAAAACAGAGGTCAAGCAGATTCTGTGTAAACTCCACTATCTGTTCACCATTTGGCTACTTTATAGTAAATCAAATCCATTTTACATAATGAAGCTTCTCTTTATTACCCCATTATCGCTGTCGTAGAAGGGAAATAATGTGTTTGCTTTAGTTTTAGGTCATTTGTAATTATAAAAGGATATGCAGGGAAATGGTGTACACTTTGCATGCTTTTAAAATCTGCTCCCTTTGTTGTTCAATACTTTTTTTTAAAAATAGGTTTTAAAAAAAGTATTAGAAGGCTGTGTTTTTATTGCTCTGATGCCTTTAATAGTACATACTGTGAAACTAAGCTGGATACCTGATTGATGCCATTCCTACCTGTCTAGGAAGATAATGATCAAGCACAAGGGGTCTGTTCTCCAGGTGATGTGTGCATGGAGCTCCCATTAATGTTAATGGGGACCCTGCAGCTAAGCACAGTGACTGGAGACAAGAGGCTGAAGGTGTTGTGCGTCCATTAATACTTTTTTTTCTGCAGAGCAGCTGGTTGGAAGATAAGTAGTTTGCACTCCTTTTGAATTGAATGATCAACCATATTTTTAAAAAGAAAGATACATAGATTTAGTCACAATAGACTCTATAAGGAATATTAGTGCATGATTTCATTGGATAGATATTTTTATGAAAGTCTTGCTTTATTTTAAAGAATGTCTTAATAATTCATATTGACTATGGCCAAAAGAAATATAAATACTTTATTTTATTACTAATTTGTTACTAATTATAAAATAAATGCTTTAAATTTAAGAACAAAAGAAGGCTGTAGCCAAGACGTGTGAATACAGAAATTGACTAAAGCATAGACAAGAGAGAAAAAGTAAATGCATGGAAAACAGAGGAAATTTAATGTTTAGGCAAACCTATGTATTTGAAAAAGCCAATATATACATATATTATACATATTATATTATACACGTAAAATAATATATAATATGCATACACACAGTTGCAGAAAGTCGTCTACTATGAAACCTTCAGCATCTATGTTTAAAGTATTATATTAGATTTACTGAAGGGGAAGAAGTATTGTATATACTTGGCATTTGCTCTGATAGTTTTGGTTGTGATCTTTGTGTGGTTGTAATCTAGAGGGCTTGTTTACAAAGGAGAAAAGAAGCTTAGAAATATCTATGTCTTACACTGATTTTCTTCAGGGAGAAATTGGCTCTCAAAGAGAGACATTAAAATGTCTTGTTACAAAGACAGTGTCAGAGACAGCACTAACAATGCTAGGTCCAGGTACAGTGATTTACCCAGTAAGTATAGTGAGATGGTGGGATCTGAACTCCTAATTCAGTGTTGCAAATACAATACATATCCACAAGAAACTTATGCAATCAACTGACTAAGCCAGATGTGGCAACCCCTGATAATGATGGATTTGAGAAGAATATGGCTGTAGGATTATGAGTGTGGGACTAGTTTGCATTTTGCATTTGGTATGGGGATGTTGTTAAGTAGTAGATCGCTTGCCTACGATAAACACTGACCACAGTGCAGAGTTGAAGTCTACTCAAAACCATGATGACATTCACCAAATAAATATAAATAATATATCAAAATCAGAGAAGTAGCAGGAGAAAACATCCTTTTGTGTCTCAATTCTTTCTAACATTTTCTTTCATGAGCCATTTTTTATATTGCTATAATCTTACTGCATCCATGACCTAAGTAGTTTTTAAATCATGACACAATATTGCAAAAATTTAGTGTCTTATGAACTAGGATAAGAATCATACACTTATTATATATTTATTATATATATCTTATATTTATTTGTGTAGGAAAAGGTTCAGTCTACACATTTATAAACATCTACAGAGTCACACTACAAATGAGTTATACATGTGCAATTTTCTAGGCAAAATTATCAGTGAATAACAATAAATACATTATGCAAGTATGAAATATGTCTCCAGTTCTATTAAAGAAACCAGGATCTAAAATAGAAATGAGTAGTCTATATCTGTGAATGAGTGAAAGATGAGGAGGACTGAAATCAAGTTCCAAAAGACTGATATTATTGTGAAAGACATAGAATACAGTGTTGAGAAATATGTCAATGTGAATGCATACAGCAATATCCTAGCTTTAAACAGTGGCAAGCATTACCAGATTACTACACAGGGAGGGATATTTTGATGATTATATGTAACAGACTGGAATACAATACAACTGGCTGTTAACACCTCCAATTAGTAACCACATGTGGTATTAGATGTATGATAGTATTTGACAGGTGTGATGCAGAAAATCTGATAAGGTAGAAGTGGAAATGAAGACCAATGAATTTTCAATTAAGTAACTGTGATCAAGTTGATAAACCGTCATAGTTAGGGTTTTTATCAGTGAAGTGACACCATGACCACAGCAACTCTTATAAAAGAAAACATTTAATTGAGGCTAGCTTACATTTTCAGAGGTTTAGTCTATCATTGCCATGAGGCTATGCAGACAGACATGGTGCTGGAGAAGGGGCTGAGAGTTCATGGTGATCCACAGGAAGAAGAAGAGAAGCAACTGTGTGCTATACTGGTCTTAGCTTGAGCACATAAACCTGAAAGCCCACCTTTACAGTGACACACTTCTTTCAACAAGACAATATACCTACTCCTCCAACAAGACCACACCTCCTCTAACAAGACTATACTTCCTAATAGTGATATTCTGTATGAACACTCATTCAAGCACACAAGTCTATGAGGGGGATTCCTATTCAAACCACCACACAAGCCTTGATCACCACATGTATGAGAGAATGGAGAACACTTTTCAAATAGTTTTGAGAGAATCTTTTATTTCCTGAATCATCAAAACTCAAAATATAAATTATGTCTCTCACATGGTAAAAGTATAAGAAAGTCCTACTTGAGCATGCAGTATGTGCACATTTCAGGAGAGAGAAACAGTAGGATTCAAGTTCAAAGCAAATCCTGGATTTACATAGAAACTTCTAAATGAACTTGACTAAGATATTGCTTCAATGAAAACAAACAAATAAACAAAGAGAAAAGTCACAAAAATAGACACAGAAATATTCTTATTATTAACTTCAGGCTTTTTAAAGGCATATGAATTTAATTCATACTGAAATCAATGTAAAGATGGCTGCTTTCTACCACCTAAGAAGATATGTGTCAAACTGGTCATGAAAACACTTCGAGAACCGTGTACTTTGGGAATGCCAGTTGACATCCCTGTCATGCCAGTCCTACAGCTCTTATAGGAAATGGCTTTAATGTCATTCATGAGTAAAGCAACGCTGAGCACAGAAAATGCAGCACAGATTCCAAATCAAGCTGAATACATTCTGTTCATGAGGCCACAGAGATAGCTGCACACTAACCCTATGGTATGGGACATTTAATTCACTCATATTTATTTTTATTCAAACATCATGAGGTAGAGTAAAATTTAAGTTGCTCTATCCATTTTAAAACAAATCAGTCATTATATCTTGACTCATCACAAGCTAGAAATCATGGCAAAAGAGTAGTAATTTTTTACTGTTCAGATAAAGAAGTAAATTATTAATTCACCATTTCTGTGGTACACACAACTGCTTGCCTATCGTCTCAGTGACTTTATTTCACTTAACATGAAAAAGTATAAAATTGACATATAAGCATTCCTTGGAAGAACCATTCACAATAACAATAATTTTTCTTTTAAACTTAGTAAGAGCTGTGGAAACAAATATAAGACACCTAAATAGTATTAGTCTTTTCTAAGTAAGGATGGCAATTTATGTGTTATTATGAAAGGCTGTAATTGGACTTAAAGTGTTTTTCTTTGTAAAACATTTTGTAAGTCATGAATAAGATAAGAAAAAACCTAATTATAAAGTGCATTAAATAATTAAGATCTTAATAATCTCTGGAATTCTTAAACTCAGAATTATTTTTTTCTCAACTCACATCTGAAAAACTGCATACATAAACTTTAAGGGAATCATTAGAAAAGCTTGATTTATTTATTAATAATATTTACTTGTTATCCTTACACTAATTAAAATGCAGAATTCATCTTCCCAAACACTGTTTTGGTAGGAATGGGGCCTTTTGTATAGCAATTAAGCCATCTTCTAACTTACATGTGGATGGTTTGATTGCTCTCCTGTAGATTATGTTGCTTGCTTCAGAGCTTCATATAAACAGAATCATATATTTTGTATATCACATGACTTGTGGTCGGGATCTGTTACTTAGTGTGCTTATGAGACTCCTGCATGATGCTAGCAATTCTGGGTTTGTCCTTCATACCATAAATATCATCCTTTTAAGATGAAAATGCTAGAATCTAGACACTTAGGTTCCTAATGTGGTTACTACTAGTAAGGCCTGTGGTTACTACTTGTGAGTCCTGTTGTTTTCCTTTTTATTGGAAAAATGGATAGAAGTATAGTCTTTGTGAGCTATAATTAGGTATCTGTTTAAAATAAGAAATCAGCAAACTCTTTCCTAAAGACTCTATTATATTATAGACTCCAACAAGCACTTTTCCAGAAGAGCATTCCAGTTTCTCCAAATATAGTGCCACGAAATCTTGGTGTTAGCTTATAACTTTAGTCATCATGGTAATAATATAGCAATCACAGTACTTCCTTGTTCTTCTCATTATTGTAACAAATTCTCTGATTTTCAATTTTTAATAATGGCCTTACTGAACAGTGTGTTTCCTGTGAAGTATCAGTTTAATACTGTACAATATACAGGATTGCATTTCTCTTATATTGAAATTATTTTATATATATTCTGGATACAAGCATTTGCCATACTTTAACCCAGGTCTGGACAAAGGCAGCAACAAGGGTGGTTATAGTCAGTTTATAGATGAAGTATAAGCTCTAGCCAATGATGTGCTGGGAACTCATAGTGTTAAGTAAAACAGTTTCGGTGCATTAAAAAAGAGCAAATGTTATATGTATTCTTTCATATGGATTCTAGCTTTTAAGTTTTCAATAAGCATATTACAATCCATATAAACACAGAAGTTAGGGTACAGAGTAAAGGACAACGGGAAGAAATGGAATAATTATGAAGAGATGAGGGAGACTGTAATAGGAAGATTAAGTACCAAAGGGTGAAGAAAAGAGTAAGGAAGTATATATGGGGAGCAATATCTAACAATAATAATTGATGACCATGTACAATGAAAAGATTAGTCATCTACAATGGAGTCTCACTGGGTACGTCAACCACATTTAAGGTATTTTTTCTCATATTTATGTGCATTGGAATTTTTTGTCTCAATGGTCCTTTCATTTTCAAGGTCAATTTCTCAAATGAGTATTTTATATCTTTATCATTTCCCAGCAATATCCCTCTTGGGCATATATCCTACCATACCACAATGACACTTGTTCCACTATGTTCCTAGCATCCAGAAGCTGTAAACAACCCAGGTGTCCCTCAGCCAAATAATGAGTACAGAAAATATGGCTTGTTTACTCAATGGAATAGTATTCAGCTATTAAAAACGAGTATATCATAAAATTTTCAGGCAAATTAGCAGCAAACCACTGAACTGAGAATAGGTCCCCTGTTGAAGGAATCAGAGAAAGAACTGGAAGAGCTTGAAGGGGCTCGAGACCCCAAAAGTACAACAATGCCAAGCAACCAGAGCTTCCAGGGACTAAGCCACTACCTAAAGACTATACATGGACTGACCCTGGACTCTGACCCCATAGGTAGCAATGAATATCCTAGTAAGAGCACCAGTGGAAGGGGAAGCCCTGGGTCCTGCTAAGACTGAACCCCCAGTGAACTAGTCTATGGGGTGAGGGCGGCAATGGGGGGAGTGTGGGGGGGGAACACCCATAAGGAAGGGGAGGCGGGAGGGGGATGTTTGCCCGGAAACCGGGAAAGGGAATAACACTCGAAATGTATATAAGAAATACTCAAGTTAATAAAAAAATTTTTTCAGGCAAATTAATAGAACTAGAAAAATCTCATCCTGAGTGAGGTAACCCAGACCCTAAAGGACATGCATGGTATGTACTCAATGATAAGTGAAGGTTACCCAAAAAGTACATGACAGACCATAAGAAGGTTAACCAGCAGAGAGGTCCAAGTGAGGATGCTTCAATCCCACTTAGCAGGGAGAAGGACATAATCATGAGAGGCAGAGGACGAGAGGGATATGGGTGAAAGAGGGGAGGAGGAACAGAAAAGGGGAACAGGAAAAGGGTGAGGAGGAGAGAAGCCCAGAGGGCCAGGAGAATGAAGGAAAATATGCAGCCTTGAGGAGGTGGGGCGTTGAGAGTTAAAGGGAACCTCTAGAAAACAAAAGAGCCTTGGGAGGTGACACCATCAGGACTCAATGAAGCCACCTTAGCCTAAAAAGAGACAGGGCATCAAATGGAAGGATGAGGTTGCCAATCCACAGTCAAACTTTCTGACCCAAAATTGTTCCTGTCTAAAAAAACTACAGGAACAAAAATAGAAACTGAAGGAGAGCAGTCCAATGACTGGCCTAACTTGGCATCTATCTCATGGGGGCCAGGGTACCAAGGTCTGACACTAATACAGATGTTCTTACACATAGGAGCCTCCCATGACTCTCCTCTGAGAGGCCCAGACTGCAGCTGACTGAGACAGATGCACAAATTTACACACAACCATTGGACTGAAGTCAGGAAATTATATGACTGAAATAGGGGAAGAAGCTGAAGGGCAACCTCAAAGGAAGACTAGCAGTGTCAACTAACTGTGACCCCAGGGAACTCCTAGAAACTGAGCTACCAACCAGGCAGCATACAGGGGCTAGTCCGTGGTCCTAGGAACATATAAAGAAGAGGACTTCCTGGTCTGGATTCAGTGGTAGACGATGAGCCTAATCCTTGAGAGACTTGAGGCCTCAGGGAATGAGGAGGACTAGTGGGTAGGAAGTACCTGCTTAGAGGCAAGAGGGAGGAGGAATAAAGTGAGGAACTGTGGGATGGGAGACTGAGAGGGGGACAATGGCTGGAATGTAAATAAATAAAATAATTTTTAAAATATTGGAACAATGGACTTCATGACTTTAATATTTAGATTTCTGATTCTTCTTTTAAGAACTTCTCATTGTCTCCATTGCTTTTGTGTGGGACAGGGAAGACCGAGGATTTCTGTATTATACTTCTCCCAGTTTAAATTTAAGACGGTTCCTGGTTTGGGGACTACTCTGAAAACCACTCTGCTCAATGTGAGCTCTCAAACTGAAGATTCACAAACTGGGCAAATACATGCTTAGTTACTTTTCATTTTATTTTGTTTGCTTTTATCATAGCTTTTCACGGCCTATAAAAGTGAAACCAAAATTTTTACTTATGACTCAATTGGATTCCTTTCCTTCTCCTTTGGTCCATTATTCTCTTTCTTCCTGTCTGTAGCCCAAGTTACCCTCCAACTCTGAATACATGTCCTCACCTTGAACGTTTTGCAATTATAGATATGTGCTAATAGCCCTGGGTGAGAGTCTGTGTGCGTGCGTGCGTGCGTGCGTGCGTGTGTGTGTATCACTTGTACCTAGTGATCACGGGTCTGTGAACAACTGTGAGGCTACGGGCCTTGATTCTGCTGTCTATAAAAGTTAATGGGGAATGGGGGCTATTTTGGCACTTTGACAGACTTATTTTTTCTTGGCATTGGGATGTGATACCTGACAGAAGAAACTACAAGGAAAAAAGTTTTATTAAGACTAAACGGGAGAAGGTCCCAGTCCACATTATAAGTTAAGCCATGATTAGAGTGACAGAATTTCTAGTCCTACTAAAGACACACAAGTTTCGAATGTTATATATTAAAGGCACACATGCTGGCAAGTTAGGAAGCACAGTGCTGAAGACCTGGAACCAGGCTAGGATAAGGTACAGTTGTCAAGGCGCACTTCTGGTGATCCACTTCCACCACCCAGGTCCTGTCTCCTGAAAGCATTACAGCCTTTCAGTTTGTACCAAAAGCCTGGGGTCAACAATTGAAAACGTTATCACGTTATATCCAGCTCAGATTTTATTTATAATATTCACGATGCTACAGTCTTTCATGCATGGCTTCTGAATGGATTTTCCTAGTGTATGATTTGAACAAGGTTTTTGAAACACATGCCTGGAGTTTGTGAACTACTGCTCTCTTTTTCAAATTTGTAATTCCACAGTGGTTTGATTTCTTTCCATATGCCTGTTTCGGATCACCTACGACCTAATTTTCATATTTATTAAAATACACTGTAAACAAGATGTCACACCATGTGTAATACAGATTCTAAAAGATGCTGGCCAAGTTTTTTTCATCAAGTTGCCTGCAGTCACCTCAGAACTTAGGGACACAGATATGAAAAAGTATTTAGCTATATTAGTTATTGGGACTATTCCTGCCTGGGAACACTGGAAAGGATTCCTTAATAATGAATATTCAAGATCCCAAAGTTTGATGGTACTTGGATTTTGGATTTCAAGGATAGAACAGTTAAAGTAAAAAAGTTGCATCCTATAAGAAAACAAGGAATTGTACATTCAAACATTTAGTGACGTACTTGTTTCAATGATAGTAGAAATTTTGATATAATTTATTCTGTTTTTAATAACAATACAATGATTGAAAGACTATTTTGAATTATGTGTGGTTTATCTTAATTGTACTGAGATATAAATACAATTTTTGATTGAACCCTTGGTGATAATATATTTAACCAGTCTTTAAATTGTTTTATTTAATAAGGTTCATGAATTTTCTGAATATTTGTTTGCTGTTTGCCCTAAAATCAATGGTCAACATGACTTCCTATATTTCTGTGTAATTTGGATTTACATTACCTAACTTGGTTAGAAGTTTGTTTTAATGACACTGATCTAATTAGTTTGTTCTCTATGTAAAGTAGGTGGGTTCATGTTCTTTCTCTCCCAATTGCTCTCCAGTGGCCATTTTGAAATATCCTAACCAGGAAATTCAGATATCTTAGTGGAGCCTGGAACCTTTACTCCAAACTTTAACTGTGTTCTTGCTTTAATGAAACTATTGTGGTTATGTAACTACCACCCGCTGAGTTGATAAAATTTGTGGAGAGCCTGGGTTCTATGGGACATTTCATCACAGGTGACTGGCGACTGGATATTGTGGGTAAATCCATGGCCATTGCAGACAAATATTCACAGACTAAAAATAATTGGAAGTACTTGGTCTCTTGAGGAATTTCATGGCCTATTCACCTGAGTTTCATAGTGTGTTTATAACTTAGAATACTACATTCTTTTTAAAATATTTTGTCCACATAAATTTTAATTGTAGTGATCTCCCCAATGGTATCTCTGTTCCTCAGTTAGTTATATACTTCTCCTCTGAAAGAGCTCTTATATTCTTATTTATCTTTGAATATGCTTGGAACATCTGAGATAGGTACAAATATTTTCAGAAGTAAATCTTCTCTCCCTTTTAAAGTGGAGAGTGAATGTAATACAGTTTCATGCCTTACTTTTTTCCTCTTGGCAACATATTTTTGATTTATTTTTATACCAATGTGCACAAATAATACTCACTGTTGTTCATAGATTGTGTTTTGTCCCTATGGAATCTATCCCAGTCCTTAACTGATGACACGTAACCTTGCCTCCTTTCACTGCCAGATAAAAATGTGTTATGAATATGATAATGTAGTCCTGAGATTATCAGTACCATAAATTCCTGGTAGTTAGGAATTATTAGGTCAAGGAATGGTGAGTTTTAAATTCTTATAGCTAATATCAAACCACATTATACCTACTTTTGCAGTGTAATCTTACATCATCAAAACAAAACATGTATTTGCTTTCTGTCTTGTTAGCAGTGCCTTAGTCCCAGATTTTAGTCTGTTGTCAAACTGCTAGTCAAACTGTGATCTTTTCATAGTTTAAATTGTATTTCTCTAATGAGCAGCCAGTTTGAATAATTCTACTACTTAGTCATTTCCCATTTTCTGTTGGCTGAATGTATTTTGTTTTATTATTTATCACTTAAAAAGTGATCACTGTATTTACATATTAGTGAAGATGTCTTAAAATAAAAAATTGTAGATGTTTTTACATTGTTCTTTTGACTTTTATTACAAAATATGCATATTATGATATATGTACATACATACATATATATGTATATATGTTTCTTTATTTCTATACACTAATTGGCACATTTTTACACAGGAAAGCTTCTCAGCAAGTTTCTCTATATTGAAACTCTAGCTTTTCTTTGTCAGAAGCACCATATCCTGTACAATTAATATGCCTTAACATCAAGGCTTAGTATAATTTAATTACATGGAATTGTAACATTAAATGTTTATAAATATATATCTCAAAAGCTGTCAAAGATTAGCAAAGTCCCCAGTTCTACTTAAGATCTTTTTCAAATTTTGTTTCAGCCTTAAAGAAAGTTTCAAAAGGAAAGAAAAGAGAAACTTCAAAATAATTATAATACCATTTATAAAAACTTGAATTTAAAAATGTTTATAATATTTTTAAATATATTAGTCATGGTAATCACTTCACATATTGATCTTTCCCCTTTTCCACTGTCTGTAGTTGATTCTGTCAATTTTGATGACATTATAAGTGGAAAAAAAATCTGAGCTACATCTAAAGACTACATCTCAAAAAAAAAGCAAATTAAAGAATTGTTTAAAATTTTATTTTCTTTTTTATTCTTTTAGTTCCATATTGAGAGAATGTGACCAGGATTTATGTCATCTAAGATACATATTCTTGCTTGTTTGATTGTACAGGTTGGTTAATGAAATACTAGTCACTTTTAGTAGAGTAAGCCCAAAGTCTAGATTCAATTTGCCTCTCTGTAGTTAATTTAGAAAATTTTGCCCAGATTAATGCTCTGATTTAGTTTCTCTTGTAAGGGCCACTCATATTTAAAGATCTGTGGAGACTAGGAAACCAGACCTAATGAATAAGCCATCAGCGCACTGGCAGGAGGGATGAGCTGTCTGAGGACTTACCACCTGACCTTGCCTGAGTCATGCCCTTGACTGTAACTCAGATCACTTGCACAGTGGAGGCAGAGGAACACTATTCCTAGCTGCATTTTCTCTACAGAAAGATCCAAATCACGAACTATAAAAACTGGTCTATGTACTACACTGAGTCCACATATGTAGAACACATCTCTGCTGACAGGATGCTCTCGGGTTTCTCACTTTTGTGAAAGACATTGTGTTCTATGTCTGAACCATGTGCTCTTCTATGTTTAAATATGCTCTTTTCCACTACTAAATTGAAAGCTTAGTCTGAATGAAAAAAAAATTGAAAGTTTTCTTTCCCTCAACATGAAAATAAAAATAATTTATATTGTTAAAATCTTAAAAAAAAACCCATCATCTTTTAACTCCACATAATTGAAAGAGCTTAACACTTCAAATCTCTTGCAACAGATTTTCCTTCCTTTCTCATTTTCCCATGGAAGAGGAAAATGAATGAATATTCACACTTAACTTTTAGCTTCAGGCGAAAATGTATTATGCACCTTATTTTGGTTTTTTAAAAATAATCACCTTGTCAGAGTTCAATGGCAAAGTGAAATCAACTCTGTCAATAGAGACAATTTAAGGGCAAAAGGCACATTTTCACTCTCGTGAGTCTCATTTCATTCGAATGCTCCTGATTTTTTTGCAGGCTCCTTTTTTAGGAATGCTCCATGGGACAATATAATGAAGTCCAAAATACCACACACTGAAAACTCATCCCTGCTGACAGCACAAGCTGACAACTGCCATGTTCTCATACACTGTCCCTATTTGAACATTATATTTTATGTACATAAAGTGCATGTCTAGAACTTTCCTTTTAAAATGTACAAGCATGAGAAAAATTCTGGATTCCCATATGTCTACCAACGTATCACATGAATATATTAACACCATCACAACACCAACTGCTTTCATTGTTTTCTTGTAAGCGGAAGCACAGTCAGGATATACATCACTTAAAGTGTGGTTTTCCCTTGCAAGAATGCAAAGCACTTGTTAAAAGTACTTAGGTTTAAAAATAGGAAATCTTATCTCTAATGGAAAATCTTGACATATGAATTGATTTGAAGACGTAATGAATTTGGAGAGCAAACTTGACTTCTATTATTTTAAACCTTACTTGCAAAGAATGACCAGACATATTTCCACAATTTAGTTCTAATATTTGAGAGGTCTTTAATGTCCTTGTCTGAATTCAGTTGAATAAAGTAAGATAATTACTAAACTATGAGTATAATTACAATAACTTTGTTACTAATATTTTGTGACAACCTAGATGCCCAGAACTCATGGTTCTGTTCGTGGTGGTTGATTGGTGGTTCCATGAGGGACAATGACACTCTCAAGTAATCAGAACTTTGTAAGACCAAAAGTCACAAAAAAAAATCTTCAAATTAAGTCAAGTGTTAGTCATGGTGGATTGTAGGTGTACTCTATTGAAGAAAATCTTTGGCTTGAGACTATTGTCTTAAATATTGGGAAGAAAACATTTTAAAAAATCATGATAACAAGAGACCAAATGCCAGATCTGGTACAATATTCAATCTTCTAAAAGAGAGTGCATTGAGAAAACGAAAATGAGTAAAAGATAACATCAACAAAATTTCTTAAGGTCATAGTCTGCTTTCTGATCAAGAGCCCAAACTGTCTGCATTCCGTGGATCCTTGGAATAAACATTGATGTATTGTTGTAGAATTCTGCATAAATGGGCTTGCTATACCATTATAGAGCCACTAAAGCACACAAGGAATATCAAATACAAATCAATTCGTGGCTCTATTCATGCCAAATAAAAATGCATGTGGTGCATAGGCTGTAGTCATTCTTAGATTTCAGTTACCAACAAGTTTCTGAGAATGAGAATGATATGGAGATATTTATCTTTCACATGGAAGGCAGGAATGCTTTAAAATGACCATAAGGCACATGTTCTGTAATAATCTAATTGGTTAAAAGGAGAAGTTCGTGTACTGTTCAGAAACAAAGGAGATGGAATCAGAATTTTATGCGTCTTGAATTCCATTCATCACCTAAAAGACATCTTCATGTATGACCTAGGAATTGACATAACTGAAAGAATTTCACAGAGCAGAATTTCTTGTATTGGTTAGCTCAGTTCATTTGGGAACCTTTTACATGATCTGGTTTTACAAATGTTGGAGATGTACATGCATGTCAAATATTTACTGATAATCTTAGTGAAAAGCAATTCATTCCTCACATGTAATTTTACCATTTATTAAAGTTGAAAATTTTACATGCTAACAGTACAGGGTGTGCTTGTTTACTTCTTTACATAAACAAATAAAAATATGGACTGAAGATTTGATACTATAGAATACAGCACACTTTGATGTTTTTCATAGTTAATAGATATTTTGACATTACAACTGTCAACATTGAGAATGATACTTTCCATGGATATATAATATTTTACAAAGTATGTTTAGGGATACTCAAGAAATTAAAAGTTAAGTCTTAATCTCAAGTAAAAAATATTTAGCTTTTCTTATGAACCATAAATAATCAATTCAAGCAGTGACTTTTAAAACTAAACATTCGACTTCTGGTTTCTGTCTGCTCCCGGAGCTGAATGGTCCCACAGCTGCCTGTACCCAAATCCCATGTGAGAAAGTTGGTCTCTCAGAAGTGCAGAAATCCTGATAGCTCAGGGGAGACTGCCACTTCTGCTCATACTCCAGGCCCAAGAAGAACCTGCATAGTGCCCTCTGGATAGTGGAACCTAAAAGCAGTCAGGAGCAGGACTCTTCAGGTTTCTGCCAATCTGAGAGCCAAAAGCTTGTCACTGAGAGTGCCAACACACCTGAAAGTACAGGTAAGACCAATTCTTCTGCTCCAAGCCACCCAAATGGTGCTCTCAGGACCTACAAAGCCAGAAGTCATCTGGGACAGGACACTTCTGCCTTCTGCCAGTGCCTAGAGCTGAACCTCTCTCATAGCTCTCTTTACGCAAATCTTACCGGGAAAGAGCAGGACACTCAGAAGTGTGGACAATCCTGAGAGCTGAGGAGAGACTGTCACTCCTGCTCACATTCATGCCCAAGAAGAACCTGCCTAAGGCCCTCTGCACTCTCTGGGCACAGGAAAACTAGGTGAAGTCAGGGACAGGATCCTTCTGGTTTCTACCTGTACCAAGCAAGAGTCAAAAGCCAGTCTCCTAGACGGCTGGACACCTGAGAGCAAAGGTCAGATTAATTCTCCTGATCCAAGTGAACCACCTGGAAGGTTCAGGACACACAAAACCAGGGACAACACTCTGTTCTCGGAGCCAGCTGAAAACAAACAAACAAACAAACAAAAGCAGGGCTACAGGAGTGCTGACACAAAAACTTATAGGAGGGTCAAGCCACTGTCAGAGACAGTAGGACAAGCTAACATCAAAGATAAGCAGATTGTGAGAGGCAAGCATAGGAAACTAAGCAATAGAAACCAAGTCTACTTGGCACCATCAGAGTCTAGTTCTCACAACAAAGTAAATATCCAACACACCAGAAAAGCAAGCTTTGGATTTAAAATCACATCTCATGATGATGATAGAAGACTTTAAGAACATAAATAACTCCCTCAAAGAAGCACAGAACAACACAGGTAAACAAGTAGAAGCCATTAAAGAGGAAACACAAAAATCCCTGAAAGAATTACAGGAAAACACAAACAAACAGGTGAAGGAATTGAACAAAACTGTCCAGGACTTAAAAATGGAAATAAAAACAATATAGAAAGCACAAAGGAAGACAAACCTGGAGATAGAAAACCAAGGAAAGAAATCAGAAGACATAAAGGCAAGCATCACCAACCGAATACAAGATATAGAAGAGAGAATCTTGGGGGCAGAAGATACCATAGAAAATATTGACACAACCATACAAGATAATGTAAAGTGTAAAAAGCTCCTAACCAAAAACATCCAGGAAATCCAGGACACAATGAGATGATCAAACCTAAGGATAATAGGTATAGAAAAGAGTGAAGACTCCCAACTTAAAGGGCCAGCAAACATCTTCAACAAAATTATAGAAGAAAACTTCCCTAAATTAAAGAAGGGATGCCCATGAATATACAAGAAGCCTACAGAAATCCAAATAGATTGGACCAGAAAAAAAATTCCTTCTGTCACATAATAGTCAAAACAGCAAACACACACAACAAAAGAAAGAATATTAAAAACAGTAGGGGAAAAAGGTCAAGTAACATATAAAGGCAGACCTATCAGAATTACACTAGGCTTCTCACCAGATACTATGAAAGCCAGTAGATTCTGGGCAGATGTCATTCAGACCCTAAGAGAACACAAATGTCAAGCCAGGCTACTATATCCAGCAAAACTCTCAATTAAGTTTTCCATAGATTGAAAAACCAAGAAATTCCATGATGAAACCAAATTTACCCAATATCTTTCTACAAATCCATTCCTATGAAAGATAATAGATGGAAAAGTCAAACACAAGGAAGGAAAGTACACCCTACAAAAAGAAAGAAAGTAATCTCCTTGAAAGGAACCCAAAAGAAGAGAACCACACAAACATAATTCCATCTCTAACAACAAAAATAACAGGGAACAACAATCACTATTCTTTAGAATCTCTTAAAGTCAATAGACTCAATTCCCCAATAAAAAGATAAAGACTAACAGACAAGATACGTAAAGAGGATCCAGTATTTTTCTGCATATAGGAACATACCTCAGTAACAAAGGCAGACATTACTTCAGATTAAAAGGCTGGAAAACAATTTTCCCAGTAAATGGTCCAAAAGAAACAAACTCCAGTAGCCATTCTAATATCGAATAAAATAGACTTTCAACCAAAAGTTATCAAAAGAGATAAGGATGGACTCTTCATATTCATCAAAGGAAAAGTACACCAAAATGAACTCTTAATCCTGAATATCTATGGTCTAAATGCAAGGGCATCTACCTTCATAAAAGAAACTTTACCTAAAGTTCAAAGCACACATTGCACCTCATACAATAATAGTGGGAGATTGCAACATCCCACTATCATCAATGGACAGATCATGGAAACAGAAAATAAACAAAGACACAGTGAAACTAACAGAAGTTATGAAATAAATGGATTGAACAGGTATCCATACATAATTTCATCCTAAAACAAAAGAATATACATTCTTCTCAGCACCTTAAGGAACCTTCTGCAAAATTGACCATATAATTTGTCACAAAAGAGGCCTCAATAGATACAGAGATTGAAATAATCCCATGCATCCTATTAGATCATCACGTACTAAAACTTGTCTTCATCAAACACGGCAGTAAGCCCACATACACATGAAAGCTGAACAGTGCTCTACTCAATGATAACTTGGTCAAGGAAGAAATAATGAAAGAAATTAAAGATTTTGTTAGAATTTAATGAAAATGAAGGCACAGTAAATCCAAACATATGGGACACAGTGAAAGCAGTGCTAAGAGTAGAACTCATAGCTTTAAGTGCCTTCAAAATGAAATTGGAGAAATCATACTGTAGCAGCTTGACAGCACACCTAAAAACTTTAGAACAAAAAGACACAAATACAGCCAAGAGGAGGAGAAGGCAGGAAATAATCAAACTCAGGGCTGAAATCAACCAAGTAGAAACAAAAAGAACTATACAAAGAATCAACAACACTCAGACTTGACTCTTTGAGAAAATCAAAAGATAAACTTTAGCTAGAGTAACGAGAGGGCACAGGAAGACTATTTAAATTAATAAAATCAGAAATGAAAAGGGAGACATAACAGAATCTGAGGAAATTCAAAATGTTATCAGATCCTACTACAAAAGCCTATATTCAATAAAACTGGAAAATCCGGAGGAAATGGACAAATTTCTAGACAGATACCAGGTATCAAAATTTAATCAGGATCAGATAAACCATCTAAACAGTTCCATAACTCTGAAAGAAATAGTAGCAGTCATTAAAAGTCTCCCAACCAAAGGGGAAAAAAAAAAGCCCAGGACCAGATGGGTTTAGTGCAGAATTCTATCAGACCTTCATACAAGACCTCATATCAATACTGTCCAAACTATGCCACTAAAGAGAAACAGAAGGAGCACTACCAAAGTCCTTCTATGAAGCAATAATTACATTTATACCGAAACCACACAAAGACCCAACAAAGAAAGAGAACTTCAGACAAATTTTCCTTATAAATACCAACGCAAAAATCCTCAATAAATTTCAGCAAACCAAATCGAAGAAGATATCAAAACGATCATCCCTCATGATCAAGTAGGCTACTTCCCAGGGATGAAGGATTTGTTCAAAATAAGGAAATCCAACATAATCCACTATGAAAACAAACATAAAGAAAAAAAAACCCACAGGATCATCTCATTACATGCCAAGAAGCATTTCACCAAATTCACACCCCTTCAAATTAAAAGTCTTGCAAAGATCAGGAATTCAAGGGCCATACCTAAATATAGGAAAAGCAATACACAGCAAACCAGTAGCTAACATCAAAATAAATGGAGAGAAACTTGAAGAAATCCTACTAAAACCAGGGACTAGCCAAGGCTACTCTCTCTCTCTCTCTCTCTCTCTCTCTCTCTCTCTCTCTCTCTCTCTCTCTCTCTCTCTTTCTCTCTCTCTCCCCTTATTCAATATAGTACTCGCACTTGACATCCTTGCCAGAGCAATCAGACAACAAAAGGAGGTCAAAGAGATATAAATTGGAAAGGAAGAAGTAAAAATATCACTATTTGCAGCAGTTGATATGATAGTATACTTAAGTGACCCCAAATGATCCAAAAGAACTATGAAGCCTGATACATAACTTTAGCAAAGTGGTTGGGTATAAAGTAACTGAAACAAATTATTAGCCTTCCATTATTCAAAAGACACTGTGATGGTTTGAATATGCTTGGCCATGTGAGTTGTACTATTAGAAGGTGTGGCCTTGTTGGAGGAAGTGTGTCACTGTGAGGGTGGGCTTGGAGACCCTCCTCCTAGCTGCCTGGGGATGCTCACTGTGTTGCTGCCTTCCTTTGGGTGAAGATACAGAACTCAGCTCCTCCTGCACCATGCCAGCCTGGATGCTGTGATGCTGTGATGCTGTAATGTACCTGCCTCGATGATAATGGACAAAACCTCTGAACCTGTAAGCCAGCCCCAATTAAATGTTATGCTTTATAAAACGTACATTAGTATTGGTGTCTGTTCACAGCAATAAAACCCTAAGACAGAAGTTGGTACCAGGGACTGGGGTTTTGCTGTGATAGACCTGACCATGCTTTTGTTTGGAAGAATGTGGATTTTGGCACTTTGGGTTTGGAAATCAGTGGAATGCTTTAAATGGGCTTAATGGGCTATCTTAGTAGGAATGTGGAAGTCTTTGTTACTGAGAGTAATTGAATTATGCTGGCCTGCCTAAGCAGTTTCAGAGGAGAAGAATTTCAGTATGTGCTCTAACGACTGGTGTTGTGGTATTTTGGTGAAGAACTTGGCTGCTTTTTGCCCTTGTCTGAAAAAATTAGGGAAATGACACCCTTCACAATAGTCATTAAAAAACATAAAATACCTCAGTGTGAATCTAACCAAGCAAGTGAAAGACCTGAATGACAAGAAATTCAAGTCTCTGAAGAAAGAAATTGAAGATCTCAGAAGATGGAAAGACCTCCCATTCTCATGGTTTGACAGGATTAATACAGCAAAAATGGCCATTTTGCCAAAAGCAATCTACAGATTCAATGCAATCCCCATCAAAATTCCAACTAAATGCTTCAAACAACTAGAAAGAACAATTTGCAAATTCATTTGGAATAACAAAAAAAAAACACTCAGGATAGTGAAAAGTATCTTCTACAATAAAAGAACTTCTGGGGGAATGATCATCCCTGATCTCAAACAGTATTACAGAGCAATAGTGATAAAAACTGTATGGTATTGGTACAGAGACAGGCAGGTAGATCAATGGAATAGAATTGAAGACCAAGAAATGAACCCACACACCTATGATCACTTGATCTTTGACAAAGGAGCTAAAACCATCCAGTGGAAAAAAATATACCATCTTCAAAAAATGGTGCTAGGTCAGCATGTAGGTGAATGCAAATTAAGCTATTCTTATCTCCCTCTACAAAGCTTAAGTCCAAGTGGGTCAAAGACCTCCACATAAAACCAGATACCCTCAAACTTGTAGAAGAAAAAGTGGGGAACAGCCTTGAATATATGGGCAACTGGGGAAAATTTCCTGAACAAAAACATCAATGGCTTATGCTCTAAGAATAAGAATTGACAAATGGGACCTCATAAAACCTCAAAGCTTCTGTACAATGCAAAGGACACTGTTATTGGGACAGAATGACTACCAAGAGATTGTGGAAAGATCTTTACCCATCCTACTTCCAATAGAGGGCTAATATCCAATATATACAAAGAACTCAAGAAGTTAGACTCTAGAGAGCCAAAGAACCCTATTAAAATGGAATAGAGAGCAAAACAAATATTTCTCAGCTAAGGAATATCGAATGGCAGAGAAGAACTTAAAGAAATGCTCAACATCCTTAGTCATCAGGGAAATGCAAATCAAAACAACACTGAGATTTGATCAGTCAGAATGGCTAAGATCAAAAACCCAGGTGAGAACAGATGCTGGGGAGGATGTGGAGAAAAAGAAACACTCTTGTAGTGTTAGTAGGATTGAAAGCTGAAACACCTACTCTGGAAATCAGTTTGGAGGTTCCTCAGAAAATTGGTCATTGTCCTACCTGAGGACCCAGGTATACCACCCCTGGGCATATACCCAAGTTATGCTCCAACATACATCAAAGACACATGCTCCACTATGTCCATAGCAGCCTTATTTATAATACCCAGAAGCTGGAAAGAACTCAGATGCCCTTCAACATAGCAATGGATACATAAAAAGTGGTACATCTACACAATGGAGTACTACGCAGCTATAAAAAAACAATGACTTCATGAAATTCATAGGCAAATGGATGGAACTGGAAAATACCATCCTGAGTGAGGTAACCCAATCATAGAAAAACACACATGGTATGCACTCATTGATAAGTGGCTATTAGTCCAAATGCTCAAATTACAGTAGATGCACTGAACACGTGAAACTCAAGAAGGATGACCAAAATGTGAATGCTTCACTCCTTCTTTAAAAGGGGAACAAGAGTACCCTTGGCAGGGAATAGGGAGGCCAAGTTTAGAACAGAGACCCACTCAGAGCCTGCCCCACATGTGGCCCATACATATACAACCACCAAACTAGATAAAATGGATGAAGAAAGAAGTGCAGGCTGACAGGACCCAGATGTAGATCTCTCCTGAGAGACAAAGCCAGAATATGGCATGGTTGTACCAGTCTCCAATCCCACCAACAATGGAGAAGTGTTCCTTTTTCTCCACATCCTTGCCAGCATTTGCTGTCACTGGAGTTTTTGATTTTAGCCATTCTAACTGGTGTGAGTTGAAATCTCAGGGTTGTTTTGATTTGCATTTCCCTGATGACTAAGGATGTCGAACATTTCTTTAGGTGTTTCCCAGCCATTCGGCAATCCTCAGCTGTGAATTCTTTATCTCTGAACCCCATTTTTAATAGGGTTATTTGTCTCCCTGCTGTCTAACTTTGTGTGTTCTTTGTATATTTTTTATATGAGCCCTCTATCAGTTGTAGGATTGGTAAAGATCTTTTTCCAATCTGTTGGTTGCCGTTTTGTCCTAACAACAGTGTCCTTTGCCTTACAGAAGCTTTGCAGTTTTATGAGATCCCATTTGTCGATTCTTGATCTTGGAGCATAAGCCATTGGTGTTTTGTTTAGGAAAATTTCTCCAGTGCCCATGTTTTTGAGACTCTTCCCCACTTTTTCTTCTATTAGTTTGAGTGTATCTTGTTTGATGTGGAGGTCCTTGATCCACTTGGACTTAAGCATTGTACAGGGTGATAAGCATGGATCGATCTGTTCAGTCCTTCTTAAAAGAAGGAATGAAAATATTCATAGGAGGAGATATGGAGCAGAGACTGAAGAATGGCCATTCAGAGTCTGGAGATCCAACATATCTATCTATCTATCTATCTATCTATCTATCTATCTATCTATCTATCTATCTATCTACCTACCTACCTACCTACCTATCTCTATCTATCTATCTATCTATCTATCTATCTATCTATCTATCATCTATCTATCTATCTATCTACCTACCTACCTACCTACCTATCTCTATCTATCTATCTATCTATCTATCTATCTATCTATCTATCTATCTATCTATCTGTGTGTGTGTATTTGTCCACGAAAACTAGACAATATAGATCAAGTGAAGAAGTGCATGCTGACAGGATTCAGGTATAGATTTCTCCTGAGAGCCTCAGTCAAATACATGACAAATACAAAGGCAAATGTTAGCATCAAATCATCGAACTGAGAACATGGTCACTCTTGGAGGAGTTAGAGAAAGAACTGAAGGAGCTGAAGGGGCTTTCAACCCCATAAGAACAACAATACCAACCAACCAGAACTTTCAGGGACGAAACACTACCCAAATACTATACATGGACAAACCAATGTCTCCTGCTGTTTATGTAGCAGAGGATGGCCTTGCTGGGCACCCGTGGGAGGAGAAGCCCTTGGTCCTGCCAAGGCTGGACCCCTAGTGTAGGGGAATATCAAGGTGGAGTGGCAGAAAGTGGGGGTGGTTGGGGATGGGGAAAACACTTTTATTAGAAGGGAGGGAGGTGGTATAGGGGGCTTATGCACAGGAGACCCGGAAAAGGAATAACATTTGAAACGTAAATAGAAATATACAATTAAACCAACAACAACAACAACAACAACAACAACAACAACAACAACAACAAAGACTAGAAAAACCCTACACATTCATTCTAACAGTAAAATACAAAAATATATTAATATACTTTTTGAGGGATGATGGCAAGAAAATAGTAAGCTGTTTTCTGTAATTAAATAACTATATTTCTATAAGGACAGACAAGTTTTTGTGTACAACCATGTCATTGCATATGCAGCATAAAATAGCTGAGTCTGTGTCAAAATGTTACTAGGCATGCAGGTATACATGACTCATGGAGCTCAGATATATGCAGAGGTAAGGGTTTAAGCAATTCTGTATGACACAGTTTGGCGGATGGATGACTAAAGCATCTCAAATTCATTCCTTTGATTATGCTTTAAGTTTTGGTCATTGTGCTTTCTTTCACGATAGCCACAGATTTTAGCAACCCTTACATATAGTCATGCAGTATGGAGCCATGACTCACAGTATATGAAACTTGCCTTTCAGACAAATGGCTACTTGTGACAAAGCATTTGGTGATGAAGAAACTTTTATTGAAGTGAGATGAGTCTATATGTTTGAAAACACTACCAGCAGAACACTATTATAGGAGAGATTAGGAAAGATCACCAGTAGCTTAGGTGAAGCACATGAATGTTCCTTCTATTTTCAGGTAGCTATGGTCTTCATTAATAAATAGTGAAAGTTAAGTGTGCTGATCATATCACAATGGCAATAATAAGTACATTTCAGAGATTATTACTATACAATACATCCATGAAAAGGAATGAGGAACGTCCTACTCCATGTGGTTCACAACAATTGTTTTCATTTGAACATTATGTTTATGAAGCAGAAGTTACAGAGGAAATAATTAAAGGAGTTGTTATAGTTAAGTACAACCACATGGCTATATAAAAATGATACATTTACTTTTAAACCTTCGAGTTTTAAGTCAAAAAATTCCCACTAATCATGTTTACTTTATCATTGTGGCAATGATCTCAAAGAAAATAAATATAATAACAATCTCAAAGTAGACTGTGACTGATAATTCAGAAAACCATCTTTGTTTTTCGTGTTTGCTGTCCTTTTTTATTCTTTTTACATGATCCAGTGGAAAACAATGTGGACGAGCCCTGGTCTGAGTGTTGTGTTTGGGAGCTGTTGGCCTCGACTACATTCCCTCCTTCTCTCTCTGGATCCTCAGTGTTAAGAATTCAGTTTAAGGGCCAAGGACAATGGTTAGGGTAACTGATAGAAATTATGTTATCTGAAGTTATTTGAAATTTTTAACCATTAGTGATAGCTAAACATATTTCACCTTCATTGGAAGGTAAACAGAGGGAAGCAACAACAATAATAACAACAACAACAATAACAGCAACAACAACACAAACAGACATTCCACTTGCTTTAAATCCTTAAAGATATGTCTAGGAATTTCTTCTCTTTGCACTAGTCTCTATTTAGCTCCTAATGTATTGCTTAGTAAAATGTACTTTCGTGGTTTCCCTTTATCCCTTCATTGCTCCTATGCTCAAACTGGTTTTATGTGCCATGAATTGGAATATTAGAAAACAGTTTATGAATGAGAATTATCAAATCTTAGCTAAAAAGGCTTCTACATGGTAAGAGTCAGGAAGGTAGTTAGCCTTTACCAAATTTCTGAAGTATTTTCAGTTCACAAAAGAATAACGAAGCAGCCTGGTTAATGTACTCCCTTGCTAGAAACAAGCCACCTACCTTCATGTCCAATATAATTACAAGAATATGTATTTAATTTATTATTTCAATTTACAGAAGTGCATTCACAGCCCGGATCTTAGTGTAGAATGTAATATATATTTCATTTCAGTAAAGACAAACTGATTGAATCAATATTGAAGGACCTGGTGATGTAAAAAAGGTCAACAGATTCTGGATCACTAACTTTTATATTTTTATGTGTGCATAAATGCATGAATACCTGTGCCTTACTCATTGCTTTGGGTATTTAAGAAATAACAAAAAGAACGGAGAATCTGGAACCCAGCAATGTCAATGAAATCTGATGTGTAATTAATTCCTCATGCACCCTCGACTTGCCTTCACATGGAGAATGCTGGCTATTTAATTCATTTATTTATGGTTTGAAATCATCTGTATTTTCAAAGATTGCCTTGAACTTACTGTAGATAATGATAATGTATGTGTGGATTCATGCATACACACAATGCAAGTGAGCATATACTTTTCCCCCAAACTGAAAAGTAAGGCTATCATGAAATCTAGCTCTCCTCCTGCCTCAAACATCCAAACTATAGGATTATAGTAGGATAGATTACAAAACCCAACACAATCATATATTTCAGTCTCAAAAAGATTTACTTTTGAAACAATTTATTTAAACAAAATTAGCAAACCTCAGAAATAATAGGGGGACTCCTGTACTTCTAAAATGTAGTTAATATTTTCCAAATATTTTAAATCCCATTTAATTTATGAAATACCAAAACTATCCAGAGTGAAAAGTAGCCACTGTACCAACACAGTGAACTTTTACTATAGGAAGGTAAATTAGCATACACACAGTACAAGTGGGAAGGAAAGGTTTCCCAAAGTTAAACAAGAAGACTACCATGTAATCTAGCTGTTTGTATAGGCACATATTTGAAAAAAATCCAAATCAGCATGCCACAGATATATTTATATGTTAATGTGTACTATGACAGAGTTATAGCAAAGTCTACAGTTAGTGGAATATTGCCTGCATGTATGAATGTATAAAATTCAGCCATAAAGAAGGGTGAAATAAAACCCCTTGAACACATTGACAATATTAGAAATTATTACCATGGTAAACAAAATAAGCCATACTTTTAAAAAATTTTATTAATCATTTTATTCATTTACATTTCAGGTGATATCTCCCTTCCTGGTTGCCACCCCCCCCACACACACACAATCCCTCTACACCATCTGCCCTCTCCTCCCCTCTCCTTTGCCTCCATGAAGGAGTTCCTTCCCCCACTCACTCCTGCCTCACTGCTCTAGCATCCCCTTATACTAGGGCATTGAACCTCCACAGAACTAAGGGTCTCCCCTCCCACTGGTGTCAGATAAGACCATCCTCTGCCACATATTATCTGGAGCCATGGATTCCCTCCATGTGCACTGTTCAGATGGTGGTATAGCTTCTGGGAGCTCTGGGTGGTCTGGTTAGTTAATATTGTTCTTCCTATGGGATTGCAATCCCCTTCAGGTCCTTCAGTTCTTCTCTTAGCTTTTCCATTGGGGTCCGAGTTCAGTTTGGTGGTTAACTATGGATATCTGCATTTGTATTGGTCAGGTACTGGTAGAACCTTTCAGGGAACAGCCATACCAGGTTCTTGTCTGCAAGTGCTTCTTGGCATCAGCAATAGTATGGGGGCTTGATGTCTGCAGATGCAATGGATCTCTAGACGGGGCAGTCTCTGAGTGGTCTTTACTTCACTTTCTGCTCCATATTCATCCCTGTCTTTTTTCAGGCAGGGACATTTCTGGGGATAAAAATTTTGAAATGTGTGGCGTCCCCATCCCTCGACTGGGGACCGTGCCTATCTACTGGAGGTTGCCTCTACAAGTTCTATCTCCCGTTTGTTGAATATTTTGGCTAAAGTCATCCTTGATACTTAGACATGCTAATGTCATGTGTTATTTCAAGTTTAGAGTCTATAAAAAGAATACATGTAAGTAGCAAGGGATATATTGGAGAAAAGAAAGACAAGAAGAGGAGGGAGGGAATAAGAGAGCGCAGTGAGGTGAATATGATCATAATAAATTACAAACATTGAAATCAACTGTTTTGTGTAAATAAGAGAAGCAATAACAGTGATAACCAATCTATTTAGTTCTGGACTGAAGATTAATATAGTGAATTAAATGTAATACAAATGAGAAATGATGCTTCATTTTTTTCCATCTTTATTAACTTGAGTATTTCTTTCTTTTTTTTTTATTAACTTGAGTATTTCTTATTTACATTTCGAGTGTTTATCCCTTTCCCGGTTTCCGGGCAAACATCCCACTAATCCCTCCCCCTCCCCTCCTTTATGGGTGTTCCCCTCCCCATACTCGCCCCATTGCCGCCCTCCCCCCAACAATCTAGTTCACTGGGGGTTCAGTCTTAGCAGGACCCAGGGCTTCCCCTTCCACTGGTGCTCTTACTAGGATATTCATTGCTTCCTATGAGGTCAGAGTCCAGGGTCAGTCCTTGTATAGTCTTTAGGTAGTGGCTTAGCCCCTGGAAGCTCTGGTTGCTTGGCATTGTTGTTCAGAAGGGGTCTGGAGCCCCTTCGAGCTCTTCCAGTTCTTTCTCTGATTCCTTCAGTTGGGGTCCTATTCTCAGTTCAGTGGTTTGCCACTGGCATTCACCTCTGTATTTGCTGTATTCTGGCTGTGTCTCTCAGGAGAGATCTACATCCGGTTCCTGTCAGCCTGCCCTTCTTTGCTTCATCCATCTTGTCTAATTGGGTGGCTGTATATGTATGGGCCACATGTGGGGCAGGCTCTGAATGGGTGTTCCTTCTGCCTCTGTTCTAATCTTTGCCTCCCTATTCCCTCCCAAGGTAATTCTTGTTCCCCTTTTAAAGAAGGAGTGAAGCATTCACATTTTGATCATCCGTCTTGAGTTTCGTTTGTTCTAGGCATCTAGGGTAATTCAAGCATTTGGGCTAATAGCCGCTTATCAATGAGTGCATACCATTTGTGTTTTTCTGTGATTGGGTTACCTTACTCAGGATGATATTTTCCAGTTCCAACCATTTGCCTACGAATTTCAAAAAGTCATTGTTTTTTTAGCTGAGTAATATTCCATTGTGTAGATGTTCCACATTTTCTGTATCCATTCCTCTGATGAAGGGCATCTGGCTTCTTTCCAGCTTCTGGCTATTGTAAATATGGCTGCTATGAACATAGTGGAGCACGTGTCTTTTTTATATGTTGGGGCATATTTTGGGTATATGCCCAAGAGAAGTATAGCAGGATCCTCAGGTAGTTCAAAGTCCAATTTTCTGAGGAACCTCCAGACTGATTTCCAGAATGGTTGTACCAGTCTGCAATCCCACCAACAATGGAGGAGTGTTCCTCTTTCTCCGCATCCTCACAAGCATTTGCTGTCACCTGAGTTTTTGATCTTAGCCATTCTCACTGGTGTGAGGTGAAATCTCAGGGTTGTTTTGATTTGCATTTCCCTTATGACAAAGATGTTGAACATTTCTTTAGATGTTTTTCAGCCATTCTGTATTCCTCAGCTTTGAATTCTGTGTTTACCTCTGAACCCCATTTTTCAATAGGGTTATTTGTCTCCCTGCAGTCTAACTTTTGAGTTCTTTGTATATTTTGGATATAAGGCCTCTATCTGTTGTAGGACTGGTAAAGATCTTTTCCCAATCTGTTGGTTGCCGTTTTGTCCTAACCACAGTGTCCTTTGCCTTACAGAAGCTTTGCAGTTTTATGAGATCCCATTTGTCGATTCTTGATCTTAGAGCATAAGCCATTGGTGTTTTGTTCAGGAAATTTTTTCCAGTGCCCATGTGTTCCAGATGCTTCCCTAGTTTTTCTTCTATTAGTTTGAGTGTATCTCGTTTCATGTGGAGGTCTTTGATCCACTTGGACTTAAGCTTTGTACAGGGTGATAAGCATGGATCGATCTGCATTCTTCTACATGTTGACCTCCAGTTGAACTGCCACCATTTGCTGAAAATACTATCTTTTTTTCCATTTGATGGTTTTGGCTCCTTTGTCAAAAATCAAGTGACCATAGGTGTGTGGGTACATTTCTGGGTCCTCAATTCTGTTCAATTGGTCTATCTGTCTGTCTCTGTACCAATACCATGCAGTTTTTATCACTACTGCTCTGTACTACTGCTTGAGTTCAAGGATAGTGATTCCCCCTGAAGTCCTTTTATTGTTGAGGATAGCTTGAGCTATCCTGGGTTTTTTGTTATTCCAGATGAATTTGCAAATTGTTCTGTCTAACTCTTTGAAGAATTGGATTGGTATTTTGATGGGGATTGCATTGAATCTATAGATTGCTTTTGGTAAAATGGCCATTTTTACTATATTAGTCCTGCCAATCCATGAGCATGGGAGATCTTTCCATCTTCTGAGGTCTTCTTCAATTTCTTTCCTCAGTGTCTTGAAGTTCTTATTGTACAGATCTTTTACTTGCTTGGTTAAAGTCACACCGAGGTACTTTATATTATTTGGGTCTATTATGAAGTGTGTCGTTTCCCTAATTTCTTTCTCGGCTTGTTTCTCTTTTGTGTAGAGGAAGGCTACTGATTTATTTGAGTTAATTTTATACCCAGCCACTTTGCTGAAGTTGTTTATCAGCTTTAGTAGTTCTCTGGTGGAACTTTTGGGATCACTTAAATATACTATCATATCATTTGCAAATAGTGATATTTTGACTTCTTCTTTTCTGATCTGTATCCCCTTGACCTCCTTTTGTTGTCTGATTGCTCTGGCTAGAACTTCAAGAACTATATTGAACAAGTAGGGAGAGAGTGGGCACCATTGTCTTGTCCCTGATTGTAGTGGGATTGCTTCAAGTTTCTCTCCATTTAGTTTAATGTTAGCAACTGGTTTGCTGTATATAGCTTGTACTATGTTTAGGTATGGGCCTTGAATTCCTGTTCATTCCAGGACTTTTACCATGAAGGGGTGTTGAATTTTGTCAAATGCCTTCTCAGCATCTAATGAAATGATCACGTGGTTTTGTTCTTTCAGTTTTTTTATATAATGGATGACGTTGATGGTTTTCCATATATTAAACCATTTCTGCATGCCTGGGATGAAGTCTACTGGATCATGGTGGATGATTGTTTTGATGTGCTCTTGGATTCGGTTTGCCAGAATTTTATTGAGTATTTTTGCATCGATATTCATAAAGGAAATTGGTCTGGTTCTCAATCTTTGTTGGGTCTTTGTGTGGTTTAGGTATAAGAGTAATTGTGGCTTCGTAGAATGAATTCAGTAGTGCTCCATCTGTTTCAATTTTGTGGAATAGTTTGGATAATATTGGTATGAGGCCTTCTATGAAGGTCTGATAGAATTTTGCGCTGAACCTGTCTGGACCTGGGCTCTTTTTGGTTGGGAGACCTTTAATGACTCCTTCTATTTCCTTAGGAGTTATGGGGTGGTTTAACTGGTTTATCTGTTCCTGATTTAATTTCACTACCTGGTATCTAGCTGGGAAATTGTCCATTCCCTGCAGATTTTCAAGTTTTGCTGAAAATAGGCTTTTATAGTAAGATCTGATTTTTTTTTAATTTCCTCTGAATCTGTAGTTATGTCTCCCTTTTCATTTCTGATTTTGTTAATTTGGACACACTCTCTGTGTCCTCTTGTTAGATTGGCTAAGGGTTCATCTATCTTGTTGATTTTCTCAAAGAACCAACTTTTGGTTCTGTTGATTCTTTCTATGGTCCTTTTTGTTTCTACTTGGTTGATTTCAGCTCTGAGTTTGATTATTTCCTGCCTTCTACTCCTCCTGGGTGTATTTGCTTCTTTTTGTTCTAGAGCTTTTTGGTGTGCTGTCAAGCTGCTGACATGTGCTCTTTCCTGTTTCTTTCTGCAGGCACTCAGCTCTATGAGTTTTCCTGTTAGCACAGCTTTCATTGTGTCCCATAAGTTTGGGTATGTTGTACCTTCATTTTCATTAAATTCTAAAAAGTTTAATTTCTTTCTTTATTTCTTCCTTGACCAGGTTATCATTGAGTAGAGCATTGTTCAATTTCCACGTATATGTGGGCATTCTTCCCTTATTGTTATTGAAGACCAGTTTTAGGCCATGGTGGTCCGATAGCACGCATGGGATTATTTCTATCTTTCTGTACCTGTTGAGGCCCGTTTGTTGACCAATTATATGGTCAATTTTGGAGAAAGTACCATGAGGAGCTGAGAAGAAGGTATATCCTTTTGCTTTAGGATAGAATGTTGTATAAATATCTGTTAAGTCCATTTGGCTCATGACTTCTCTTAGTTTGTCTACGTCTCTGTTTAATTTCTGATTCCATGATCTGTCCATTGATGAGAGTGGGGTGTTGAAATCTCCTACTATTATTGTGTGAGGTGCAATGTGTGTTTTGAGCTTCAGTAAGGTTTCTTTTACGTATGTATTTGCCCTTGAATTTGGGGCATAGATATTTAGGATTGAGAGTTCATCTTGGTGGATTTTTCCTTTGATGAATATGAAGTGTCCTTCCTTATCTTTTTTGATGACTTTTAGTTGAAAATTGATTTTATTTGATATTAGAATGGCTGCTCGAGCTTGCTTCTTCTGACCATTTGCTTGGAAAGTTGTTTTCCAGCCTTTCACTTTGAGGTAGTGTCTGTCTTTGTCTCTGAGGTGTGTTTCCTGTAGGCAGCAGAATGCAGGGTCCTCGTTGCGTATCCAGTTTGTTAATCTATGTCTTTTTATTGGGAAGTTGAGGCCATTGATATTGAGAGATATTAAGGAATAGTGATTATTGCTTCCCGTTATATTCATATTTGGATGTGAGGTTATGTTTGTGTGCTTTCATTCTCTTTGTTTTGTTGCCAAGATGATTAGTTTCTTGCTTCTTCTAGGGTATAGCTTGCCTCCTTATGTTGGGCTTTACCATTTATTTTCCTTTGTAGTGCTGGATTTGTAGAAAGATATTGTGTAAATTTGGTTTTGTCATGGAATATCTTGGTTTCTCCATCTATGTTAATTGAGAGTTTTGCAGGATACAGTAACCTGGGCTGGCATTTGTGTTCTCTTAGGGTCAGTATGACATCTGTCCAGGATCTTCTGGCTTTCATAGTTTCTGGCAAAAAATCTGGTGTGATTCTGATAGGTCTGCCTTTATAGGTTACTTGATCTTTTTACCTTACTGCTTTTAATATTCTTTCTTTATTTTTTGCGTTTGGTGTTTTGACTATTGCGAGACGGGAGGAGTTTCTTTTCTGGTCCAATGTATTTGGAGTTCTTTAGGCTTCTTGTATGCTTATGGGTATCTCTTTCTTTAATTTAGGGAAGTTTTCTTCTATGATTTTGTTGAAGATATTTACTTGTCCTATGAGCTGGGAGTCTTCACTCTCTTCTATACCTATTGTCCTTAGGTTTGATCTTCTCATTGAGTCCTGGATTTCCTGTATGTTTTGGACCAGTAGCTTTTTCTGCTTTACATTATCTTTGACAGTTAAGTCGATGATTTCTATGGAATCTTCTGCTCTTGAGATTCTCTCTTCCATCTCTTGTATTCTGTTGGTGAAGCTCGTATCTACAGCTCCTTGTCTCTTCTTTTGGTTTTCTATGTCTAGGGTTGTTTCCATGTGTTCTTTCTTGATTTCTTCTATTTCCATTTTTAATTCCTTCAACCGTTTGATTGTGTTTTCCTGGAATTCTTTCAGGGATTTTTGTGACTCCTCTCTATGGGCTTCTACCTGTTTATTTATGTGTTCCTGGAATTCTTTCAGGGATTTTTGCGATTCCTCTCTGTAGGCTTCTACTTGTTTATTAATGTTTTCCTTTGTTTCTCTAAGGGAGTTCTTCATGTCTTTCTTGAAGTCCTCCAGCATCATGATCAAATATGATTTTGAAACTAGATCTTGCTTTTCTGGTGTGTTTGGTTATTCAGTGTTTGCTTTGGTGGGAGAATTGGGCTCCGATGATGCCATGTAGTCTTTGTTTCTGTTGCTTGGGTTCCTGTGCTTGCCTCTCGCCATCAGATTATCTCTCGTGTTACTTTGTTCTGCTATTTCTGACAGTGGCTAGACTGTCCTATAAGCCTGTGTGTCAGCAGTTCTGTAGATCTGTTTTCCTGTTTTCTTTCAGCCAGTTATGGCGACAGTGTTCGGCTTTCGGGAGTGTAGTTTTTCCTATCTACAGGACTACAGCTGTTCCTCTGGGCCTGTGTCTTAAGTTCACTAGGCAGGTCGCTTGCAGCAGAAAATTTGGGCTTACCTGTGGTCCCCAGGCTCCAGTTTGTTTGTGGGGTGTTCCGTATGAGCTCTCCGTTGGGGCAGCATCCAGGAAGATATGCGCTGCCCTTTCTGGGAGCGTCCGTGCACCAGGGTTCCAGATGGTGTTTGGTGTTTTCCTCTGGAATCAGTAATGTGTGCAGAGTGCAATCTCTTCTGGTTTACCTGGCCTGTCTGCCTCTGAAGGTTTAGCTCTCCCTCCCATGGGATTTGGGTGTAGAGAACTGTTTATCTGGTCAGTCCCTTCAGGTTCTGGTGGTATCTCGGAGGCAGCAGATTTCCTGCTCCTGTGCCCTTACCCAAGGGAATCCAGAGGACATATACAGTTTCCTCTTGGGCCAGGGATGTGGGCAGGTTTGGGCAGTGTTGGTGGTCTCTTCTGCTCTGCAGTCTCAGGAGTGTCCACCTGACCAGGCAGTGAGGGCTCTCTGCCATAGGGTTTGGGAGCAGAGAGCTGCTTCGGGCAGGGATCCGCAGGTTTGGGACTCCCGCTAAATACCGGAAGTGTCCTGTCCTAGATGAATTTTGCCTCTGTGTGTCCTGAGTTCACCAGGCAGGTCGCTTGCAGCAGAAAAGTTGGTCTTACCTGTGGTCCTGAGGCTCAAGTTTGTCCGTGGGGTGTTGCTTATGAGCTCTCTGTGGGGGCAGCAACCAGGAAGATCTGTGCCGCCCTTTCTGGGAGCTTCCATGCACCAGGGTTCCAGATGGTGTTTGGTGTTTTCCTCTGGAATCAGTAATGTGTGCAGAGTGCAGTCTCTTCTGGTTTCCCAGGCATGTCTGCCTCTCTGAAGGTTTAGCTCTCCCTCCCATGGGATTTGGGTGCAGAGAACTGTTTATCCCGTTGGTCCCTTCAGGTTCTGGAGGTGTCTCAGAACAACTTGAGTATTTCTTATTTACATTTAGATTGTTATTCTCCTTCCGGGTTTCCGGACCAACATTCCCCTAACCCCTCCCTCTCCCTCCACTATGGGTGTTCCCCTTCCCATCCTCCCCCCATTACCGCCCTCCCCCTAACAATCACGTTCACTAGGGTTTCAGTCTTGGCAGGACCAAGGGCTTCCTCTTCCTCTGGTGCTCTTACTAAGCTATTCATTGCTACCTATGAGGTTGGAGCCCAGGGTCAGTCCATGTATAGTCTTTGGGTAGTTGTTTAGTCCTTGGAAGCTCTGGTTGGTTGGCAGTTTTGTTCATATGGGGTCTAGAGCCCCTTCAAGGTCTTCAAGCTCTTCCAGTCCTTTCTCTGATTTATGCAACAGGGGTCCTGTTCTCAGTTCAGTGGTTTGCCGCTGGCATTCACCTATGTACTTGTTGTATTCTGGCTGTGTCTCTCAGGAGAGATCTACATCTGGGTCCTGTCAGCCTGCACTTCTTTGCTTCATCCATCTTATCTAATTGGGTGGCTGTATATGTATGGGCCACATGTGGGGCAGGCTCTGAATGGGTGTTCCTTCTGCCTCTGTTCTAAACTTTGCCTCCTTATTCCCTCCCAAGGATATTTTTGTTCCCCTTTTAAAGAAGGACTGAAGCATTCCCATTTTGGTCATCCTTCTTGAGTTTCATGTGTTCTGTGCATCTAGGGTAATTCAAGCATTTGGGCTAATAGCCACTTATCAATGAGTGCATACCATGTATGTTTTTCTGTGACTGAGTTCCCTCACTTAGGATGATATTTTCCAGTTCCATCCATTTGCCTATGAATTTCATAAAGTCATTGTTTTTGATAGCTGAGTAATATTCCATTGTGTAGATGTACCACATTTTCCGTATCCATTCGTCTATTGAAGGGCATCTGTGTTCTTTCCAGTTTCTGGCTATTATAAATAAGGCTGCTATGAACATAGTGGAGCACGTGTCTTCGTTATATGTTGGGGCAAGAAATGATACTTCTTAATACCTTCTCTATAGAGAATACTTTTAACTATTTGGGACTTGCATGTAGCTCTTATAATTTAAGCTATAGTGTATAAGCAGCTATAATACTTCCTGTCCTCATGTAACTATCTCAAAATATTAGTTCCTGTTAAATACAGGGTCTAGTCTTGTTCTTATGTAAAAAGTAACATAAGTTCTCTCACCTTTATCACAAACATGATGGTGGTTTCAGGAGCAAAGAAATATGTGTTGGTCAGTGTCACTCAAGGTTACGAATAGTTTGAACCACCTTGTGAAAATAGAAGAAACATCACACCATAGACTTTGTTTAAAAGGCACATTCTGGAATGTAACTTGGACTAGTAATTTCAAGGTCAGCTAGTCCTAGGTTATGGTTTCTTTTTTTTGTTTGTTTTTGGAGCCCCTCCTTTTGCTTCTGTCCTCTGATTTCTCAAATCCTATAATAAACTCTGTGGGGTTTCCAGCTTCTTTTCAGTCTCCGAATTGAAGTTAAACCATAGATCAGCACAAAATACCTCTCTGCAGTTCAGGGGAAAAGTACCTCCATTAAAAGCAGTGGGAACCAAGAGATAGTCCAATGATGACACATGGACTCTACCACCGTTTGACACTGCATTGCAAAATATTTAAGATAAGGTCAAAAAAAAAAAAAAGAGAAAAGAAAAGAAAACCAGAGATTGTCCACAAATAAAAAGTATGTACTTAATTTTCCCTTTATCTGTGAAGTCATTAACATTTTGGAATTTTATAATTTTTTTGAATATTATTTATGTGAATATTATATACTTACATCTTCCAGCTTCCTTTTTTCCCTCCAAAAGTATCAATATTTCTCAACAGTCTTCAATTTTATTGCCTCTTTTTTTTCCACTAATTGATATTACCTATTAGTTTTGAAAGTTTTTGATGTGTGGCCAACATGTTTCATGAAATGTCAACAAAATAATATATAAATAAATAAAAATCCCAAACAGAAAAATGAATAGAACATAAATTTACTGTAGCCTTTACTAAGTATTATTTAGAAGAAAAATAAGAATCTACATAATTACTTACAATATCATTTTAAAATCTAATTAACCTTTGGTGTTGACTTTGTTATTTTGGAGAAGTTTACATGATTTATATAATTCTCTCTTCAGTGATGAGAGTATAAAGCACCTGCTAATTCATGGTTTCAAAGAAACTATTTCAGAGAAGACTCATTTAAAGGAGTCTTGTTTCTTAATCCCAGGGTCCAGGTTAGTTGAGATCGCTGGCCTTCCTGTGGGGTGGCCCTCCTCTTCAGCCTTCCATCATTCACCGAATTCAACCATATATTTTCCCCAATAGCTCCTGAGATTCTCTCTTCTATGTCTTGTATTATGTTGGTGAAGCTTGTATCTATGGCTCCTTGTCTCTTCTTTTGGTTTTCTATATCCAGGGTTGTTTCCATGTGTTCTTTCTTGATTGCTTCTATTTCCATTTTTAATTCCTTCAACTGTTTGATTGTGTTTTCCTGGAATTCTTTCAGGGATTTTTTTGACTCCTCTCTATGGGCTTCTACTTGTTTATTTATGTTTTCCTGGAATTCTTTCAGGGATTTTTGGGATTCCTCTCTGTAGGCTTCTACTTGTTCTCTAAGGGAGTTCTTCATGTCTTTCTTGAAGTCCTCCAGCATCATGAACAAATATGATTTTGAAACTAGATCTTGCTTTTCTGGTGTGTTTGGATATTCCGTGTTTGCTTTGGTGGGAGAATTGGGCTCTGATGATGCCATGTAGTCTTGGTTTCTGTTGCTTGGATTCCTGTGTTTGCCTCTTGCCATCAGATTATCTCTAGTGTTACTAGAGGACAGTGGCTAGACTGTCCTATAAGCCTGTGTGTCAGGGGTGCTGTAGACCTGTTTTCCTGTTTTCTTTCAGTCAGTTATGGGAACAGAGTGTTCTGCTTTTGGGCATGTAGTTTTTCCTATCTACAGGTCTTCAGCTGTAACACAGTTCCTGTGGGCCTGTGTCCTGAGTTCACTAGGCAGGTCGCTTGCAGCAGAAAAGTTGGTCTTACCTGTGGTCCCGAGGCTCAAGTTTGCTCGTGGGGTGTTGCTTACGAGCTCTCCATGGCGGCAGCAACCAGGTTATGTTTGATTTTAATACATAATCTTGCTGTGTACCTGACACTGGCTTCAAAGTTGGAATGTTTTTGCCTCAGATTCTCTCATTTTGGCATAAAAATAAAAATATACATGTAACTTGGGGTTTCTCTTCATATAAATACACCATATCATTCTCCACCAATTTGATTAAGTCAAGCCCATATAGTTTTCTTTATTGTCATTACTAAAAGGAAACTATATAAAAGACTTGTTTTCATTAAAAATAAGAATGAAAACATTCTCAATTTGACATATATCATTAAAGCACTCTCTCCTGCATTTGTGTATCAATTATCTTAGAAATCTCAGAGGTTAAAAGAATATTGTCCCAACATCTTTAAATGAGAGAACCCTTTTCGAAAAATACAAATCTGTACAAATTCTAGGTTAAAGTCTTTTTTTCAGAATTCTCTACTATAAGATTTTCTTATTATTATTGTTTAACTACATGTTTCTAAAGACAGTTGCAAGGAAGACTTTTATAAGCAGGTGTTTTCTACTATGGCCGATCTTTTTCTGCATGTGTAGCTGTGTGCAATAAAAATATATTGACCAAAAAGATTTATATTCTTTCCAAAATACTTTATTCAGATATTTGTGAGGAAATAAATAACAATGAGTAATGTAACTCTAATATGTGATTTTGAATATTTCCTTTATTGTTACTTCATAAACATAACCACCCTAGCAAAAGTAGGAGGTTAAAATTCATTTTTATACATGTATTTCTACTAGTCAAGTTTTATGTACAAATGGTCAAAAATTCATGATGTACCATTCCCCATTGATTTGTGTTTCATTTACTGGAAACATGTCTTTCACTACCTAAAATAACTGTTCACTTGGTTATCTGCAAAATGAGCGCAATATCTGCTATAGGTTGTGATTATATAGAATCCAAGTACAACACTAGCAAAGTTCCCACCACACAAAGTAAACCCCATGAATGTTAAGGACTTCTCCTTCTTTCATTTTCATGCTTTGAAGAACCTATCATATTGTTTCCTAATTGGTGTCATATTGATCTGAATATAACCTCTGTTGAAATGTGGAAATCTCTCCCATAATTAAGAACTGTCTCCCTTCTACTTAGTCACCTTTTATTTTTTTAAACATATTTCTTTGTTTTTAAATTTTCTTAATTTTACCTACGATACTGGGACAATTACCTCGATAACAGGCCAACAGATAGATCTCATGGAAAATTACAGACTTTAGTATGACTCATCCTACATTTCAAAGAAAACTTTCTACTTAGTCCTTGCAGTGTATAATATGTTCTTCCAGCTCTTTGGTTCTCTGAATTTCAAGCCTGAAACTTTCCTCTCTTACAAAAAAAATGTGACTTCATGTTGCCAGAAGGTAGCTTACTCTGGTAAAGATAATGAACAGCCAAATTCTATGATATTTAGGAGGGGAAGTAAATGCTACAGGAAAGTACTGAGTTGTAAAATGGAAATAATGAAATCGGATGAAAGCTATGTGGGTTAGACATGAAATATAGTTTGATATGACTTAAGCTAATTTGACATGGTATAGAGATGATTCAAAAGTGACTGTGATTCTAGACCTAACATGAGCAAAATGGACACAATCAGAAAATAAAAAACAGTAGAACATGACGTTCTTGAGTGGGGGTGGTTGGATGTGAGAGTAGTTAGAGAGGGAAATAACGTGATCAAAATACACTGGGAGAAAGAAATAGGAAAAATAAGACAAAGAAGGAAAAAAGTCAAAAAAGGCAATAATTTTTCTGTGTGGCAAAATAAGCTTGGATCATCATTCTCAACCTTCAATAGTCTCTTCATTGTGTCACCTCAATGCTCCACAGAGAATTTGACAGTCTGCTTGCCCAAGGATATTGAATAACATATACTGTCATTGCAAATAATACTATTGCCTCAGTGAAGTTGAACTAAATTGCTTTAACAAGGCTAAATTAAAAATCAAACATGTTGATGTATTTAATGTGAGGCAGAGAAAGATCATCAAAAATGAGTGGCATAGTGATTGTCATAAACAATCCTTCATGGAGTAAAAGATTCATTTCTGACCCTTGAAATAAACCTATTTCTCATGTATTTACTCTGAGTTCAGGTAATTTAAGAGCATCATTTCTTTCTGGTCATTTTTTTATTTTAATGTGTGATTATATCCTTTCATATTACAATACACATATTCTCTTAAATGAACATGATAAAAATAAGAAATTCACCTTAATGATTAGAACTTTAGGAATATCTTTCATTCTTTTATATAATGTTAATGGTATAGACAAAGCCCTATTATTGAAGGTTGCAGGCATAACTCAGTGGCAAGGACACAAGTTAGTTTACAAGTGTGCATATTGCCTGTAAGTCTAGTTCTCAGTGACATAATTTCTCTGTCCTCGGTCAGCACATGTCAACCTACCCACACAGACACATAATGAAAATGAAGCAAATCGTTTAAAAAATTGATATTCTACAGGCCAGATTTTACTTTTTCCAATTTGCATACCTAGATAATTTGAGTATTGGCAATTACAAAAAAGACTTCTTGGTTTTGTTTCGATTCTGGCCATATTTTATGTATTTTCTAAAGAAATTGAATCTAGAAGCATGGCTACAATGTGGCCTCACAATTATGTATGTTCTAACTCTGTGGAATGGTATATAATGGCCTTGTAATTTAATTGTATTATCAATTTTAAAAATATATGCTATTATCTTAAGTTTATTAAAGTAGTCTTTCTTAGATTAAAATTTTAAAATCTGTAAGAGAATACAGGGGCTGGCTCAAACGAATATATCCAGAAAAAAATTTCAATCACCATAAATAGATAACACAAGGTATTCAATGATACAGTCAGTTTCACACAACATCTATCCACAGCCCTATAGAAAATAACTATTAAGAAAATGCCAGTTCAAAGAGGTTAGCTACAACCAAAAATATAGGAAAAATATAATCTCAGACTAACACACACTCATATGCCAAAATCACTAGTACCATTAACAACACCACTACTACTAGAACCACCACCCCAAAATAACAAGAATTAATTACTATTGGTCATTAATATATCTCAATATCAGTATGCTCAAAAGGCACAGACTATCAAAATGGATAGGGAGACAGGATCCATCCTTCAATTCTATTCAGGAAGCACACCTCAGCATCAAAGATAGACATTACCCCAGAGTGAAGAATTAGAAAATAAATTTCCAAGCCAATGGATTGTAAAAGAAAATAGATCCCAAATGAAAATTAAAAGAGGTAGTAAAGACAATATTTATTAAAAGAATAATCCACCAAGATAGCATTTCAGTTCTTAACACCTGTGTCCCAAACCCAAGAGCACCCATATTTGTAAAAAGAACATTACTAAAGCTTATATTAAACATCCACCCTTACCCATTAAAAGTAGGGTACTTCAATAGACCATTTCCACCAAGTCATCCAGACAAAATCTAAACAAAGTAATACTAGAGTCAAGAGATATTATGAACCAAATGGACCCAATAGGTAGCTACAAAATATTTCACCCAAAATACAAAATAATATCTTACTCTCAGCACCTCACAGAACTTTTTCCATAATTGGCTGCATAGTGGGTCACAAAGAAAGTCTGAACAGATGCAAAAAAATTTAAATAATTTCTCAGACTACCATAGATTAAAGCTGTATTTTAACAACAGAAACAACCAAAAGTTTACAAACTCATGCGAACTAAAAAAAGTCTCTGAATGACTACTAAATCAAGGCTGAACTAAAGACATTAAATGCTTCCTAGCATTCAATAAAATTGAATATACAACATACCCAAACTTGTGAGACACAAAGAAAGCAATGTTAAGAGGAAAGTTCACCCTTTTCTCTCTGAGAAAGGTGGCATGTGGTAAGGTTGGAATGACTCTCAGATAGCCACATCTTTCCCGACAGTATTTCACCACATTGGATGCTACCAAGTTGACACCACTTTCCTATGAAGTTATCATCAGACAAGCTACAATTAATAATGGTATACTTAGTCATGTGGCTCATAGGAAATCCACCGTGGTAAAGGCTATTTCTGGAATTCACACTGTTGGACTAAAAAATGAGCTAGAAAGAAACATTACCATCAGGCTTGGATATGCTAATGCTAAGATTTATAGACTTGATGACTCAAGTTGTCCTAGACCAGGATGTTATAGATCATGTGGTAGTAGTACACCAGATGAGTTTCCTACAGAAATTCCAGAGACCAAAGGGAACTTCAAATTAGTCAGTCCCGTTTCCTTTGTTGACTGTCCTGGTCATGATATTTTGATGGCTATGATGCTGAATGGTGCAGCAGTGATGGATGCATCTCTTCTCTTGATAGCTGGGAATAAATCATGTCCTCAGCCCCAGACTTCCAAACACCTGGCTTCCATAGAAATCATGAAACTCAAGCATAGTTTGATCTTCCAGAAAAAAATTGGTCTGACTAAGGAACAATACAAAAAAACCTCGCATTTGTGCAAGAAACAGTAGCAGAAGGGGTGCCAATTATTCCAATTTCTGCTCAGCTGAAATGCAATATTGAAGTCATCTGTGAGTACATAGTAAAGAAAATACCAGTGCCCCCAAGAAACTTTACTTCAGAGCCCCATCTTATTTTTATCAAGTCATTTGATCTCAACAAACCTGGCTGTGAAGTCAATGACCTTAAGGGAGGTGTAGCTGGCAACAGTATTTTAAAAGGAGTTTTAACACAAGCCAGGAGATAGAAGTCAGACCCGGTATTGTCTCCAAGGATAGAGAAGGAAAACTCATGTGTAAACCATTTTTTTTCCAAAGTTGTGTCACTTTTTGCAGAACATAATGATCTGCAGTGTGCTGCCCCAGGTGGTCTCATTGAAGTTGGAACAAAGATCCACCCCACTTTGTGGAAAGCTGACAGAATGGTGGGACAAGTGCTTGGTGCAGTTGGAGCTTTACCTGAAATATTGACAGAACTGGAAATATCCTGTTTCCTGCTTAGACGTCTTCTGGTCATAGTGCTGAAGGAGACAAGAAAGCGGCAAAGGTCCAAAAGTTGTATAAGAATAAAGTGCTTGCTTCCTGGTTGCTGCCGCTGCATAGAGCCCCTGGGCAGCACCCCACGAGCGAACATGAGCCTCTGGACCACAGGTAAGACCAAATTTTCTGCTGCAAGAAAGCTGCCTGGTGAGCTTGGGACACACGGAAGCAGAATTTCTCTAGGACCGGGCACATTCTGTGTTTACCGGAAGTCCCACACCCGCGGATCCCGGCCCACAGCAGCTCTCTGCTCCCAGACCAGGTGAGAGAGAGACCCAACCGCCTGGTCAGGTGGGCACTCCTGAGGCTGCAGAGCAGAAGAGACCACCAACACTGCTCACCCCTGCCCACATCCCTGGCCCAAGAGGAAACTGTATAAGGCCTCTGGGCTCCCGTGAGGAAGGGCCCAGGAGAGGCAGGACACCTGCCTGAGACACCGCCGGAACCTGAAAGAAACAGACCGGATAAACAGTTCTCTGCACCCAAATCCCGTGGGAGGGAGAGCTAAACCTTCAGAGAGGCAGACAAGCCTGGGAAACCAGAAGAGACTGCTCCCTGCACACACATCTCGGACACCAGAGGAAAAAGCCAAAGACCATCTGGAACCCTGGTGCACTGAAGCTCCCGGAAGGGGCAGCACAGGTCTTCCTGGTTGCTGCCGCTGCAGAGAGCCCCTGGGCAGCACCCCACGAGCTAACTTGAGCCTCAGGACCACAGGTAAGACCAAATTTTAGCTGCAAGAAAGCTGCCTGGTGAACTCAAGACACAGGCCCACAGGAACAGCTGAAGACCTGTAGAGAGGAAAAACTACACGCCCGAAAGCAGAACACTCTGTCCCCATAACTGACTGAAAGAGAGGAAAACAGGTCTACAGCACTCCTGACACACAGGCTTATAGGACAGTCTAGCCACTGTCAGAAATAGCAGAACAAAGTAACACTAGAGATAATCTGATGGCGAGAGGCAAGCGCAGGAACCCAAGCAACAGAAACCAAGACTACATGCCATCATCGGAGCCCAATTCTCCCACCAAAACAAACATGGAATATCCAAACACACCAGAAAAGCAAGATCTAGTTTCAAAATCATATTTGATCATGATGCTGGAGGACTTCAAGAAAGACATGAACACACTTAGGGAAACAAAGGAAAACATTAATAAACAAGTAGAAGCCTACAGAGAGAAATCGCAAAAATCCCTGAAAGAATTCCAGGAAAACACAATCAAACAGTTGAAGGAATTAAAAATGGAAATAGAAGCAATCAAGAAAGAACACATGGAAACAACCCTGGATATAGAAAACCAAAAGAAGAGACAAAGAGCTGTAGATACAAGCTTCACCAACAGAATACAAGAGATGGAAGAGAGAATCTCAGGAGCAGAAGATTCCATAGAAATCATTGACTCAACTGTCAAAGATAATGTAAAGCGGAAAAAGCTACTGGTCCAAAACATACAGGAAATCCAGGACTCAATGAGAAGATCAAACCTAAGGATAATAGGTATAGAAGAGAGTGAAGACTCCCAGCTCAAAGGACCAGTAAATATCTTCAACAAAATCATAGAAGAAAACTTCCCTAACCTAAAAAAAGAGATACCCATAGACATACAAGAAGCCTACAGAACTCCAAATAGATTGGACCAGAAAAGAAACACCTCCCGTCACATAATTGTCAAAACACCAAACGCACAAAATAAAGAAAGAATATTAAAAGCAGTAAGGGAAAAAGGTCAAGTAACATATAAAGGGAGACCTATCAGAATCACACCAGACTTCTCGCCAGAAACTATGAAGGCCAGAAGATCCTGGACTGATGTCATACAGACCCTAAGAGAACACAAATGCCAGCCCAGGTTACTGTATCCTGCAAAACTCTCAATTAACATTGATGGAGAAACCAAGATATTCCATGACAAAACCAAATTTACACAATATCTTTCTACAAATCCAGCACTACAAAGGATAATAAATGGTAAACCCCAACATAAGGAGGCAAGCTATACCCTAGAAGAAGCAAGAAACTAATCGTCTTGGCAACAAAACAAAGAGAATGAAAGCACACAAACATAACCTCACATCCAAATATGAATATAAAGGGAAACAATAATCACTATTCCTTAATATCTCTCAATATCAATGGCCTCAACTCCCCAATAAAAAGACATAGATTAACAAACTGGATACGCAACGAGGACCCTGCATTCTGCTGCCTACAGGAAACACACCTCAGAGACAAAGACAGACACTACCTCAGAGTGAAAGGCTGGAAAACAACTTTCCAAGCAAATGGTCAGAAGAAGCAAGCTGGAGTAGCCATTCTAATATCAAATAAAATCAATTTTCAACTAAAAGTCATCAAAAAAGATAAGGAAGGACACTTCATATTCATCAAAGGAAAAATCCACCAAGATGAACTCTCAATCCTAAATATCTATGCCCCAAATACAAGGGCACCTACATACGTAAAAGAAACCTTACTAAAGCTCAAAACACACATTGCACCTCACACAATAATAATGGGAGATTTCAACACCCCACTCTCATCAATGGACAGATCATGGAAACAGAAATTAAACAGTGATGTCGACAGACTAAGAGAAGTCATGAGCCAAATGGACTTAACGGATATTTATAGAACATTCTATCCTAAAGCAAAAGGATATAGCTTCTTCTCAGCTCCTCATGGTATTTTCTCCAAAATTGACCATATAATTGGTCAAAAAACGGGCCTCAACAGGTACACAAAGATAGAAATAATCCCATGCGTGCTATCGGACCACCACGGCCTAAAACTGGTCTTCAATAACAATAAGGGAAGAATGCCCACATATACGTGGAAATTGAACAATGCTCTACTCAATGATAACCTGGTCAAGGAAGAAATAAGGAAAGAAATTAAAAACTTTTTAGAATTTAATGAAAATGAAGATACAACATACTCAAACTTATGGGACACAATGAAAGCTGTGCTAAGAGGAAAATTCATAGCTCTGAGTGCCTGCAGAAAGAAACAGGAAAGAGCATATGTCAGCAGCTTGACAGCACACCTAAAAGCTCTAGAACAAAAAGAAGCAAATACACCCAGGAGGAATAGAAGGCAGGAAATAATCAAACTCAGAGCTGAAATCAACCAAGTAGAAACAAAAAGGACCATAGAAAGAATCAACAGAACCAAAAGTTGGTTCTTGAGAAAATCAACAAGATAGATTAACCCTTAGCCAGACTAACGAGAGGACACAGAGAGTGCGTCCAAATTAACAAAATCAGAAATGAAAAGGGAGACATAACTACAGATTCAGAGGAAATTCAAAAAATCATCAGATCTTACTATAAAAACCTATATTCAACAAAATTTGAAAATCTTCAGGAAATGGACAATTTCCTAGACAGATACCAGGTATCGAAGTTAAATCAGGAACAGATTAACCAGTTAAACAACCCCATAACTCCTAAGGAAATAGAAGCAGTCATTAAAGGTCTCCCAACCAAAAAGAGCCCAGGTCCAGACGGGTTTAGTGCAGAATTCTATCAAACCTTCATAGAAGACCTCATACCAATATTATCCAAACTATTCCACAAAATTGAAACAGATGGAGCCCTACCGAATTCCTTCTACGAAGCCACAATTACTCTTATACCTAAACCACACAAAGACACAACAAAGAAAGAGAACTTCAGACCAATTTCCCTTATGAATATCGACGCAAAAATACTCAATAAAATTCTGGCAAACCGAATTCAAGAGCACATCAAAACATTCATCCACCATGATCAAGTTGGCTTCATCCCAGGCATGCAGGGATGGTTTAATATACGGAAAACCATCAACGTGATCCATTATATAAACAAACTGAAAGAACAGAACCACATGATCATTTCATTAGATGCTGAGAAAGCATTTGACAAAATTCAACACCCCTTCATGATAAAAGTCCTGGAAAGAATAGGAATTCAAGGCCCATACCTAAACATAGTAAAAGCCATATACAGCAAACCAGTTGCTAACATTTAACTAAATGGAGAGAAACTTGAAGCAATCCCACTAAAATCAGGGACTAGACAAGGCTGCCCACTCTCTCCCTACTTATTCAATATAGTTCTTGAAGTTCTAGCCAGAGCAATCAGACAACAAAAGGAGATCAAAGGGATACAGATCGGAAAAGAAGAGGTCAAAATATCACTATTTGCAGATGACATGATAGTATATTTAAGTGATCCCAAAAGTTCCACCAGAGAACTACTAAAGCTAATAAACAACTTCAGCAAAGTGGCTGGGTATAAAATTAACTCAAATAAATCAGTTGCCTTCCTCTATACAAAAGAGAAACAAGCCGAGAAAGAAATTAGGGAAACAAAACCATTCATAATAGACCCAAATAATATAAAGCACCTCGGTGTGACTTTAACCAAGCAAGTAAAAGATCTGTACAATAAGAACTTCAAGACACTGAGGAAAGAAATTGAAGAAGACCTCAGAAGATGGAAAGATCTCCCATGCTCATGGATTGGCAGGATTAATATAGTAAAAATGGCCATTTTACCAAAAGCAATCTACAGATTCAATGCAATCCCCATCAAAATACCAATCCAATTCTTCAAAGAGTTAGACAGAACAATTTGCAAATTCATCTGGGATAACAAAAAACCCAGGATAGCTAAAGCTATCCTCAACAATAAAAGGACTTCAGGGGGAATCACTATCCCTGAACTCAAGCAGTATTACAGAGCAATAGTGATAAAAACTGCATGGTATTGGTACAGAGACAGACAGATAGACCAATGGAATAGAATTGAAGACCCAGAAATGAACCCACACACCTATGGTCACTTGATTTTTGACAAAGGAGCCAAAACCATCCAATGGAAAAAAGATAGCATTTTCAGTAAATGGTGCTGGTTCAACTGGAGGGCAACATGTAGAAGAATGCAGATCGATCCATGCTTATCACAATGTACAAAGCTTAAGTCCAAGTGGATCAAGGACCTCCACATCAAACCAGACACACTCAAACTAATAGAAGAAAAACTAGGGAAGCATCTGGAACACATGGGCACTGGAAAAAATTTCCTGAACAAAACACCAATGGCTTATGCTCTAAGATCAAGAATCGACAAATGGGATCTCATAAAACTGCAAAGCTTCTGTAAGGCAAAGGACACTGTGGTTAGGACAAAACGGCAACCAACAGATTGGGAAAAGATCTTTACCAATCCTACAACAGATAGAGGCCTTATATCCAAAATATACAAAGAACTCAAGAAGTTAGACCTCAGGGAAACAAATAACCCTATTAAAAAATGGGGTTCAGAGCTAAACAAAGAATTCACAGCTGAGGAATGCCGAATGGCTGAGAAACACCTAAAGAAATGTTCAACATCTTTGTCATAAGGGAAATGCAAATCAAAACAACCCTGAGATTTCACCTCACACCAGTGTTATTGGCTAAGATCAAAAACTCAGGTGACAGCAGATGCTGGCGAGGATGTGGAGAAAGAGGAACACTCCTCCATTGTTGGTGGGATTGCAGACTGGTAAAACCATTCTGGAAATCAGTCTGGAGGTTCCTCAGAAAATTGGACATTGAACTGCCTGAGGATCCAGCTATACCTCTCTTGGGCATATAACCAAAAGATGCCTCAACATATAAAAGAGACATGTGCTCCACTATGTTCATCGCAGCCTTACTTATAATAGCCAGAAACTGGAAAGAACCCAGATGCCCTTCAACAGAGGAATGGATACAGAAAATGTGGTACATCTACACAATGGAATACTACTCAGCTATCAAAAACAACGAGTTTATGAAATTCGTACGCAAACGGTTGGAACTGGAAAATATCATCCTGAGTGAGCTAACCCAATCACAGAAAGACATACATGGTATGCACTCATTGATAAATGGCTATTAGCCCAAATGCTTGAATTACCCTAGATCCCTAGAAAAAACGAAACTCAAGACAGATGATCAAAATGTGAATGCTTCACTCCTTCTTTAAATGAGGAAAAAGAATACCCTTGGCAGGGAAGGGAGAGGCAAAGATTAAAACAGAGACTTAAGGAACACCCATTCAGAGCCTGCCCCACATGTGGCCCATACATATACAGCCACCCAATTAGACAAGATGGATGAAGCAAAGAAGTGCAGACCGACAGCAGCCGGATGTAGATCGCTCCTGAGAGACACAGCCAGAATACAGCAAATACAGAGGCGAATGCCAGCAGCGAACCACTGAACTGAGAATAGGTCCCCTATTGAAGGAATCAGAGAAAGAACTGGAAGAGCTTGAAGGGGCTCGAGACCCCAAAAGTACAACAATGCCAAGCAACCAGAGCTTCCAGGGACTAAGCCACTACCTAAAGACTATACATGGACTGACCCTGGACTCTGACCCCATAGGTAGCAATGAATATCCTAGTAAGAGCACCAGTGGAAGGGGAAACCCTGGGTCCTGCTAAGACTGAACCCCCAGTGAACTAGTCTATGGGGGGACGGCGGCAATGGGGGAGGGTTGGGAGGGGGACACCCATAAGGAAGGGGAGGGGGGAGGGGGATGTTTGCCCGGAAACCGGGAAAGGGAATAACACTCAAAATGTATATAAGAAATACTCAAGTTAATAAAAAAAAAAGAAAGAAAATAAGTGATGAAACTAAGAAAAAAAAAGAATAAAGTGCTTATGGTCAACATAGGATTTGGTCAACATAGGATTCCTATAAACAGGAGGAAGAGTTAGTGCTGTCAAGGCTGATTTGGGCAAGATTGTTTTGATCAATCCTGTGTGCACGAAAGTGGGAGAAAAAAATTGCCTTTATCAGAAGAGTTGAGAAACATTGGTATTTAATTGGTTGGGGTCAGATAAGAAGAGGAGTGACCATTAAGTCGACTGTAGATGATGACTGAAGACTTCACGTTAAACAATGCCTTGGGATGGAGTTAGAATTTCTTTTAATATCCTAGGGGTATATTTTCAAAGCAATACTAGAGGGAATTAATTTCATAGCTCATTACCTTACTAGTAGCTATAAGTTTATTCTTTTTTATTTTGTGGTGAAAATTTAACCTCTACTTTTGCTTCATTTTTATTGATTCCTTGTTTCATATCATGTAGCCCAATCCCACTTGTCCCCTTATATCTGACTTTGCAACTTCCCCCAAAATAAGTAGAACACAAACAACAACAACAACAACAAACCAAAACATAGAAAGCTTCTCATGGTCAAAGCTGTAGCTTCTGTGATGACACCAATGTTGGCTCCTCATCAGGACTCCCTCAAGTTATCCTGTTGCTGTGCGGTATCATGGAGATCCTACAGCTTTGGAACAGCAGGACTGGCCCTTTCACAATCCCATCTATTTGAAGATGATATAGGTTTTATGGTGGATCAATTCAAAACCCTGAAACTGGGCTGGGCTGATAATTGAGCTGGTCAACTGGGCTGTGCCAACTCTTCCAATGTGCCTTCACCACCAGGGCCAGCTTCACTGTGTTGCCCAGGTGAGGTGCCAGGACTGCTCATTCCATTAAGGCCAGCTCTCCCTACAGAAGACAGCAATGGGGGAGGATATCCCATCCATACCACTTTATAATAAACTAGTGGCAGGGCCAGCTGTCCAGAGTGCTGTATCCATTGAGGGATGGGGTCAGATCTGCACAGTCCAGGACCTTCCAGTGTTCTCTAATGGTAATAATGACCCATGGACACTGACCCACCACACTGTGGTGCCACAGACTCAAAAATGGCCCCAATGGCAGGGATGTCCACTCATAGCTGGCTACTTCTTTCCATTCTTGAGCCTTCAATTCCTTTTTTCTCTCTCATGTGTCATGGTGACAAGCAGGTATCTATGGTCATGCACTGGAGAGCAGGTCTGTCGATGACATGGGGTTCTGCAAGACCTTGTGTTCCTCTTTCCATGCTGTGCTGCTGTGATTTGATTTTTATGATCTCTAGTCATAAGACAAGTTTTGGCCATCAAGTTAGAATGAACAAAGAACTGCCATCTGTTCTGCCCCTGATATAGAACAATTCCACCAACAAGGTGTCTCTGTGCCTATTGCTGGCATTTGTAACCTATTTCTAATAAGGGGCCTAAAAGTAAATGTGAAAAGTAGTGTACTATATACTACATTGGATCAAATCTACATTTTAGCAAAAGTTAAGCATTCCAAAATAAGGTCTAATTTATTAATGAATGAAACTTTAAAGTGAAACTTGGCTGCAACCAGTCTTTGATCATGATAGCAATCATATCATGAACCTATCTAAAATGAAGATGATCTCTTCTCTTGATTCATCTGTGAGTAGTTTCATAGTGAAGGGCAATTAGTAAAACTTAAAGACCCACCCCTTTATTTGTCCTTCTATTTGGGGTTCTGTTTGAAATTTGAAGGAAGATGAACAAGGGGCTCAAATGAGCACTACTCTTAGAAATTGAATGTCCATTCCCTTATCACTGTTGGATCTTTCTTATTCATTTCCTGGATGGGACCTTAGGAATCCAGTACCAGAAATTCTCACTGTCTTCCTGTACCCTGAGACTATGTCTTTATTATGTATACCTAAAATCTCAGTCTTTTCTCACTGGCAAATAGTATAACAGCAGGTGATTAGTGCTTTGTTGAGCTCTTTGTTTTAGTAAGCTATGGATGGGATAGTCTCTTGCATGATGAAGAAACAGTTTGCCATGGACTCCACTTCCGCTAGCTGTAGAACCTTTCCTTAGTTGGTAGGATTATGGTGGAAATTGTGCTATTGGTAATCTTTGAGCCTTGGAAGAGGTAAAAATTGTTCAAAAACAGTGTGTTCTTTGGTTTCTAAATCTATTCCCCTCATGCCTGCAATTTTCTTGTGCTGTGCTTTTAAATTAATCATGCTTTTGCTTAATTAGATACTCTTCTACAGCAATGATTTCCAACTCTGCCTTACATAAGAATTGCTGAGGAAGTTTGAAGGGGGAAATAAAAGAGCCCTGGGTGAAGTCCAGGCTTTGATAGTTATTAAAACTTGCCAGTGTTGAGAAAGAAGTGAGTTTAGAAATGTGCATCCTAAATAATGATGTCACTGACTTTTGATTCTTTTATTTACTTTTCTTTTGATTCACATACAAATGGAATTCAGTGCCACAATAACTATGCTATGATCTTTTGGATACTGCAGCTGCCTTAAAGAGGTTTAGAACTGTGGCTGTGAGTTTTGAGGAAACCTATTGACATGATGTATTTGATTGACACTGAAAGGTTGTATTGTAACATGAAGAAAACATTTAAATAAAACAAGGTTCTGAATCAAAAAAAGAGGAAAGTTCACATAACTAAGGACTTATATAAAGAAAGCAGAGTGTTCTCATATAAATAACTTAACACTGGACTTGAAAAAGCTAAGGATAAAAAATGAGCAAACATGATTTCAGGAAATAATAAAACTGAAGGCTGAAATCCATATAATATAAACAAAGAGAACAATATAAGAAACCAGTGAAACATTGAGTTTGTTCTTTGAGAAATCAAGAAAATAGATAAGTCATTATCCAAACTAACTAAAACCCACAGGGAGGATATACAAATTAACAAAATACACAGAAAAGTGGGACATAGCAACAGACACTGAGGAACTCAAAGAATCATTAGCTCGAACTCGAAAAATCTGTATCTCTACAAACTTGGAATATCAAAAAGAATTGAACAATTTTCTAGGTCAATACCACTTACCAAAGTTAAATCAAGATCAGGTAAAAAATTTAAATAGACTTAGAATCTAGAAGAAAACAGAAGCAGTTGTCAAAAGTCTCCCAAATGAACAAAGCCCAGGACCAGATGGTTTTTAGCACAGAATTCTACCAGTCTTTTTAAAAAGTGCCAAGACCAGTACTTTTCTTTTTTTCCCATCTTTATTAACTTATTTCTTATTTACATTTCGATTGTTATTCCCCCAACATCCCCCTAACCCCTCCCTCTCCCCTCCTATATGGGTGCTCCCCTCCCCATCTCCCCACATTACCGCCCTCCCCCCAATAATCACATTCACTGGGGGTTCAGTACTTTTCAAATTATTCCACAAAATAGAAACAGAAGGAACATTACCAAACTTATTTCATAAGGTCACAGTCACCCTGACAACCAAACCACACAAAGAAAGATTCAAGACAGAATTACAGACCAATTTTTCTCATGAAGATTGTTGTAAAAATACTCAATAAAATACTTGCAAACCCTAAGTATTTATCAAAATGGTGATCTACCATGACCAATTAGATGTTATCCCAGAGATGCAAGGATGGTTCAATATATAAATATGTTGTCAATAAAATATAACATATAAACAAGCTGAAAGGAAAAAAAACAACTATACAATCATCTCATTAGGTGCTGGTAAAAAGCACTTGAAAATATTCCAACCTCATCATTATAAAAATCATGAAGTAATTCGGGATACAAAGGACATATCTAACTATAATGTAGGCAATTTACAGGATGCCTATAAGTTATATCTAATTAAATGGAGAGACATTCAAAATGGTTCCATTAAATCGGGAGCAAGACAGGGTTGTTTACTCTATAGCTATTGAATATAGTACTTGAATTTCTATCTAGAAAAATGAAACAACTTAAGGAGATTATTGGGATACTATTTAGAAAGGAAAATGACAATGTATCATTATTTGCAGATGATATGTACAGGATCCCAAAAATTCTACCAGGGACCTCATACAGCCAATAAATATCTTCAGGAAAGTGGCCGGATACAAGATAACAACGCCTTCCCCACCAAATTCATAGATCTCCTATATATAAAGGACACGTTGGCTGAGAAAGCAATAAGGGAAATTACAGTTTTCATGATACCCAAACATAAGATAAAATATCTTGGAGTAAGTCTAACCAAGCAAGCAAAAGACCTGTATAACAAGGAACTCAAGTTGTTGGAGAAATAAATTGAAGAAGGTATCAGAATATGGAAAAATCTCACATGTTCATGCATCTTAGGTAAAATTAACATAGCAAGTATAACCATCTACCAAAATTATTGTACAGGATTTTGAAATTCACATAAAACTTCTAACACAATTCTTTAAAGAACTTGAGAGCAATATTTAACTTTATATGGAATGCCAAACCGATAAACAAAAATAGGATAGCTAAAACAATACTGTATCATGTAATAACTTCCACAGGTATAACTTTCCCTGACTGGAAATTGTACTACAAATCTATAGTAATAAAACAACATGGTATCATCATAAAAAGAAACAGGTTGATTGATGGAATTGAGTCAAAACCCCTGATGTAATTCTACAGACCTATAGAAACCTGAATCTTATGAAGAAACTAGAAATATATAATGAAAAAAAAGAATGTATGTTCAAAAATTGGTGCTATAGTTTAACTGAATGTCTGCAGATAGAAGAATGCAAATAGACCCATATCTATCATTCTGCACAAAACTCAAGTGTAAGTGCATCAAAGACATCAAGATAAAATCAAACACAGTGAAGTGAAGCTGATAGAAGAGAAAGTGTGGAGTAGCCTTGAATACATTGGCATTGGAGACAACTTTCTGAACAGAACAATGATGGCACAGGCACTAAAACTGGCAATTAATGTGACCTTTTTGAAATTGAAATCTTCTGTAGGGTAATGGACACCATCAATATGACAAAATGGTAGCTTGCAGATAGGAAAAGATCCTTACCAACCCTATATTTGACAGAGGACTGATATCCAAAACAGATTAAATGAAAAACTCAAAGCAAATAGATATCAACAGCCCAAATAATCCAAGTAGCAATGGAGCACAAACAAAAACAGAATTGTTAACAGAAGAACCTTAAAGGTCTGAGAAACAAAAAAATGTTCAACATTCTCAGTCATGAGGGAAATGACTTTGTAATTCCATTTTATATCCGTCAGAATGTCTAGGATCACAAGAACATAAGTGGCAGATAATGTTGGAGATGATATGGAGCACAATTTGTGGGAGTGATAGTTGTATAACCACTTAGGAAATCATTATGGTGGTTTCTTGGGAAATTGGTCTTCGAGACTAAGCTATACCACCCCTAGGCATATACCCAAATGATGTTTTATTCTACCTCAAGGACACTTTATTAATAATAAGCAGAAACCCCAAAGAACCTAGGTGGTGGGACTCAACTAAAGACTTGATAAAGAAAATGTGGTACATTTACACAATGGAATAATACTCAACTGTTAAAAAATAAGATCATTAAAATTTCAGGCAAATGGAAGTTTCTAAAAATAGGCAACAAGAGAGAGACAATGCAGATCCAGGAAGACAGTCATGGAATGTACTCACTTGCACATTGACATTAGGTTTTACGTAAAGGACAAACATGCTACAATCCACAAACTCTGAGAGGCCAAATTAGCAAACCCTCATATCAAGACCTTGTCAAGCAACCCCGTGGGAGAAAACGACTCCTAAAAGCAGCAAAAGAATCAGTGATAATTCCCATTGTTATGAATCCCAAAAGAACACTAAGCTACACAACCACAATATAAATGCAGAGGACCTGTCAGAACCACACAGGATTTCTGGCTAGAGGCTCAGTGTCTGTAAGTGCCTGTGAGCCCTGCTTAGCTGACTCTTGCAGAGAATCAACTCTGCAAGAGTTGTCCTGTATTCCTCTGGCTGCTAAATTCCTGCCTCAGGGTTACCTGCGCTCTGCCTGTTTGGCTGTGGGTCTCTATATGTGTTCCTGTCAATTGCTGGATGAAGCTTTTCAGAGGGCCAGGTTCTTGTTCATGAGTATAGTGAAGTATTGTTAAGATTCATTTCACTGACATTCTGTTTGGTTGATTTTTTACAAATATGGATTTATACAAATTCAGTACATATCTTTATTTACTCCTAATTTACTTTTCTTCTCTTATAAAAAGATCAATGATTTCACTCACTTTTTTTTCAGATAGATATTTCCCTACGAATATATTGATAACACTGAGAGATACATAAGTGAAGTCTGTATCTTTTAGGTGAAAACATATTCTTATATATTTTGCAGAGATTGTAGTGAGTAGAGCACTTGTTATGTAAGCATAATGACCCGAGTCCAGGTCTCATGAAAAACAGCCATAGTACCTGTTTGAAAACCACAGCATTAAATAAAGGGGAAGACAAATGGATCCCCAAGGATTCATTGGTCAGTCACTTGGTGAGCTCCAGTTTCAGTTTCAGAGAAAGAATTTGTTAAATAAAATAAACTAGAGAAGTAGAGTTACAAAGGAAAATATGTAAAGTCAACCTTTGAATTCTAAACACCTATAGGAAGCCGGTCTATAAACATGCATATCGGAATGCAATCAACTACTAAGGCATGGTCAACATCCCAGTTGCCATCTTCAAAAGAAAAACAACCTCCCAGTCATAATCAACTACCAGTAACTTCTTAGCTAAAGGAGGAAAAAAGTGTGAGCACTTAGACCTAGAATTCTTTCTCCTAGAGAAGCCTTGATTACATGCACAGATTGTGATAGGATGCATTTTTATTTTCACTTTTTTCTAGGAACTTTTTTACTTTTTCAGACCTGATTGATTTTATTGACTCCACTTTTCTACATCGGTTTTCTTTGTTTTGTTTTAGAAGCCTTATGATAAAAGTACTTGCAAATGAATAAAAACATCACATCTCAAAATTAACCTGATCCAATGTCAATACAACTTCAAGAACTTAAATATAGTTAAAAATATTTGAAATGGAAGCTAGAAAGTTTCATATTAAAATTTACCCTTTATGTACTGAATATATTTTATTCATTAATTCACTATGTAACACAAAACTTCACAACAGAATTAGAACTAGAAAAGCAATAAGCTTTATATACTTTCTCACAACTTGAGTTTAATATGTGCACCCAGTCCTTCCTCATCTCCCTTTGATTTTCTTGTTCTGCTTTCTCTTTGTTACAGTGTACCCACAGGTGCATTAGCTTCTATGCAAACACAGTATTGTTTTCATGTAATTCTATTAGTTGAATGTGGGAGTGAGTTACCATGTTGGAGGTATTCTATTTAAAAAGATTATGCCAACTCGAATATTATAAAGGGTATCCTGTGTATATTTCCTACCTATTGTGAGTAGAGTAGCAACAAACATGAATACGTAAGTATCCCTGTAGTAGCAGGATATACATCTTTTAGGCTACAGATGCTTGGAAATGTATTTTAGGATCATGCTCTAGGTTAATTTCTCGTTTTAGGGGAAACATTCAGTCTGATTTCCCAAATGGCTTCATTAGTTAACACTCAAACCAATACTGCATATAAACTCGCCCTTCCTCGCATCCTTCCCAGCATTTGTTATTATTTGTGTCCCTGATAGTGACCACATGAGATAGAATCTTAGAGAAATTTCAATCTATACCTCACTAATAGCTACGGATAGCAAACAATTTAACAGTGTTTAATAGTCAATTTCACTTCTTTTGAGGTATTTATAGTCAGACCTATGGCCTACTAGTAAACATTTTGTTTAATATTCATACATGTGTATAATGTATTTAGATCAAATACTTTCTCCATTCCCTTCTCTTCAACTCATCTAGCACCCTCCATCACTTTTCCCTCAAAATTTCATGTGCTTTCTCTATTTCTCTTTTTTATAATACCTCTGAGTCCATTTAGTGCTGCCTGTGTTTCCAAGGAGAGTAACGATTTCCTGGAGAATGAAAAGCGATTGTTTTAACATTTACTTAGTTCTTTGTACATTCTAGACATTAATATTCTACCAGATGAATGGCTGGCAAAGATTTCTCCCATTCTATGGGCTTCCTCTTCACCAGGTTGACATTTTCTTTTGCTGCACAAAACATGTTTAGCTTTACAAGACTGCATTTGGCAGTCCTTGTTCTTATTTCCTGTGCTACTGGAGCACGATTCAGAAAGTCATTACCAGTGCCATGTTGAAGTGTCCATCTTAATTTTTTCTGTGGTTTTGAGCTATCAGATATTATCTTGAAGTCTTTGATGCATTTATACTTAAGTTTTCTGCAGCGTGACAGGCAAAAATCTAATTTAATCTGAGTATCATTTTTGAGGTTTCCAAGAACCATTTGTTTGAGACACTGCCTTTTCTGCATTATATAATTTGTCAAACTTCAGGTAGCTATAATTAGGCACATGTAATTATATATGTGTCCTTTATTTATCCTGTTTCACTGATCTAGTTGTCTAGTTTTTCTTTGCCCCATCATGCTGTTTTTTAGTTTCATGGCTATATTAATGAAATATGTATAATATAATTAAATAAGTTTTGGTTGTGTCTTCTGCGGTATTTCCATCTGAGTACAAAAGCTTGAGAGCACTACATTTCAAATAATACCGTATCTTAAATTCATTACACTTTTTAATTTTTGCACTAATATGGGGAATTTATTTCAGAGGAATACAGATATTTTAATGCATGGTATGTATAAAAAGTTTGTTGGTTTATTGTTTAAGCATTTAATTATTTTTAAAAGCTTTGATGTTTACCACAGAAAATATAGCTATTTTATTCTATCCCTCAAATATTTCAGCCATTTTACTCTAATTTTTTTAAATTACATATAATTCTTTACTTACATTTCAAATGTTATTCCCTCTCCTGGTTTCCTGGTTTCCTGGTTTCCTGTACATAAGCCCCCATCCTCTCCCTCCTTCCCCATACTGGTATTCCCCGCATTCATCCCCCTTACTGTCTCCCCCCATTTTCCCCTGCACTGGGGGTTCAACCTTGGCAGGACCCAGAGCTTCCCCTTCCACTGGTGCCCCAACAAGGATATTCTCTGCTACATATGGAGTTGGAGCCCTGGGTTAGTCCATGTATAGTCTTTCAGTAGTGGTTTAGTCCTGGGAAGCTCTGGTTGGTTGGCATTGGTGTTCTTATGGTGTTGCAAGCTCCTTCAACTCTTTTAATCCTTCCTCTAATTCCCCCTAAGGTGGTCTTGTTCTCAGTTCAGTGGTTTGCTGCTAGCATTGACCTCTGTATTGGACATGCTCTGTTTGTGTCTGTCAGGAGAGATCTGTATCCGGTCCCTTTCAGCATGCATTTTTTTTTTTTTTAGCTTCATCTATCTTATCTTATCTAGTTTGGTGGCTGTATATATATATGGGCCACATGTGGGGCAGGCTCTTAATGGTTATTCCTTCAGTCACTGCTCTAAACTTTGCTTCCATATCCCCTCCTATGGATATTTTTTTTATCCTTTTCAGAAGGAGTGGAAGCATCCGCATTTTGGTCATCCTTCTTCTTGAGACTCCTGTGGTCTGTGGATTGCATCTTGGGTAATTCGAGCTTATTGGCTAATATCCACTTACCAATGAGTGCATACCAAGTGTGTTTTTCTGTGATTTGGTTACCTCACTCAGGATGATATTTTCTAGTTCATTCCATTTGCCTATGAATTTCACATAGTCCTTGTTTTTGATAGCTGAGTAGTACTCCATAGTGTAGATGTACCACATTTTTTTTTTAATCCATTCTTCTTTTGAAGGGCATCTGGGTTCTTTCCAGCTTCTGGCTGTGATGAATAAGGCTGCTATGAACATAGTGGAATATGTGTCTTTGTTGTATTTTGGAGCATCTTTTGGGTATATACCCAGATGAGGTATAGCTGGGTCCTCAGGTAGTGGAATGTCCAATTTTCTGAGGAACCTCCAGACTGATTTCCAGAGTGGTTGTACCTGTTTGCAGGCCCACCAACAATGGAGGAGTGTTCCTCTTTCTCCACATCCTCTCCAGCATCTGCTATCACCTGAGATTTTTTTTTTTATCTTAGCCATTCTGAATGGTGTGATCTCAGGGTTGTTTTGATTTGCATTTCCCTTATGACTAAGGATGTTGAACATTTCTTTAGGTGTTTCTCAGCCATTTGATAATCCTCAGCTGAGAATGTTTTGTTTAGCTCTGTACCCCATTTTTAATAGGGTTTTTGGCTTTCTGGAGTCTAACTGCTTGAGTTCTTTGTATATTTTGGATATTAGCCCTCTATCAGATATAGGATTGGTAAAGATCTTTTCCCAATCTGTTGGTTTCTGTTTGTCCTAATGAGAGTATCTTTTGCCTTACAGAAGCATTGAAGTTTTATGAGGTCCCATTTGTCGATTCTTGATCTTAGAGCTTAAACCATTGGTGTTTTGTCCAGGAAAATTTCCCCAGTGTCCATGTGTTCAAGACTCTTCCCCAATTTTTCTTCTCTTAGTTTGAGTGTATCTGGTTTGATGTAGAGGTCCTTGATCCACTTAGACCTAAGCTTTGTGCAGGGTGATAAGAATGGATTGATTGCTCTAAATTTTATACCATATCATCTACAATTCTATAAAGAGCACAGAGGAAGCATTCCAAACTACTAAGTTAGCATTAATCATGCATAAAAATCTAGGTCAAAATTTGCACTGAGCTACACAAACTGGTTTTGGTTGAGATGAACTGTTGAGTATAATACTAATCTCACTAAAATGCTTCTTCATTAAAATCACTGTGTTTTTTAATGTTCTTAATCTCCTCAGTTGCACCATTAAGGTTCATATTCAACTGGATCATATTATCCTTCATGTTAGGCAGAATAATCTGGCAAAAATTGTCTATGTCCTAATTCCTAAGAATATTAAATATGTCACTATATATGCCAGTAAAGACAACAGATGTGATGGTTAAATGATCTTCTTAAGATTGAAAGATTATCCTGGATATAAACCAGGCCCAATATAAGCTGGGGAAAGTTTTATTTCCTTCTGTGAAGGTGAAAAGGAAAGTATAAGAAAAAGACTGAACATGAGAATGGAGGTAGAGTCTTAGTCCTATAAGACCACAAGCTGAAGAATTTACTCAGCCTCTAGTATCTAAAGTCTAGATGTTGATATATGCAGAAAAATGGATTGTTCTACACATAGAATGTAACCTCTATGCACTGTATATTATTTCTCATGCTCACAAAAGTAAAATAATTAATCTCTACTCTAATAAACAGCTAAGTTTTCAGCAATGTGTTATAAGCAAAGCATGAAGTTGCTAGCATGATTTTTTTCCAGTCAAATATATCTCCATCTACATTCTTGAATTAAACAATATTTTTCCAAGTATCTTCTCTTTTTTAGTATTACCAGGACTTATTGTATAATTTACCCTCACAATTTGCCTTTACAGTAAAAAGCTCACTGTGAGATCTTATACTCTGACTAGCTATTTTGTCGAAATACACAAATCTGTGTTCAGTAATTACTTGAGACTGGAACCTACATAGCATAGCATTAATTTATAAAATTAAATAGGAGGTTTGGAATTAGAAGGAGTGAAAATAAGTTAACCTGTGAAATGGCAGACACATTTTGGCACTTCGTGTATGTAAGAACAGTCAGTCTGTAGAGAGAGATACCCATCTTGTTTTACTTACACTTAAGTAGTGAGTACAGACAATGAAATAAATTGTAAGGTGGTAAGATACAGTAGTGTATGTCAGTACTATAGGTCAACAAGACAGTACCCTAAATCAGAAAACAGTGTGTGCAGTTGTCCTGATAGGAAAAGATGACACCAGGCATGTTACAAGAGCTTGGGAGCACCTCAGTGGAATAGGATGATGGCATTAGTGTCAGAACAATTGACCAGAGCTGAGAGAGGAAGACGATCAGGTCAAGAATGTGGAAAGCAAAGTTTACATGTCATTGGAATCTATAAGGTACCACTTGCTACTCTCCACTCGATACTGACAGATAAGAAAATGCGAATTTATCCATAATTAGCTTGGGAGGAAATTGTATACTTAAGTGGATATGCTACATTGTGTTTGTTTGAACATATAATGAAAGACATTCAGAAGTTCCTAGTATTTTCATTTCATAAATAATCTGTTATAAATACTTATGTGCAGTTTTGTTTGAAAATATGACTTCATTTTATTGGTTATACACCTGGAGTTGATTATACTTAATGTTATCAGACCCCAAAGCAAACTTACTATTATTTTGCCAATGTGATAAAAGTCTCTATCTCTATCTCTCTATCATCTATATCTATCATCTAATCTACATCTATGTATATAGGGTAGTAAACCTCTAAATCCTCACCAGAGAAGGAAAGGGGGAAGTAGTCAGTTTTAATATAGAGATACAGAACTTGTCAGAGTGCAAAGAATTGTAAAATGTACAAAGAGACATCTACTTTCTATATGGTGCCCTCAAAGCTCAGGGTTCAACACCCAAAGGGAGGAAGAAAGATTGTAAGAATAAAGGTAGTAAAGGGCAGCTGCAAATCTATGCGTTCTAGACAGTATAATACAATTGCAAAGATGAACTCATAGCAGCTATAACCACATGTAGAAGACCTACATACAATCAAGTTAGCTAAAATTCTAGCATAGTTAGAGGAGTGGTTCAAAGGCCCTACTCTTTGCTAAAGATTTCTTGGTAACTGATAGCACTGGAAAAGGGAAAGTCATTTTTTTCATCTAATTTTTTTTAAATATCAATATTGCTCTGTAGAGCCCTAGACTGCCACACATGATGGCATCATTATGAGTATGCTGAATCTTTAGAAGAACACATGAACTGGGCATAGGAAATGTGGAGGTATAAGGAATTTGAGAAGGAAGGACTGTAGGGTGATTCAAGTAAAACACATTATAGTCATGTATGAGATTCTCAAACAAATTTTAAATTAAAAAGACTGCTAGACTATTCTTTATATGAGTATACACTATATGAAATGTATGAAATTTCTCCTTCTCCAAACACTTCATATTAGCTATGACTTATTTTACCTATCCTGGTGAGTGTGAAAGGTCTTACTGTGTACACCAGGAGGGTTGCAACTTACAGTTCTTCAATTTTACTCTTCCCAAGACTTTATTATCTTGGGCATCATTTCTCTGAAGAATAATGATGTTGAACTTATCAAAATTGCATACTTGTTTGTATTATTTGGAGAAATAGCAATCCTAATATTATAATACTGGTTCCATTTTGCAGTTTTTTTTCTCTTTATTTTTGTTATAGAAGTTATTAGTACATTGGGGTTGGGTTCTCTATGATTGGTTTATCACTGCATTGTTTCACATTATATGTTTCTGTGTTGTTCTTGATTTTTATACAAAGAAAAGCTTTCAATGCAGGGATAAAGGGAAGGTTGAGAAGGTAGTTACAAATTACAATAGTCTTGCAAAATGACAGTAGTAGGTTGTCTTCCAAGATCCATAACTTAACTAGTCCTGGTATGTTGTGTATGCTTCTAGTACCAGGGATGGGTATACCTGTATCACAACTTCTGCATCTGTGACTGAAGGAACGTTATGAAGGAGGATATAGGAAGATTGAAAGAGCTGGAATACTGGTGGATCTACTGTGAAATAGTTTCTCTTTCAAATCTGCAATATACAAAACCAGAAAAAAGACAGTATCAATAGGCATGCTATCATGGAGGGAGAAAATTCCACAGAATTCTTCACTTACATACACACATACACACACACACACACACACACACACACACACGTACACACACACACAAACGCCCTACCAGCAACTAATGTCATAGAGTAAATTAACCTCTTTCAGGCATGGGCCTCCTCCCTGTTTATCCAATTGTACTTATATATTGGTACATACTTTAACATACCTTCACACACACACACACACACACACACATACACACACATATATGTGTATATACACACCTATATGTGTGTATACATATATATGAAAATGTATATATACATATATATTCATGTACACATATACATATATACATATATACATATGTAACCATATATTATGCATATATGTGTTTATAATGAAAATAATAAAAAAGCTATAAATTTCAGAGTGGAAGGGACATAAAGGAACTGGAGGGAAGGGACTTCATAAAGAAGGGAAGAATGAAAGTGAAGATGGAAAGTAATATAATTCTACTTTAATGGAAATATATAAAAGACAAAAGGTTACTTATATGTTGAGGATGTTAGTATCACTAGTATTTGTGTTCAATCTTTTTTTTACATTTTATGAACCACCATTTTTTATCTTATTAAGAATATATTTAAAATACTACTATATGACTTTAATGAATTCCAATTTATTCTTTCTCCTTGATTTTCACATCTAGTTCAAGCTTACAAGTATCACTACCATATTTTCTTTAAAGAATTACAAAGTGCTATTTTCTACACAGAAACTAACAATAATATTTAGTATGAAAATTTTTGGTTAGGGGTTGGGGATTTAGCTCAGTGGTAGAGCGCTTGCTGCAAGCGCAAAGCCCTGGGTTCCGTCCCCAGCCCCGAAAAAAAGAAAAAAAAATTTTGGTTATGAACAAGTGGTCCATTTAGGCATGTGGATATTTACCTGCCCCCATATTGTATGCCAAATAGACACTACTTAACTAATGATATGTCTTAGTAGCTTATCCCAAGTTAATTAATTGCTAGTGTAAAAATATTTTATATACTATTTCTTATTTCTTTACTTTTTCTTGTATTAAAAATAGATATTTTATGTGATATACCATTATTATGTTTTTCCTCCCTCTATCATTCCAAGTGTCTCCCAACTTCCCTTTCCATCCAGTTTTATCCATACTTTGTCTTTTATTAGGAAGCAGACTTTTAGGGGCAAAAATAAAAAATAAAATGTAATACATCAGATAAAACAACAAGAAACATCAGAACAGGATCAAAGAAACAAACAGAAGAAAAAGCCCAGGACAGACAATACCCACTCATTTTCATACTAAGGAACTTCATTAAAAACACAAAAGCAGAAGCCATAATATATGAGGTTTCTAATAAGACTGTTTTATATGACAGTTGGTGTTTTTCCTTGCAGTTTTTAATATTTGTGTTTTGTACATTTAGTGCTTTGATTACTATGGGATGAGGAGAATTTTTTTTTCTAGAGGACACATGCTCCTATTCTAACTCAGAAGCTATACCTAACACAATGAAAATGTATTTTCCCCCAAGGGAGTTAAAACAAAATAGAAAAAAATAGAAAGGTTAAAATTTAAAAAGAAAAAAAATCGTCACATAACATTATGATACAAGGAACCTTCAAAGGTGCTGATCAGTTTGTTTTTTTTTTTTAACTCTGTACCCATTTATTTTTTTTATTAACTTGAGTATTTCTTATATACATTTCAAGTGTTATTCCCTTTCCCGGTTTCCGGGCAAACATCCCCCTCTCCCCTCCCCTTCCTTATGGGTGTTCCCCTCCCAACCCTCCCCCCATTGCCGCCCTCCCCCCATAGTCTAGTTCACTGGGGGTTCAGTCTTAGCAGGACCCAGGGCTTCCCCTTCCACTGGTGCTCTTACTAGGATATTCATTGCTACCTATGGGGTCAGAGTCCAGGGTCAGTCCATGTATAGTATTTAGGTAGTGGCTTAGTCCCTGGAAGCTCTGGTTGCTTGGCATTGTTGTACTTTTGGGGTCTCGAGCCCCTTCAAGCTCTTCCAGTTCTTTCTCTGATTCCTTCAACGGGGGACTTATTCTCAGTTCAGTGGTTTGCTGCTGGCATTCGCCTCTGTATTTGCTGTATTCTGGCTGTGTCTCTCAGGAGCAATCTACATCCGGCTCCTGTCGGTCTGCACTTCTTTGCTTCACCATCTTGTCTAATTGGGTGGCTGTATATGTATGGGCCACATGTGGGGCAGGCTCTGAATGGGTGTTCCTTCAGTCTCTGTTTTAATCTTTGCCTCTCCCTTCCCTGCCAAGGGTATTCTTTGTCCTCATTTAAAGAAGGAGTGAAGCATTCACATTTTGATCATCCGTCTTGAGTTTCGTTTGTTCTAGGGATCTAGGGTAATTCAAGCATTTGGGCTAATAGCCACTTATCAATGAGTGCATACCATGTATGTCTTTCTGAGATTGGGTTAGCTCACTCAGGATGATATTTTCCAGTTCCAACCATTTGCCTACGAATTTCATAAACTCGTTGTTTTTGATAGCTGAGTAATATTCCATTGTGTAGATGTACCACATTTTCTGTATCCATTCCTCTGTTGAAGGGCATCTGGGTTCTTTCCAGTTTCTGGCTATTATAAGTAAGGCTGCGATGAACATAGTGGAGCACGTGTCTCTTTTATATGTTGAGGCATCTTTTGGGTATATGCCCAAGAGAGGTATAGCTGGATCCTCAGGCAGTTCAATGTCCAATTTTCTAAGGAACCTTCAGACTGATTTCCAGAATGGTTTTACCAGTCTGCAATCCCACCAAAAATGGAGGAGTGTTCCTCTTCCTCCACATCCTCGCCAGCATCTGCTGTCACCTGAGTTTTTGATCTTAGCCATTCTCACTGGTGTGAGGTGAAATCTCAGGGTTGTTTTGATTTGTATTTCCCTTATGACTAAAGATGTTGAACATTTCTTTAGGTGTTTCTCAGCCATTCGGCATTCCTCAGCTGTGAATTCTTTGTTTAGCTCTGAACCCCATTTTTTAATAGGGTTATTTGTTTCCCTGCGGTCTAACTTCTTGAGTTCTTTGTATATTTTGGATATAAGGTCTCTATCTGTTGTAGGATTGGTAAAGATCTTTTCCCAATCTGTTGGTTGCCGTTTTGTCCTAACCACAGTGTCCTTTGCCTTACAGAAGCTTTGCAGTTTTATGAGATCCCATTTGTTGATTCTTGATCTTAGAGCATAAGCCATTGGTGTTTTGTTCAGGAAATTTTTTCCAGTGCCCATGTGTTCCAGATGCTTCCCTAGTTTTTCTTCTATTAGTTTGAGTGTGTCTGGTTTGATGTGGAGGTCCTTGATCCACTTGGACTTAAGCTTTGTACAGGGTGATAAGGATGGATCGATCTGCATTCTTCTACATGGTGCCCTCCAGTTAAACCAGCACCATTTGCTGAAAATGCTATCTTTTTTCCATTGGATGGTTTTGGCTCCTTTGTCAAAAATCAAGTGACCATAGGTGTGTGGGTTCATTTCTGGGTCTTCAATTCTATTCCATTGGTCTATCTGTCTGTCTCTGTACCAATACCATGCAGTTTTTATCACTATTGCTCTGTAATACTGCTTGAGTTCAGGGATAGTGATTCCCCCTGAAGTCCTTTTATTGTTGAGGATAGCTCTAGCTATCCTGGGTTTTTTGTTATTCCAGATGAATTTGCAAATTGTTCTGTCTAACTCTTTGAAGAAATGGATTGTTATTTTGATGGGGATTGCATTGAATCTGTAGATTGCTTTTGGTAAAATGGCCATTTTTACTATATTAATCCTGCCAATCCATGAGCATGGGATATCTTTCCATCTTCTGAGGTCTTCTTCAATTTCTTTCCTCAGTGTCTTGAAGTTCTTATTGTACAGATCTTTTACTTGCTTGGTTAAAGTCACACCGAGGTACTTTATATTATTTGGGTCTCTTATGAAGGGTGTCGTTTCCCTAATTTCTCTCTCGGCTTGTTTCTCTTTTGTATAGAGGAAGGCAACTGATTTATTTGAGTTAATTTTATACCCAGCCACATTGCTGAAGTTGTTTATCAGCTTTAGTAGTTCACTGGTGGAACTTTTGGGATCACTTAAATATACTATCATGTCATCTGCAAATAGTGATATTTTGACCTCTTCTTTTCCGATCTTTATCCCCTTGATCTCCTTTTGTTGTCTGATTGCTCTGGCTAGAACTTCAAGAACTATATTGAGTAAGGAGGGAGAGAGTGGGCAGGCTTGTCTAGTCCCTGATGTTAGTGGGATTGCTTCAAGTTTCTCTCCATTTAGTTTAATGTTAGCAACTGGTTTGCTGTATATGGCTTTTACTATGTTTAGGTATGGGCCTTGAATTCCTATTCTTTCCAGGACTTTTATCATGAAGGGGTGTTGAATTTTGTCAAATGCTTTCTCAGCATCTAATGAAATAATCATGTGGTTCTGTTCTTTCAGTTTTTTTATATAATGGATCACGTTGATGGTTTTCCGTATATTAAACCATCCCTGCATGCCTGGGATGAAGCCTACTTGATCATGGTGGATGATTGTTTTGATGTGCTCTTGAATTCGGTTTGCCAGAATTTTATTGAGTATTTTTGCGTCGATATTCATAAGGGAAATTGGTCTGAAGTTCTCTTTCTTTGTTGTGTCTTTGTGTGGTTTAGGTATAAGAGTAATTGTGGCTTCGTAGAAGGAATTCGGTAGGGCTCCATCTGTTTCAATTTTGTGGAATAGTTTGGATAATATTGGTATGAGGTCTTCTATGAAGGTTTGATAGAATTCTGCACTAAACCTGTCTGGACCTGGGCTCTTTTTGGTTGGGAGACCTTTAATGACTGCTTCTATTTCCTTAGGAGTTATGGGGTTGTTTAACTGGTTTATCTGTTCCTGATTTAACTTTGATACCTGGTATCTGTCTAGGAAATTGTCCATTTCCTGAAGATTTTCAAGTTTTGTTGAATATAGGTTTTTATAGTAAGATCTGATGATTTTTTGAATTTCCTCTGAATCTGTAGTTATGTCTCCCTTTTCATTTCTGATTTTGTTAATTTGGACGTACTCTCTGTGTCCTCTCGTTAGTCTGGCTAAGGCTTTATCTATCTTGTTGATTTTCTCAAAGAACCAACTTTTGGTTCTGCTGATTCTTTCTATTGTCCTTTTTGTTTCTACTTGGTTGATTTCAGCTCTGAGTTTGATTATTTCCTGCCTTCTACTCCTCCTGGGTGTATTTGCTTCTTTTTGTTCTAGAGCTTTTAGGTGTGCTGTCAAGCTGCTGACATATGCTCTTTCCTGTTTCTTTCTGCAGGCACTCAGCGCTATGAGTTTTCCTCTTAGCACAGCTTTCATTGTGTCCCATAAGTTTGGGTATGTTGTATCTTTATTTTCATTAAATTCTAAAAAGTTTTTAATTTCTTTCTTTATTTCTTCCTTGACCAGGTTATCATTGAGTAGAGCATTGTTCAATTTCCACGTATATGTGGGCATTCTTCCCTTATTGTTATTGAAGACCAGTTTTAGGCCGTGGTGGTCCGATAGCACGCATGGGATTATTTCTATCTTTCTGTACCTGTTGAGGCCCATTTTTTGACCAATTATATGGTCAATTTTGGAGAAAGTACCATGAGAAGCTGAGAAGAAGGTATATTCTTTTGCTTTCGGATAGAATGTTCTATAAATATCCGTTAAGTCCATTTGGCTCATGACTTCTCTTAGTCTGTCGACATCACTGTTTAATTTCTGTTTCCATGATCTGTCCATTGATGAGAGTGGTGTGTTGAAATGTCCCACTATTATTGTGTGAGGTGCAATGTGTGCTTTGAGCTTTAGTAAGGTTTCTTTTACGTATGTAGGTGCCCTTGTATTTGGGGCATAGATATTTAGGATTGAGAGTTCATCTTGGTGGATTTTTCCTTTGATGTATATGAAGTGTCCTTCCTTATCTTTTTTGATGACTTTTAGTTGGAAATTGATTTTATTTGATATTAGAATGGCTACTCCAGCTTGCTACTTCTGACCATTTGCTTGGAAAGTTGTTTTCCAGCCTTTCACTCTGAGGTAGTGTCTGTCTTTGTCTCTGAGGTGTGTTTCCTGTAGGCAGCAGAATGCAGGGTCCTCGTTGCGTATCCAGTTTGTTAATCTATGTCTTTTTATTGGGGAGTTGAGGCCATTGATATTGAGAGATATTAAGGAATAGTGATTATTGCTTCCCTTTATATTCATATTTGGATGTGAGGTTATGTTTGTGTGCTTTCATTCTCTTTGTTTTGTTGCCAAGATGATTAGTTTCTTGCTTCTTCTAGGGTATAGCTTGCCTCCTTATTTTGGGCTTTACCATTTATTATCCTTTGTAGTGCTGGATTTGTAGAAAGATATTGTGGAAATTTGGTTTTTTCATGGAATATCTTGGTTTCTCCATCAATGTTAATTGAGAGTTTTGCTGGATACAGTAACCTGGGCTGGCATTTGTGTTCTCGTAGGGTCTGTATGACATCAGTCCAGGATCTTCTGGCCTTCATAGTTTCTGGCGAGAAGTCTGGTGTGATTCTGATAGGTCTCCCTTTATATGTTACTTGACCTTTTTCCCTTACTGCTTTTAATATTCTTCCTTTATTTTGTGCGTTTGGTGTTTTGACAATTATGTGACGGGAGGTGTTTCTTTTCTGGTCCAATCTATTTTGGGTTCTGTAGGCTTCTTGTATGTCTATGTGTATCTCTTTTTTTAGGGTAGGGAAGTTTTCTTCTATGATTTTGTTGAAGATATTTACTGGTCCTTTGAGCTGGGAGTCTTCACTCTCTTCTATACCTATTATCCTTAGGTTTGATCTTCTCATTGAGTCCTGGATTTCCTGTATGTTTTGGACCAGTAGCTTTTTCCGCTTTACATTATCTTTGACAGTTGAGTCAATGATTTCTATGGAATCTTCTGCTCCTGAGATTCTCTCTTCCATCTCTTGTATTCTGTTGGTGAAGCTTGTATCTACAGCTCCTTGTCTCTTCTTTTGGTTTTCTATATCCAGGGTTGTTTCCATGTGTTCTTTCTTGATTGCTTCTATTTCCATTTTTAATTCCTTCAACTGTTTGATTGTGTTTTCCTGGAATTCTTTCAGGGATTTTTGTGTCTCCTCTCTATGGGCTTCTACTTGTTTATTTATGTCTTCCTGGAATTCTTTCAGGCATTTTTGTGATTCCTCTCTGTAGGCTTCTACTTGTTCTCTAAGGGAGTTCTTCACGTCTTTCTTGAAGTCCTCCAGCTTCATGATCAAAAATGATTTTGAAACTAGATCTTGCTTTTCTGGTGTGTTTGGATATTCCATGTTTGTTTTGATGGGAGAGTTGGGCTCCGATGGTGCCATGTAGTCTTGGTTTCTGTTGCTTGGGTTCCTGCGCTTGCCTCTCGCCATCAGATTATCTCTAGTGTTACTTTGTTCTGCTATTTCTGACAGTGGCTAGACTGTCCTATAAGCCTGTGTGTCAGGAGTGCTGTAGACCTGTTTTCCTCTCTTTCAGTCAGTTATGGGGACAGAGTGTTCTGCTTTCGGGCGTGTAGTTTTTCCTCTCTACAGGTCTTCAGCTGTTCCTGTGGGCCTGTGTCTTGAGTTCACCAGGCAGCTTTCTTGCAGCAGAAAAGTTGGTCTTACCTGTCGTCCAGAGGCTCAGGTTCGCTCGTGGGGTGCTGCCCACGGGCTCTCTGCAGCGGCAGCAACCAGGAAGACCTGTGCCGCCGTTTCCGGGAGCTTCAGTGCACCAGGGTTCCAGATGGTCTTTGGCTTTTTCCTCTGGCGTCCGAGATGTGTGTGCAGGGAGCAGTCTCTTCTGGTTTCCCAGGCTTGTCTGCCTCTCTGAAGGTTCAGCTCTCCCTCCCACGGGATTTGGGTGCAGAGAACTGTTTATCCGGTCTGTTTCCCTCAGGTTCCGGCGGTGTCTCTCAACAGTGGATATTTACAGAGTCCTTATCACACTTGAGATGTAAAGTCATCAGGGCATAATTCTAAAATCTTGTAGATGCTGTAAATATCACATTTTAATATGCATATGGAATGGCTATATGTAAAAAATTCTGTATAAATGTGGCATCATCAGAAAAAGTAATACTGCAGTATAAGAACTGTCACTATGGCACGTTTTACATTATTTATATGTTAAAAGTCTTTATAGGCTTAACATTTGCACAACATGCTTAAAGAAGCCTATGCTGTTCCTTGGTTTCTTAAATATAATGATACAAGTTAGTGGAGCACTAAGGGATGTATGTGTATTTCACTGTATACTGTTAATGTGGACTAGAGATGGTTGTTTAATATAGAAATACAGAAATAAAGAATCTGAATCTGACATTTGAGCAATAGCATATATGTATATACATATATCATGAATACATTTAAACATAAATACACATGCTTACATACATACAAACATATATACATGCATACATACATGAGTGTATATAATTATATACATAATTGAATCAATATGTATTATGGATGCATTCCACATTTGATTTCTATTTACATCTATGCATTATCTAGTTCTAAAATGTCATAAACAAATACACATAGAATGAGCAACAACAACAAATAGATGCATACATATATATGAATAAAGCACATGAACAACACTAAATGGGATTATGTGTATATATATATCATAAAACAATAATAAAGAAGAACTTGAGAGGGGTTTGGAGAAGTTGGAGTGGAAAGAAAAAGAGGTAGAATGACACATATATTGGACTCATAAAATTTGCAAAATAAAATTGACTAGAAATTTCCTAAATAGAACTGCAATGGCTTATTGTCCAATGTCAAGAAATGATAAATGGGACCTCATGAAACTGGAGAGCTTCTGTAAAGCAAATGACATAGTCAATAGGAAAAATTGGAACCTACAGAGTGGGGGCAAAATCTTCACTAACAACACATCTAATAGAGGGCTAATATCTAACATATTTAAAGAATCACAGAAGTTAACCACCAACCCCCCAAAAAAACTCCAATCAAAAAATAAGGTATAGAATTAATCAGAGAATTCACAACAGAGGAATCTGGAATGGCTGAGAAGTACCTAAAGCAATGTTCAAAGTTCTTAGTGATCAGAGAAATGCCAACAAAAATAGACCTGACATTCCACCTTACACCAATCAGAATGGATAAGTTCAAAACTTCAGGTGGCGGGGATATGGAGAAAGAGAAACACCCCTCCATTGCTAGTGGGATTGCAAGCTTGTATAAGCACTCTGTAAATCAATCTGGAGGTTCCTCAGAAAATTGCAAATGTATGTATCTGAAGACCCAGCAATACCACTCTTGGGAATATATCCAAAAGATTCCCCACTAGACCACAGAGGCATGTGTTTCACTATGTTCTTAATAGCCTTTTGTGTGATAGCCAGAAGCTGGAAACAACCTAGATGTCCCACAGCATAATGGATACAGAAAATGTGGTTCATTTAAAGCATTTAAACAAAGAGAAAAACTGTAGTGTTAAGTAATAAAATCTTATTGGAGTTCAGGCTGTGAGAGACTACACTTACAAAAAAAACTTAGCAAGTGTTTCAGAGTGAAAAAAGTGTATGTGGTCTAAAAATCTGGTGCAAAACCATTATGTGACAGGAGGAGAAAGAGAAAAAAGTGGTGATAAATATTTGAAAAGAGTTCTCCAAGTTCAATTAAATGCTTAGGCAAGTCCCCAAATTAAATTAGATGCCAAGAAATAGTTGGCAAACAAAGTGTAATAATTAAGTGCCACAGGCCTAGGAAGGAGGCTGAGCCTTACCACATTGTGCCATCACTTCATGGCTGTTCTTTATTCTGTAATAGGGAAATCAGTGCATGAAACAGAGATCATGCTACAAAATGGCACAAAAGATAACTGAAACCAATTGCTAAAGATAAATAAAACTATGGCCAGAGCTGGGATTCAAGGGTGACTCTACTGTGCTCCAAGGGGATTTACACTATTGGAGAAATAAGTCAGGCTCCTGGTGTCCAGTATGAATGAAAAAGACATGGTGTTCACAGAGAGAGAAGCTTGGCATACGATAAGATGCACAGGGGTTTTAGCTTAGTCAGGGATCTTATGATGGCAGAAATCAGGACCTAATGTAAGCTTTTAGGTTGTAAAGGGTCAGGTACTTAGGAAAAGTTTAGATTACAGAATTCAAGAATTTGTCAAAGGAACTAAGTGTCATATTTAGACAATTTAAATAAAAAACTAATGTGTTACCTGTTTTCACTCCCTTGTGTGTCTACCTCAGTCTTCTACTTTTTAGTTTTACATATAACATTAAAGTCTTCTACCATTCACAATATTAGTAGGACAAAATAAAAATGCTCTTTGATATGTCTTTTTCATTTACATTCACCACCTATTCATATTCCATCAGTAAATACAGTTGATCAAGTCTATTCGATGCTTATATATAATTGTCTATTATTATCAGCTTTTATAAACACATTGTCTTCTTGTTTTCATAAATACCACAAGTGTCCAAGTCACTTGTGCACTTGTGTCCATCAACTCCGTTCACTGTTAACTTCTCCTAATAGTCTTCTCTCTACCTAACAATTTTAGAGATCTTAGTATGGAAAGCGATGCAACAGTTCTCTAGTTTTCCCATTATACCTCAGTGCTGTTAAGTCCTCTGCCTGTCTGACCAGATTTCTTTGCTCCCACTTCTTTTGTTTCTGCACCATGCTTTTCAAACCTACCTCTGTTCCTTTGTTCGTATGGAATGCCTGTTGAATTCCCTCCATATATGCTAATACTGCTCTTACATTAGCTTTTGCCAATAATGTTCTTTTAGTCAGTGTCCAAGTTCCTCATCAAAAATCAAGTTCTCCTTCTTCATTCACAAGTGTACTGCTAATGCCCTCACTATATCCTTGATCTCCATCTCTAGGGCTATTATAGTCTTCATATCACTATATCCAACAAGAGATAACACATTTGTACATTTTGTTCAATTGCTCATGATGTCCAATATAACATGCTTCACAGACTCATTAAATTTGTCTTGGTCACTGAATTTCAACAGTGAATTTTTATTGAATGAAAATATTTATTCAATGACTAGATTTCCCTATAAACTTTAGATTCCCTTCTATTGAAGATCAAATAAGCTTTCACAAGAATGATTTCTAAAGCATTCAGTCTCATGTAAATGGTTTAAATACATCAACTGCTTAGTGCTCAGGCTTGAGATGCTCATTCTATTCTTTTATTTTCTGTTTTAATTTATTATTTATAAGGTTGATTATATCACAAATAATGGGTTTTAGCTATCATCTAAGGCTTTGTTGGCTGCATTCTTTCAAGGGACTTATAACCAGAAATTGGTATTTATATGTCTATCTGTGTAGAAATAAGAGGATACTTCCATATTGAAAAGTAGTAATATTAAATGTGAAGTTTGTTTTTATGTTGTTGTTAATAAAATGTATGCTACAAAAACTCAAAAGAAGGCTCTGAAATTCTGTGGGAGAGAGAGCTGAACACCCAGAAGTGTGGGCAATACTGAGACTGCAGGGCAGGGGAGACTGCCACTTATACCCACCTCTGCCCACATCCCTGGCCCAAGAGAAAAACTGCATAGTGCCTCTGGACACAGGAATATAGGAGCAGTCAGCTGCAGGAGCCCCGAGGTCCACATCCGTGCCTGGATCTGAACTGAACTGGTCAAAGAACTCCCTGCCCCCACATTCTGTGTGGGGAAGAGCTAGACCATCAGAGGGGCAGACACTCCTGTGAAACCAGAGGAGACTACTCTCTGTCCACATTCCCAACTCTAGAGGAAAACACCTTGTGCCATCTGTGTCCTCTGCATACGGGACCTAGGAGAAGTAGGGGCAGGAACCTTCCAGTTCCTCTCCTCATGGAGAGCTGAAAGCCAACTGCCAGAAGTGACTCCAATCCTGAGGGCAGAACACTCTGTTACCATAACTGGCTGAAAGGTAACAGGAAAAGAGGTCTCCAGGAGCCCTGACACACAGGTCTAGAGGAGGGTCAAGCCACCATCAGAAACAGCAAGACAAGCTACCACCAGAGACAATCAGATAGCAAGAGGCAAGCAAGGAACCCAAGCAACAGAAACCAAGAATAATTGGCATCATCAGAGCCAAATTCTCCCACCAAAGCAAACACTGGATATCCAAACACACAAGAAAAGCAGGACATAGATTTAAAATCACATTCTATCATGATGATGGAGAACTTTAAGAAGGTAATAAATAACTCCCTTAAGGAAATACAGAACAACACAAGTAAACAACTAGAAACGCTTAAAGAGAAAACACAAAAATCCCTTTAAGAACTACTGGAAAAAAACAAGCAAACAGAAGAAGGAAATGAACAAAACCATCCAGGAGTTAAAAATGGAAATAGAAACAATAAAGAAAGCACAAAGGGAAACAAAACTGGAGAGAGAAAAAATTAAGAAAGAGATCAGGAGTCACAGATGTGGGAATCACCAACAGACTACAAGAGATAGAGGAGAGAATCTCAAGATCAGAAGATAACATAGAAAACCTTACTAAATCTCAAAGCACACATTGCACCTCATACAATAATAGTAGGAGATTTCAACACCCGACTCTCATCAATGGATCATGGAAACAGAAATTAAACAGAGACATAGAGAGACTAAGAGAAGTCATGAGCCAAATGGACTTAACAGATATTTATAGATCATTCCAGCCTAAAACAAAAGCATATACCCTCTTCTCACCACCTCATTGTGCTTTCTCCAAAATTCACCATATAATCAGTCACAAAAGAGGCCTCAACAGATACAGAAAGATAGAAATAGTCCCATGCTTCCTATAAGACCACCACAGACAAATGCTGGTCTTCAATAACAACAGTAAGAAAAGAATGCCCGCATGTACATGGAAGTTGAACAATGTGCTACTCAATGATAATGATCAAGAAAGAAATTAATGACTTCTTAGAATTTAATGAAAATGAAGAGTATACCCAAACATATGGGAAACAAGAAAAGCGGTGCTAAGAGGGAAACTCATAGCTCTGAGGGCCTGCAAAAAGAGACAAGTGGGAGCATATGTCAGCAGCTTGACATCACACCTAGAAGCTCTAGAATAAAAAGAAATAAATAAACAAAAGAGAAGTAGACAGCAGGAAATAATCAAATTCAGGGCTGAAATTAACCAAAGAGAAACGAAAAGTACTATACAAAGAATCAACAAAACCAGGAGCTGGTTCTTTGAAAAAATCAACAAGACAGATAAACCGTTAGCCAGACTAACTAGAGGTCACAGAGAGTGTGTCCAAATTAACAAAATCAGAAATGAAAAGGGAGACATAAAAACAGAATCTGAGGAAATTAAGAATCCCATCACATCATACTACAAAAGCCTATATTCACCAAACTGGAAAACCTGGAGAAAATGGACAATTTTCTAGACATGTCCCAGGTACCAAAGTTCCAGTTATCAGGAACAAGTGCACTATCTAAACAACCCCATAATTCCTAAAGAAGCAGTTATTAAAAGTCTCCCAACCAAAAAAAAAAGCCCAGGAACAGATGGGTTCAATGCAGAATTCTATCAGACCTTCATACTTATGATCTATGATTAAGAATCGATAAATTGGATCTCATAAATCTACAAAGATTTTGTAATGGAATAGGAATGGTCATTATATCAAAATGGCAAACAACAGATTGGGAAAAGATCTTTACCAATCCTACAACTGATAGGAGGCTAATATCCAAAGAACTCATGACGTTAGACTCCAGAGAGCCAAATAACCCTATTAAAATTGGGGTACAGAGCTAAAGAAAGAATTCACAGTTGAGGAACATCAAATGACTGAGAAGCACCTAAATAAATGTTCAACATCCTTAGTCATCAGGGAAATGCAAATCAAAACAACCCTGAGATTCCACCTCTCACCAGTCAGGATGGCAAGATCAAAAACTCATGTGACAGCAGATGTTGGCTAGGATGGGGAGAATGAGGAACACTTCTCCATTATTTGCGGTATTGCAAATTGGGACAACCTCTCTGGAAATCAGTCTGGAGGTTCCTCAGAAAATTGGGCCTTTGAGTACCCACGGACCCAGCTATACCTCTCCTGGGTATATAACCAAAAGATGCTCCAACATACAACAAAGCCACATGCTCCACTATGTTCACTGCAGCCTTATTTATAATAGCCAGAAGCTGGAAAGAACCCAGATGCCCTTCAACAGAGGAATGGATACAGAAAATGTGGTACATCTACACAATGGATTATTACTCGGCTATCAAATCAATGACTTTATGAAATTCATAGGCAAATGTATGGAACTAGAAAATATCATCCTGAGTGAGGTAACCCAATTAAAGAACAACACACATGGTATGCACTCATTGATAAGTGGTTATTAGCCCAAATGCTTGCATTACCCAAGATGCACACACCACATGAAACTCAAGAAGGATGACCAAAATATGGATGCTTCACTCCTCCTTTAAAGGGGAACAAAAATATCCATAGGAGGAGATAGGGAGGCAAAGTTTAGAGACTGAAGGAACAGCCATTCAGAGCCTGCTCCTCATGTGGCATATATATATATATATATATATATATATATATATATATATATATATATATATATATTGCCACCAAAACTAGATAAGATGGATCAAGCTAAGAAGGGCAGGCTGACAGGGACTGGATATAGATCTCTCCTTAGAGGCACAGTCAGAATGTCAAATACAGAGGCGATTGCCAGCAGCAAACCACGGAACTGAGAATGGGACCCCAGTTGGAGGAATTAGAGAAAGGACTGAAAGAGTTGAAGGGGCTTGCGACCCATAAGGACAACAATGTCAACCAACCAGAGCTTCCAGGGACTAAACCACTATCCAAAGACTATACATGGACTGACCTTGCGCTCTGATTCCATAGGTAGCAATGAATAGCCTTGTTGGGTCACTGTTGGAAGCCCTTGGTCCTGACAAGGCTGGACCCGTAGCATAGGGGATTGTTGGGGTGTAGTAATGGAGGTGGATACAGAAGGGAACACCCACATAGAGGAGGAGGGGGAAGAGTTATGGGGCTGATGGACAGGAAACAGGGAAAGGGAATAATATTTGAAATGTAAAGAAGAAATACCCAATTTAATAAAATTGAAGAAAAAAGAAAAAAAAGAAAACAGAATCGAGAGGCTGCCTAGTGGTAATGAGTGGGCAGCGGCACAGAGAGCAGGCCCAAGCAGCTTCCTCACCAACCTTCCCACCGCTCAGGCCACCAGGCCTAGGTCCCACCCCGATGTCTGTTACACATCCTCTTTGCTGACACCCTTGGGCTAACCACTGCAGTCACTCACAGTCCACTGCTTACTGAGTGCTGTGTGCTGGTGGAGATCAGCCTAATCATGGGGTTTATTCCATGTGGCTCCCTGGGCCTTCACTCCCTGAGAGCAGGGACCACATTGCTATACTTGCTGTCATACCCCAACATGTTAGAAGCAACTATCTCTTAACGTAGGAAGAAATTCTTGATTAAAACTATTATTTTTTCTTAAAAAAAACCTCAAAAGCAAATTTTAACTCTGAAATTTTTTTTGAATTGTGATTGTAGGTGTGTTGTACAGAAAGACAGACCTAGAATTCAGAGGCATGTTCCCCTCCCCTGTGAATGTGTCACTGGATTAGAAGTCGTGCAGAATGACAGATTAGTATATAGGGATCTAATATACTGATGCTGTTGAAAGAGAGACAGAAAAGTTAGGAAATGGTCACGGGGTTTTTTTCTTTTTCATTTTTTCAAAACCTGTAAATTTCACTGTGATTTGTTGTGGTCATCCATCTTGTTGAATTTTCATGCAGAACACTGGGGAACAGCAAAGAGAATTTTATTTATATAAATTAATGTGCTAATTAGCTGCTGTCTCACAGCTCTTGGAAAATTGCCATTTCATTTTATTACACATTAAGGGTTGTGTCTCCCAACCCAAAAATGCCATTGGAAATGAAATAATAATCCCACTAAAATATCTCTGCTACCCCAATGGGAAATGTTAAATACAGAGGGTGCATGCTCAATTCTGAATGTTCTGAATAGTGTGTATTTAATTGTTTGTATTTTCTGGTCTAACATCCCTTCTCTAAACACTAGAATTCAAAACAGTTTTAACTGTTGAATATTACTTTGCCAATTAATAATTTTGCTTATTGTAAAATTCTCTATGCAAATGTATGTATTGCAACATATCTATAAAGAATATTATGCATTAAGCAATATTTAACACACAGACACACACATGGACACTCAGATACACAGACACACAGACACACGCACACACACACACACACACACATATAGCTACTGCATACAGGTCAAGATAAATTGAATGTGTCATCCCCTTAAGGAATATGTTGCAAAGCATGGTATTACAATTGTATCCAAGTGTTTACCTGATCTTTAATCTGAAGTTTTCTTCATGTTGATTATTGTAGATTTCATGAGCTATTTGCCTCCTTCATGCCTCACAATATTTTGGAAATATAAATAATGCCCAGATTCTTGTAAGCCCTCTGAATTTCTATAAATTTAGAATATACAGGTGTGAGACTTTTCTCAACAACTCTTTTACATACCAACAGCAAATTAAAACTAGCTGCTGTGGTAGAATGAGTGTCATGTTGAAAGGACACTTCACACTGACACAGTCTGTTTTTGTTCATTCTTATTTCTATGATGTAAGAAGATTTGGATTTTGCTATCTGTTTTGGATTACTTTTCCATAATTTACATGGATAGTTTTTCTTTCTTTTCTTTTCCCTTTGCAGTACCCATGATCAAGCCATGACCTCCTGCTTATTATGTAATCTAGTAAACTACATGTTAGTTTTAGCAGTCCTTTTATTTCCTTATTTTTTTACAGCTACCAATTATTTAAAGTATTTGAGCAATTCATCATGAGAACATTGTATCATTTCATCAACTCCTTCCCAATTACATGTATATGTATGTGTATGTATATATGTATATATTAATTTGTTACACACTCACAGCTTACTGAAACAATTAGCATTGTCTTTTTTTCTTTTTATGTGTTTGCAATTGACCACCTAGGACTTTGGCTTTGTCCCTGAAAATCGAGAAAGAAAAACGTACTTTTCTTCCATTCACAGACATTGTCTATCTACAGTTCTTTATGCAAGGTGGGGTCTTGAAACAATTCCACCCATCTGTGTTGGCATATTATCGCTGTGCTTGTGGATCTTGAGCAAGAAGCCATATTGTTGAGAGCACATGTGTGAACTACTGCTGCCATGTCCAGAAGACAGTATCATAAAGCACTGTTCCTGGAGATGTTCCCTGGTAACATCTGTTAAGGATGAGGGCTATGTTAACATCTTGTTTGGGGCTGGACAGAAACCTTTCCATAAGTACTCTTGTTTGTACTCATATACACACCTCATGAAAGATGCTTAATTTTGCTACAGATGGAGGTCATTAGAAAGTTTCTTAATCCATAAAATAAATGATGGATGCAGCACGGCCAGGATAGCAGAAGAGGGCTTACATGTGATTAGATTGCTTTGCCATGGTCTTCTATGTGCAGGTGATGCTTGCTTAGAAGAATGATCTATATCTTTTCCAAGTCAGAGAAGTCAAAGATGTTGTGTTGCAAAATGTCTTAATTCCTTCTAGTTTTTTTTCCAAGGACCTTTTGTAACTCATTTAGTTCCATGATTCTAACACCACTTCTTGGAGAAGCTAGAAAATTATAATATCCACCTCTAACGATGTATATATTATCCATTATGAGTTAATTTTGCTTTGTATGAAAAACAATAAGTAAAAAAATTATCCACAATTAGCAAACTGAATGAGGTTTTCAAAAAGTGTTAAATATAATAAATGTAGGGGATTAACACATAGCTTTAATTTCAATTTTATGTTAGAATATTCTATTGTGGGATTAATAGTCCTAAATTGACAATTCTTAAGTGCAGGGTGCAGCATAATATCCTGGGACTATTTTCCAGTGTAAAAACGTAAAAAAAGTCGCTATAGAAATAAGAAGTGTTAGGCTAGCATCAATTCAAAAGCCACACATTATTCTCTGTAAGTCTTTTTTCTAGAAGCCCACTGAATGAGGACTATTTAGAAACATCAACATTAGATTACTAGACAATGAATTTGCATCTTGAATTATTCTATTATATTCTAACCTTGGCATAGCATAACCCTTTTGCGGAAATATTTATAATTCCCTAGTAACCTAGGGAATAAACAATTTATTCCTATTATCCATATGCATATTTTGATACAGAAAAAAACAAACTGTGAATGACTGGACACAAATATGATCATGGAATGTTTCCAGCTTGTCATATGGTGAGTTCCAGAGATTTTTATGAAGCCTTGGCTGTCCAGATATTCCTTATGAAAAGTAGATGAGAGGTATGATTTCTCTAACCTTGCAGAATTGCTATTTTTCCTGTGATGGATCTGCAGGGTAATGCAATCCAAAGCCTTCAGGCAATTCCTGAATTGAGTACTTGCTACTTGTGTAGCATGTTGTTCCTGAAGATCTAATTTGTGAAAGATTTAGTAAATACAATCTTCATGAATGTGGCTGTGTTTCCCCTTTGGTTTTGCATAATGGATTTTTAGGAGAGTCTCCCTTCACAATGTCGTTTATTTTAAAAACGGAGAAAAATGCCCAAGTTAATTTTTTGTTATGATAATAAGATAAAAAAGGAAAAAAAAGATTTTTGGCATTGAGGTCACTGAGGTCAAAGAGAAGAAAATGATCTTAATTAAATGCATGTATCAAAAATATGGCAATTCAAATATTTACAATAATTTTATATTCTCAGACAGAAAACTTTGCAGTTTATTGCAAGAGCTTGCTAATAGGAAATGATATTTTTAAGTATATGACCATATTTACAGGCTACACACTTATTGCTATGGATATTTCTGCAAAGCCGAGTAAAACGTCAAAAGGCAGCAGTCTCATTCCAAGTGAGAACTGTGTTAATTTATTGAATTAATTTTAAAAAGATTCATGTAGGGTATTATTCATTACAATTTAACTGGAAAAATTCATTAAGGAAAAACATATGCTAATGTAAACAATACAAAAAAATTACAACTAATGGAAAATGCAGTGTGCACCCTGAGATGTCTAGTGCTTTTCTTTTCTTTGTTTCCTTTTTTGATTAAGTATTTTATTTATTTACATTTCAAATGTCACCCTTCCCAGTCTCCCCTCATGTTAGACTCTGCCAGTACTCACTGCTTTTCTTGTGGGCATGGCCTCACAGGTCAAACATAGAGCAGCTATCCACTTTTGTGTCTATCCCTTTGTCCATCAACCACAATCCTATTATATGATAAGATCTTAAACTTTGCTGACTATGACTGCCATTGCCATTGTCATCTTACTATAAAAACACAAACTGTTCCAGAAAACTTTCAATCACTCCTAGATTGTTATCATTCACATTACACCTATTTTTAGTGCTGATTTTTTTAAGTCATTGGAGGAGAAAGAAGTATTTTTGGGTCACTAAGTAATAAATTAAAACTTAAAAATTAAATAATAAATAAATAAATACTGTACAAGTTTCAGACTTCTTCAGATAATAGTCAGGATTGAGTTGTTAAATATAAGTATCCTCAAGAGAGGGTACTTGGTTTCTCCCCAGCTATTCATGTTACAGGGTAGAATGTTCTGAGATGTTCTTGTCTGAATCGGTCCTCTTCCTCTGTTTATGAATTCTGGAGCTACAACTTGAAGAAAGTTCAGTCCCTTGGTTCTTGGTTTTCTTGCTTAGAGAACAGAGCATTAAGCTGATTATTGAGCAATTACTTCTTCAGATGAATAAAAAATGTGTTGACCCATAGAATTTTATAGCACTGTCTAAAAATGATTGGAGAAAACACATCAGAAACAAGGCAAACACTGGCTGTAACTTTCTGTGTCCTAGATCTACTAAGAGTCACAAAGATACTTTTCATGAAGTTAGATTCTAAGGGGATAAAATGACACATATTCTCTTATGCATTTCACAACAGTGTACAAGCTTATTTGTAAATGAAATTGGAAGATTTCTCTTTCAACAAAGGAAAACGAGAGGGAATTCTTTCCTTTGTACGTGTGTGTGTGTGTGTGTGTGTGTGTGTGTGTGTGTGTGTGAGTGTATTCACATGCACATGAAAGCATGACATGGTCTGTGTGGAAATCAGAAGAAAACTTGAAAACTTAGAGGAGATAATTTTCCTCTCTGGGACCAGGAATTGACTTCAGGCCATTAGTCCTGAGAGTACACAATCTTATTGTGTCATTTATCTTGCCCTTCATACACAATTTTGTACACAATTTATATATCAGTAAGATATATAATATATAATGATATTTTGGCAAATTGTCATTTATGCCAATGCCACATATTGGCAAATTAATACTATTAAATATTATTTACTTCTCTCTTCCCAAGTGTTGAAATATATACTATATAGAATGAGCAGATTATTATCATAAGATACAATTTTTTTGTTGTTTTCTTTTTTTTATTATAAGATATCTCTTTACTTACATTTCAAACGTTATTCCCTTTCCCGGTTTCCTGTCCATAAGCCCCCTATTCCCTCCCTCTCTTTTCTATGAGGGTGTTCCCCTCTCCATCCACTGCTCCCTTACCCCACCCCACCAATGAAAATCCCCTACACTGGGTGTCCAACCTCGGCAGAGTCTAGGGCTCCTCCTTCCACTGATGCCCAGCAAGGCCATCCTCTGCTACATATGCAGTTGGAGCTATGGGTCAGTCCATGTATAGTCTTTTGGTATTGGTTTAGTCCCTGGAAGCTCTGGTTGTTTGGCATTATTGTTCTTATGCTCTTGCAAGCCCCTTTAGCTCTAATTCAAATTCTAATCCTTTCTCTAATTCTTCCAATGTGGGTTCCGTTCTCAATTCAGTGGTTTGCTGCTGGCATTCGCCTCTGTATTTGACATGTTCTGGTTGTGTTTTCTCAGGAGAGATCTATATCCAGTTCCTGTCAGCATGAACTTCTTAGTTTCATCAATATTATCTGGTTTTGGTGGCCATATATATATATATATATGGGCCATATGTGGGGCAGGCTCTGAATGACTGTTCCTTCAGTCTCTGCTCTAAACTTTGCCTCCATGTCCCCTCCTATGGATATTTTTGTTCCCGTTTTAAGAAGGAGTGAAGCATCCACATTTTGGTCATCCTTCTTCTTGAGCATCATATGGTCTGTCGATTGCATCTGGAATAATTCGACCTTTTGGACTAATAACTACTTATCAGTGAGTGCATACCATATAAGTTTTTCTGTGATTGGGTTACCTCATTCAGGATGCTGTTTTCTAGTTCATTCCATTTGCCTATGAATTTCATGAAATCATTATTTTTTGATACCTGAATAGTACTACATTGTGTAGACGTACCACATATTCTGTATCCATTCCTTTGTTGAAAGGCATCTGGTTTCTTTCCATCCTCTGGCTATTATAAATAAGGTTGCTATGAACATAGTGGAGCATGTATCTTTATTGTATGTTGGGGCATCTTTTGGGTATATGCCCAGGAGAGGTATATCTGGGTCCAATTTTCTGAGGAAACTCCAGACCGAATTCCAGAGTGGGTGTCCCAGTTTGCAATTCCACCAACAATGGAGGAGTGTTCTTCTTTCTCCACATCCTTAGCAGTATCTGCTGTCACCTGAGTTTTGGTCTAAGCCATTCTGACTGGTGTGAGGTAGAATCTCAGGACTGTTTTGATTTGCCTTTCCCTTATGACTAAGGATGTTACACATTTCTTTAGGAGCTTTTAAGCCATTCTATATTGCTCAGCTGAGATTTTTTTTTTAGCTCTGTCCCTAATTTTAATAGAGTTATTTGGCTCTCTGGACTCTAACTTCTTGAATTCTTTCTATTATCTTAATGACAATGTCCTTTGCCTTACAGAAACTTTGCAGTTTTATGAAGTCCCATTTGTTGATTCTTGATCTTTAAGCAGAAGCCATTGGTGTTCTGTTCAGGAAATTTTTCCCAGTGCCTGTTTGTTCCAGACTTTTCCTCACTTTTTCTTCCACTAGTCTAAGCATATCTGGTTTGATGTGGAGGTCTTTGATCCACTTGGACTTAATCTTTGTACAGGGTAAAAATGGATCAGTTTGCCTTCTTCTATAGGCTAACCTCCAGTTGAACCAGCACCATTTGTTGAAAATGCTATCTTTTTTCTATTGGATGGTTTTAACTCCTTTGCAAAAGATTAAGTGACCATAGGTATGTGGGTTCAATTCTGGGTCTTCAATTCAATTCTCCTGATCAACTTGCCTGTCTCTATACAATACCATAAAGTTTTTATCATTACTGCTTGGTATTGCTGCTTGAAGTCAGGGATGGTAAATGCCCAGAAGTTCTTTTATTGTTGAGTATAGTTTTCTATATCCTGTGCTTTTTGTTTTTCCAAATGAATTTGCAAATTGCACTTTCTGTCTCTATGAAGAATTGGATTGGAATTTTGTGGGGATTACATTGAATCTATAGATGGCTTTTGGCAAAATGGCCATTTTTACTATATTAATCCTGCCAATCCTTGAGCATGGGAGGTCTTTTCATCTTCTGAGATCTTCAATTTCTTTCTTCAGAGACTTGAAATTCTTGTAATACAGATCTTAAACTTGGTTGGTTAAATCACACCAAGGTATTTTATATTATTTGTGACTATTGTGAAGGGTGTGATTTCCCTAATTCTTTCTCAGCCTGTTTATCCTTTGAGTAAAGGAAGGCTACTGATTTGTTTGAGTTAATTTTATTCCCAGCCACTTTGCTGAACTTGTTTATCTGGCTTAATAGTTCTCTCGTGGAACTTTTGTGATCACATAAGTATACTATCATATCATCTGCAAATAGTGATATTTTGACTTCTCCCTTTCTAATTTGTATCCCTGTTACCTCCTTTTGTTTTATGATTGCTCTGGCTAGGACTTAGAGTACTATATTAAATAAGTAGGGAGAGAGTGGGCAGCCTTGTCTAGTCCATGATTTTAATGGGATTGCTTCAAGTTTCTCTCCATTTAGTTTAATGTTAGCAACTGGTTTGCTGTATATGGCTTTTACTATGGTTAGGTATGGGCTTTGAATTCCTATTCTTTCCAGGACTTTTATCATGAAGGGGTGTTGAATTTTGTCAAATGCTTTCTCAGCATCTAATGAAATGATCATGTGGTTTTTATCTTTCAGTTTATTTTTATAGTGGATTACATTGATGTTTTTCTGTATATTGGCCTATCCTGCATATCTACTTGATCATGATGGATGATCGTTTAGATGTGTTCTTGGATTCAGTTTATAAAAATTTTATCAAGTATTTTTGCATCGATATTAATAAGGCAAATCAGTCTGAAGTTCTCTTCCTTTGTTGGGTCTTTTTGTGGTTTTGGTATAAGAGTAATTGTGGATTCATAGAAGGAATTTGGTAGTGCTCTTTCTGGTGATTTATCTGGTTTATCTATTTGGTGATTTTTCTATTTTGTGGAATACTTTGGACAGTATTGGTATGAAGTCTTCTATGAAGGTCTGATTGAATACTACACTAAACCCATCTGGTCCTCCAGTCTTTCTGGTTGGTAGACTTTTAATAACTGCTTCTATTTCTTTAGGGGTTATGGGGTTGTTTAGATTGCTTATCTGCTCCTAATTTAATTTAGTACCTGGTATTTGTCTAGAAAATTGTCCATTTCCTCCAGATTTTCCAGTTTTATTGAATATAGGCTTTAGAGGTAGTAATGCTGATTTTTTTTAATTTCCTCAGATTCTGTTGTTATGTATTACTCTCCATTTCTGATGTTAATTTGGATACTGTCTCTGTGCCCTCTGGTTAGTCTGGCTAAGGGTTTATCTATTTGGTGATTTTTTTTTCAAGAACTAGCTCCTGGTTTTGTTGATTCTTGTATAGTTCTTTTTATTTCTACCTGGTTGATTTCACCCCTGAGTTTGGTTATTTCCTGCCTTCTACTCCTCTTGGGTGTATTTGCTTCTTTTTGTTCTAGAACTTTTAGGTGTGCTGTCAAGCTGATGATGTATGCTTTCTCCTGTTTCTTTTTGCAGACACTCAGAGCTATGAGTTTCCCTCTTAGCACTACTTTCATTGTGTCCCATAAGTTTGGGTATGTTGTACCTTCATTTTCATTAAATTCTAAGAAGTCTTTAATTTTTTTCTTTATTTCTTCCTTGACCAAGATATTGAGTAGAGTATTGTTCAACTTCCATGTATATGATGGCATTCTGTTGTTACTGTTGTTTTCGAAGATCAACCTTAGTCTGTGGTGATCTGATCATACAAATGGGATTATTTCTAAAATCCTGTATCTGTTGAGGCCCTTTTTGTGACTAATTATATGGTCAATATTGGAGAAGGTTTCATGAGATGCTGAGAAGAAACTATATCATTTTGTTGTTGTAGAATGGAATGTTCTATAAATATATGTTAAGTCAAGTTTTTTCATAACTTCTGTTTGTTTCTTTATGTTTCTTTTTAACTTTTGTTTCCATGATCTGTCCATTGATGAGAGTGGGGTGTTGAAATCTCCAACTATTATTGTGTGTGGTGCAATGTGTGATTTGAGCTTTAGTAAAGTTTCTTTTATGAATGTATGTGCCCTTACACTTGGAGCATAGATATTTAGGATTGAGATTTCATCTTAGTGGATTTTTCCTTTGATGAGTGTGAAGTGTCCTTTTTAAATTTTTTTGATGACTTTTCCCTGAAAGTTGATTTTATTCAATATTAGAATGGCTACTCCAGCTTCTTTCTTTGGACGATTTGCTTGGAAAGTTGTTTTCCAGGCTTATATGTTGAGGTAGTGTCTGTCTTTGTCTCTGAGGTATGTTTTCGGTATGCAGCAAAATTCTGGGTCCTCCTTACATACCCAATCTGTTAGTCTATGTATTTTTGATTGGGAATTGAGTCCCTTGATATTAAGAGATACTAAGTAATAGTGATGGTTGGTTCCTGTTATTTTCATATTTAGAGGTAGAGTTTTGTTTGTGTGTCTCTCTACTCTTGGTTTCATTGCAAGGAGATTATTTTCTTGCTTTTTCTACTGGGTAGTTTCCCTCCTTGTGTTGGAGTTTTCCATCTATTATCCTTTGTTGGGCTGGATTTTTAGAAAGATATTGTGTAAATTTGGTTTTATCATGGAATATCTTGGTTTCTTCATCTGTGTTAATTGAGAGTTTTGCTGGATACAGTAACCTGGGCTGGCATTTGTGTTCTCTTAAGGTCTGTATGACATCTGTCCAGGATCTTCTAGCTTTCTTAGTCTCTTGTGAGAAATGGGGTGTAAGTCTGATAGGTCTGCCTTTATATGTCACTTGACCTTTTTCCCTTACTGCTTTTAATATTCTTTCTTTGTTTTGTGCATTTGGTGTTTTGACTATTATGTGACAGAAGGAATTTCTGTTTTGGTCCAATCTATCTGGATTTCTGTAGGCTTCTTTTATGTGTTTGGGTATCTGTTTCTTAAGGTTAAGGAAGTTTTCTTCTATAATTTTGTTGAAGATATTTACTGGCCTTCTAAGTTGGGAGTCTGCACTCTCTTCTATACCTATTATCCTTAGGTTTGATCACGTCGTTGTGTCCTATAATTCCTGGATGTTTTGGGCTAGGAACTTTTTGTGTTTTACATTATCTTTGATGTTTGTGTCAATGTTTTCTATGGAATCTTCTGCCCCTGAAATTCTCTCTTCTATACCTTTTTTCTCTTGTCATCTATGATTCCTGATCTCTTCCCTAGGTTTTCTATCTGCAGGATTGTCTCCCTTTGTACTTTCTTTATGTTTTCTATTTCTATTTTTAAATTCTGGATGGTTTTCTTCAATTCCTTCACCTTTTTGGTTATGTTTTCTTCTACTTCTTTCAGGAATTTGTGTTTTCTCTTTAAGGGCTTCTACTTGTTTACTTGTGTTGTCCTGTATTTCTTTAAACGAGTTAATTATATCCTTCTTAAAGTCCTCCAACATCATCCTAAAATGTAATTTTAAATCTAAATCTTACTTTATTGTTGTTTTTTGAAATCTAGTATTTGCTTGGGTGGGAGAAATGAGCTCTAATGCTGCCAAGTAGTCTCATTTCTGTTGTTTAGGTTCCTGTGCTTGCCTCTAGCCATGAGGTTGTCTTTGGTGTTAGTTTGTCTTGTTGTTTCTGTCAGTGGCTTGACTGTCGTTTAGGCCGGAGTGTTAGCACTCCTGTAGACCTGTTTTCCTGTTGTCTTTCAGCTGGTTCTGGGAACAGAGTGTTTTGCTCTCAGGTGTGTGTTGCTGGCGGTTATCTTTCAGCTCTTGGTGCAGGCTGGAACTAGAAGTGTCTAGTCCCTAACTGCTCCTAGGTCACTGTGCCCAGGGGGCACAGATAGCACTAGGCAATTTCCGCTTGGCCTGGGAATGCTGGCAGAGAGTATTGTCCTCTGATTTCTCACTTCTGATGTCTATACTTCTGAGAGTCCAACTCTCCCCTACAAGGGATTTGGGTGCAGGTAGCTGTTTGACTGGTTTAGTTCAGGTTTGTGCACAGAACTGGACTGCAGGGTTCTGTCGCTTACTGCTCCTATATTCCCTTGTCCAGAGGCACTATGTTGTTTCCTCTTTGGCCAGGGATGTGGGAAAAGGTGGACAGGAGTGGCAGTTGGACATGCGTTCTCAGAATTGCCTGCACTTCTGGGTATTCAGCTCTCTCCCCCATGGGATTTGGGCAGACATAATGTTTTAAATTCCCATTTTTAGAAGTATAAGAATGAATATAGAAAGTATTATTCTTTGGAATTATTTTGCTCAACAATTTAAATTAACCCAAAATTGTGCCTGTGTGTACATATGAATGTGTAGCAGATATACCAGTAGATGTGGCCATGTGGTTCTGTATGCATGAGGAGTCCAGAAAAGGTTGTCAAATACTGCTCTCTAACTCCCTTTCTTAATCCCCTGAGGTGGGTCTCATACTAAACCTATAGATAGTCTGGCAGCCAGCAAACCCCATAAACTATCCTGTCCATGATGTAGAGCAGGGAGGTCTATGCACAGCCCCACATGGTTTTTCTACTAGAGCTGGAAATTCAATGCAATGTCACACTAGCACAGTAGGTGCTTTTATCCATAGATCTGGCTTCCTCGACCCATCATTTTCACTAGGATTCAATAATTGTAAAAAATAGTGTACTTTATGGTAATATTTCCTTTGAGTTTGTTAGAAATGGGTACCGTTTATAGAAGGAACATGAACCAATCTGCTTATATTTGAAAAAAATTATCAAAATCTTCAATAAGCACATATTTAAAAATAAAACTTAAAAAACTCACACTATGTATGCAAAAAAAATCAAACACTTCCTTTGAGTAGTCATGTAAAGCTAATAAGTGGGCATTGATCAAAAACCTACTAGGAAAGTCATTTGGCAACTATTTTCAGAAATTGGACAATCTTTTGAGATGCAGATAACAGTTAAAGATCGAAATCCTTTTATATTGAAGATTGTTTTGGTTTTAGAAATAAGGAGGATACATTCAAAGTCAAGTTGTATGAATAAATTGTTAACCCAAACTGGGTATGCCATTTTCAGGTGTCTAAACCTGTAGTGCCAGGGTAAAAAAGTGACATTCGCACGTGATTAATGGCTACAACACCCTCAGAAAGTGCTGCATTGGCAAAACCCACTGAGCTGGAACAAGTGTAAAACCTCTCCATTTAGCAAGAAAATTTGTGGCTGACAAGGTCTAAGGTGGAATGTCTTACTGCCCTATTTTCCAAATGTGCAGCACAGTTTTCTGTCTGTTTGCTTTTTTTCTTTTAAGATCCAAATGTGATGAAAAGATACAAAGCACTGCTATGAAATAATAAGTACATTCACTTAAAATAAGCAAGTGAATATGTATGCATGCAAATGAGAATTGTCTTTCAAACAAGCTGTGTTATAGCCTTGCACATACAGATCACTAATATTCTTGCTCCTCAAGGATTGTGTAAAAACCAACTCTGATCATGGATCACACATGAAAGATTGGGCAACGTACATCTCCTAGTTTCTTCTTAGCTTTCTTTTACTGCTTTTCTAATTTTAACCCCAAACAACATGTATTAGTATTATATAAATATAAACTCTTTCTGTGATAACTTGATATCTTTAAGATTTGCAAAGAGGATTGTATCACAAAGGTCATTTAAAAGGAAGAATGGTCACACACATATGATGTATATGAACTTAGTAATGCCTACAGACGAGAGTACTGATTTAAAAATCTAAGATTTAGTTTATTTCTTAAATTGACATTATCTTAACTATAAGCATATATGCATAAAATTATAATTATATAAGATATATAATAATATATATTCATATATACATATATGTAAAACTGAAAATCAACAAATAGGTATGTGTTAGAGAAATTGTGGCTTCTTAGAGAAAATGGATAAGTCAAAAGTGGTTATCAATAAATTGATTTAAAAAATTGAGCATTTTTAATGCATAAATTTTATATTTCATTAAGGTAAATCATGATTAAAAGTAAAATTTGTATCAGTAAATCATAAACATAAAATACTATCATCCCAGGTACTTTTTCAATGTCCATGATTGCTTACATGATTATGGGAAGGGTAATAGTGACTAGTTATATGAATAAGGAGAAGGATTATAGTGATTGTTTATATGGTATGGAGGAAGAGTAATAGTGTTTGGTTGTGTGAATATGGGGAAGGGTGTCAGTGATTGGTTATATAAATATGAGAGAGAGAGACAATAGAAAAACCTTCAATTATCTAGAAAATAAAATTTTACTTTCTGGTACTAAATAAAATGGAAAAAATAATCTTTCATTGCACATTAAAGAATCTAAAACAGAACACTCTTTGTTTCCATTCCTCTTCAAATTTATCAGTATTTATTCCTTAGTGATTTGCAGTTAAAAAACAGAGATTTATTTGCAGTGATTGAATAATGAATAGTATTATTAGTCTACAAAATAAAGTTTGTCATAAAACTGATAGTGCATCTCAGATTCTCTGAGGTTTTGCTTAAGATGATTATTTCTTTCTTTGTATGTGGGAAACTAAAGATCAAGTTAATTTAAATTTTGAATAAATATAAACAAGCCCTCTTTTCTTTTTCATTTTTTTATCTTTATTAATTTGAGTATTTCTTATTTACATTTCGATTATTATTCCCCTTCCTGGTTTCCGGGCCAATATCCCCTTAGCCCCTCCCCCTCCCCTTCTATATGGGCTTCCCCTCCCCAACCTCCCCCATTACCACCCTCCCCCCAACAATCACGTTCACTGGGGGTTCAGTCTTGGCAGGACCAAGACAAGCCCTCTTTTCAAACAGAAAATAAATTGTTTTGTTTATACAAAAATAACCACGAGACAATCTAAGGATAATGTATCTCAGATCATGTATATTTTCACTGACTTCTTTCAGTAAATCCTGTTTCATTTGCAAGCATGTATAAATATAGACTACCATATTTCTAAATATGACGTATGTATTTTACTTTGATATGAGAAAATACAAATAATACCAGTTTAGGTATTTAAAATGCAAATAATATCATGGCTTGACTCTTAAAAGTAATGCAGCCAGGATTATTTTACAGGCGAAGTATGTTCAAAATGTTAGACACTTTTTAATGGATATTTTAATTTACATATCAAATATTATTCCCTTTCCCAGTTTCCTGTCCATAAGCCCCCTATCCCATCCATTTATCCCTTCTTTCTATACTGGTATTCCCCCTCCCAACATCACTCCCTTCCTGACTACCTGCCCTGACATCCCACCACACTGGGGACTACAGGCTTGGAAGGACAAATGGCTTCTCCCCCCATTGGTGCCTAACAAGGTCATCCTCTGCTACATATGGAGCTGGAGCCATGGATCTGTCCATGTCTAGTCTTTGGGTAGTTGTTGAGTCCCTGGGAGCTCTGATTTGTTGTTGGATATTGTTGTTCTTATGTGGTTGCAAGCCACCACCTAATCCTTTCTCTAACTCCTCCAATGTGGACCCCATTCTCAGTTCAGTGGTTTGTTGCTAGCATTCGCCTCTGTATTTGTCATGCTCTGGCTGAGCATCTCAGGAGACATTTAATGTTAGGCTCCTGCCAGCATTAAATTTTTGGCTTCCTACCTAAGGACTATACGTGGACTGACCCTGGACTCTGACCTCATAGGTAGCAATGAATATTCTAGTAAGATCACCAGTGGAAAGGGAAGCCCTTGGTCCTGCTAAGACTGAACCCCCAGTGAACGTGATTGTTGGGGGGAGGGCGGCAATGGGGGGAGGATGGGGAGGGGAACACCCATAAAGAAGGGGAAGGGGAGGGATTAGGGAGATGTTTGCCTGGAAACCGGGAAAGGGAATAACACTCGAAATGTAAATAAGAAACACTCAAGTTAATTAAAAAAAAAAAGCAGGGACTTTGAAAAAAATTTTTGGCTTCATCATGGTTATCTAGTTTTGGTAGCTGTATATCTAAGGACTGTATAACCATATGGGGCAGGCTCTGAATGGCCCTTCCTTCAGATTCTGCTCCAAACTTTGTCTCCATATCTCCTCCTATGAATATTGTTGTTCCTCCTTTTAAGAAGGGCTGAAGTATCCACAATTCAGACCTCCTTCTTGAGCTTCATGAGGTCAGTGGATTGTATCTTGGGTAACTCAAACTTTTGGGCTAATATTCATTTATCTGTGAGTGTATACCATCTGTGCTTTCTTGTAATTAGGTTACCACACTCAAGGCAATATTTTCTAGTTTCATCTATTTGCCTATGAATTTCAGGAAGCCATATTTTGTTAGCTGAACAGTATTCCATTGTGGAAATGTACCACAATTTCTGTATCCATTCCACTGTTGAAGGATATCTGGGTTCTTTCCAGCTTCTGCCTATTATAAATAAGGCTGTTATGAATAAGTGGAGTATGTGTCTTTGATGTATGTTGGAGCATCATTTGGATATGTGCCCAAGAGAGGTATAGCTGGTTCCTCAGGTAGTACTATGTCCATGTCCAATTTTCTGAGAAATCACCACACTGATATCCAGAGTGGTTGTACCGATTGACAATCTCATCAAAAATGGAGGAGTGTTTCTCTTTCTCAACATCCTCACCAGCATTTGCTGTTACCTGAGTTTTCGATTTTAGTCATTTTGACTGAAGTGAGGTAGAATTTCAGGGTTGTTTTGATTTGTGTTTTCCCGATGACTAAGGATGTTGGATATTTCTTTTGGTACTTCTCAGCCATTCGATATTCTTCAGCTGGGGATTCTTTGTTTAGCTCTGTACCCCATTTTTAATAGGGTTATTTGGCTCTATGGAGTCTAACTTCTTGAGTTCTTTGTATATATTGGATATTAGACCTGTATGAAATGTAGGATGGGTGAAGATCTTTGTCAATCTGTTGGTTGCCATTTTGTCCTAATGACAGTGTTCTTTGCCTTACAGAAAGAAGCTTTGCAGTTTTATAAGATCCCATTAGTCAATTCTTGATCTTTGAGCATAAGTCATTGGTGTTTTCTTCAGAAAATATTCCCCAATGCCCATGTGTTCAAGGTTCTTCCCCCTTTTTCTTCTATTAGTTTGAGTGTATCTGGTTTGATGTGGAGGTCACTGATTCACATTTGACTTCAGCTTTGTATACCATGATAAAAATGGATCTATTTGCATTCTTCTACATGATCCTTTCCAGTTGAATCAGCACTATTTGTTGAACATGTTATGTTGTCTTTTTTCCACTGGATGGTTTTAGCTCCTTTGTAGAAGTTCAAGTGACCATAGGTGTGTGGATTCATTCCCGGGTCTTCAATTCTATTCCATTAATCTACCTGTCTATCTTTGTACCAAAAGCATACAGTTTTTATCACTGTTGCTCTGTAACACTGCTTGAGGCCAGGGATTGTGATTCCCTCAGAAGTGCTTTTATTGTTGAGGATAGTTTTTGATATCTTGAGTTTTTTGTTATTCCAAATGAATTTGTAAATTGTTATTTCAATCTCAATGAAAAATTGAGTTGGAGTTTTGATGGGGATTGCATTGAATCTGTAGCTTGCTTATGGCAAAATGCCCATTTGTACTCTATTAATCCTGCCAATCCATGAGCATGGGAGGTCTCTGCATCTTCTGAGATTTTCTTTAATTTCTTTCTTCAGAGACTTGAAGTTCTTGTCATAAAGAATTTTCATTTGCTTGATTAGAGTCACACCATGGTATTTTATGTTATTTTTGACTATTGTGAATGTTGTCATTTCCCTAATTTCTTTCTCAGCTTGTTTATTCTTCGAGTAGAAAAAGGTTACTGATTTGTTTGAGTTAATTTTATACCCAGCCACTTTGCTGAAGTTATTTATCAGGCTTAGTAGTTCTCTGGTGGAACTTTTGGGATCACTTAAGCATACTGTCATATCACCTGCAAATAGAGATATTTTGACTTCTTCCTTTCCAATCTTTATCTCTTTGACCTTTTTTTTTAATTGCTCTGGCTAGTACTTTGAGTACTATATTGAATAAGTAGGGAGAGAGTAGGCAGCCTTTTGTAGTCCCTGATTTTAGTGGGATGGTTTCAAGTTTCTCTTCATTTAGTTTCATGTTGCCTACTGGTTTGCTGTACACTGTTTTTAGTATATTTAGATATGGGCCTCAAATACTCATCTTTCCAATACTTTTTTCATACAGGGGTATTGAATTTTTTTCAAATGCATTTTCAGTATATAATGAGATGATCATATTGTTTTTTTCTTTGGAAACATAGTGGATTACATTGATCGATATCTGTATATTGAACCATTGCTGCATCCCTAGGATGAAGCCTACTTGAACATGACGGATGATAATTTTGATGTTTTCTTGCATTTGTTTTGTGAGAATTTGTTCAGTAATTTTGCGTTGATATTTTTAAGGTAATTTGGTCTGATGTTTTCTTTCTTTTTGGGTCTTTGTGTGGTTTAAGTATAAGTGCAATTCTGTCTTCATAGAAGGAATTTGGTAGTGCCCCTTCTGTTTCTATTTGCAGAATAATTTAGACAGTATTGTTATGAGGTTTAACAGATATTTACAAAACATTTCGTACTAAAACAAAAGAACATAGTTTCTTCTCAGCACATTGTGGTACCCTCTCCAAAATTGACCATATGCTCGTTCATAACACAGGCCTCAACAAATAAAAGAATATTGAAATAATCCCATGCATCCTATCATACCACCATGGATTAAGGCTGGTCTTCAATAACAACAAAACAATAGAAAGTTCAAATGTAATTGGAAACTTAACAATTCTCTCCTCAATGATAACTTGGTCAAGGAAGAAAAAAGAAAGGAATTAAAGACATTTTAGAATTTAATGAAAATGAAGATACAACATACCCAAACTTATGGAACACAATGAAAACAGTGCTAAGGAATACTCATAGCTCTGAGTGTCTCCAAAAAGAAACTAAAGAGAGCATACATTAGCAGATTGACAGCACACCTAAAAGCTCTAGAACAAAGGAAGCAAATATACCCAAGAGGCGTAGATGTCAGGAAATAATCAAACTCAGGGCTGAAATCAACCAAATAGAAATAAAAAGGACTTACAAGGAAAGAAACTAGGAGCTGGACCTTTGAGAAAAATCAACAAGAAACATAAACTCTTAGCCAGACTAACCAGAGGGCACAGAGAGTGGATCCAAATTAACAACATCAGAAATAAAAAGGGAGACATAACAACAGAATCTGAGGAAATTAAAAGAAAAAAATAAGATTCTACTACAAAAACCTATATTCAGCAAAACTGAAAAATCTGGATAAAATTGACAATTTGCTAGTCAAATACCAGGTACCAAAGTTAAATTAGGATCAAACAAACCATCTAAACAATCCCATACCTCCTAAAGAAATAAAAGTTATTAAAAGTCTCCAATGCAAAAAACGCAGAGGACCAGATGGGTTTAGTGTAGAATTCTATCTGACTTTCACAGAAGGCCTCATTTGACACTTGTTTTCAAGGCTTTAATTGTGTCTGAGTGATTTTCTTTTAAATATCTCTTGCATCTGTGATCATTTCTACTTCTCCTTAGGCCTAAAACTTTCTTATCCATTATTCTTATTCTGCTTGTCTCTTTGTCTCTAGGTTGGTCAGTCTGTTTGTCTGTCTCCACACAAATACATACACAAATACAGATTTTATATATATTCCCCAATCTATCTAAAAAGAAATCAATTAAGCAATAAAATTGTTCAATTAAATTAAAATTTAGCTTATAATAAATATCACATTTATTTCAAGAAATTCCACCCTCCATTCTCTTATTAGCATCAGGACATCTCTGTGAATTTTAATATATCAGTGAAAGAAGATAAAGACATGGTGGGCACATGTCAGAAGTAATATCCAGTCAAAATAGGGAAGTGTGAGGGTTTTAAAATATTATATATTTTAGTATCTCCATGAGTACTGATATAAATCAAAACATAGTTTCTTTATTTTGTTTCTTTTATTGAATATTTTCTTTATTTACATTCCAAATGTTATCTGCTATCCTGGATCTCCTCCAGAAATGCATTATTCCATTTCCCCTTTCCCTTCTTTTTTAGGAATGCTGTCCCACCACCCACAGAATCACTCCCACCTTTCCACCCTAACATTCTCCTACACTGTGGAATATAGTCTTTACAGAAAGAAAGGCCTCTCCTCTTCTCCTCTGAATGATGCTCAACAAGGTCATCCTCTGCTACATATGTGGCTGGAGCCATGGTTCCCTCCATGTGTACTCTTTTGTTGTTTAGTTGGGGTGTCTGATTGATTGATATTGTTGTTCTACCTATGGATTTGAAACACCCTTCAGCTCCTTCAGTGCTTTCTCTAGCTCCTCCATTGGGGACCCCATTCTCAGTCCAATGGTTAGTTGCAAGCATTCTCCTCTGTATTTGTTAGGCTCTGGAAAGCCTCTGAGAAGACAGCTATATCAGGCACCTGTCAGCATGCACTTCTTGGCACCAGCAATATTGTCTGGGATTGGGGACAGTATATGGGATGGATCCCCATGTGGGGCAGTCTCTGAATGGCCTTACCTTCAGTTTCTGCTCCACAAATTGTCTCTGTATTTTCCTTCTGTGAGTAGTTTGTTAACTCTTATAAGAAGAACTGAAGAATCCAGTTTGGTCTTTCAACTTCTTGACCTTCATGTTGTCTGTAAATTATATCTCAGCTATTTTGACTTTTGGGCTAATATCCACTTTCTCAGTGAGTGCATAACATGTGTGTTCTTTTGTGACAGGGTTACCTCAAACAGGATTATATTTCTAGTTCCATCCCTTTTCCTAATAATATAAAATACCTTGGTGAGACTTTAACCAAGCCAGTGAAAGATCTGTAAGATACAAACATCAAGTCTCTGAAGAAAGAAATTGAAGATCTCAGAAGATGGAAAGATCTCCCATGCTCATGGATTGGCAGAATTAATATAGTAAAAATGGCCATTTTACCAAAAGCGATCTGTGGATTCAATGCAATTAATATCAATATACCAATCCAATTCTTCAGAGAGTTAGACAGAACAATTTGCAAATTCTTCTGGAATAACAAAAAACCCAGGATAGCTAAAACTATCCTCAACAATAAAAGGACTTCCGGGGGAATCACTATCCCTGAACTCAAGCAGTATTATGAAGCAATAGTGATAAAAACTGTATTGTATTGGTGCAGAGACAGACAGATAGACCAGTGGAATAGAATTGAAGACCCAGAAATGAACGCACACACCAATGGTCATTTGATTTTTCACAAAGGAGCAAAAATCATCCAATGGAAAAAAGAGAGCATTTTCAGCAAATGGTGCTGGTTCAACTGGAGGTCAGTATGTAGAATGCAGATCGATCCATACTTATCACTGTGTACAAAGCTTAAGTCCAAGTGGATCAATGACCTCCATATCAAACCAGATACACTCAAACAAAGAGAAGATAAAGTGGGGAAGCATCTCAAACACATGGGCACTGGAGAAAATTTCCTGAACAAAACACCAATGGCTTATGCTCTAAGATCAAGAATCAACAAATGGGATCTCATAAAACTGCAAAGCTTCTGTAAGGCAAAGGACACTTTTTTTAGGACAAAATGGCAACCAACAGACTGGGAAAAGATCTTTACCAATCCTACAACTGATAGAGGGCTTATATCCAAAATATACAAAGAACTCAAGAAGTAAGACTGCAGGGAGACAAATAACCCTATAAAACTGGGGTTCAGAGATAAACAAAGAATTCACAGCTGAGGAATGCCGAAAGGCTGAGAAACACTTAAATAAATGTTCAACATCTTTAGTCATAAGGGAAATGCAAATCAAAACAACCCTGAGATTTCACCTCACACCAGTGAGAATGGCTAAGATCAAAAACTCAGGTGACAGCCAATGCTGGTGAGGATGCGAAGAAAGAGGAACACTCCTCCTTTGTTGGTGGGATTGCAGACTGGTACAACCATTCTGGAAATCAGTCTGGAGTTTCCTCAGAAAACTGGACATTGCACTACCTGAGGACCCAGCTATACCTCTCTTGGACATATACCCAAAAGATGTCCCAACATATAACAAAGACAGGTGCTCCACTATGTTCATAGCAGTCTTATTTATAATAGCCAAAAGTTGGAAAGAACCCAGATGCCCTTCAGCAGAGGAATGGATACAGAAAATGTGGTACATCTACACAGTGGAATATTACACCGCTATCAAAAACAATGATTTTAGGAAATGTATAGGCAAATGGATGGAACTGGAAAATATCCTGAGTGAAGTAACCCAATCACAGAAAAACACACATGGTATACACCCATTGATAAGTGGATATTAGCCCAAATGCTTAAATTACCCTAGATGCACAGAACACATGAAACTCAAGGATGATCAAAATGGGAATGCTTCACTCCTTCTTTAAAAGGGGAACAAGAATTCCCTTGGGAGGGAATAGGGAGGCAAAGATTAGAACAGAGGCAGAAGGAACACCCATTGAGAGCCTGCCCCACATGTGGCCCATACATATACAGCCACCAAACTAGATAAGATGGATGAAGCAAGGAAGTGCATGCCGACAAGAACCGGATGTAGATCTCTCCTGAGAGACACAGCCAGAATACAGCAAATACATAGGCGAATGCCATCATTAAACCACTGAACTGAGAATGGGACCCCCATTGAAAGAATTAACAAAGGACTGAAAGAGCTTAAAGGGGCTTGAGACCCCATATGAACAACAATGCCAACCAACCAGAGCTTCCACTTCCCAAAGACTATACATGGACTGACCCTGGGCTCCAACCTCATAGGTAGCAATGAATAGCCTAGTAAGAGCACCAGTGGAAGGGGAAGCCCTTGGTCCTGCCAAGACTGAACCCCCAGTGAATGGGATTGTTGGGGGAAGGGCGGTAATGGGGGGAGGATGGAGAGGAGAACACCAATAGAGGAGAGGAGGGGGAGGGGTGAGTGGAATGTTGGCCTGGAAACCGGGAAAGGGAATAACAATTGAAATATAAATAAGAAATACCCAAGTTAATAAAATTAAAAAAAAGAATTTCAGTAAGTCATTGTTTTTGAAAACTGAATAGTTCTCCATTGTGTAAAAGTACCACATTTTCTCTATCCATTCCACTGTTGAAGGGCATCTGCGATCTTTCCAGCTTCTGCCTATTATAAATAAGGCCACTATGAACAGAATGGAGCATGTGTCCTTGTTATATGTTAGAGCATCTTTTGGGTATATGCCCAGATGTGGTATAGCTAGCTCCTCAGGTCCTACTACATCCAATTTTCTGAATAAATGCCAGAATGATTTTTCAGAGTGGTTGTACCAGCTTGTAATTCCACCAGCAATGGAGGAGTGATCCTCCTCCTCTACATCTTTTTTTTTTTTTTGTTCTTTTTTTTTCGGAGCTGGGGACCGAACCCAGGGCCTTGCGCTTCTTAGGTAAGCGCTTTACCACTGAGCTAAATCCCCAGCCCCTTTACATCTTTTTAAGCATCTGATGTCAACTGAGTTTTTTATCTTAGTCGTTCTGTGTAATGTGAAGTCGGATCTCAGAGTTGTTTTGATTTGCATTTCCCTGATGACTAAGGATGTTGAACATTTCTTTAGCTGCTTCCTGGCCATTCTACATTCCTCAGTTGAGAATTCTTTGTTTAGTTCAATACTCCTTTTTTAATAGGGTTATTTAATTTATTGGAATCTAACTTCTTGAATTCTTTGTGTATATTGAATATTATCCCTCTATCAGATGTAGGACTGGTAAAGATCTTCTGCCAATCTGTTGGTTTCCATTTCTTGCTGTTGACAGTGTCCTTTGCCTTACAGAAGTTTTGCAATTTTATGAAGTCCCACTTGTCAATTCTTGATCAAAGAGCATAAGCCATTGGTGTTGTGTTTAGGATAATTTCCCCTGTGCCCATGTGTTTGAGACTCTTCCCCACTGTCTCTTCTTTTAGTTTCAGTGAATATGGTTTTATGGGGAGGTCCTTGATCCACATGGAGTTGAGCTTTGTACAACAAGGTAAGAATGAATTGATTTGCATTCTTCTACATGCTGATCTTCAGTTGAACCAGCACCATTTGTTGGAAATGCTGTCTTTTTCCCACTTGGTGGTTTTAGGGCCTTAGTAAAAAAATCAAGTGACCACAGATGTGTGAGTTCATTTCTGGGTCTTCGATTCTATTATATTGATCTACATGCCTGTCTCTGGACCAATAACTATACATTTTTTAATCACTATTGCTCTGTAATACACCTTGAGTTTAGGGATTGTGAAACCCCAGAAGGTATTTTATTGTTGAGAATACTTTTTGCTTTCCTGATATTTTTGTTATTCCAAATGAATTTGCAAATTGCTCTTTCTAACTATGTGAAGATTGTGTTGGAATTTTGATGGAGATTGCATTGACTCTGTAGATTGTTTTCTGCAAGATGGCCATTTTTACTATATTAATCCTGCTAATCCATGAGCATGGGAGGTCTTTCCAAGTTCTGTGATCTTTGATTTCTTTCTTCAGAGACTTGCAGTTCTTGTCATAAAGCTTTTTCACTTGCTTGGTTAAATCACACTGAGGTAGTTTGTGTTATTTGTGACTATTGTGAATGATGTTGTTTCACCAATTTCTTTCTCAGCCAGTTTATCCTTAAAGTAATGTAAGGCTACTGATTTGTTTGAATTAATTTTATACCCAGCTACTTTGCTGAAATTGTTTATCAGGCTTAGTAGTTCTCTGGTGGAAATTTAGGGGATACTGAAGTATACTATTATATCATCTGCACATTACAATAGTTTGACTTCTTCCTCTCCAATTTTTATTCCTTTGACCACTTTTTGTTGTCTAAGTGCTCTGGCTAGGATTTCAAGTTCTATATTGAATAGGTATGGAGAGAGTTGGCAGTCTTGTATAGTCTGTGATTTTAGTGAGATTGCTTCAAGTTTCTCCCCATTTAATTTGATGTTGGCTACTGATTTGCTGTATATTGCTTTTACTATGTTTTGGTATGGACCTTCAATTCCTGATCTTTCCAAGACTTTTACCATGAAGGAGCTTGAATTTTCTAATGAGATGATCATGTTGGTGATTTTTTTTACTTTGTTTATATAGTGGTTTATGTTGATGGATTACTGTATATTGAGCCATCCCCATATATCTGAGGATGAAGCCTACTTTATCATGATGGATTGTCATTTTCATCTATCCTCGGATTTGGATTGTAAGAATTTTATTGAGTATTCTTGCATCAATATTCATAAGTGAGATTTGTCTGAAATTCTCTTTCATTTGTTTGTTTTTGTTTGATTTACATTTAAGTATAATTGTATTTTCATAGAACAAATTGGGTAATGATCCCTCTGTTTTTATTTGGTGGAATTGTTTGAAGAGTATTGGTATCAGGTCTTCTTTGATGATTTGATAGAATCTGCACTTCAACCTTCTTGTCCTGGGCTTTTTTTGGTTGGTAGACTTTTAATGACTACTTCTATTTCTTTAGTGGTTATGGGAGTGTTGGAATGGTTTATCTGATCCTGATTTAACTTGGTTCCTGGTATTTGTCTAGAAAATTGTCCCTTTCATCCAGATTTACAAGTTATGTTGAGTATAGGCTCTTGTAGTTTCATCTGATAAGAATACGTTGCACCTAACACAATAATAGTGGGATATTTCAACACCCTACTCTCATCAATGAACAGATCATGGAAACAGAGACACCAAGAAAATAACAGAATTTATGAACTAAATTGATTTAACAGATATCTATATAGTATTTATCCTAAAACAAAAGAATATTCCTTCTTCTGAGCACCTCATGGTATCTTCTCCATGGTACATTGACCACATAATCAGTCACAAAACAGGCCTCAACATATATAAGAAGAGTAATATAATCCAATACATCCTATCAGATCACCACAGACTAAGGCTGGTATTCAATAACAACTAAAACAATAGAAACCCTACATGTCCGGGAAATTGGAAAAAGGAGTAACATTTATAATAAAATATCCAATAAAAAAAAAAAGGAAAAAAGATCTTTACCAACACTACATCCGTTAGAGGGCTAATGTCCAATATATACAAAGAACTCAAAAAGGTAGACTCCAGAGAATCAAATAACACTATTAAAAATTGGGTGCAGAGCTAAAAAAAAATTCTTAACTGAGGAATATAGAATGGCTGAGAAACACCTGAAGAAGTATTCAACATCCTTAGTCATCAGGAAAATGCAAACCAAAACAATCCTGAGATTGTATTTCACACCAGTCAGAATGGCTAAGATCAAGAACTCAGGTGACAGCAGATGCTGGTGAGGATTTGGAGAAAACTCCTCCATTGTTGGTGGAGTTACGAGCTGGTACAACTGCTCTGAAAATCATTCTGGTGGTTCCTCAGAAGGTTTTACATAGTTGTACCTGGGGACCTAGCTATAGCACTAGCTGGCATATACCCAAAAGTTGATCCAACCTATGACAAAAACACTTGCTCCACTATGTTCAAAATGTAGTTTCTTAATAGATTTTTGATAGTGGAAAATTTTAAAAAAATCTTTTCTGTTACTGGAGAATCATGAATTATTCTATACTATTCACATGGCTCATTGCAAGTTTTCCTCACTATTGATTGTTTGTCCTTCTGGGACTTTCATTCTCTGAATGTGGGCATGAATACACATGTTCACAAAATGTCTATTAACACACAAGTCACCACAGATGCACACATGCATATAAATACATATTGTGCCTCTCTCTCTCTGTCTCTCCCTGTCTCTCTGTGTATTTCTGTCTCTCTGTCTGTCTGTCTGTCTCTGTCTCTCTCTAACATGCACACACACACACACACACACACACACACACACACAAGCATACACATACCAGTTTAGACAAGGTGATATTTTTGAATCATAGTCCAGGGTACATTGTGAATGCCATTAGAATTGGTGACACTGCATATCAGTATTTGCCGATAACAAATGCAAGAATAAAATGTCACCATTTAAATCTGCAAATTCTTTTTGTAAGTGTGGCTGCAACAATTCATAATTTCTCTTAATCTTATAACTATTCATATTCTTATTATATTCTTAACTGAGTGATTGTTTGAAAGCATGATAAGTGAAAAATATATAACATTCATTTCAAATCACTGACAGAATTCTTTCGCAGGAGAAAGAGAAAGGACACAAGAAAGAGAGCAGGATAATTATTATTGTTATATACTATTTAGTTTAGTACCATTCACAACCAAAATTTCCTTGTTTACTTAAACAAATTTATCTAATATACATAGAATTGATGGTCACACATTTCTATAGTGTGACTTCTGATGTTTGCAATGAAATTATACTGTGTTCACACTTTGAAATAATAATTCCTCATGGAACAATAATGTAGCATAACAAATTGCAGTTTACTCTAGTAGCTATTTTTATTTTTATTTACTTATTTTTTTTACAAAAGTCAAATTCCTAAACCAAGTAAGACTGGAAAGAAATAGTTAAATTGAAGTTTTCTATGATTATTGCGATTGTAGATGATTTAATTTTTATTATTTGTTTGTTATATTTTCACACTAGATAAAATAAATAACTAAGCACTTGTTCTTTGAACAAAAACAATTATAAAACTAGTTTTTACTCATTTGATAAAATGTAGTAAAATAGGAATGTCTCTTTCTAAACAGAGTTAATATTTCTCTAAATATTTTAAGACATGCTTTGGGTAAAGATTATATTCTTTGACCACTTAAATAATAGAAACATGTAATATAGATGGCCATGATTAATATTTAAGAATTTATCTCATTTCAAATTCTTCTATAGTTCTGTGAGTGTTCATTATTGGAGAATTTTAAAGCATTATTTTACCAAAATTTCTTTTGTGTCACAAATAAACTCCATCTCATGTATATTTTAAAATTATTTTTTGATGTTTTTCATTAATGTATTTGTCACTCACTCAACTGAGAAGTACATCCTTCATTTGCCCCTGTGCCAGATTCATAGATCAGTGCTGAAGCAAACACACTCTCAGTACTTAACTTTTGATAGATTGAATTACCAACAATACAGTTGTAAACCAGGTAAAGGAAGTAGAATTGGATATTAAATAATATATTGTAAATACCCTGACTCTTGCAGGAAAATAAATTAGCTATCATCGCTTTAGAAATTTCTTTTTGTTTTTTTTTGCATCTTTATTAAATTGAGCATTTCTTATTTACGTTTTCAATTGTTATTCCTTTTCCTGGTTGGTTTCCAGGCCAACACCACCCTAACCCCTACCCCTCCCCTTCTATATAGGTGTTCCCCTAACCATCCTCTCCCCATTAACGCCCTCCCCCAACAATCCGGTTCACTGGGGGGGGGGGTCCAGCCTTGGCAGGACCAAGGGCTTTCCCTTCCATTGGTGCCCTTACTAGGCTATTCATTGCTACCTATGAGGTTGGAGTCCAGGATCAGTCCATGTATAGTCTTTGGGTAGTGGCTTAGTTCCTGGAAGCTCTGGTTGGTTGGCACTGTTGTTCATATGGGGTCTCGAGCCCCTTCAAGCTCTTCCAGTCCTTTCTCTGATTCCTTCAATGGGGATCCAGTTCTCAGTTCAGTGGATTGCTGCTGGTATTCGCCTATGTATTTGCCATATTCTGGCTGTGTCACTCAGGAGAGATCTACATCTAATTTCTGTCGGCCTGCACTTCTTTGCTTCAAACATCTTATCTAACTTGGTGGCTGTATACGAATGGGCCACATGTGGGGCAGGCTCTGAATGGGTGTTCCTTCAGCTTCTGTTCTAAACTTTGCCTCTCTATCCCCTCCTAAGGGTATTCTTGTTCCCCTTTTAAAAAAGGAGTGAAGCATCCGCATTTTGGAATTATTTTAATTTGCTGATAAAATTCTCTCTTAATCCCATTTTACAACCTTATAATATTAGGTAATTTCTGAATATTTAATAAACATATTTTAAAAGTATTATGCAAGTTTAAAATAACAGTAGTACTATAGCTATGAAATTTGATGTGGTTAGATATATTTCTGATATTATTTTTCTTAGAAGGTACCAATTTCATTATATAAAAATATTCAACTCCAAATGGAATGTGTCTATCAAATTCCTCCCTTCAGAGCTTAGGGAACCCCACTGAAGAGGAGGCAGAGCCTAAGAGCTAGAGACGATGGGGGCCAGCAGGAGAACAAGGCCCTCTAAATCAACTTGAGCAAAGGTCATATGAACCCAGAGACTGAAACAGCAAGCAAAGGGCCTTCAAGGGTCAGCACTGCGTCCTCTTGTATATACTTCAGCTTTTAATTTAGTAGTTTTATGTGATTCGTGAGTGTGTGAACAAATATGTTGTTCTGATTCTTGTGTTTTCTTGGGCCATTTTCATTCTGTTCATTTGTCTTGTACAACTTCAGTGAAATAGTTTTTGTTCAATTTATCTTATTAAATAATTTTTGTGTTTAAATTAATGAATTATGGATGAATAAATGAAACCCTAGATACTAAGATGTTGCGTGACAATGGGTATATCAGTCACTTCAAAGCAGATCTTATATTGTAGGTGACCAATATATAATTGGACTACACAGATTTTATTGTTGTTTATTTGTGTGTGTGTGTGTGTGTGTGCTTTTATTTATTAAAGTCTTTCTCTTTCTGTTTGGGTACTATTTTGTTTTCTTGGTTTTATGGGGTTTTTTTTTGTTGTACTGGGTTTTTTGTTTATGCTCTGAGAAAACTTCAAGTTGGGTTGGCAGTGAAAAAGAGAATCTGAAATGACTAGATGAGGGAAGAATATGAACAAAATATATTTAAATTAAATGTTTTAAACAATGAAAAATGATAGGGCCACAGAGATGTTTTCAAATTTGTTTTCCAAAACTCTTTTGCTGTGGTTAAATTTACATTCAAGTGAAATTAATATAAAAAGGAAAATGAATAGTTCTTATGTATGCATATATATATATACATGTATGTATGTAAACACACACATATCAATGGAATTCAAAATCATATACTGCTTGGAATATATATATATATATATATATATATATATATATATCACTGAAAACCCTCTTCCCAAATTATACTGAGAAATCAGATGAAATATTGTTGCAGAATGATGAAATATTGCTGTAAAAAGAGTAAATAAATCAGGTTTTAAGTTCAGTTGTACATGCTTACTCAGCAACATAAAAATAGTGATTTTGTTGCATTTAATAGTATGCAGAGATTTTTACTTCTTTGCCTAAAGGTCATCTATAATTGGAAAAAAACATTAAGCATAGTGTATGGCCTAAATGTGGCTTTGATGCCCTCATTCATCCTTTCTGAAGAAAAGGGTAGGAATCACATTCAAGGCTTCTTGTCTTACAGAAAGGGAAGGCTATTCAGTCCCAATCCTGCCTCCTAGTTTCCTCCTTTCTCTGTCCTCTGTGAGCACCTGTGCATGTCATCTGTGGTAGTTTACTATGTCTTGGAGAAACTACATTCAGGTACAACATTAAGTTCTAAATGTGTCTTTATATATATTTCATATCTGAAACATGTATTTTCATCAGTGGCCATTTTTTTTTACTAAATCATTTGCAATCAGGAAACAAATATCATTTAATTGTGGATAGGAGGTTTCACACAAAAACCTGTCCTTCACAGCTCTTGCGTAAGTATTAGGACAGTAGCACAGAGAACAAGGATTTCTGTTCTGTGGAGAGCAGTAACAAAATTGCACTGTTCCGAATTAGAATAAATTGTGGAAATGCTAAACAAATACATTATTAAGTTCAGGTATACTCTTAGCACCTGTCTAGAAATGCTTTTTCATTGTGTCTACTTACACAAAAATTATCAATAAACAAGAAATATTAAATTCACTCTTTATAGCCTTTTACAGATTACTTATGTGCACTGCTTTGTACAATTTTGCCAAACACCTTATAAATCATTGTCAGAACTGTGCTAAACAGTCATTTTGAATCACTCTCTATGCAATTATTTTTAATCAAATATTTCATCAATTATAAGATGCATTAATCTTTGCATGTGGGTAAAAATAAGTCATCTATTTCTAAAAATAGTGTTTCCTTTTAGCCCTTTGCATGCCAATTTTTGTTTACAAGATTTTTTTCAGTTTTTTTAATCTGTCAAGTAAAGGTTATTTTTCATGCAAGCAACAGATAATTTTAATATAAATCCTTACAGCATGTAATTAAATACATATCTATATTCACAATGCATTTACGGAAGGCATTAGTAGCTGTACACTTATTTCTCAGTAACATGTGGAAGTTGTAGGGTAAATCCTTTAGGGGAAGAGGTGTTCTTATGAAATACAGTGCATGCTTTACGGTCTTTTCTAGTAAGTCAAATTGGTTTAGCCATAGTCTAGATATACCAAACACTCCACTTAAAATGATATGACACAGTGTTTACTAATTCATGAACTAATATTATTTTTATATGAAGTACTATTTTTGTAGAATAGCACTTAACATGCTAATTCTGTGCTGTTTTTAAACCACCAAGCATTTCTTGCTCACAATCTGCACTAAATATACACCCAAAATAAAATGCAATTTGGATGCCTGTAGAAAGACTTTAATACCTTTTGTTCCTATTTATTACTAATTTTAATATTTTATACTTTATTATATACTATATACATATACAAAATCATTGTGAAACATCAAAATACACTTACTACTTTCATTTACTTATCTGTTAAAACAGACCTCAGTACACAGCCAATATTTATAAATGATCATTTTTTTACATTGTTACAGGAATATATACATGTATATAATTTTATTCTTAAAATTTTGACAAATAATTCTACTAAAATCTATCAGCATAAAATTGCTATTTATTTTTAATTGTGAAAGAATTGTTTTCTACAGTATTTAAAATATATTATCATTGAATATTTTTATTTTTTAATAATTTAAAGAAAGACTTTATTTTGAAAACTTCCTTTATATTCATGTTCTCTAATGTGACATTATTTAATTTTCATGACACAATTATTAATCACCTGTATTCTGTATTCCTCATTATTTGTGAATCACGGTCCTCACATTGCCTTTTTAAAAATACCATATTCTAAAGCTCAAAATCAGAAATATTTATCTGCATATGATATCTTATCTCCAAGAAAAGGAACTCTTTGTTATTTTCTCACTATTATCTGGAAATCTAGGCACAGTTGTTTCCACAAATGTGTTATTAGTCTGTGTGTGTTTTCATGTCCTCATGGACTAGTGGCAATCTCACTTACAGAAGGGCCATTTCAGCCTAAGTGTATCTTCCTACACAAAGACTCTTGTCACACTCTGAGAAGGTGGATTTTCATTTCCCCTTCATGCAGACATTTTCACTCAGTGTTTTTAAATTTTCTGATGCAAATGATGCAAACACGCACAGAGATGTTAAATACAATGTTGGCTCTGCAATAGCCATACAGAAGAGCAGCACACATTTTGCCCAGACTTCCCTGAATGTAACCCTCAGCCAATGGACGTGTTTCAATGCGTACCTGAACATAAGCAGTGCCAACAAAAGAAAGTAAATGGGCAGAAAGCTTTTATAAAATGTCACAAGTGATATAAGAGCATGACCTCAGAGGGATAGGGTGGATCCTTGAAAGCACTTAGTTCAACATATATTTCATCTATTTAATTTGGTGATTGAATCAGATCAAATCACTAGTAGCCAAATTGTAGTTTCAGCGAGCTTCTCTTATTCTCTGGCACTTTTGTTTCTACATTCCGGATACATTCTTTCATTTCCCAACTCTTCTCTTCCCAGGCATTTGTACCATAGGAAACTGACAGCAATTGTTCTGATTCATGGCTTAGGAGGAGCAGCTGATTAATCCCTTGTCAGCAGTCTTGACCCTGTGTGGAAAATAGAATCTTCGAAGGCCTACTTACCAATATATCAGGAGCAGGGCAGCGTGGCTTGCATCGCTCTTAAATTCAAGGAAAGTTTAAGACAATGCCAAGCAGCAATGCTGATCCTAGAAATGCTTTATAGGAATATACCGAGAGAGAACAGGAAAATACCAGGGAAAAGAATTGAAAAATTATGGTTTTGTTCCCCGAAATAAAAATTGTATATTTTGGGTCCTCCACAAAATACATTAAAATATCACTAATTTTAGTATAATTATTGAGGTCTGTGTTTTGATATGATATGACATGTTTTGGGAATTTTGAATCATTTCATTTCCTTCCCTCTTTGATGAGTATAAACACTATGATCATAGAACTCCAATTTGTATATAGCATAAAATAATTGCAAATAACTCCTATTTCTAGAATCATTTTTATTGACACATTCATCTAGGAAGAATATGTACATGATATAGTTTAAAACACAAATGTTACCCACTGACTGAAAACCACTTTAGTTATAGGAATGACAAAAGCCCTAAACTGAACACATTCCTACATTTAATCAGGAAAAAAAAATCTTAGTAGTATAAAATGTGGTCTCAGAACATATGACTAAAATACAGGGATGAAGTGGGATCATGTCCACTTTTTTTTCTAAAGAGGACAATATACATGAATCCAATATTTGTGAATTTTACTTACAACCATAAAGCAGGTTGAAAAATCTGTCAAATGATGTGAAATCCTAAAAGGCACAGGGTGTTAGAGATGGTGACCACGGAGGACAAATCAAGTCTCAGAATTAAAACTATGCACAACTAATAAACACACACACACACACACACACACACACACACACACACACACACACACAGAAGATAAACAAGGAGAGAGAGAAAGAGGGAGAGAGAGAGAGAGAGAGAGAGAGAGAGAGAGAGAGAGAGAGAGAGAGAGAGAGAGAGAGTCTCAGCTAGGATAACTAGAGGAAGCTGAAATGTGCTGAAACCTTTCCCTTGTAAACTGCATAATAGCACTTTCAATGTTCCCTTTCTGTCATCCCCTGTAACCATCAAGTTCGGGTTCTGCTGCAGTCAGGTGCACGCGCACGGAGCTCTTACGGTTGACTGCATAGAATTCTGAGGAAAGCCACATCTGTACCATTTTTTTTTCTTGGACAGTAATAAATAACACTTTGAGTTCATTTAGATTTTTTCCTGAGTATATTTAAAGCAAGTTATTCAGGGATTTTTTTTGCTTATCCTCTTAAAGCATAGGTTTAATTTTGAGTGCATCTTTTATTGTGAGAGGGCAAGCCTTTGATCGAGTGACATTTGCATTTCAGTATGGGGAAGGGCTTTACGTTCTCTTCACATGCACCACCCTACTCCATGTATCTTCGTGGTTTGTGCTAGTCACTATTTAAAACACTGGCTACCAAGTGCGGCTTTGTGGACAGAATCTGTATGTTCTGTGCAGCCAAAAAAACAAAATAGAACAAGGGAAAATTCAAAATGAATAGCTCCTTTGAAAGAAACAGTTTCCATAGGACTGTTTTCAATAAGATGTACTCAGCTACAGAATGCAATGACATCATCTAAAATATAGCAAGTTCAGATTGACCATATCTCATCATTTATTTCTTTTGTAAAAGAGCAAATGGAATATATTTTTTAGGTGTTTCTTTGTGCAAGTGCCTCGCACATCCTGTTCGGATAGCATTAGAAATAATAATGAAACAAGCTGTAGGTAACGTTATGATTTCCAAAAAGTTCTTAAATATGAGGCCGTGAAAATGTGTCCTTTGAAGGATCAGCAAGCCTGTGGCATTGTCTGTGAAAATGGAAAGAATTGATAAGACCTCTGCATGTATGATCTTTATCAGGTTTGCAATGATTCCCATTTTATAAGGTAACATATTTTTATCCTTGTTGCACAGGGAAATGTTCTGTTTTCCTTCAGAAAGCTGGCAGAAAACCATTTTCCAACCTTGTCTGCTTCATTTATCTACATGTGGATATTAAAACTGTCTCATCTCAAAGGCCCACAAACACCTTGTCAATAAAGTAGTAAATTAAACGCTGGCATAAAAACATTACCCAGGAAAATTTCTCATTTGCAGCCGACAGTGTTTGCCACTTTCAAGCTTAGAGATTTCACATTTGGTAAATTTTAACCAACACAAGATTTAAGCTTATTGAGAAATAATTCGACATTGAGTAATGTCATTCATTTTATTTTTTAAAGAATTATTTCAATACAGTATGTATTTCCTATCGGGGGAAAACACCAGCTGCAATTGCTAGGTTTTACAGGGCATTTTTAGGAGGGGTAAGTTTACATTTTATACAACTGTGTTCCTATTCACTACCAATCAAAGCTAAGTGAAATAACAGTCACAAATTTCACAACCAGAGAATTTGTTTTGCCATGTTAGACATAAAATATTGGAGAGCCTTTCTGTGTTCTTCCAGCTTTTCCCCATCACCTCAGTAAGGCAGCATGTAGTCACTCTGAAAGAGGAGATGTTTCTTTGGTATTAATACTGGGAAGAGGCTGTTTGCAAGCTTATTTTCTTCTGTGTTATGTTCATGAGCAGGAAAATATAATTTATTTCTGCATATCTGCTATCCTGGACAAATCAAGGTGACAATCCGTGGTTAGCTCTGTCAGGCCCTTTGTCCTAGCGCTGCTGTGAATGGAAGTACAATGGGAGCAAAGTGAATATATAACAGTCCAGCTGCCTTGTTGTGACAGCCCTGTCCCTCCATAGCAGTGTGTCAGCTCATGTTTGTGTACCAGTAGCCAGTTCATACGATGACAATGCAAATTGTCTGAGAAGTCTCCTAGCAGACAACAAATTAAGCTGGGGCTTGAGGTACAGGGAGGAGAGGAATAGGGAGCTTGGACACATGTCTTAGGAAAATAATGACCTGTAAAAGGTTATATTTTTGGTACAGTGATTATATTCCATCGCAGGAGCGTTATCCCAATTTTGGCAAGTGTCTCAAAGACGCAGGTAGGCGCTTACCCTTAAATCGATCATACCATTTCTGTGTGCAAGGTTCTGCATTAATGTTGCTTTCTGAGCTGTTTATATTTCATTTACGCATGCAATTAATCATCTTTACTGTGTTGATGCTACTGGCGTCAGCAGTGTGACTTAATTAAATTTGAAATTATAGTACAGTAAATATAGGCTTCCAACTAGCCAGGCCAAATTAAATGCTGTGGTCTCTTTCTTACCCATGGTGTTTTCCAATTTAAGTGATCATTTGAAAGGTTACTTTTGAGATTAAAACCATTTTCCTTTTCTTTTTTTTTAAAATTTAACTGTTGCTAACCTAGAATAGTTGTCTTTTAATATATACTTTATTTCTCTTAATCATATCTAACCACAGCTTTATGAATACAATGTGATTCATGGGTATTGTATTACCTTTAATCTTTTTCTCCTCAGATGTTACAGTTTCTTTAAGAAATGTTTTTTTCCCGTTGATAAATTTTCTACTTCCTTCTGATATGCTGCCTGCGCTGCTTTTAAAAGGTTTCACCTCCATTTTGTTTCAGGCTGGTAATCAAGCAATTAGTCCGCAAAATGGAGGGCCTCAGTCTGCTCTGTATACCATTGGTTTTATCTCTGTGAAACCTCAGGGAGAACACTTAACTGCTGATCCTGTGAAACGGGCTTCTGAAGAATTACACTCGGTTAGGAGAACACCTTAAAACTATTACCTGGTATCACTAGAGAACTGTCCTGTAAGCAAGACATGAACAGTCCTAGTCTTCTTACTGAGGAGAGGAAAGTTTAAGCTGCTTATTAAAAAATTACAAAGATGAAGCTTAAAGGTCCAAAACACTGCTGACATCATTTCTTTAAATGTTTATTGTTTTCTGCAGTACAGTGTTCTACAAACAATTCCTTCCATGTCTAGCAAGGTGTCTGAATAGAATCTCATCACACTCCCCATTATGCATACAACACAGGGTTTGAATCCTGAAAAATTTTGCCCGTAAAGTGCAGCATAAGACTTGTGTGTAAAAAAGCACACGCTTTCTTCTTTTTCTTTTTTTAATGCAGTGCTGCCATGTCTGCACTTTTTGAAATTGCATATTTATCAGTTCATGAATTATTCATGAGATTGAAAAATGATGGGGAGGGGGCTGTGCTAGGAGGATGAGGAAGAATACACACGCTCGTGTGCACATACCACACACACACACACACATACACACACACACACACATGATTGAAATACTTGGGAGGTGCTTTTCACCTGAATTCTAGCAATTCTGCTAACGACAGCTGCAGTTTGAATTTGTATTCCTTTGGGTTGCGTTGGAAATCAGTATAGTATATTTTGACATGCAAGAATTGTCTTGCTACGTTATCTGTATGCTATAGGGCAGATTTGAAGAGTACAGTTTGTTTAAAATTAAGGGTAATGGGGACTACAATGAGTGGTATGTATCAAAAACTTCTAAAGTGTGGAGTATTTAATAAATATTCATCTTTGTCTGTCAACTTTGATTGTTGTCAAAAAGAGCTGACAGATTGAGGATTAATGAAACATTTCATAAATTAGAAATGAAACCCTCAGCAGAATGTCCAAAGTAAGCAGACATGGCTTAAGCTAGAGATTCATTCGGCTGTTTAAGGAAGACATTCTCAAATCCAGCATTTTCTCTGAGCTTGGGAAAAAAATACACTTCCCTTTTTTGCTGACTGAGATCAGATATCCAGCTTCTCATTAAATAAATTAATGTTTTCAATAAATAAATTAATTGTAAAGCATGTTGGTAATTTTTTATTTTATAATGATAATAATAACAATAACAACAACAACAACAACAACAATAATAATAATAATAATAATAATAATAATAATAATAATAATAATAATAATAGAAAAACAGCAACAAGGAAGAAAAGACATCTATCAGTCCATTAGTGAGCAGAAACATTTTAGAAGGCAAAGTAACAGCAAATGCAATGCAAGGTTATAAACCTATGTTCCCTGGTGCTTCGCTGCATGTTGTCTGTTTGCTGCTAATACACCGGTTTTGTAAGATTAAAGTCAATCATATTTAAGAGCACAGCTATCTTTGTATTAGCCTCCACAATACAACCTTTTGATAGGAAGCAAAATCCCCCAATCTAGCCCTCCCTGTTAAAGAAGAGCTGATAGCCTGTGATAGAAATTATAAAAGTCCCCATACAATTTCTTACATAAGGAGTATAATTCACAGCAGCGCGTTAGCCTACAACAAAAGGTAGGGAATTTTGACCCATACATCCTGGAAACAGACAAATAAATAAGTCAAAGTATTCTGAAAAGGAAAAGCCTGTTCTTTTGTATTATGCACAAAGTGCTATGTTTAAAATCTGAAATTCCAGATGTAGCATTAACAGGTTAAAGTTCAAGTGGTAAGTTCTTTCTTTCTTTCTTTCTTTCTTTCTTTCTTTCTTTCTTTCTCCCTCCCTCCTTCCCTCCCTCCCTCCCTCTTTCCCTCCCTCCCTCCCTCCCTCTCTCTCTCTCTCTTTCTCTCCTTTCTCTCTTTGTTCCCTGCTCTATTCATTTGGATCTAGCACCTTTCTGCATGGTTGTTCCGAACACTCACCTGAGGTTCCTTCTTCCTATCGGCTAGAAATATATAATTTAAAAGTGGGCTAGTAGAGTGTATAAAAATGTTTAGCCTAATCACTCCCTAATGACAGCGACTTATGTCCTCAGTGCAGTCGATTTGTTTCCTGGGTTTTCAAAGTAGATTATTTCCATGGTGCAGGCTTAGTGTAAGCTGCTGAGAAACCACAAGCACCGCACTTCAGCCTGAGTTTGGGAAGTCCGCCAAGGGTAATCTGATTAAAGGGGCATTTTTTACATCATTGTGCTGCTTTGGAAATTGTGCAACCCAATAGAGTGAGTAGAGTGAGGACTAAAAAAAATGCTCTCTGAACACCAACTAGTTTTCTTGTTCAAAATTGAAAGCTTGATGATTCCCCTCAACCTAAGTGCAATAGATAAACCACATGTGCTTAGCAATACAGCTGTTTCCCACAGCAAGTGGTGTTTTTGGTGCTCTGACTGAATCCCTTTTTGTCCTATGAGCTTGTATCATCCATGTATCACTCTTGCTCTATGGCTGATGAAAATGATGCATTTCTGGTTTAGTTCTGATGCGGTGGTCTATGTGCATATGCATTGTACTCCAGCCGGAGGAATAGTCACTCGTGGTCTTCCCTGAGAATCAGAAAGTTGTGGTTGCTTGCGAAGTTTAGCAGCTGTGAGTTGTTAAAAGGTAATTATCGTGTCTTAAATCTTTGGTGGCTTTTGAAGGATAGAACATAATACTAATTAAATATGTCATGTTTGCACACAGCAGAATACAATCAAAAGAGCCTTTCTTGCCTCATTTTTGAGGCATTTTCATCCTCTTCATGGTATCTACCTGTGCAACTAAAGACATAATTAAAATGGTTCTCATTGTCCTTATAACCTTGGAGCTCAGGGAACAGGAAGTTTATGTGAGTTCTTATCATGTAAATAGGACAGTGCTACATTCTTCTAATGTTTGTACAGATTGACTGCAAAGAGTATTTATTTTGTGTCACGTCTTCACAGGGTGCTTGTCTAATGAATCATATTCACCTCTTGTTTACTGGGGGACAGTTTAATTTTTCTGTCTTCTCAGTAGCAAATCAAAGATTTTAAAAATAAATGAAACATCGTAATCTGACACCATGACTTCTTTCTGAAGTGAACAACAAAATAGTTTTTCATTTTAAGTGCTAAGCTTGGACAAATGTGCCAAAACCAGGAAAACCATTGTCTAAGAATCAGTCCCTGTCCAGCCCTTCTCCTTATAAGGAACAATTTGATAGAAAAACTGAATCTCATGCCCAGCCTGAAGCCAACGCTCAGCATCCAAGAGAATGCGGTAGTGTTCCTTTACCAAACGGGGTGGATGCTGATAAATTAAATGGGTTTTCTTCACCTAAATATTCCCCCAAGGGTCAATCACAAGTTTATCTTGTCAAAATAAGAGCTTTGCCCATGTGAGGACACACTTTCATACATGTATTCTTATTAAAGTCCCACTGTTACCTAGCATGCCTTCTTGTGATGGAAGGTTATTTTAAAACATGTTTAATTATCCTGAATGATGCACTCTGAACTCAGTGGTCTTCCCTGACAATAAATCTTCGTGCACATTTTTCTCAGTAAATGTTTAAAAAATGGTGGCTGAAACAAAATAGTGGATTTCCTAGAATTCACATTATAACTTAAGGTAACACACACACAGTGCTACTGCAGACCAAATCTGAACATCCCCAATAATAAACATCTGCAAATAAAGATTACAGTTTTTCTACTGAATTACCACGGAACATTGTGCCAGAGTGGCTCTCGAGGTATGTGACAGAGGAGGTTCAATGTCAAAATATGATGTTTCTATAAGAGAGGGGTGAGGTTGCATAATAACCAAACCCCTCTCTGTGGCAGTGAGATTGTCAATATGGAATCAGAGTGCGTTTTATGGTCTTTCTTCCTCCTGCAGAAAAGAATGGCTAATTTGACTCAGGCACATTGATATGAATGGCCCAGCATTATATAATTGAAGGGTCTTTTTTTTAATACCAGCACCATTGTCAGCTTGTAGGGCAGAAATAGTGCTCCAGGGGGCCAGAGAAACCAAGAACATATCCCTGTAACCCGAGACAAAAGGGAATTACTTGATTCAGGAGAGACATAGGCAACAGTGGAGGGGTATAGCTTCTTTTTCTGCATTAGGTATGTTATTTTAGAAGCCATCCTTTGAAAACCTTCTAGGGGAAAAAATGGCTATGAAAGGCTATATAACTCTGTATATCTATGTAGCCCCTTTGTAGCACTAGTGATGATTGTGAACCAATTTTGCCCTTTGAAGTTTAATGACATATATTTTTAATTTAGGTTTGGGATATTGCTTTAAGATTTTTTTTAAATTTTGTGCCACTTAAAAAGACATATTCACATCAGGAAGATGTCCTGCTGTTCTAGGGAGGGGAGGGAGACACCATTAAAAAAATCTTGATAATCAAGGCCACCTGTGATCCTGGGCTGCTTTCTGGAGCACAAAGACATAGGGAAAAGCCATGCTCCAAACCAGAGCAAATTTCTCTGATCCACAAGACAGTTCAGACTCTCCCCATTAAGAGAAAAGAAAGCCTTGGCACTGCAGGATCAGCTGCTCTCTGTTCCTTCCTTGGAAAAAAAATGAGGTGGTTTCTATTTAACTCAAAGACCCATGACCTTAGTACAGTGGCTGCTTTGAAACACCAATCTATTTAATGATGCAAATTACAAACAGAGGGAAAACATCAGAAGAATCTGTCTGGAAATTAGCTTGTTTGACTGAAAATTAGCAAGCGTAATCGAACTTGCAGGATTCATATTTTCTCTGCAGAAACCTGGTATGGAGGCTGTGGATCAGTTTCCATCATCTCAGTACTGAGTACAAGCTCTGGGAACTTGGAAACTGAGAGAGGAAAGCTAGATTTTATCTGGATACTCTCAATAAACAAATGATATAGTGGATTTTTTAGTAAAGACTTTATATTTCTGAAGAAACATTCATATGATGAATTTGTAAGTCAACATAGAAAACGTAAGCTAAGTTACTGGTAAATTTAATAGTTCCTAAGATGCTGATTGTAACTATTCTTTCAGAATATCCTATGTCACCTGTGTAGGTGCAGGGGTATATTTTGCTTTGGTTTAAGGATGTGCTATGGAGACACCATGATCCAGTTCATGCAGAGAGAACCCTTGTAAACACTGAATCTAGTCAGAGACTTCAAAGACTACTTAAAACACAAGCCTACCATAGTTATAAATAATTCTGAAGGTCAAACAATTGTGCCATGGAGAGATGACAATATCAGGTCATCAGGACCTGTATTAAAACAGTGATTCTTAAATTAAGAAAAGGATTCAATCACTTTAAAGGGGCAGTTTTACCTTCTGAGGGCTGCAAATAAGCCCTTAGGAAGGACTTTGAACTGCTTCAGACATATTTGTGATTTCGTATTTTCATAAATTAATGGGGTGACTACACTTGTCTGTTTATAATATCAAAGCAGAAGTCCTTAACCATTTGTGATGAACACCTTCTGCTCTATGCCCAACCATGGGATGAAACTCGGCATCTGACAAAGAAAAACAGCAGACATAAATGGGGAGAGTCAGTGTACCAGGAATGCTAACTTCAAGGTAATTGCTAAGGGGCAAGAGTATAATAAACACATAAAATAACCTTTTGTTCTACGAACAATAAAAAGTTTAACTTGAGAAATGTAGTAATTCACAATATAAATTGTAATCCATTCTAATGAGTAGACACAGTGGAAAAGAATTTACAACTACGATTGAGTATCAGAGTAAAATATTACTGATTATTTTAGGCAGATCTTGTCAAAAAGGAGGAGTAAATATCTTTACGATTTTACGATTTTTTAAACACTAGAGTCCATGATTATTTGTTATCACAGAATTTAAATTTTAATAAAAATCCCTGGTATTATTTCTGAATTTTCTATTAAGAAATCTTACAGTTCATGAATATGTCAAATTTAGTTATTAGGGACATATTGTAATTTCTAACTTTCATGAAAAGCATAACTTATTTTTAAAACTAGTTTAAAACACATGAGATTATTTTACAGTTTCATCTCCATTAAGTTTTTAAAAATATATGCTTTGGTGAAGAAATAGATTTGACGTTGGCATAAACTACTGATATCAATAGAACAATGTATCCTACCTATTTGTGACATTCCATTCCAACACAGTTAGATGAACTGTAATTCTCGACTTAAGCATTTTTTTTGAAAAATATGTAATAGATATTATTGTTTAGTCTGCTATGTTTGGAATAAAATCCATTGGCTATCATTAATTGCTCATAAAAACATATTTCAAATTAACCTGCATAACTTATCTATCAAAACATGTTATTGATTTCTGCAGTCTTTGTTTAACTAGCATTTAGTATTTTGTTCAAATATGGTTCTCAAAGAAATAGATTTTAAAACTGTTACTATGAAGTCTCTGCCTTCATCGTCTGTATTCACTGTCTGTCCATAACAAAACACCAGTTACAGGTTTCCCTTTGGTTATAAATTTGACAAACATCTAGTATAAGAGCAGCTGTTTAATTATTCTTGGTCAGTTATGAAAATACACTCTGTAATAAGAAATTTTTCTTTTCCCTTTCTTTGATTGGGATCAGTGTTCATAGTGCCCCTCAGATTTTGTACTTAATACTACACAATTTTAACGTTGTGATCAGAACAATTTTCTGCAAATATCTCACCTCCAGATAAAAGTTTCCAGAGCTTCTCCATCTCCCTTCATTCCCCCACAACTTTCTCTAGATCCCCTGTAGTTTTGTGCATTGTTAGGGACTGACAAGTAGCTCATCGTTCATGCTACCTGCATTTAGCTATTGTTTCAAACTTACGTTTTCTCATTCCTGGGTGTGGGGCACACTCTTAAAGCTTATCTAGAATGGTTATGTTAAAGGACAATATGGAATCTCACTGACATTCATTTTATTTTATTTTTTGTCTATTTGGTTTGCCTTGATCCTTCCTTCTTGTTTGGTAAAAGGATTCCCTGACCCTGTGATCTGGAAATATCGGGTGCATGAGGTCTATCTAGTGACTGAGTTAATTGTGACAGAGAATATATTTACCCAGTCGTTCTTGCAGTTCATATAAGTTATACTGTGCTCCATATAAGTAGATTATAAAATGTAATACATATACAACTACCACATGTACATATTAGGATATATATATTTATATACATTAAACTTATTAATACCATTGTAGATGAAAAATGGATTTATTAATTTGTTTCATGTCAAATATGTCCTTTGTGAATTAAAATGCAAATGGCTTGTAGGCAGGAAGTACATTTTACAATATGGAAAATATTTTCATAGGAGACGGTAAGGGCGATGAGTTCTTAACTTCCCATTTGATTTTGAGTGAAAACTCCTCAAGGTGGGAGGAGGGGCGCGATCTTTGTGTAAGATCTTGGTGCTGATGCAGGCAACCTGCTTTTCTGCTGCAGATGCATATCCACTCTGACATCTTACGCTGTGGACAGCTCCTTTGCTGAGAAATATAGGCTGGCCACAGTTCCTTCATACCCGCCCCCATTTGCTCCTTGCATGCAAGTGATCTGGGCTCTGGGTGTCAGCTGCAATGCCTGGCTATCTGCAGCAGGAGGCTATGGAAAGGACCCACACTAGGTTCGGGTGGGAGAGCGCTCGCACAGCTAGGAAAGGGAAGGAAGCAGGCTGAAGAGAATCTCTTTTCACATCTCCCTAGATCTCAAGGTCTTACAAAAACAAGAAAATTAAGCACACTGCTTTGTTAAAGCAACCCTTGTCAAAGACCTCGAGCCTTTAGAGAAGTCTCTTTGCTTTATGGAATTGCTCTTTTAGAAAGCGTCCACTTGTTTACTTATTCTCCCACCTTCACTAGGTCATTTGTGCCGTGCTCGCAGCACACTCTGGTCATTACACAAAAGTAAATACTAACAACAGGGATGGAATGTGGAATTGCCTTACACATATGCAAAATTAATGCTTTCCTTTCGGCACAGACAACAGCAGTTCAAAAGATTTTTATAAAATGTGTTAAAGAAGTATAAAATGAAACCTTCCTGAGGTTAGCATCCTCTTCATTCTAAACATGAAATGTTTTGCTATTAATTTTTTAAGAAAGAAAATTCTGAATACTTGACATGTTAAGTCAAATAAACATGTTAGTCAAACAAATTCTGTATATTCTGCAATTGTAACTTAGCATCCCGTGACTTCCTAAGTAAGAAGTTCCACTCAGCATCCCCCCATTTTCATAGTGGAGTCTTACTTGACGGCACTGAGCACATAGAATGCACACTTACACCCTTCATAAAAAGATCCGAGGCAAGGCAGGCAGCCAGAGAGAACTTCAAGGGTTTGGCAAAGACATGAACATATCTTAACCTATCCCAAAATCTCATTTTGAACATGTAAAATTTCAGTCACTAAAAAATAAAATAAATTTAATTATGTGTAGTTTAGTACATTCTCCGCAGAACTGATACCAGAAATAGTTTAAGAACAAACTGTCCTAAGTTTTATTTTTACTGGATCTGTAGGTAAAACTGCCAAAACTGTCACTTAAAAAATGTTGCATGCAACAAGATTTTGGAGTCCTCATTTCTGGTTCAGAACTTTGAAATTAGCAGCCAAATGTTTGGATACTCACTTGTTCAGTTGTTCAGATAAAAATGCCAGGATGGCCCAAAGCATTTCTTCTTCTAAATGGAAGCAGAAAAACATATCTAATAAGAGACAGAATGGAAGAGAGGCACAACAGCAGGAGAAAGAAGTTACAGTGTGTCTTACTTTGACCCACTTTAGGAGCTTTTCCTTCCTACCAGACAATATTGACAGAGACACTATTAGCATCCTCTCCGACAAACAGGGTTATCACCCCCGGATGGTCCTTGCCATTAGGTGCTCAATCCACCTCCTCATTCTTTGCTTAAATACGTCATGCATTATGTTGGTGTTAATGTTAATGTAGCAATCATATTAGAAGGGAAAAGAGTTCTTGGAGAACTCCCATTTGTCACTGGCTTTCCCAAATCACTGCATCAAAGGCATTGGGTCCACCTTCCCACGACACTGCCCCACACAAAAGGAGCAAGACTGAACATTTCTTGTTTCCTGGATTACTTTGGTGGAGAGAGATCACCATGGTCTGATTTAGTGTTTTCAAATAAGTGTGCCCTCTGTCACTGCTCTCTATTGAGAGACAACACAGCCCAAGCAGAGAGTTCAACTTGGCCACTAATAGAACACAAGCAAGGCTTTGTCAGGCCACAAGTGATTACTTGAACAAGTGCCAATGAAGAAACCAAACATTAGAGCTGGGCGCTCCAGACCCTCAAGACAAAGGGCCAATTGACTTGCCTCATTAGTTTTTGTGCCAAACATGTAAACACAGTTTCCTCTCTATCTTTGATGCTCAAAACATGCCAGCTTGTTAACATCTTGGGTGGTACTGTGGTTTATGAGTCAGTAAATACTATATTGTTGAACGGGGCATTATTCTCTCTTTTATTGGAAAAGATTTTTTTTAATATTTTTTAATAATAAAAGGAGGGTTTTGTGGCAGTTTCCAAAACTATTATTAGTCTTGACAAAATGATCAAAAATAAGTAGAGATAAAAAAGAAAGGATAAAGAAGAGGTGAGAGAGAAAGAAAAGAAACAAGGGTGGGGGGAGAAGGGAAAGGGCAGCTCTGTTTTCCTTCAAGTTTATAATAAATGTTCCCAAAGTGAGAGGAATAACAAGTCCTGGTGGTTCTTAAATCAGGAATCTGTCTATGACTTACTTCACAAGAATACCTATATGAAGAATCTTACACCAGAACCTCATTAAATTTCGGATGCCCTCTCTATTTCGTCTTCACTTCTTTTCTTTCTACATTGGCTATTTACTATTTACACCTGTATTTTTCATAAGTTCTGTTCCTCATACTTCAGTTCTTCAGGCCAGAGGATGTAGGTGTCTACAAGTATATTGCTCTTTGTGTTGTGTCATACAAAACACAGAACTCAAATGTAGTATTAGGCTAACAGGAAACAGCACTGGTTAAGCGTTCAGATAATTGTACATCTGAGTCTTTGATTCCATGAAATAGCTGTATCAAGTGCTTCAGTGTAAAATAATTTTCACCTATGGAAATGGCCAACATTGAAGTGTTGTGAAGCAATTAAATTATCTAAAGTCATTTTTCCTGTCAGTATTAGAATGCATGTATACTTCACATCAGTAATTCCATTTCTAACAATAAATTATACAGATGCAGTTATAATACTACTTGTAATTAAAGAGTTGAGGTTAAAATCCTTAGACTTCATATCTTCACTTAGAGACTAGTTGAAAATGTCATGGTGCACCCATAAAAGACAGAAAATATGTATCAGTTAAAAAGAATGCTCTATGTATCAAAGTAGAATATTCCCAAATTTAGATTTTTTTCTGTATGAATATGCAGACAAGTACACAGTGTGTATATTAATCTAACACTTCTATGAAGGCCTATGTACTTAAATATAAATTCATATGCAGATATGTGTATATGTAATATAGTCAGTTCATTTCTATATTACACAGATAAGTAATAATAAAATTATCACATGAATGGACAATTGCGTTCTCAGAAACAGACGAGGAGTGAAGCTATATTTTGCTATATAACTTTTGTACTTTTTGAAATTTTATATTATTATATTCTTTAGTGTATTGAAATAAAATGGCTCTTTTAAATTGTGTCTTATAAGCTGCAAATGACTACTTAGGGCATTACTGAATTATTTTCACCCTAATATATAATTAAATTAGGGCAGACCCACAGGGCATTAGGACTGAGTTTTGAGACATTTTTTGTTACAACGGAAGAAACCTTTTGGGGTCAAGAAAATGAAATACTAACATGGGAGTACAAAATTTGGGGACACAGGAGAATGAGTATCCTGAGGCACCATGGGGGATTCTGGGTCTCTGACAAACTAAGTACTGGAGAATGAAAAAACCTTAGAAGAAAAATACCTGGAAGCAGAAAAGGAGAAATTTGAAGGCAAATAATCTGAAAGGCAATTTGATATGATGGTACTCTTGGTCAGAAAACCAATAAAGGATTTTGCAGTGTCCTAGGAACATCCCTAACTTGAAGGAAATTTAGCATTATGGGAGGTGCATTAACTCTCCTGGGCAACTAGGGTACCATTTAATACTATGTTCTATCATTGTAGCCAGTGGACTAGAAAGAGATTATTTCAAAATAATGATACCCCAGAGGTCTTCAAAAGTTAATGTTTCTCCTAAGTGAATGACTTTCCATTAGGGAGTTATTTAGCCCCTAGGGAATACAGAATTTGTTTCCACAAAAGCACAGTGGTTGGGAGATAACAGCTGTGGGCTAGCTCAGGGGAAAGCCCAAGTGTCTCTTGACTTTTTCAGATTCCTGTTTCTACCTAGGTCAGCTTTTAGTCTCTCTTTGTTTTATCACAACTATGAAAAATGTAACAGTCCTTTATTTGACTCAAGTCCAGATCTGACATATTAGATGCTAAGGAAACTCCTGTGTGGGAGATAATTTAGTGTATGAAGTGCTTGCTGAGCATGCATGAACATCTAAGATCAGATCCTTAGGACCAACATAAAAGTCAGTCAGGATAGCAGGACTAAAACCCAAAGACCAGAGGCAGGAGCATGGGATTTTCCTAGCCAGTCATTATACTTGAAATGTATACTTGTATTGCACATTCAGTAGAAGATATGACTCAAAGAATAACATGATAGACAGTAGAAGAAGACACACATGTATACACATGAATGCATAGATAGAGCATATCTGCATGCACATATATGTGAATCTTACACAAAATAAAAATGTAAAGACAACAGGTGTAACAGAACTAGAGTAAAATGTACTTTAAGGTTGATGAATGTTTGAGAATCACAGGATCCAGTACTGAAAATCAAATTCTTATAAACAACTTGAGACATTAGTAAAGTTTCCTCACTTCCCCAGCTTAACTGTTTTTGCTTAGAAAATGAGAAGTTCTGAGACCATAGCATAGCGTAATTGTCATGAGAGGCTTCATCCAGTAACTGATGGGAACAGTTGAAGAGATAAACAGTCATACAATAGGCAGAACTTAGGGAAATCGTTCAGAAGAGTGGGGAAGGACTGTAAAAGCAAGAAGGGTCAAGCATACAAGAAGAACATGATTCATAGAATCAACTAGCCAGGACTCATAGGTTCTCACAAAGACTGAACCAACAGTCAGGGAGGAGCCTATAGATCTGGACTAGGTCCTCAATATTTATGTTACAGGTGTGCAGCTTCATGTTCTTGTGGGACTCCTAAGAGTGGAATCAGGAACTGTCTCTGATTCTTTTGCCTGCTTTTGAACTCTGTTTCCTCTTACTGGATTGCCTAATCAAGCCTTAGTATGACAGATACGACTAGTCTTATTGCAACTTGTTTGTGACTTGTTTGGTTGATATTCCTGAGAGGTCTGTTGTTTTCTCATGGGAAATGAAAGAGGATTCAATCTAGGAGAGATGAACTTGGAGGAGAGGAGAAAGTGGAAAGTACAGTCAGGATGTAAAACATGAGAGAAGAATAAAAAATAAATAAATAATAGAAATTCAGAGTTGATGACCTCTAGTATGATGTATAGCTTTAGATTTACTACGTACAGTTAACCAAATATATGCAAAACCATCAACTGGAAGCATTTATGAAATACACAGTGAGATTTTATTTTGTCACATTCTCTATATGTCTCTGCCATCACAACAAGAAAAGAAGAATGTCAATTTCAGGGGAGATGCCTTACACACAGGATGTAAATGTAAAAGAAAAAAATTGCCAACTCTTAGGGTTTTGCGTCTTTCTATATTTGTGTTAAACAATACTCAAATAAAAACATAATTAAAAAAAACTTTCAATGGCACTAATGATACAAAGGATTCATAGTCCCATAAATTTATTTTACAAGCTCAGTGAGGTTAAACTAAGAGGGGATTCATAAAATGAAAGCAAACAAGGACAAAAAGAGGATATTTAAGTTTCTAGAGGAAAAATAAGCAAAATAATGGTTAAAAGAAACTTAACATTCTGTCTTAATCAGGATTTCTATTCCTGCACAAAACATCATGACTAAGAATAAAGTTGGGGAGGAAAGGATTTATTCAGGTTACACTTTCATACTCCTGTTCATTACCAAAGGAAGTCAGGACTGGAACTCAAGCAGGTCAGGAAGCAAGAGCTGAAGCAGAGGCCATGGAGGGATGTTACTTACTGCCTGCTTTTTGTTTTTGTTTTTGTTTTTTTGTTGTTGTTTTGTTTTGCTTTTCCTTTTTTTTACAAAGAAAAACACTACCAGCACAGGATGGTACCACTCAAAATGGGCTCTCCCCTCTTGATCACTAATTGAGAAAATGCCTTACAGCTGGATATCAAGGAAGCATTTCCTCAAGGGAAGCTCCTTTTACATGATAACTCCAGGTTGTGTCAAGTTGACACACAAAACCAGTCAGCACACAAAGGAAAGAACAGGCTAAAATAAGGATGGTAAAGAAATTTACAATATCAGACTTTGTATAAAAACTAATAAAAGCCTTCCAACTGGTGCTTTCTGCTGAGGCAGAATGCTAACTACTCTGCTCTCCTAAAGACACAACATCCTGAGGCATCCTGGTATATTCGCTTCACTCAAGGCAACTGGGCATCTGACAGCACAGCTTGAGGCAACCCTGGAGATCCACTACACACAGTGCAATTGGCATCTGAGGAGATCCACTGCCCACAATGCAACTGATATCCCAGGAGATCCACTGTACACGAGGCAACTGGGAAACTGATCAACAGCTGGTCTGCTCTCCTGAAGAGACTACTTCTTCAAGACATCCCAGGATTTCTCTGCACACAAGGCAGCTAGACAACCAAAACATACTCTGAGGACCTTCTGGGGGCTCCAAGTCATGAAGGGCAACTACCCCAACAGTCTGAAGGCCTCCCAGGAGTTTTGCTGCAGCCAGGCCAATAGTTCAGCAGCTTTTCTGTCCCCCTGAAGACCCCACATTTGGAAGGCCATAGAGAAAGTCTGCTACAACCAGGCCACAGGCCTATCAGGAGACCTGAAGCAACCCAGAGAAAAAGGAGGCAGGCTCCAGACAAAGTCGCTCAGACCAGCAAATACCAGGGATAATTAGATGGTGAGAGTTAAGTGCAAGACCATAAGCAACAGAATCCAATATACATGGCCATCATCAGAACCCAATTCTCCCACCATAGCAAGTCCTAAATATACCAACACACCCCAAAATCAGAAAGCTGACCTAAAATCTTATCTCAGGAAGATAATAGAATCCTTTCAGGAGGATATAAACAAATCACTAAAAGAAATACAAGAAAGCAGGTAGAAGCACTTAAAGAGGAAACAAATTACTTAGAGAAATACAGGAAAACAATCAAGTGAAGGAATTGAATAAACATGTCCAAGAACTGAAAGTGGAAGTAGAAACAATAAAGAAAACACATATGGAGGCAAACCTGGAATTGGAAAACCTAGGAAAGGAATCAGGAATTACAGATGTAAGCATCACCAGCAGAGTACAAGAGATAGAAGAAAGAATCGCAGGTGTAGAAAATACTGTAGAAGAGATTGACACAACTGTCAAAGAAAATTCAAATCATGAAAAACTCCTAACCCCAGACATCCAGAAAATTCAGGATACAATGAAAACACAAATTTAAGAATAATTGGAATAGACAAGAATGAAGATTCTCAGCTCAAAGACCTGAAAACATTTTCAACAAAAATCATAGAAGAAATATTCCCCAACTTAAAGAGAGGGCCATATAGGTACAAGAAGCCTATAGAACACCAAATAAATGGGAACAGAAAAAATCCTCTTGTCATATACTAATCAAAACACTAAATGCACAGAACAAAGAAAGAATGTTAAAATATACACGGGAAAAGGGCCAATCATATAAAAGAAGACCTATCAGAATTACATCAGACTACTCAAAAAAGACACTAAAAGCCAGAAGTCTAACTAAAAGTCAGAGATCCCGAAGATACTGAGAGAACATAAATGCCAGCCCAGGCTACTATATCCAGCAAAATTCTCAATCAACTTAGATGAAGAGATCAAAATCTTCCAGGACAAATCCAAATTCAAACAGTATTGACCTACCAATCTAGCCCTACAGAAAATTCTAGAAGGAAAATTCCAACGCAAGGAATGTACCTACACCAAAGAAAAGACAATATAGTAATCATCTCACAACAAAGTCAAAAGAAGACAACCATGTGCACATAATGCCATCTATAAAAACAAATATAACAATAACTAATAATCATCTGTCTTTAATATCTCTCAATATTAATGGACTCAACTCACCTATAAAAAGACATAATCTTACAGTATGGATACACAAATAAGACCCAACATTTTGCTGCACACAAGAAACATACTTCAATCACAAAGATAGAAACTACCTAAGAGAAAAAGTTTGGAAAACAGTCTACCAAGGAAATGATCCCAAGAAACAAGTTGTCTTCCTACTATCCAGTAAAATAGAATTTCAAGCAAAATTATCAAGTGAGTTGTGAAAGCACCCTTCATAATCATCTAAGGGAAAATCCACCAAGAGAAAAGTCTCAATTCTGAACATGTATGCCCCAAATGCAAGGGCACCCACATTCATTTAAAAAAAACTTTACTAAAGCCCAAAACACACATCAGACCACACACAATAATAATGGAAAACTTCAAAACCCCACTCTCACTAAGCAGAAACACATTGAAACTACTGGAGGTTATGAACCAAATGGATTTAATGGATAGCAATAGAATATTTCACCCTAAATCAAGCAAATACACCTTCTTCTCAGCCATGGTGTCTTGTCCAAAATTGACCATATAATTGGTCACAAAACAAGTCTCAACAGATACACGAAAATTGAAATGATCCCATGCATCCTATCTGATCATCATGTCCTAAGGCTGGTCTTCAATAACAATTAAACCAACAGAAAGCCCACATACATGTGAAAACTGAACAACTCTCTATTCAATGATAATTTGGTCAAGGAAAAATAAGAAAGAAATTAATGAATTCAATGAAAATGTTGACATAACATACCAAAACATATGAGAAACAATGAAGGCAGTGCTAAGAGAAAAATTCATAGTACTACATGCCCTAGTAGAGAAACTGGAGAGATCACAATAGCAACACATGTGAGAGAGAGCTCAAGAACAAAAAGAAGCAAATACACCCAAGAGGTAGGAGATAATCAAATTCAGGGCCAAAAACAACCAAATGGAAAGAAAGAGAACTATACGAAGAATCAGCAAAACCAAAAGCTGGTTCTTTGACAGAATCAACAAGATAGAGAAATCCCTAGCCAAACTAACTAGAAGGCCCAGACACAGTATCCAAATTAGCAAAATCAGATATGAAAAGGGAAACGTAATAGCAGAAGTGGAGGATATTAAAAAAAATCAGATCCTACTACAAAAGCCTGTACTCAACAAAACTTGAATACTTCATGAAATAGATGGCTTTCTAGACAGATACCACATACCAAAATTAAATCAAGAACAGGTAAAATGTAAACAGTCCCATATTCTCTAAGGAAATAGAAGTCACTAAAAAACCTCCAAACCATAAAATGGCCAGGTCTAGACAGGTTTAGTGTAGAATTCTACCAGTCCTTCAAAGAAGACTTAATACCAATATTCTTCAAACTGTTCCATAAAATAGAAACAGAAGGAACACTACCTAGTTCATTCTGTGAATCCACAATTGATCTGATACCTTAATCACACAAGGGCACAATAATAAAAGGGAACTTTAGATCAATTTCCCTCATGAATATTGATGCAAAAATACTCTATAAAGGTCTTGCAAACTGAATCCAAGAACACAACAAAACCATCATTAACCACAACCAAGTAGGCTTCATCCCAGGGATGCAAGGTAGACTCAGTATATGAAAATCTATTAACGTAATCCACCATATAAACAAACTCAAAGAAAATAATCAGATGATCATCTCTTTAGATGTTGAAAAATCATTTAACAATATACAACACCCCTTTATGTTAAAAGTATTGGAGAGATCAGGAAGTCAAGGCCCACACCTAAACATAATAAAAGCAATTTACTTCAAACCAACAGTCAATATCAAATTAAATGCAGAGGTACTTGAAGGAATCCCACTAAAATCGGGGACAAGACAAGGATTTCCACTCTCCCCATGTCTATTTAATACAGTACTCGATGTTTTAGCTGGAACAATAAGACAACAAAAGAGATCAAAGAGGATACAAATTGGCAAAGAAGTAAAGGTATCACTATTTGCCAATGATAGTATATAACTGACCGAAAAATTCTACCAGAGCACTTTGACAGCTGAAAAACAACCTCTGCAAAGTGGCTGGATATAAAATTAACTAAAATAAATCAGGAGCCTTTCTTTATACAAATATAAACAGTTGAGAAAGAAATTATGGAAAAGACTACCCTTCACAACAGCCACAGATAATATAAAATATCTTGGGGTAACTCTAAACAAACAAATGAAAGATCTGTATGATAATAATTTCAAATCTCTCAAGAAAGAAATCAAAGACAATATCAGAAGATGGAGAGATCTCCAGGCTCATGGAGTTGGCACAGTTAATATAGTAAAAATGTCCATCATACCAAAGACAATCTATAGATCCAATGCAATCCACATCAAAATCCCCATACAATTCTTCTAGACATGGAAAGAACAATTCTCAAATTCATCTTGAAAGGCAAAAAACCCAGAATAGGGAAAACAATTCTTAACAATAAAAGAGACTGCTGGAGGAATTCCAATCCCTGACGTCAAGCTATACTACAGAGCAATAGAGACAAAAACTGCACGGTATTGGTACAGAGACAGACCCTTGATCAGTGGAATAGAATTGAAAACCCAGAAATAAAACCACATGTACAGACACTTAATCTTTGACAAAGATGCCAAAAATATACAATGAGAAAAAAAAGCCTCTTCAATAAATAGTGCTGGTCTAACTGGTTGTCTGTATGTAGAAAAATGAAAATAGACCCATATTTGTCACTATACACAAAGCTCAAGTCCAGGTAGATCAAGGGCCTCAACATAAAACCAGATACACTGAGTCTAATAGAAGAGAAAGTGCAAAAGAGCTTTGAACTCATTGTCACAGGGGGAAGTTTCCGAAACAGAATTCCAATGGCTCACGCTCTAAGATCAAGAATTGATAAATGGAACCTCATGAAATTGGAAAATTTCTGTAGGGCAAAGCACATAGTCAATAGGACAAATTGGCAAACTATATATTGGGAAAAAGTCTTTACTAACCTCCTATCTGATAGAGGGCTTATATCCAAAATATATAAAGAACTCAAGAAACTAACCATCCCAACAAAACAGACAACCCAATCAAAAATGAGGTAAAGAACTAAACAGAGAATTCACAACAAAGGTATCCAAAATGGCTGAGAAATACCTAAAGAAATGTTCAAAGTTCTTAGTGATGAAGGACATGTAAATCAAAATGTCCATGAGATTCCACCTCACACCAATCAAAATGGCTAAGATAAAAACCTTAGGTGACAGCACATTTTGGCAAGGATGTGGAGAAAGTGAAACACTTCTCCATTTGCTGGTGGGATTGCACACTTGTACAAGTACTCTGGAAATCAATCTGCAGGTTCCTCATTAATTGGAAATAGATCTACCTGAAGATCCACCAGTACCACTCTTGGGAATATACCCAAAAGATGCCCTACCAGGCCACACTAGCATGTGTTCTACTATGTTCATTGTGTTCCTGTTTGTGATAGTCAGAAAATGGAAACAAACCAAATGTCCCACAATAGAAGAATGGATACAGAAAATGTGATTCATTTACGCAATGCAATAGTACTCAATTATGAAGAATGAGGACATCCTGAGTTTTGCAGGCAAATGAATGGAACTAGAAGATATCATCTGGAGTGAGGTAAGTAAGACATAAAAAGCCATGCATGGTATGGACTCACTAATAAGAGGATATTAGCCAAAAACAAAACAAAACAACACAACAACAACACAACAACAAACCACCCATAGAATACCCAGGATACAATCCACAGAACTCAAATAGTTTAATAAGCAGAAGGGCCCAAATGAGGATGCCTCAATCATACTTGGGAAGGACAGAAAGCAATCCCAGGAGGAGGGAGGAAGGGAAAGACCTAAGTGGGAAAGGGTACAGGGAGGGGAAGAGAGTAACGTGATTAGGTATTGGGTAGGGGAAACAGGAGTGAAGCTCTGAAGTTCAGCAGAAAGAATGGAAATAAGCAACCTTGGGAGGTAGGAGGTGGGGGTCTCCCCAGAATCAACCAGAAACCTGGGACATGAGAACCTCTCAGGACTCAAAGAGAGGGACCCTAGATGAAATGCCCTACAGTGGGGAGAGGGAACATGTAGCTCCCACCTCTGACTATCACAAATATCCCTCTCCTTATGAATTGGCTTCTATTTCCCTCTCTAAAGAACACTTTTATCTTTACCATTTTGAATTTTCATAAAGACATGTTTATTTTTCTTTTAAAGTAGGTGTTTAACTTTTCTGTTTATTTACCCCTGCTTCCCTTCATTGTTTCTTATTATAGGAGTTAGAAGCATGTAGTATGGGTGTGCACTAAGTTCAAATCTCATGGATAGTTGTAAAATACAGGAGTTAGGCAAATCACTTCATTGTTCATTCGATTATTTTGTCAGGCTGGTAGATAACCCAATAAATAAGGCTGTGTGTGCCAAGGCTGAAGATGTGAGTTTCGTTCCTATAACTTACATTGTAGAAAGAGAGAAGCAAATCTACACATGATCCAATGACCTTCAGGTATATTCTACGACATGCCTCCCTCAGCTTGTTAGAATAATTGAATGTATAAAGTGATTTCTCTTTTCATTTTAAGATGTACATGTAGACCTTCAGTCATGTGAGTTTTATGATAGCAGAATAAGACAAAAAACATGCATAGAATTGGCAAGATGACTTCCATTAGATCCAAGTGCAATCAAAGATTGCCATGAACAAAGCATACTGTGGATGTGTAGCATACATGTACTTGCTGACATTTCTCCTCTTAGTTAGATATTGCCAGCCTAACCTGATGACTTTACACTTCTATCACATTTTACCTCCCTCTGTCATCAGATTAAATAAGGGTGCTGAATCCAATTAACAGATGTTTTGAGACTGTATAAGTTCAGAAAAGTAACTTAATTGTAAACATTTAAAACTTAGATCTCACATTAAAAACCTGTGTTTCTGAATGTTCTGATGAATAACAAGACTTATTCAATACTATATTCACACACTTTACAATGAATATCTAATTTTGACAATGTCCCTCACTTCCATGAATTTTCTCTGTGAGTTTCTTTTTTGTGTCTGTAGCAGGGCCTCTTGCAGTCTTCATGGTACTGTGCTGTCTATAGTAAGCTGGCTGCTGCCTTGCTAAAGATAGGGCTCTATTTTATGATATCAGAACTCACTTTCAGGATAGCTTTCCCTGAGGATATTTATTTCACTTTCTTTCATGATGTAGATTTTAAGTGAAAACATGGTTACAGCTATTCTGAATTTCAGAAAATTGAGAGACAAAACTATCCTGCTGTCTTATACTGCCCTTCCTGTCTCCCAGATAATGTCTCTAACACCCAGATTTCTTCTAGTGTGTAAAATTTCAAGACAGCATGACTTTTTCTAGTTCCAAAGAATTTCTTCTTAGAATAAAATCTACTATTGTTTTGCTTGCTGTCTGATGGTCTTTCTTTCTTAAATGGGGAAGAGTCTGTCTCAATGCTACGCTCCATCTGGATGCTCTCACTTTTTATTGGGTGCTCATTAAGTCTCCTTGCTATGATACAAGTTAGTTGGTACCTTGAAACATTCTCCTCCTGAACAATATGCACCATCAGCTAGCATTATCCTATGGCCTTTGTAGTGCTTAGGTACAATATTTTCTAACCTGGTTATCCCTTACTTACTCTGTTCAATAGAGTTTAGGTAAAACTCATAATTCAAAAAATGCTTCAGCATCTGCCGCTCCTCAAATTGTCATTCTGCATCAGATGAGATCCCTCAATGTCCAGACCTACTATTCCTATTGATCTTCAATCTACTATTTTCTAGGAAATGAGGTTTCCAAACGGAAGTGGAAAGAGCTTGAGACCCCATATGAACAACAATGCCAACCAACCAGAGCTTCCAGTGACTAAGCCACTACCCAAAGACTATACATGGACTGACCCTGGGCTCCAACCTCATAGGTAACAATAAATAGCCTAGTAAGGGCACCAGTGGAAGGGGAAGCACTTGGTCTTGCCAAGACTGAAACCCAAGTGAACGTGATTGTTGGGGGGAGGGCGGTAATGGGGGGGGGATGGGGAGGGGAACAACCATATGGGAGGGGGAGGGGTTAAGGGGATGTTGGCATGGAAACCGGGAAAGGGAATAACATTTGAAATGTAAATAAGAAACACCAAATTTAATAAAGATTGAAAAAAAAGAAATTGTGAAAAGGGAAAGGAAGCAAACAATCCACTCATCTCAGAAAGCAGTAAAGAGATGGACAGGCCTATTTTAGAAGTAGTGGGTGTTGGGATGGCAGGAGGCTACAAGGAAAGTAAGATTGCCCAATCATTATATTACCAGGGCATCTTTTTGTTTGTACTGTTAAGTATGAAAAAAAGAACCATCTTTAGTGTGAAATAATAGAGGTATATAATTTATGGTTAATATAATTGCTCAACAGTGACTACTTGTAGTTCGTCTTGTTATTTATTAGCAGGTCTTGGTCTGCTTTGAGGGTATTTGTTACTGTTTATTTCCCTCCCACCGAAGAATTATCAGTAAGAATAATGGAAAATTAATTTCTAGAATTTATCTATGAAATGCAGTTTTTTGTTCACAACCATATGGGTTTCATAAGGAAAGGAAGAGTGTAGTTTGCTTCATAATAGTCCCACATAAAGGATGAAGATATTTAATCCATTAATGCAATAATAACAATATTATTTTACTTTTGCATTTTTTACATATGTCTAGTTATCTCTTCTTCTAAGGTACATGATGTGTGAGCTCAAGTCTTTGCAAATTTCTTAGTAACATAAAAAATCTTTTTATGATTTTAACCAATTGATTGCTCTTCATCCTTTCTGCTTTTTCTTTATATTTGCTATGTCCCAAGGTTTTTAATATTTAAGTATTTGCACAGAGAGAGAGAGAGAGAGAGAGAGAGAGAGAGAGAGAGAGAGAGAACAGAGAGACAGAAATAGACAGAGACAGAGACACAAAGAGAGAAGCAGAGACAGGCAGACACAGAGATAGAGAAAGAGACAGAGTGGAAGTCGCAAATCCAGGAGAAATTGCAAGTGTCAAAGAAATAGCTGAGCCTCCACTTTACAGTTGTGTTAGTGAAACATCTAAAGATCTAATGCCTGGCACTGACTCTACAGTCTGTTGTTTCTTCTTAAAGAAGTTTATTTTTAAATACAGCGACAAAGATGGAGCAGACTGAAGGAATGGCCAACTGATAACTGGCCCAACTTGAGACCAATCCAATGATCAAGCACTAATCTCTGACGCTATTACTAATACTTGGTTATGAGAGCTGGGAGGTGAGAGACTCTCATGACTCAAAGAGAGGGACCTTAGATGGACTGCCCAACAATGGGGAGAGGGAACTTGTAATAGAATCCACCTCCAGTAGAAAGGTAGGGCATCAAATGGAGAGATGAGCTTGCCGTCTCTCAGTCAAAAACCCTGACCTAGAATTGGTCCTCTCTAAAATAACTGGAAGGACAAAACTGGGGAAGAGGCTGACGAGAGGCAGTTCAGTGATTGCCCAACTTGGTATCCATCTCAGGGGAAGACTCCAAGGACAGATACTCTTGCGGATGCTATGGTGTGCTTATAGAGAGGAGCATAGTATGGCTGTCCTCTGAGAGGCCGAACAAACAACTGACTGAGACAGGTATAGATACTTACAGTCAACAATTGGATCGAAGTTGGGGACCTCTGTGGTTGAATTAGGGTAAGTCTGGAAGAAGCTGACGAAGGTTATCCCATAGAAAGACCAGCAGTCTAAACTCACCTTGGTACCTGAGATCTCTCAGACACTGAACAATCAGTCAGGCAGCAAATAGTAGTTGAACCTAGGCCCCTGACAGATGATTGCCTAGTCTGGCATCAGTGGGAGAAGCACCTAACCCTTGAGAGACTTGATGCCCCAGGGAGTAGGGAGGCTTTACAGGGTAGCATCCTCTTGAAGACAGGGAGAAGAGGAATGGGATAAAGAATTGTTGGTGGTCAGACCAGGAGGGGGAACAACAACTGGACTATAAAATAATAAAGGTAATAATGATAATAATGGCAATTAATAATAATAATAATAATAATAATAATAAAATAATGATAACAATAATGTTATGTTTGCAGACAGGAGCCGATCATAACTGTCCTCTGATAGGATCTACCCAGCAGCTGACTGAAACAGAGGAAGATACCTACAGCCATACATTGGACAGAGTTTGGGGACTTTTATGGAAGAGTTGGAGAAGGCACTGTAGGGGAAAGGAACTCTATGGGAAGACCAACTGACTCAACTAACCTGGAACCTTGGGGTTCTCAGAGATTGAGCCACCAACCAAAGAGCATAAAGGGGATTGACCAAGACCCCCAGCACATCTGCAGCAGATATGCAGCTCAGTCTTCATGAGGTTCCCCAACAAGTAGAGGGGGGCTGTTCCTAAAGCTAGAGCTTGACTGTAGAATTTGTTTCCCAACAGGGCTGCACTGCCTGGCCCCAGTGGGTAAGAATGCACCTAATCCTGCAGAGAGGGGATATGAGTGGAGGTTGCAGTGGGGGACTTTCAATGGAGAAGGGAGGGGGATGGTAGGAGGAACTTTGTGAGGGGAGCAATGTTTGGGATATTAATTAGTTAATTAATTAAAAGCTTTTTTTATTTGTACTTGTTCATATTTTCAACTGGACATTAGAATCCTGGTTTTTCTGCTGAATGAATTAGTTGATCACTGCATGTCTTTAACTCTTTGTTCTTATCTGCAAGACAGAAACAGTTAGATGGAAATATATAAATCATACAATATAAAAGTATAAACTCTCAGCTGTGGTTACTAAAACACAAGCTATCTACTCCATTATGGCAGTATGTCTTTTCAACTTAATTATTAATTTGTTGTAACCAGGTAAATCATTCTGAAATTCAACTAAAAAGATGCTAGTAAACTGATCATTGGAAGGGGGGGGGAATAGGAACATATTTTTCTCCCTAAATTCGTACTCATTGGTCATATCAACTTCTGTACTCCCTGGTGCCAGTCATGTTTCAAATATTAGTGGGATAGATCCAAAGACCTCTGAGGTCCTCATTAGGGGCCACTGAAGGGAATAAATGTTTCACATGAATAGCATGGGCATACTAGTGAATAATTGATCTGGAAATCTTTTTGTGTATACTTCTTAGAAGTACGGAGTCAGACTAAGAGCACAGGTTGTCTAATGGCTGTAGCATGCTGCTTTCACCTATATTATGTTGGTTAAAAATAACGGAAGAATATTTTGACTTGACTTTCAGAAATGCTATAAGAAGTAAAATCTGCATACATAATTTATATAGGAAGGAAGAGATCAGAGATCAATTGTGCTGAAAGGACCAGATTGAGTCACAGTGTTAATGTGATGGGGCACAACATACAGGGCTGGTTGGTGCTTTTATTAGTGAGGGTAGCATGGTAGCTGTTGAATTTAACGTGAAAGACAGGATGTTATTTAATGTTAATCTAATGTATCTGTTGGAATGAATAAACATTGAGTCTTTGAGTGAGTCTTAGCCAAAGTAAAAATTGAACTGCAAAGCACAGGTGCTTGGCTGTAGACTTCATTATTGTAACTCCTGGCATCACTTTAGGGAGGGGGAGGGGCTAGGGGTATATTGGCTTGGAAACCTAGAAAGGGAATAACATTTGAAATGTAAATAAGAAATACCCAATTTAATAAAGATAGGGAAAAAGAAAAAAAAGAAAAAGAATAAAAATATGGGCAGATGGTGGTTGCACACACTTTTAATCCCAGCACTCAGAAAGCAGAGGCAGGTGGATCTCTGAATTGAGGCTAGCCTGGTTTACAAACTGAGTTTCAGGACAGCCAGGACTGTTAGAGAAACCTTGTCTCCAAAGAACAAAAGCAATAATATAAATATAATATAATGATTTTTATAAATAATAAAAATACTGATATTTGAAAAAAAGAGAAGTTCTTTTGATCATACTCTGATCAGGATGCATGCCAAAGCTCCATTTTCCTCTGTTTAGAAAACAATGCAGCATAGCATATTTTACAAATAGATTAGAATGGTTACCAACATGCACCAAATGCTGCTCTTCCTGTGTTAGCAATTTTACTAATACAGGCTAGAGACTGTGCCAGATCAGCACGCCAAATGCTTTCCCAACTGCCAAAGGGGAGCAAAACCTTTCATTCTGGATCATATTTTAGAGATCCCAGTCAAATTTTACTTTTGAAGTGATAGAATAGGGGTATTGTTTCTAATTTTTCCAAACTCAACATTTTCCTTTTTCTTATTTTTCTTTATCTTTTTATTTTAGCAGATGCTATTCATAATTTCCCTACCTTTTCAGTTAGTGTGACAATCGTCCATTATAAACACTTAAAGAGAAGCTTTGGTTAAAATTGAATAAATTATCAAAATCGAAACAAATGAAATGAAACAAAAAAACCCAAACCACTGTTGTCTTTAAAACAAACACTACAACAAAAATATTCACATGAACACATCTAGTCAATGGTTACTGTGACTGTATTTCCATGGACCGATGATCCTCACCATCATGCTAATTGCACAGTGTGTTTAGTAATGTTCTTTGTGCTAGATGTCAAATGCGCACATTGGATTCACAATTTTCAGGGGACGGAAATGTAGGGTCTTGAAATCCCAAATTGTCATGACTCTATCAATGTGAGTAGTGCAAAATATTTAACAACCTTGTGTATATGTCTCATAAATACACTTTTGAGGAATGCTGCTCTGATATATTGTCTCCAAGGCAGTGCTTTGCCCTTCTTTCCCATATTACAGAAGCACCCCATGGATGCTCTGTTTTGGGATGTCTATCTCAGACCCAAAGACCAAACAACCATGGTCATCACAGCTAAAAAGTAATTGGCAGAAATTATGGGCAGCATCTCTAATGTCATTCTTTGAGATGAACTGCATACTCAGCAGTGCCAGGAACTCTGTTTTCTCAGTTGAATCTTGCATGATTTTTGAGACTGTCATGGACAACCACGGTGTCATGAACCCAGATTCTGGTGCTGCTGCCACCAAACTCAAAGACCAACTGACCAAAAAGCTTCTTTGTGCCCCAGCATGTTCGAGCTGGCTTCTCATCCACCTATGATGCAGGCAGAAAACACTCTGCATTTAATCACATGAGCCTGCATTGAGTCAAATATTGTTGGAGTGTCAATCAAAGCTGAGAACCTTGGAACTTAGTGTGAATACTCTCCCACCAGTCATTTTTCAACTCAAAGTAACAAACAGAGACAAGCTGTGCTTTGCTCCCCAAACTTGAACTTGAGTGAGGACCTCTTCACAAGAGAGATGTCGCACTTAATACTGCGGAACATCATGGTGTGTTTCCAGATACCATTCTTCTGACTGTAGACACAGGCCTTGCAGTTTACCAGGCAAGTAACATGACAGCAGCTCTTGGGATGCTATACCTGTGATGTATCTATTGTGTTCCTTCAACTCATGTGCTTTCACCAACTGACTCACCTTCCTTGTGTAGATTTTCACTTCACCATTATTGAAGCTAAGGGGGATCTGGGTATGATCTCTGTCCTAGACTTGGCAGGTAGTTCATTGGCTCTAACAGAAACTGATGCAAAGATCTAATTAAGGGTTTTGAAAGGTCAGAAATCTGAGTTCAGGTGGTCCAGAGGCCAGCACATATGATCTGATTCAAGACTCTGGTCAATAGCCAAGAACAGGATCTGGGAAAGTGGTGACAGAGGAGGGAAGCCCAGAGAGAGTGGCTAATGAATCCCTAAATTTTTTAAATTCATGTTTCAGACTCAATGATGTCAATTAAAGGATCATACATTGTTTATTACTTTGTACTTTCCCCAAACACCAGAATGGTGTTGCCAACTTTAGGCTCGACTGTCTTCATATATAATGTAATGTCATTTCCATTCTTATAGAATATATGACTACACTATATTAATATATTTGTAATTTGAAGAATTCAGTGGTATTCTCTTAAAAATGCTATGGGTTGATTTTGCAATATCATATCAAGACTCGGTGTCCTTTATAGTTTTATTCTCTAATTTCTATTTTTTAATTTTAATTTTATTTTTCCTGAATATTTTATGAATTTACATTTTGAATGTTATCCCTTTCTCCCAAATCATCCTTCCCCCTACCCTTCCTTCTTCTCTGAGGATGCTTCCACTCCCACCCACTCCAACTTCAAAACCCTGGCATTACCTTACATTGAAGAAACAAACCTTCAAAGTAGCAAGGGCTTTTCTTCCTATTGATGCTGGACAATGCCATCTTCTGCTACATATGTGGCTCCAGTCATGGGTCCCTTCATGTGTACATATTGGTTGGTGGTTTAGTCCCAGGGATCTCTGGTGGGGTTTGGCTGGTTGATATTGTTGTTTTCCTATGGTGTTGCAAAACCCTTCAGCTCCTTCAGTCTTTTCTCTACCTCATCCATCAGCGTGCCCTTGTTCAGTCTAATGGTTAGCTGAAACCATCATCTGTATCAATAGGGATCTATAAGAGTCTCTCAGGAGACACCCATATCTGGCTCCTATTAGCAAGCACTTCCTGGCATCAGCAGTGGTAACTGGGTTTGGTGGCTGCATATGAGATGGATCCCAAGGTGGGACAGTCTCTGGATGACCATTTCTTCAGTCAATGCTCCACTTGTCCCTGTATTTCCTTCCATGAGTATTTTGTTCTCCCATCTAAGATGAAATGAAGAATCCACATTTTAGTTTTCCTTATTCTTGGACTTTATATGATGTGTGAATTTTTTCTTAGGTAATCTAAGCTTTTGGGATAATACTCATGTATCAGTGAGTGCATACCATGTGTGTTCTTTTGTGCCTGGGTTTCCTCACTCAGGATTGTAATTTCTAGTTGCATTAATTTGCCTAAGAATTACATGTAGTCATTGTTTACAATATCTGAGTAGTAATCCATTATGTAAATGCACAAAAATTTCTGTATCCATTCCTCTGTTGAAGGGCATCTGGGTTCTTTCCAGTCTCTGCCTATTATAAATAAGGGTGCTATGAACATAGTGGAACATGTGTCCTTGTGAGATGTTGGAGGAAGTTTTGGGTATATATGCCCAGGAGTAGTTTAGCTGGAACTTCAGGTAGTACTATGTCTTATTTTCTGAGGAACCTCCAGACTGATTTCCAGAGTGGTTGTACCATCTTACAATCCACCAACAGTGGAGGATTGTCCCTATTCCTTTACATCCTTGCCAGCATCTGCTGTCATCTGAGTTTCTGATTTTGGCCATTCTGACTGGTGTGAGATAGAATCTCAGCACTGTTTTGATTTGCATTTCTCTGCTGACTAAGGATGTTGAACATTTCTGTAGGTGTTTCTCAGGCATTTGGGATTCCTCAGTTGAAAATTCTTTGTTTAATTCTGTACACATTTTTAAAGAGGTTTATTTGATTCTTGGGAGTCTAATTTCTTGAGTTCTTTGTATATATTAGACATTAGCCCTCTATTGGATATAGGTTTGGTAAAAATATTTCCACAATCTGTTGGTTGCATTTATGTCCTATTAACAGTGTCCTTTTTCTTTCAGAAAATTTGCAATTTATGGGGTCCCACTTATTGATTCTTGATCTTAGAACAGAACTCACTTTTGATCTGTTCAGAAAATTTTCCACTGTGCCTTTGTGTTCAAGGCTCTTCTCCACTTTCCCTTCTAATAGTTTTATTTTGTTGACTTTTATGCAGTGGTCTTTGATCCACTTGTATTTAACTTTTGTACAAGGAGATAAGAGTGGGTCAATATGCATTATTCTATTTGCAGACCTCCAGTTGAACAAGCACCATTTGTTGAATATGCTGTCTTTTTTTTTTTTTTCGATTGGAGAGTTTCAGATCCTTTGCAAATGATTAAGTGACCATAGATGAGTTGGTTCATTTCTTGGTCTTCAATTCTATTACACTGATCTACCTGCATGTCTTTGTACCAATATATGCAGTTTTTATCATGATTGCTCTGTAATACAGCTTGAGGTCAGGGATGGTGGTTCCTTCAGAAGTTCTTTTATTGTTGAGAATAATTTCTGGAATCCTGGATTTTTTCTTTTCCAGATGAACTTGAAAATTCCTCTTTCTAATTCTATGAAGAATTGATTAGGAATTGTGATGGGAATTGCATTGAATCTTTAGATTGCTTTAGGCAAGAGGGCCATTTTTACTACATTAATCTTGCCAAGCCATGAGCATGGGAAATCTTTCTGTCTTGTGAGATCTTCTTTGATGTCTTTCTTCTGACACATGAAGTTCTTGATTACAGATCTTTCACTTTCTTGCTTAGAGTCACACTGAGGTATTTTGTTTTATTTGTGGCAATTGCAAAGGGTGTTATTTCCCTGATTTTAATCTCAGCCTGTTTATCTATTGAGTAGAATAAGGCTACTGATTTGTTTGAGTTATATCCAGGTACGTTGCTGAAGTTGGTTATCAGGTTTAGGAGTTCTCTGGTGGAATTTTGGGGTCACTTGAGTATATTATCATATCATCTGCAAAAAGTGAAATTTTGACTTCTTCCTTTCCAATTTGTATCCCTTTGATCTCCTTTCGATGTCTTATTGCTCTGGCTAGAACTTCAATTACTATATTTAATAGGTAGGGAGAGAGTGGGCAGTCTGGTCTAGTCCCTGATTTTAGGCAAATTGCTTCAAGTTTCTCTCCATTAGTTTGATATTGGCTACTGTTTTACTATATATTGCTTTTACAATGTTTAGGTGTGGGCATTGAATGCCTGATCTTTCCAAGATTTTTATCATGAAGCATGTTGAATTTTGTTAACTTCTTTCTCAGCATCTCATTAGATTATTATCTGTTATTTTTTTCACCTGAGTCTATTTATATAGTGGATTACATTGATGGATTTCCATATACTGAACTATCCTTGCATCCCTGGGATGAAGCCTACTTGATCACTGTGAATGATCCTTTTGATGTGTTCTTAGACTCAGTTTTTGAGAATTTTATTGAGTATTTTTGCATCGAGATTCATGAAGGAAATTAGTCTGAATTTTTCTTTCTTCATAGGGTCTTTGTGTGGTTTAGGAATAAGCATAATTGTGGCTTCAAAGAACAAATTGGATAGTGTTCCCTCTGTTTCTATTTTGTGAAATAGTTTGAAGAGTATTGGTATTAGGTCTTCTTTGAAGGTCTGATAGAATTCTGCACTTAAACCCATCTGGCCCTGGGCTTATTTTGGTGGGGAGATTTTATTGACCGCTTCTATTTCTTTAGGCATTATGGAACTATTTAGATAGTTTATGTGATTCCATCTTTACTTTGGTACCTGGTATCTGCCTAGAAAATAATTCATTTCTTCCAGATTTTTCAGGTTTGTTGAATATAGAATTTTGTAGTAGGATCTAATAATTATTTTTTAATTTCCTCGGTTTCTCTTGTTATGTCTCTCTTTTCATTTCTGAGTTTGTTAATTTAGATATGGTCTCTGTGCTGTCTGGTTAGTCTGACTAAGTGTTTATCTATCTTGTTGATTTTCTCAAAGAACAAGCTCCTGATTTTTTTTGTTGTTGTTGTTATTTCTACTTGGTTGATTTCAGCTCTGAGTTTGATTATTTTCTGCCCTCTACTCCTCATGGGTGTATTTGCTTCTTTTTGTTCTATAGCTTCCAGGTGTGCTGTCAAGCTGTTAACTTCTTTTCTCAGGCTCTCGGAGCTATGAGTTTTCCTCTTAGCATCCTCTCATTGTATCACATATGTTTGTGTATGTTGTGTCTTCATTTTCTTTAAATTCTAAAATGTCTTTACTATCTTTCTATCTTCCTTTACAAAGTTGTCATTCAGTAGAGAATTGTTCAGTTCCCATGTGCATTTGGGCTTTATGTTGTTTTTGTTATTATTGAAGACAAGCCTTATTCCATGGTGATGTGATAGATAACACAGGATAATTGCAATCTCCCTCTATCTATTGAAGAATTTGTGACCAATTATATGGTCGATTTTTCAGAAGATACCATGAGGTGGTATGAAAAAGGTATACTGTTTTGTTTTAGGACTAAATGTTCTATGGCTGTCTATTAAATCCATTTGTTTCATAAGTTCTGATAGTTTCAGGAGGTCTCTGTTTAGTTTCTGTTTCTATAATCTGTACATTGATAAGAGTGGGGTGTTGAAATCTATTATTATTATTGTGTATGTTGCAATGTATGCTTTTAGCTTTAGTAAAGTTTTTTTTATGAATGTGGGTTCTCTTGCACTTTTAGCATAGATATTCAGATTTGAAAGTTCAACTTGGTAGAATTTTCTTCTGATGAGAATGAAGTGTCCTTCCTTATCTTTTCTGATAAGTTTTGGTTGAAAGTCGATTTTATTTGATATTAGGATGGCTGCTCCAGCTTCTTTCTTGGGACTATTTGCTTGGAAAAAAAATTCCCAGACTTTTACTCTTAGGTGGTGTCTGTCTTTGTCACTGAGGTGCAATTTCTGTAGTCATCAAAATGCAGGATACTGTTTATGTATCCATTCTGTTAGTCTATGCCTTTTTATTGGGGAATTAAGTCAACTGATGTTAAGAGATACTAAGCAATAGTGATTGTTTTCTGTTATTTTTATTATTAGAAGAGGGATTGTTTGTGCGGCTATCTTTTTTTGGGTTTCTTGCAAGAAGTTTACTTCCTTGCTTTTTCTAGGATGTAGTTTCCCTCCTTGTGTTGGAGTTTTCTATCTATTATTCTTTTTACGGCTGGATTTGTGGAAAAGTATTTTGTAAATTTGGTTTTGTAATGGAATATCTTGGTTTTTCCATTTATGTTAATTTAGAGTTTTGTTGGATATAGTAGCCTATGTTGACACTTGTGTTCTCTTATTACCTGTATGATATCTGTCTAAGATCATTTATATTTCATAGTCTCTGTTGAGAAGTCTCATGTAATTCTGATAGATCTGTTTTTATATGTTACTTGACCTTTATCCCCTTACTGCTTTTAATAATCTTTCTTTGTTTTATGTATTTGATGTTTTGACTATTATGTGAAGGGAGGAATTTCTTTTCTTGTCCAATCTGTGTGGACTTCTGTAGGCTTCTTGTATGTTCATGGGCATCTGCTTCTTTAGGTTAGGGAAGTTTTCTTCTCTAACTTTGTTGATGATAATTACTGGCCCTTTAAGATGGGAATCTTTGCTCCCTTCTATACCTATTATTCTAATGTTTGGTCTTCTCATTGTATCCTGAATTTCCTGGATCTTTTGGTTTAGGAGATTTTGCTTTTCTTAATTTTCTTTAATTATTATTTCAAAGTTTTCTATGGTATCTTCTGTCCCTGAGATTCTCCCTTTAATCTCTTGTGTTCTACTGGTGATGTTTGTGTCTATGACTCCTGATCTCTGTCCTAGATTTTCTATCTCCAGGGATGTCACACGTTGTGGTTTCTTTATTGTTTCTATTTCCATTTTTTAGACTTTGGATTTTATTTTTCAATTTCTTCACTTGTTTGCTTGTGTTTCCAGTAATTCTTTGATGATTTTTGTGTTTTCTCTTTAAGGGCTTCTACCTGTTTACCTGTCCTGTCCTGTATTTCTTTAAGGTAGTTATTTATGTCTTTCTTAATGTCCTCTATCATCATCATGAGATGTGATTTTAAATACAAATCTTGCTTTTCCTGTGTGTTTGGATATCCAGTATTTGTTGTTCTGGGTTCTGGTGATGGCAAGTAGTCTTGGTTTTTGTTGCTTAGGTTCTTGTTCTGGCCTCTTACCATCTGGTTATCTCTTTGTTATTTGGTCTTGCTGTCTCTGACTTGTGTCTCCTCTGAGCCTATAAGTCTATATGCTTGTGAGCCTATATGCTTGTGAGGCTGTGGTCTTAGGAGTGAGAGTGCTCCTCAGAAACCAGCTCTCTGCTGGCAGGTTTTGGGTCCTAGGGCTATGAGACAGCCCCAGCTCTGGGCACAGAGGGAGATCTGAAAGGTCTAGTCCCAGGCTGTCTTGTTGCTCCTGAGTCCTGTGCACTATGGATGGTCTCTCTTTGGACAGTCAATGGAGAAAAAGTGGGGTCCTACCTGGGGCCTCTGGGTTTAGGTGGAAAAGTGCTCTCTTGGCAGAACAGATCTCTGCATTCAGGTTTAGTGTATGAAGGCTTTGGGACTGCCCCAGCACTGGATGCAGATGGAGAACAGAAGGGCTCGGTTTCTTTTATGTAGCAGTGCTCAGAGGTGAAATTTTGCAGACTGATTTGATGATGAGTACTCTTTACTGTTGGTGATTAATTTATTACTGAGATTATAATAATTGCATGAGTTTGGGGGAAGTGAAACATAGAAGGTAGGAACTAGATGAAGGCCATGAGACATTCTGTACATGTCACTGTACTTTGTCATGTGCCTATTTCTTTATTTGCTCCCTTGCTGAGTCTTTCTCACAGTCATGTGTCCTTACTGGAATGCTCTGTCTCATTAAGACAAATGGATATGGGTGGAAATCTTTGTGATTGTGAAGTCCAATAAATCTTTGATCTTTCTCAGGCATTTTTGTGACAGTGACAGAAAACTGACTAGTATAATGAAATGTTGACCAGATTTACTAATTTATTACTAATGGCAAGTGAGAATTAATTTTATAAGAACAATGTTTTTAACAATGGCTAACCATAAACAGATGTGAAATAAAATAAAGTGGTCTAAATAAGAAGGAACAAAAATACATCAATATGATCATGGATCTGGATTAAATTGATGCTGCTGATGGAGAATATTAGGATACTCACATACTGAGGAATGATCACAGTCTGAAACATGTGCATTTCAGGGCCTCAAGCTTTGTATTAACAAATATTTTTATTTTATTGGAATACTATTTTCTTATGATGGGTAAATTACAACGATAGGTTAAACTAGGTTGACTTCGTAATTTAGGTGGCTATAATTAGGGGTAAAAAAAACAATGCAAATAGAAATCTTACGAGACCATTCTTTTAAAAATAAGTATGCTGTTTTATTGATTCTCATATATTACTTTATATTTCCTCTATAGGGAAAGAACACATTTAATTCAAACATGGAACTCTTTATGAGTAGTTACTGTGTGATACTCAGTGTGTTCAATGCCTTTAGTATCTCCATTTGATCTGAAGAAACAAAAGGACATGTTTACCAGTGAAAAGACATGTACAAATGTGTCTAATTGTGCCTTTTCAAAGATTCAATGGGGCAATAATATATTTGAGTTCTGAACTAATCAATCACTGTAGAACATAAGGAGAATTTTGATTAGTCTTTGCTCAGAAAGCTCTTTAAAAATTTGCAATCCTTACTAGATATTGAAAATCCAAATATCATGCTGCTTTCCCCACCTTTGTTCTTCCGCATTGATAGTTTTTAAAATGAAAGCCCTAATCTGTATTACATAGGATCATTAATTTCTGCATTTTACACTCGAGCAACAGCACTCTGGTTATCGGCTGCAATGAAGAGTAAGCAGCACGGCGTTTGCAGACTTAATTACCTACTGCAGGGCCTTTCTTCTCCCGTTACCACAAACTGTCTGGAAATGGGGTCAAAAGCATGATTAGAAACCAAATTAACCACCGAATCCAAAAAATAAACATGGAAACAGATCCAAGAAGCCATTCTGGTAAAGAAATCAGTTTCTTATCACACCTGGGTTTATTCAGAGAGTCTCATTTTATGGTCTCCCGTGAACAAAGCCATAGAGCAAAACAATTTCCCATGGCATTGATGTATTAAAAAATACAGTAAAATTGATATCAAGTGGGGGTTAGCATTGTAGGATAGTGATCAGAGTCAGTCTAGATAATAAGATCATTATAAAAAAATTTATATCCAATACTTGGTATGACAATTTAAACAAATTTTAAAAGTTAAAAATATGATTTTCATCCTATACAACTGTCACTAAAATTTTCACGTGGTCTAAAATAATAGTCTTTTCACTCTTCAAAGTACAGCTTTAAAATGCAGAAAATGAGGCACTTGCTGTAAGCTATTTCTGTAGTGTTTAAAATCAGAATTGGTCTTTATTTTCCACACATCTGTTCTTTAAGTGAAAACTTCCTTGTTTATAATTTGATGGGTATTTTCTACTTCTTTGGAAACTGATAGAATGAATACTATCAGTTTCAGCTGTCCTGTGAATCACACACAGTTTCTGAAGGCAGCATCAAAGAGCCAAGAAATCTGGAGGTATTTTCTAGCCACATGGAAAAGAAAAATGTCATGTGGATGCAGCTCTTTCTATTTTCAAGAACTTAATAGACAGTAATACTATCTAATCCTACTAATGAATGGCTGATTGTTTTACATTAATCAAGAAAATTGTGATTATTTATATTGCAGTATTATTTAAATTGTAATGATAGAACAGTACTATGGTGATTTAATTTTAAAGATTATGGAACACAACAACTCTTTTTTTTGGAAATATGCACAAAAAGACAAACAGGAAAATAAAATGATAAAATATTTATAGAACAGACACGGAAATGAGTCAATAAAAGCTATAGTTAATGTGAAGGCGTTATTCTGATCATTCAGTACCAACTATAATTTTCTTGCTTGAATATATCACATACACTTAAGTGCAACAAGTCAAACACTTAAGCTTAAACAATCAAATTCCATTGCATTTTCATTATAGGACAGTTGTTCAGAAAAGAGATTTTTATGACAAGTTTACTCATGTCCTGACTGTCTTCACTCAATTACCTAACTATACTTAAAAGTCATTGTTCGTGTATTGCAAGTTCCTTTCTTGGAACAAATAAAGTCAGCTCTGTCATTAGAATTCTGTGACAATTTTCCATAAATCTCGATCACTACTTCATAGGGAAGCAAAAAATAGGAGTTTCCTTAGAATAGGCATTTTTTCTATTAATTCATACTTATTTCATTTGTATGCTATCTAATCACTTTAATCTAGTCACACTAGAGATCGAAAAGTATACCTTCGAGAATCACAATGCCAAATACTCTTAACATAAGGGAGGAGTTTGAGCAGTTGTGGAGTGGGTTCAGGGAAATTTAGAGAATGGACAGAATGAGCCACCTCATGAATCTTTTTCTTTAATCAGAGGTCTTTTCTTTCTTTCTTTTTCTTTAGGATGTGCAGCTTAGAATAATTTTTAAAGGCCCTTTTCAATCTGAATTGTTGAATAATTTGATGGATGTTTCAATTTCTCGATGGCAGTCTTGTCTTAAGTGAAGATGAAGAACTTACAGAATTCATTTTGAAACAATCCTAGAGATGTCAACTAATCCCTGGCTTTTCAGAGGATAGCAGTAAAAACATAATGTCTCCATATTTTTCGAAGTTATATGTTTTCAAGAAGAAAACGATCTCATTGTTACTAGTTCATTTTTCTAGAGCTATTTTCTCTCATCAACAGACCATTGTCCAACAAGTATAATTTTGGAGCAAGCAAAGCTTCCTGCCTATTCATGTTGAATACAACTGTGCTACCTGCTTATTCTTATCTGAGGGAATAATGACACAAAATCTCAACCAATGTTCAATATTTATTGTCTGCTGAAGTAATTTCTCCTAGGGCATAAAAGAAATAAGTGACAAGCTTATAATCCAGTTGAAAACTTAAAAAAAGTCAAAGTTCATAGCATACAATGCATTTGACAAAAGTTTGCAGTGAATGCCACCAGCAGTGAATGTCACCAAGAGTGTAAGCACTGAAGCTAAGCGGTACTGAAATATAGCCTTCCCTCCTAAAAGATAGGCTTTGTACTTCATACATGGAGAAGTTTTGAACACTGTGTTTTCTCATGTATAAAGTAAGGGGTTTTGAAAGAATTGAAATATTTCATTTTTGCCACCTTGTGTATATTATATGCCAAGAATATCATTGCTACTTATACATGTGTGTGCATTTGCATAATACACACACATACATGTGTGTGTGTATGTGTATGTGTGTGTGTGTGTGTGTGTGTGTGTGTGTGTGTGTGTGTGTATGCAATGTTTGCCGTGGGTCTCTAGTCTCTATGTTTGTTCCTGTCTGCTGCAGGAGGAAACCATTTTGGTGATGACTGAATAAGACACTAATCTCAGTATAACATAATCCTTAGCAGTCATTTTGTTGTTACTATTTTCATTAAACCAGTAGTATTTGGTTCACCCTAGATCTCTTGGTTATCTAGTTCTTGGTCACCCAAGCAATATCTGATATGGATTCAATCTCATGGAGTACACTTTAATACATTTTTGGAAGAATCCACTGCACTAGGTTCCATTTCCACCTCTTAAATACCTCTCAGTTCTAGATATCTTTCCTCATCTTTCCTCCTTTAGCCACATGTTCCCTTCTTTTTTTCCTTTCCTTTGCTTTTCTTATTGTATTTTTTATTTATACTTCAAATGTTATCCCCTTTTTTGTTTTCCCATTCAAAAAACCCCTAGCCCACCCCCCCACCCCTGCTTCTATAAGAATTTTCCCTCACTTGCCCACACCTTTCTGCCTTCCAGCCCTGACATTCCCCTACTCTGTGGCATTGAGCTTTTGAAACACCAAGGGCTTTCTCATTGATGCCCAACAAGGCCATCATCTGTGAAATATGCAGCTGGACCCATGATTCTGTCCATGTGTACACTTTGGATAGTGGTTTTGTCCATGAGAACTCTGGTCGGATGATATTGTTGTTTTTATGGAGTTGCAAATCCCTTCAGCTCCAATTCTTTCTCTAACTCCTCCATTGGGGACCCTGTTCTCAGATCAATGGTTGACTGCAAGCATCCACCTCTGTATTTGTCATGCTCTGGCAGAGTCTCTCAGGAGACAGCTATATCAGGCTCCTGTCAGCATCCACTTCTTGGCATCAGCAATATTGTCTGAGTTTGGTAGCTATACGTATATTGGCTTGATCCCCAGGTGGGACAGTCTCTGAATGACCATTTCTTCAGTCTCTGCTTCAAACTTTTTCTCTGTACCTCCACCTATGAAGATTTTTATTCCCACAAGGAGTGAGGCATCCACAGTTTGGCTGTCCTTCTCCTTGAGCTTCATGTGTTCTGTGGATTTTATCTTGGGCGATCCGAGCTTTTGGGCTAATATCCACTTATCAGTGAATGTATACCATGTGTGTTTTTGTGATTGGGTTACCTCACTCAGGATGATATTTTCTAGTTTCATCCATTTGCCTATGAATTTCATGAAGTCATTGTTTTTAATAGCTGAGTAACATTCCATTGTGTAAATGTACCACATTTTCTGTATCCATTTCTCTATTGAGGAACATCTGGGTACATGTTCCCTTCTTATCCCAAGCTCATCTTGATCCTATTCTCTCTCTACTCAGTCCAATGTACTCATAAAAATTATTCTATCTCCCCATCCCGTGAGGTCTATATTAAGTACCTAGGCTCTTCCTCTGTATCTAACCTCTTCAGGTCTGTAGATTGTACCTTGGTTGTCATTTATTTAGTGGTTAAAATCCTTGTATATTTATCTCTATGAGTATTGGTTACATCCTTTCTGTTGAATTTTTCTAGATACATGCATTTGCCTGGACATTTCATGATGTCATTTTTTAAGCAGGTGAGTAACACTGCATTGCATAAATGTGCCACATTTTCTTCATTCATTCTTCTCTAAGTAGACATTTGGGTTTCATTTCCAGTTTCTGTTTATTATATAGAGAGCAGACGTGAATACAATTGAGCAAATGTCCCTATGGTTAAGATGGAGAGACTTTGGGTACATTCCCAAGAGTGGTATAGCTAGATCATGAGGTAGAATGATTTCCAACTTTTAGATAAACCACCATATTGACTTCCATAATGGCTTTGCCCCTACCAACACTAAAGAAGTGTTCCTGCCTTTCCAAATATTCACCGGCATGAGCTGACACTTGTGGTTTTGATATAAACCATTTTGACAGGTGTAAGATGGATCTCATAATGAACTTGACCTGTATTTCCTTGATGACTAATGATGCTGAAAATTTCTCTAAGTGTTTTTCAGCCATTGGAGTTTTCTCTATTGAGAATTTTCAGTTTAAATATGTATCACATTATGAAATGCATTATTATTATTTTTGCTATCTAGTTGCTTGAATTCTTTATATACTTTGGATATTAGTCCTCCACCATATATGGAGTTTATAAAAATATTTTCCATTTGTGTAGGCTATCAGTTTGAGTAATTGATTGTATTCTTAGATGTAGAGAAACTTTTTATTTTATGAGGTCCCATTTATAAATTGTTCGTTTTAATTATTGGTGTTCTATTGAGAACATTGTCTCCTATGACAATTGAAAACTATTCTCTATTCTCTCTTCTATTCTGTTAACTTTTTCTGCTGTTATGTTGAGTTCTTTGATCAATTTGTAGTTGAATTCGTGCCTGGTTATAAATAGATCACTTTTCATTCTTCTACAAGCAGGCATCTAGTTTGATCAGCACCATTTGTTGAAGATGCTGTCTATTTTTCAGAGCACATTTCTGGCTTGTTTATAAAAACTTAGATGTTGAGTTTGTATATTTATGTCTGGGTTTTCAATTCTATTCCATTAATCAAGGTGTTCATTTGTTTGCCAAGACTATGCTGTTTTTATTAGTATAGGTTTGCAGTACAACTTGGAATTGGTGGTTATTTTTACTTTTGCAGGCATGTTCCAGCTAAATGTTCCTAAAATGTAGGTTATTTTTAAATTCCTTTCTTCACAGGCATGAAGCTATTGTCATACAAGTTTTTAATTGCCTGGTTAGAATTACCCTGAAATATTTATATTATTTAAGGCCATTATGAGATGTGATTTGGTCACTTAGGTTTGTATCCAGCTACTTTGCTCAATGTGTTATTAGCCGTGGGTGTTCTCAGGTGGAATTTTAGTAACATTTTTGCACTCTATCATATTGTCTGCAAGTCACGATACTTTGAATTGACCTTTTCAGTTTGTATCCCTTTGATCTTTGGCTGTCTTATTGCACTGGTTAAAATTTCGAGTAGTATATTGTGTATATATGGAGAGTGTCTTGTCCTGATATTAGTGGAATTGCTTTTAGTTGAGCATTTAATTTGGTATTGGTTAGGAGTGTGCTGTGAACTGCCTTCATTATGTTTAGGTGTGTCCTTTGTATTCCTAATCTCTCTAGGCCTTCTATTATAAAGGCTTATTGAATTTTGTCAAAGACTTTTTCTGTACCTATTGAGATAATCATCTCTTTCCTTTTAGTTGGTTTATATCATGAATTACATTTATTGATTATATATATTCAAAAGTTTTTGTGTCTTTATGATGAAACCTGCTTGACCATGGTGGATAGTTTTGTTTGTTTGTTTTTATGTATTCTTGGATTGAGTTTACAAGTATTTCATATCTCCATCTATGTGTTTAAGTGAAATTGCTCTATAATTATATTTCTTTGTTTCTTTGTTGGCTTTGTTATGAGAGGAGATGTGGCCTCTTAAAATTAGTTGAGTAATGTTCCTTTATTTCTTTTCATTTCTTCTACCTTTGGAATAATTTGAGGAATATGTCAATGACTCTTTTGGGGAAATCTGGTAGAATTCTGACTAACATCATGGGGTCCTGGGATTTTGGGAGTTGTGAGACTTTTATTGACTTCCATTTATTTAGAAATTATACGTCTGTTTAAATTACTTTTCTGATCATGATTTAATTCGGTATGTGGTATCTATCAAGAAAATTATTTACTTTCCTTAGATATTTAATTTGTTGGAGTATAGGTTTTTCCTTATTATACTCTGGATTTGTTCAGCATCTATTGTTATGTCCCCCCCCCCTTTTTTTCTAATTTTGTTAATTTGAATATTCTCTCTCTCGTTTAGTTAGTTTGGATAAGGGTTTTTATATCTTGCTGATCTTCTCAATTAACCAACCCTTTGTTTCATTGACTCTTTTATATTTCTCTTTCTTTCTATTCCATTGAATTCAGACCTGAGTGATTATTTCTTGCAATATTCTCCACTTGGCCAGATTTCTTCTTTCTGTTCTAGAGCCTTCAAGTATGCCTTTAAGTTACTGGTATAGATCTCTTCAGTCTTTTATGTAGGCAATTAGTGCTATAAATTTGCCTCTTAGATGTCCTTTAATTGTGCCTCATAAGTTTGTTATATCGTGTGTGCATTTTATTGAAAGATAGAAAGTTTTTAATTTCATAATTTTCTGATTTGACCAATTTTTCTTTATTCAGTAGAGAGCTGTTCCGTTTCCATAAGTTGTTAGGCTTTATGCTGCTTCTGTTGTTGATATACAGCCTTAATTCATGGCCTGATAGTATGCAGAGAGTTATTTCCATTTTCTTGTATTTCTTAATCCCTGGTCGTTTCTTTGGATTTGATCAATTTTGAAAAATGTTCCAGGTATAGAGAAGAAAGTATATTCTTTTGAGTTTGGGTGAAATGTTCTGTAAATATCAGTTTGGTTTATTTGGTTTATACTGTCTATTATTTCCAACATTTTTGTTTAATTTTTTCAGGGTAACTTGTCTGCTGTTGAGAGTAGGGAATTGAAGTCCCCCACTATCTGTGTCTATGCGGTAATATGTGGTTTCAAATACAGTAATGATTCCTTTGCAGACTTCGGTGCCTTTGTGTTTGGGGCAAAAATGTTAAGAATTGAAATGTCATATTGGTGGATTTTTCTTTTGATGATAGGTGACTTTCACTATCCCTTTGGTTTGAAGTCTGTTTTATTTGAAAGTAAAATGTCTGCACCAACTTGTTTCTTGTACTATTTTGCTTCAGATATCTTTGTTAATCTGTGATTATTGTTAATCCTTGGTGTTGATGTATGTTTCCTGTATCCAATAAAATGGAATGAGACATGCTTCAGCATGATTCTATTAGTCTGAGATTGTTTTATTGGGGAAAGGATACTGAGAGATATCAATTATTTATAATTGTTGCTTCCTGTCATTTTTTTGTTGTTCCAGTGGTGGTAGAAGTGGTGATTTGTGTCTGTGCACACGGGTGTTTCCTTTCTTTTGCATTTGCTAGTCTGAAGTAATTTATTTTCTATATTTCTGATTAAATTTGCCCTTATTACAGAACAGTTTATTTTTTCCCTCTATAGTGACTGAAATTATTTGCTGGGTATAGTAATCTGGGCTGGCATGTATGGTCTTTTTTTTCCTTTGAGTCTGCATCACATCTATCCATCCAGGCTCTTCTGGATTTTAGAGTCTACAATGAGAAGTCAGGTGTAATTCTAATCAGACACCTCTTATATGTAGCTTCATCTTTTTTCCTTGCAGCATTTAATATCCTTTCTTTTTCTTGTATATTTAGTGTTTTTATTATTATATGTTGATGGGATGTTTTCCAATCCATTTGGTTGGAAATTGTTCTTGAACCTTTATACTAGGAAACTTTTCTTCTGTAATTTTCTTGAAAATATTTTCTCTACCTTTATGCTCAATTTCTTGTCCTTCCCCTATTCCTATTATTCTTAGATTTTTGTACTTTCATATTGTTGCCAATTTCCTGGGTGTTTTGTTTCAGGAGATTCTTTAGATTTACAATTTTCTTTGACAGGTGTATCCATTTCTTCTATTTTAACTCAACAGCCGAGATTTTCTCTTCTATCTTCTGTATTTTGTTAATGAAACTTGCCTCGATAGTTCCTGTTAGAATTTCTAAATCCTTCATTCCAGGTACTTAAAGACATCTATCATTTTTTATCATGTTCTATGAAATCATAGTTTGAAGACTTTTTTTTCCTTGTGGTTAAATTATGTTGGTATAATCAGGATCTTCTGTGTTAGGGTTTTAGTGCTCTAGTGGAGACATATTGCTCTGGTTGTTACTCATTATATTTTACACTGGTGTCTAGGCATCTGGGATTGGGATATTATAAATTTAGCTGGTAATTTCTGGTTTTTCTTTTGTCATATGGGTGTTTTGTTCATTGGATTATGCTTTCTCTGTGTATTTTAGGAGAGTATGATAACTGTTTATTGTCTTGTTGAAAATTTTTGGTGGGGTTGGGGATTTAGCTCAGTGGTAGAGCACTTGCCTAGGAAGTGCAAGGCCCTGGGTTCAGTCCCCAGCTCCAAAAGAAAAAAAAGAACGAAAATTTTTGGTGGACTTGATATGTGTGGCCACTGAGATTTCAGGTAAAATGTGTTTCTAGGTATTGGGAACTGACACTTAGGAATGGAGATAGAACACAGGTCTAAAAGTGTACATAGGAGGGAAACAAGCAGAATGTTTAACAGGATATGCATATTTAGTCCCCTTGGAATGGAGTAGATAAACTGTGAAGAAAGGTCACTTCAAAATATCTGCTAAAGCATGGGGGATAAGACTGGGGGTACTGGATTTGGAGAATCAGATAGAGGAGGAAGATTGACAGTTACCCTATCTGCTTCCTTGGAAAGAGTGGCCTATGGATTTGTAGAGAGGTACCTAGCTGGTATTGGGGATGGAGATTAGGAGGGGACAGTCTGTGGGATCCATAGAATATTTTGGAAAAGAGAGAATGAAAGGAGAACTGGAGATAAGAGAAGTGAATTGTATTCGAAGGAGAGGAGGATGGCACTTCATTCACTTGTCTCCCATGTCTGCTCAGCAGCCCACCCAGGATCTGGACTTTGGTCATCCTTCTTCTTGAGCTTCATGTGGCCTGTGGATTGTATCTTGGGTAATTTGAGATTGTGAGCTAATATCCACTTATTGGTGAGTGCATACCATGTGTGTTTTCTTGTGATTGGGTTACCTCACTCAGGATGACATTTTCTAGTACCTTCCATTTGCGTATGAATTTCATGAGGTCGTTATTTTAGGTAGCTGAGTAGTACTCCATTGTGTAAATGTACCATATTTCCTATATCCATTCCTCTCTTGAAAGACATCTGGGATCTTTCCAGCTTCTGGCTATTATAAATAAGGCTGCTATTAACATGGCAGAGCATGTGTCCTTGTTATATATTAGAGCATCATATGGGTATATGTCTAGGAGTGGTATAGATGAGTCCTCAGGTAATACTTTTCTGAAGAATCTCCAGATTGATTTGCAGAGTGGTTGTACCAGCTTGCAATCCCACTAAAAATGAAGGAGTGTTTCTCTTTCTTCACATTCTTGCCAGGTGTGTTGCCACCTCAGTTTTTGATCTTAGTCATTCTGACTGGTGTGAGGTGGAAAGTCAGGGTTCTTTTGATTTGCATTTTCCTGATGACTAAGGGTGTTGAATATTTCTTTAGGTACTTCTTAGCCATCCAATATTCCTCAGCTGAGAATTCTTTGTTTACTTCTGTGCACTATTTTTAATAGGATTCTTTGACTTCCTGGAGTCTAACTTCTTGAGTTACTTATATATAATAAATAATAGTCCTCTATCAGATGTAAGATTGGTAAAGACCTTTACCCAATCTGGTGGTTGCCCTTTTGTCCTAATGACAGTGTCCTTTGCCTTACAGAAAATTTATAATTTTATGAGGTCCAATTTGTTTACTCTTTATCTTAAAGCATAAGCCATTAGTATTCTGTTTAGAAAAATTTTCCCATTGCCCGTGTGTTCGAGGCTCTTACCCACTTTTTCTTCTAATACTTTGAGTGTATCTGATTTTATGTGGAGGTCCTTGATCTACTTGTACTTAAGCTTTGTATAGGGTGATAAGAAGGGATCCATTTGCATTCTTCTACATTTTGACCTACAGTTGAACCAGCACCATTTGTTGAAAATGCTGTCTTTCTTCCATTGGAGAGTTTTAGCTCCTTTGTCATGCATCAAGTGACCATAGAAGGGCGGGTTCATTTCTGAGTCTTCAAGTCTTATTTCATTGATCTAACTGCCTGACTCTGTACCAATACCATGTAGTATTTGTCACTATTGCTCGGTAATACAGCTTGAGGTCAGGGATGGTGTTTTTCCCCAGTTCTTTTATTGTTGAGGATAGTTTTTGCTATCCTGTGTTTTTTACTATTCCATATAAATTTAGAAATTGCTTCTTCCAATTCTATAAGGAGTTGAGTACTAATTTTGATGGGTATTGCCTTTAATCTGTATATTGCTTTCACCAAGATGGCCATTTTTACTCTATAAATCCTGCTAATCTATGAGCATGGGAGGTCTTTCCGTCTTCTGAGATCTTCTTCAATTTCTTTCTTCAGAAACTTGAAGATCTTGTCATATAGATATTTCACTTGCTTGGTTAGAGTCACCCTGAGGTATTTTATGTTATTTGAAACTACTGTGAAGGGTGTCATTTCACTAATTTCTTTCTCAGCCTGTTTACCCTTTGAGAAGAGTAAGATTTGTTTGAGTTAATTTTATATCCAGGCACTTTGCTGAAGTTGTTTATCTTGCTTAGTAATACTCTGGAGGAACTTTTGGGGTCACTTAAGTATGCTATCATATCATCTGCAAATAGTAATATTTTGACTTCTTCCTTTCCAGTTTGTATCCCTTTAACCTCCTTTTGTTGTCTGATTGCTCTGGCTAGCACTTTTTGTTTTTAAATGTCATTTCTAAATACTTCAACAGATAACTAAGAAATAAAATTTGAGAATAAGTATTTTTAAATGTTATCAATATTTTCAATATACAAATAAATTCAGAGACAGACTATCACACTATAAATGAGATATAACTTAATAACTATATAAACATAGTGTACAGCGAAACATGTATGTGTCCTAGAATAAGGAACAGAAAAGATAAATTGCCCCAATTACACCTAATGATCAATTCTCTGTAAATTTTTATTTTGATTAAATTTTAACACAATGAAATAAAATATTGCAAAACAAGTTTAAAATTAATAAATGAACACAAACAGTAAAATTGATTATTTTATTTGATGTATAGATGCCTAGGTAAAATAACTTGCATTACAACTTGAAAATAATTACACCAAAGTACAAATATTAAATGATACTTGATATTTTGCATTGATGCAAAAGACCATCTCTGGCACTGGAAAAAAATGAAATGAAGCATGTGATATGAAATCTCAGTTAGGAAAGAAACAGACCGGATAAACAGTTCTCTGCACCCAAATCCCGTGGGAGGGAGAACTAAACCTTCAGAGAGGCAGACAAGCCTGGGAAACCAGAAGAGACTGCTCCCTGCACACACATCTCGGACGCCAGAGGAAAAAGCCAAAGACCATCTGGAACCCTGGTGCACTGAAGCTCCCGGAAGGGGCGGCACAGGTCTTCCTGGTTGCTGCCGCTGCAGAGAACCCCTGGGCAGCACCCCACGAGCGAACCTGAGCCTCGGGACCACAGGTAAGACCAAAATTTCTGCTGCACGAAAGCTGCCTGGTGAGCTTGGGACACACGGAAGCAGAATTTCTCTAGGACCGGGCACGTTCTGTGTTTAGCAGAAGTCCCACACCCGCGGATCCCGGCCCGCAGCAGCTCTCTGCTCCCAGACCCGGTAAGAGAGAGACCCAACCGCCTGGTCAGGTGGGCACTCCTGAGGCTGCAGAGCGGAAGAGACCACCAACACTGCTCAACCCTGCCCACATCCCTGGCCCAAGAGGAAACTGTATAAGGCCTCTGGGCTCCCGTGGGGGAGGGCCCAGGAGCGGCAGGACCCCTGAGCCTGAGACACCGCCGGAACCTGAAAGAAACAGACCGGATAAACAGTTCTCTGCACCCAAATCCCGTGGGAGGGAGAGCTAAACCTTCAGAGAGGCAGACAAGCCTGGGAAACCAGAAGAGACTGCTCCCTGCACACACATCTCGGACGCCAGAGGAAAAAGCCAAAGACCATCTGGAACCCTGGTGCACTGAAGCTCCCGGAAGGGGCGGCACAGGTCTTCCTGGTTGCTGCCGCTGCAGAGAGCCCCTGGGCAGCACCCCACGAGTGAACCTGAGCCTCGGGACCACAGGTAAGACCAAATTTTCTGCTGCACGAAAGCTGCCTGGTGAACTCAAGACACAGGCCCACAGGAACAGCTGAAGACCTGTAGAGAGGAAAAACTACACGCCCGAAAGCAGAACACTCTGTCCCCATAACTGACTGAAAGAGAGGAAAACAGGTCTACAGCATTCCTGACACACAGGCTTATAGGACAGTCTAGCCACTGTCAGAAATAGCAGAACAAAGTAACACTAGAGATAATCTGATGGCGAGAGGCAAGCGCAGGAACCCAAGCAACAGAAACCAAGACTACATGCCATCATCGGAGCCCAATTCTCCCACCAAAGCAAACACGGAATATCCAAACACACCAGAAAAGCAAGATCTAGTTTCAAAATCATATTTGATCATGATGCTGGAGGACTTCAAGAAAGACATGAACACACTTAGGGAAGCACAGGAAAACATTAATAAACAAGTAAAAGCCTACAGAGAGGAATCGCAAAAATCCCTGAAAGAATTCCAGGAAAACACAAACAAACAGTTGAAGGAATTAAAAATGGAAATAGAAGCAATCAAGAAAGAACACATGGAAACAACCCTGGATATAGAAAACCAAAAGAAGAGACAAGGAGCTGTAGATACAAGCTTCACCAACAGAATACAAGAGATGGAAGAGAGAATCTCAGGAGCAGAAGATTCCATAGAAATCATTGACTCAACTGTCAAAGATAATGTAAAGCGGAAAAAGCTACTGGTCCAAAACATACAGGAAATCCAGGACTCAATGAGAAGATCAAACCTAAGGATAATAGGTATAGAAGAGAGTGAAGACTCCCAGCTCAAAGGACCAGTAAATATCTTCAACAAAATCATAGAAGAAAACTTCCCTAACCTAAAAAAAGAGATACCCATAGACATACAAGAAGCCTACAGAACTCCAAATAGATTGGACCAGAAAAGAAACACCTCCCGTCACATAATTGTCAAAACACCAAACGCACAAAATAAAGAAAGAATATTAAAAGCAGTAAGGGAAAAAGGTCAAGTAACATATAAAGGGAGACCTATCAGAATCACACCAGACTTCTCGCCAGAAACTATGAAGGCCAGAAGATCCTGGACTGATGTTATACAGACCCTAAGAGAACACAAATGCCAGCCCAGGTTACTGTATCCAGCAAAACTCTCAATTAACATTGATGGAGAAACCAAGATATTCCATGACAAAACCAAATTTACACAATATCTTTCTATAAATCCAGCACTACAAAGGATAATAAATGGTAAAGCCCAACATAAGGAGGCAAGCTATACCCTAGAAGAAGCAAGAAACTAATCGTCTTGGCAACAAAACAAAGAGAATGAAAGCACACAAACATAACCTCACATCCAAATATGAATATAAAGGGAAACAATAATCACTATTCCTTAATATCTCTCAATATCAATGGCCTCAACTCCCCAATAAAAAGACATAGATTAACAAACTGGATACGCAACGAGGACCCTGCATTCTGCTGCCTACAGGAAACACACCTCAGAGACAAAGACAGACACTACCTCAGAGTGAAAGGCTGGAAAACAACTTTCCAAGCAAATGGTCAGAAGAAGCAAGCTGGAGTAGCCATTCTAATATCAAATAAAATCAATTTCCAACTAAAAGTCATCAAAAAAGATAAGGAAGGACACTTCATATTCATCAAAGGAAAAATCCACCAAGATGAACTCTCAATCCTAAATATCTATGCCCCAAATACAAGGGCACCTACATACGTAAAAGAAACCTTACTAAAGCTCAAAACACACATTGCACCTCACACAATAATAGTGGGAGATTTCAACACCCCACTCTCATCAATGGACAGATCATGGAAACAGAAATTAAACAGTGATGTCGACAGACTAAGAGAAGTCATGAGCCAAATGGACTTAACGGGTATTTATAGAACATTCTATCCTAAAGCAAAAGGATATACCTTCTTCTCAGCTCCTCATGGTACTTTCTCCAAAATTGACCATATAATTGGTCAAAAAACGGGCCTCAACAGGTACAGAAAGATAGAAATAATCCCATGCGTGCTATCGGACCACCACGGCCTAAAACTGGTCTTCAATAACAATAAGGGAAGAATGCCCACATATACGTGGAAATTGAACAATGCTCTACTCAATGATAACCTGGTCAAGGAAGAAATAAAGAAAGAAATTAAAAACTTTTTAGAATTTAATGAAAATGAAGATACAACATACTCAAACTTATGGGACACAATGAAAGCTGTGCTAAGAGGAAAACTCATAGCGCTGAGTGCCTGCAGAAAGAAACAGGAAAGAGCATATGTCAGCAGCTTGACAGCACACCTACAAGATCTAGAACAAAAAGAAGCAAATACACCCAGGAGGAGTAGAAGGCAGGAAATAATCAAACTCAGAGCTGAAATCAACCAAGTAGAAACAAAAAGGACCATAGAAAGAATCAACAGAACCAAAAGTTGGTTCTTTGAGAAAATCAACAAGATAGATAAACCCTTAGCCAGACTAACGAGAGGACACAGAGAGTGCGTCCAAATTAACAAAATCAGAAATGAAAAGGGAGACATAACTACAGATTCAGAGGAAATTCAAAAAATCATCAGATCTTACTATAAAAACCTATATTCAACAAAATTTGAAAATCTTCAGGAAATGGACAATTTCCTAGACAGATACCAGGTATCGAAGTTAAATCAGGAACAGATAAACCAGTTAAACAACCCCATAACTCCTAAGGAAATAGAAGCAGTCATTAAAGGTCTCCCAACCAAAAAGAGCCCAGGTCCAGACGGGTTTAGTGCAGAATTCTATCAAACCTTCATAGAAGACCTCATACCAATATTATCCAAACTATTCCACAAAATTGAAACAGATGGAGCCCTACCGAATTCCTTCTACGAAGCCACAATTACTCTTATACCTAAACCACACAAAGACACAACAAAGAAAGAGAACTTCAGACCAATTTCCCTTATGAATATCGACGCAAAAATACTCAATAAAATTCTGGCAAACCGAATTCAAGAGCACATCAAAACAATCATCCACCATGATCAAGTAGGCTTCATCCCAGGCATGCAGGGATGGTTTAATATACGGAAAACCATCAACGTGATCCATTATATAAACAAACTGAAAGAACAAAACCACATGATCATTTCATTAGATGCTGAGAAAGCATTTGACAAAATTCAACACCCCTTCATGATAAAAGTCCTGGAAAGAATAGGAATTCCATGCCCATACCTAAACATAGTAAAAGCCATATACAGCAAACCAGTTGCTAACATTAAACTAAATGGAGAGAAACTTGAAGCAATCCCACTAAAATCAGGGACTAGACAAGGCTGCCCACTCTCTCCCTACTTATTCAATATAGTTCTTGAAGTTCTAGCCAGAGCAATCAGACAACAAAAGGAGATCAAGGGGATACAGATCGGAAAAGAAGAGGTCAAAATATCACTATTTGCAGATGACATGATAGTATATTTAAGTGATCCCAAAAGTTCCACCAGAGAACTACTAAAGCTGATAAACAACTTCAGCAAAGTGGCTGGGTATAAAATTAACTCAAATAAATCAGTTGCCTTCCTCTATACAAAAGAGAAACAAGCCGAGAAAGAAATTAGGGAAACGACACCCTTCATAATAGACCCAAATAATATAAAGTACCTCGGTGTGCCTTTAACCAAGCAAGTAAAAGATCTGTACAATAAGAACTTCAAGACACTGAGGAAAGAAATTGAAGAAGACCTCAGAAGATGGAAAGATCTCCCATGCTCATGGATTGGCAGGATTAATATAGTAAAAATGGCCATTTTACCAAAAGCAATCTACAGATTCAATGCAATCCCCATCAAAATACCAATCCAATTCTTCAAAGAGTTAGACAGAAAAATTTGCAAATTCATCTGGAATAACAAAAAACCCAGGATAGCTAAAGCTATCCTCAACAATAAAAGGACTTCAGGGGGAATCACTATCCCTGAACTCAAGCAGTATTACAGAGCAATAGTGATAAAAACTGCATGGTATTGGTACAGAGACAGACAGATAGACCAATGGAATAGAATTGAAGACCCAGAAATGAACCCACACACATATGGTCACTTGATTTTTGACAAAGGAGCCTAAACCATCCAATGGAAAAAAGATAGCATTTTCAGCAAATGGTGCTGGTTCAACTGGAGGGCAACATGTAGAAGAATGCAGATCGATCCATGCTTATCACCCTGTACAAAGCTTAAGTCCAAGTGGATCAAGGACCTCCACATCAAACCAGACACACTCAAACTAATAGAAGAAAAACTAGGGAAGCATCTGGAACACATGGGCACTGGATAAAATTTCCTGAACAAAACACCAATGGCTTATGCTCTAAGATCAATAATCGACAAATGGGATCTCATAAAACTGCAAAGCTTCTGTAAGGCAAAGGACACTGTGGTTAGGACAAAACGGCAACCAACAGATTGGGAAAAGATCTTTACCAATCCTACAACAGATAGAGGCCTTATATCCAAAATATACAAAGAACTCAAGAAGTTAGACCGCAGGGAAACAAATAACCCTATTAAAAAATGGGGTTCAGAGCTAAACAAAGAATTCACAGCTGAGGAATGCCGAATGGCCGAGAAACACCTAAAGAAATGTTCAACATCTTTAGTCATAAGGGAAATGCAAATCAAAACAACCCTGAGATTTCACCTCACACCACTGAGAATGGCTAAGATCAAAAACTCAGGTGACAGCGGATGCTGGCGAGGATGTGGAGAAAGAGGAACACTCCTCCATTGTTGGTGGGATTGCAGACTGGTAAAACCATTCTGGAAATCAGTCTGGAGGTTTCTCAGAAAATTGGACATTGAACTGCCTGAGGATCCAGCTATACCTCTCTTGGGCATATACCCAAAAGATGCCTCAACATATAAAAGAGACACGTGCTCCACTATGTTCATCGCAGCCTTATTTATAATAGCCAGAAACTGGAAAGAACCCAGATGCCCTTCAACAGAGGAATGGATACAGAAAATGTGGTACATCTACACAATGGAATATTACTCAGCAATCAAAAACAACGAGTTTATGAAATTCGTAGGCAAATGGTTGGAACTGGAAAATATCATCCTGAGTGAGCTAACCCAATCACAGAAAGACATACATGGTATGCACTCATTGATAAGTGGCTATTAGCCCAAATGCTTGAAATCCCTAGAACAAACGAAACTCAAAACGGATGATCAAAATGTGAATGCTTCACTCCTTCTTTAAATGAGGAAAAAGAATACCCTTGGCAGGGAAGGGAGAGGCAAAGATTAAAACAGAGACTGAAGGAATACCCATTCAGAGCCTGCCCCACATGTGGCCCATACATATACAGCCACCCAATTAGACAAGATGGATGAAGCAAAGAAGTGCAGACCGACAGGAGCCGGATGTAGATCTCTCCTGAGAGACACAGCCAGAATACAGCAAATACAGAGGCGAATGCCAGCAGCAAACCACTGAACTGAGAATAGTTCCCCTATTGAAGGAATCAGAGAAAGAACTGGAAGAGCTTGAATGGGCTCGAGACCCCAAAAGTACAACAATGCCAAGCAATCAGAGCTTCCAGGGACTAAGCCACTACCTAAAGACTATACATGGACTGACCCTGGACTCTGACCCCATAGGTAGCAATGAATATCCTAGTAAGAGCACCAGTGGAAGGGGAAGCCCTGGGTCCTGCTAAGACTGAACCCCCAGTGAACTAGTCTATGGGGGGAGGGCGGCTATGGGGGGAGGGTTGGGAGGGGAACACCCATAAGGAAGGGGAGGGGGGAGGGGGATGTTTGCCCGGAAACCGGGAAAGGGAATAACACTCGAAATGTATATAAGAAATACTCAAGTTAATAAAAAAAAAAAAGGGGGAACAAGAATACCCTTGGCAGGGTATAGAGAGGCAAAGATTAAAACAGAGACTGAAGGAACACCCATTCAGAGCCTGCCCCACATGTGGCCCATACATATACAGCCACCCAATTAGACAAGATGGATGAAGCAAAGAAGTGCAGACCGACAGGAGCCGGATGTAGATCGCTCCTGAGAGACACAGCCAGAATACAGCAAATACAGAGGCGAATGCCAGCAGCAAACCACTGAACTGAGAATAGGTCCCCTGTTGAAGGAATCAGAGAAAGAACTGGAAGAGCTTGAAGGGGCTCGAGACCCCAAAAGTACAACAATGCCAAGCAACCAGAGCTTCCAGGGACTAAGCCACTACCTAAAGACTATACATGGACTGACCCTGGACTCTGACCCCATAGGTAGCAATGAATATCCTAGTAAGAGCACCAGTGGAAGGGGAAGCCCTGGGTCCTGCTAAGACTGAACCCCCAGTGAACTAGTCTATGGGGGGAGGGGGCAATGGGGGGAGGGTAGGGAGGGGAACACCCATAAGGAAGGGGAGGGGGGAGGGGGATGTTTGCCCGGAAACTGGGAAAGGGAATAACACTCGAAATGCATATAAGAAATACTCAAGTTAATAAAAAATAAAAAAATAAAAAAAAAAAGAAATCTCAGTTAATCCCAAGGTCAAATTTATGTTGCAATGTAGCAAAATAGGATAATTGTTCTCAAATAAATGCCTGTATGAATGAAGTTTTACGTCCGATCATCTTTTCAGTAAATACACTGTTGCATTTTAAATGATCTGTCAGTCTACACATGAAAGTGAAAACATTGTATTTTTTGAATTTAACATGAACAATCTTCATTTTGATAGATAAGTTCTTTAAAAGACTTTTATTCTTGAAAGAGAGGATTGATGAAGTATGTTAGAAATGAAATTTTCTATTCTTCAAAAAAATGAAAAGAAAATACAAAGCACAAATCAAAAGACTTTTGAAGATGTATTTTCAAATTATAAAATGATTAACATAAAATAAAAGAAGAGGAAGGGTTAAGGGGAGACCTGGGGCTAAGGAATGGCAGGGGTAAGACGAAAGTCATTGGAAAAGTAAGAATATATGAAAATGCCATAGGATGAATAAGATAGCTAATTTCCATCTTCTCTATCTTTGTCCCTGCACATCTTGTAGACACATCTTGAGTTGAAGTTTTTATGGGTGTGTGGCTGTTCTTATCCCTTCAAAGGGAGTCATGCCTGATTACTGAAAGGGGTCACTTCAGAATTTATATTTCATGCTGCTAGGAGTCTCAGCTAGGGTCACCCTCGCAGACACTCTGGGGCCACCCCCATTTCAGGTCTCTGACACTTCATAGAGATTGTGCCTGCCACTTGTGATCTCCATTCTCTCTCCCTTGCTCTCCTTACACCTGTTCATCCCTGCTCCCCTCCCCATCCCATCTCTTACCCAGGTCCCTCCCCCATCCATCTCCAATATCTGTTTTTATTTTCCCTTCTGGGAAAGATCCAACCATTTTTCTTCTTTGGATTTGTGGATTATAGTGTGATTATCCTTTGGTATGGTTAATATCCACTTACATGTGAATATATATGATGTATTTTTTTGGGGGTCTGAATTACCTTATTCAGGATGATTCTTTCTAGCTTCACCCATTTGCCTGCAAAATTCATAATATTTTGTTTTACTAGCTGAGAAGCATTACTATGTAAACAAACCACACTTTATCCATTCTTCATTTGAGAGACATCTAGGTTTTTTCCTGTTTCTGGCTATTATGAATAGCAAAGAAAAGAGACAGAGGGAATGGCCAGTCAATGACTTGCCAAAATTCAGACCCATCCCATGACCAAGAACCAATATCTGACACTATTAATGATACTCAGCTATTCTTCCAGAAGGAATTGTAGCATAACTGTTTTCAGAGTGGATCCACCCAGCAACCAATGAAAAAGATGCCAAGACCCAGAGCAAAACATTAGATAGAACTCAGGTAGTCTTATGAACACATTGAGGGACCTGAAGAGAACAGGGACTCCACAGGAAGACCAACAGAGTCAACCAACCTGGGCACTTGGGTATTTCCAAAAATTGAACCACCAACCAAAGAGCACACATGGCCTGGACCTAGACCCCCTGCTCATATGTAGCAGAAGTACAACTTGGTCTTCATGTAGTTCCCCTAACAAATGGAATGGGGGTATCCCTGAATTGGTTGCCTGCCTGCCTGTGGATCTTGTTCTTCCAGCTGGGCTGCCTTGTATGGTCTCAGTGGGAGAAAGTGCACCTAGTCCTGCAGTGACTTAATATGCCAGAGGGGGGTTAGTTGGGAGTATAGTGATGGATGGATCCCAATAAGCACCTCCCTCTTCTCAAAGGAGAAGGGGTGAGGAAAAATGGGGGAAGACCTGTATGATGGGGATCAGAATGAGGAACTGTTGGGGTGTAAAGTAAATAAATAAATAATTTTAATAGAAGCTAATTTCAAAATATAGCCTTAAAACAGAAAAAGATTGGTTCAAATGAAATTATTTTACATGGATGGACAAAGCAGCCCACAGAAGAAAAGGGTAAAAGAAGGAAATCACACTGAAAGGTCACAGAAGCCTCTAAGGAAACAAAGGATATTGATGCTGTCAATGATTATGCACCATAATGACATGTTTAATTCCACAGGAAGTATATACCACACTCAATCAATATAGGACTATGAAAACAGTTTCAAACTGGCCATGAGACTTCCACTCCACTGGCTACTTTTGACAGGATCAGAGTGCAATGGAGTATGCTAGTAGACAATGATTATTAATGGTTTTACCCAGAACTGGCCTCTCTATACCATATCAACCCTGCAGGCAAGATACACTTACTAGTGCAATAGTGGCATGACCATTATGCAATGTAATGGTTTGAATACTTGGGTACAGGAAGTGGCACTGTTAAGTACTGTGTGGCCTTGTTGGAGAAAATGTATCATTGTATAGGTGGGCTTTGAGGACTCTGATGCCTAGGCTCTACCCAGGGAGGAAGAAAGCTTCCTCCTGATTGCTTGTAGTGAGCAGTCTCCTCCTGGTTGCATTTGGATGAAGATGTAGAATTCTTAACTCCTCCAGCACTACATTTCCCTGGATACTGCCATACTTCTTGCCATAACACAATGAACTGATATTCTAAAACTGTAAGACAACCTTAATTATATGTTTTCCATTATATGAATTGACTTGGTCATGGTGTTTTGTTTTGTTTTGTTTTTATTTTTGTTTGTTTTTTGCAGTGAAAGCCTAAGACAGAAGTTGGTACCAGAGACTGTGGTGTTTCTGTGATAGATCTGACCATGTTTTTGTTTAAAGGAATGTAGATTTGGGGATTTAGGATTAGGACAATAGTGGAACATGTTAAGTGGGGCCTAATGGGCCACACTAGTAGACTCATGGTAGACATTTATATTGGTGATTTGAATTAAGGGGGGGGGGGTTGGCTTAGACATTTCAGAAAAGTATTTTATTAGGTTGCATAGAGATCATTATTATGTGATAATTTGGTAAGGAATGTGGCTGTAAGAGCTACAACTCCCTGCATAGAGATAATCATGTCCAGAACTACCTGTGGTTCATAAGCCATTTGCAATTCTGATGTGCTTGAAGTGCCAATTTCTAAGTCCCACGTTTCATCAGCACTTAACCCAACCATGCCATCATAGTTATCCTCAGGCCTTCCTCTTCTCTTGTAAGTCATTAGATCTCTTCTTTTGTGTGATAGTGGTGTGGAAGATTCCATACCTCTGCTGCCATCCTGTCCACCTCAACTTGCGGAAGATGAAGGAGGCTTATATAATCACAATCTCTTCTACAAGGAGGAAAGGAATGCCCACTCTGACCAGGAGGTAATCTGTGAAAAACCCCTCTTTCCAAGACGGAGAATCCCACTAGCCATCCTCAGTGATCATCAAACATCATTGTAAAACAACCATAATCATTGGTTTCATCATAAAAGTTGGGATCATGAGGTCCTACATGTCATTTGATGGGAAAATTAGATATAAGGTCATGGATGATCTTTATGCATTCTACAATCCTGTCATGGTTCCTCCACAATTTTGTGAGTAGAATAAGAGCAGCAGCAATCCTAGAAAAGCTTAATTGCTATCTTAGCGTTTTCTTGACTTCTTTGACTCTTTTAACACCAATAATTCCTCTGTCAGACTTTGAAGAACCAACAGTCTCAACTCAGAGTCAAAGTCACTTCTTTTATAATGTTGTAATTCACACAGTATCAGATACAAATGGAAACTGGCTGATTGCAGTGGGCGATGGCAACTGCACGCCCTCTTCCAATATAGAGATTTTCTTCAGAGTTTCTCTAATTGTCTCAATATCAACACTGATACTGAGTATGCACTTGAGGCCACTGTTGTCTGACAGTGAAACACTGGCATTGGAGTCAATAAAGACACCCTTAGTATTCGTGCCTCCTTTTGTAGTTATTGCTCCAGCATTATTGCTTTGAAGCAAAATTCACAATTCAACCATCTCATCACAATTTCTAGATCTTTTAAAGATTTGTTCCACCTCCAAATCTTCTGCAGGGCATTATCAAATTCATCATTGACTTCATTGTTGGGGACAGTTTCATCTGGCTGTGCTGTCTCCATCTTTTTAATTAAGTGGATCCACCAATTGTGAGAATTGGCAGTTACCACCTGACTGCACTATCTCTATGAGGTCACTCCTATGCTTCTCTATTATAGGGACCATCCTGATCAAGCATAGTAAGCTTGGAAAGGAAAAATAAAATTGTATGATTCTAATAATAAAGGATACCTCCTATATTAGAATATAGCTAAATCCTGTGTTCAAGGATAATAAATTAAATTAAGGGAGTAGTGACCTGGGAGGGGGTGTTCCCACCCAGCTAAGCTCATTGTTGATTTGTGCATATTTGAATGAGGAATAGTCATATGATTTTAGGTGATATTATTATTGATTATTGTTTTTTATTTAGACCTTTAATTTGGAATTAACTACAACCCAGAAATAAAGGACATACCCATAATCTAGATCTTGAGGCAGAGAGGCCAGGGAAAGCTTAGTCCTAGGCATGGTGGAGACAAAGGTAAAAAGATTTTTGAGTTCAAGGCCAGCCTGGTACAGAGCAAGTTCCAACTAGAGAAAAGCTTAGGGTCAGGAATGGTGGTATATCTCTTCAATCCCAGAACTCAGGAGACAATGGCATGGGAATTTTTGAGTTCAAAGTCAGTCTACAGAACAAGTTCCTTAAGAGCCAAGCTTAGACAGTAAATGAAAATAGAAAGCTGATAAAGGTGTAATAGAACAAGGGGCACATGTTCCAGCCCCAGCAAGCAACAGAGCTCGGCATCTTTCTCCACATGGCTATAATCAAGAATAGAAAGACTTCCTGAGCAAATGGTACTGGCTAGCTGCAGCTAAGAAATTAAGGATGATTAAAAAGAGACCAGAATCATTGAGATGGAATCTTCTAGCTAGTATTTTTTGAAAGCACAAAAAAAATTGTTTCAGAGTTAGACCTGAACTAGTAATGGAACTTAGTGCTGTTTAAGAATCATTCACATAATACTAGCTTTGAAGGCATGAAGGGGTCATGGAGAGTAGCTGAGGGTTGGCACTATTAGAGGTTATGAAAGGTCACTGGTGATGGTACAGCCTCAGTCACAATTGGCAGCCCAGGACTACAGGTTTCATGCAAGGATTTGAAGGATGACACAATGAAGAGAGTCTAAGAAAGGCTATTGGTAAACCCTAGTTGCAGCAAGAAGATTCAGCATATTGGAGATACCAGTACCATGGGATAGCCACCAAGATCAGCAGCAGCTGTGGAGTGGATTCAACCAGACCCTAGAGTGTTACAGAAGGCAGAGCTGGAGAACTGACCAAGCCATTTGGAGGAGCCCAGAAGGTCATATGTGGATGCCAGACATTGAAATATGAAACTGTGAATTTGAAGTTGCCTTGACATCTTCAAGATATAAGACATGCCAGAGTCACGGAATACCTGTGGTGGAAAGCTGGTAACAGAGTGGAACTAGCACAAAAGAAAGAATTGTGTTTCAGTCAACAAAATTGAAAGGAGTTGGACATCAAACATGGAGATGCAGAGTTTAGAGTTTTCCCAACTGTTTTTTGGTTTTCCTTTTGTCTAGTATTTCCTCATTACAACATTTTGGAATGGTAATGTATTTCCTGTGATGTTAGAAGTATATTATCTTTTTATTATTAGGTTATTATTATTAGCTTTTATATTAGCTTTTTGATTTTAACTTAATTGGTAATTCCAATTAATAGATGGCATGAATCTCAGAAGAGACTTGAACTTTGTACTTTTAACATTGTTGCAATTGTTATAGACTTTGGAGACTTTTGAAGCTGGGCTAAATGTATTTTGCATTTATGATATAACTAGGTATGGCTCCCATAGATTCATGGGTTTGAACAAGTTTATGGGGGATAGGGAGGGGAATGTGGTGGTTTGAATGCTTAGTATAAGGAGAGACACTATTAGGAGGTGTGGGCTTATTGGAGGAGATGTTCTGCTTGTTGGAGGAAGTGTGTTATTGCATACTTATTCTTCAAAGTTGCCTATCCATCCAGTGAAGTGGAAAGCCTTCTTCTGGATGCCATGAATCATGATGTAGAAATCACAGCATCTTTAACATTGTATCTATTTGAAAGCTGTCATACTTCTCACCTTTATGATAATAGACTGAAAATCTGGAATTGTAAATTAGCCACAATTAAATGCTTAGGTTTACGAGAGTTGTCTTGGTCATGTTTTTCTTCAGAGCAATGAACTAAGCTAACTAAGACATGGTATGTAACCAGCTTCTCATTAGACTTAAAGCCTCCATCATTGTAGGAAGCTTTTGTGCCCCGTAGTATAATGCTCCTAAAAAGTTCATGCCTAGCAGGTCATAGGCCCTGAGGTAGAATATGCTTTTGTAATTCTGATAAAGAATTATACATAAACATGCCCTCTAACCATTAATGGTTTTACCTATAGATTTGGGTGACTCTGAACCTTACTCACAGAAGCATCTTTTGGCAGTTGGCAGAAGTCAATAGAAGGATTCAAACAAAATAAAGGAAAATCTAAACAAAACCAAAAACCAAGCAACAATAACAACAAAACTAAACAAACCCCAAAACTGACCAAAGTAGTAAAATGAACAAACATGTTCTCATGTCACAAGGGTATAGGATCATAGAAGAAAAGTAATAGAGCTTATATAATACTATTTACTTGTATATATATATATATATATATATATTATATATTATTTGTGTATTGCTTATATGAAATTCTCAAGAATAAAACATTAAATAAATCAAAAAGTAAAAAGGAATCTCCTTCAATCCAAATTTAGTGGTTTATATATGGAATCTAAGATGCTTCAGAAATTGAGGTGTTACCATGAGTTTGAGGTCATTGTGGACAAAGGACTGTTGTTCTGTCCCACTATAAAATTTTTAAAAAGCTGAGGATATAGCCCAATGGCAAAAGTATCACACACAAGATCATATATTCAATTTTCAGTACTTCAAAAGATAAAGAATATTAATTCATGTTATTAATGAAAGTACCATATGGTAGAAAAATTTGAAAAGACTTGCTAGATGGTCCTTTACCAGTGAGGATACCTAAAGTGAAAATGAGTATATTAAAAGTTTTGAAACATGTTAACAATTACAAAACTAACAATTTAGGAAGACAAATATAACAGAAATGAACCCTTTGCTTCCCACATTGATTTTCATCATGTTTCTTTAACAACAACTGATATTTTAATTAATACAGAAATTATTGTCATAAATAGGGCATACGAAGTAGCAGGAACCCACAGTTTAGAGGATTTGGAATTTTTACAGAGTTTTGTGGGTTTAGATAAGCCTTTTATTTACATTTTACAGAGATTTGGAACTTTGAGAGAGATGTTGAATGTTTAAAGGAGACAACTTTTAAATTCAACTTTTAAGGTCTATGGCACTTTTAAAAGTGGAAATGCTTATGAAGTGATACTATTTTTAACATAATATCTTGGGGATAAATAAAAGGAAAGAGTCTTAGCTGAATAATAATGTATTTTTGTGTTGACAGAAGTTAAATATGCTGCATAGTTTTATGGCAACTTGATACAAGGAAAGTAACTTAAGAAAAGGAAACCTCAGTTGAGAAAAATGACTCCATTGTATTGGCCTATGGACAAATCTTTGTGCATTTTATTGATTAACAACTGACAAGAAAAGAGCTAGCATATTGTAGGTTTGCTGTTGGTCCTGGGTATTATAGGAAAGCAGGATGGGCAAGCCATGAGAAATAAGCCAGTAAGGAATGTCCCATTGTGATTTCTGTTTAAATTTCTGTTTCCTATTCTTGGCCGGAGTTTGTCCTGAGTTTTGTCAATGATAGACTGAGATGAATAAGTTGTGGCACAGGAGCAGCAGGTCCCTTGTGTCTGAGACACCGCCGGAACCTGAAGGGACCGACCAGATAAACAGTTCTCTGCACCCAAATCCTGTGGGAGGGAGAGCTAAACCTTCAGAGAGGCAGACATGCCTGGGAAACCAGAAGAGACTACACTCTGCCCACATTACTGATTCCAGAGGAAAACACCAAATGCCATCTAGAACCCTGGTGCACGGAAGCTCCAGGAAAGGGCAGCGCAGATCTTCCTGGTTGCTGCCCCCGTGGAGAGCTCATAAGCAACACCCCACGAGCAAACTTGAGCCTCGAGACCACAGGTAAGACAAACCTTCCTGCTCCAAGCGACCTGCCTGGTGAACTCAAGACACAAGCCCACAGGAACAGCTGAAGACCTGTAGATAGGAAAAACTACACGCCCGAAAGCCAAACACTCTGTTCCCATAACTGGCTGAAAGAAAACAGGAGAACAGGTCTACAGCACTTCTGACGCACAGGCTCATAGGACAGTCAAGCCACTCTCAGAAATAGCAGAACAAAGTAACACTAGAGATAATCTGATGGCGAGAGGCAAGCACAGGAACCCAAGCAACAGAAACCAAGACTACATGGCATCATCAGAGTCCAATTCTCCCACCAAAGCAGACAGGATGTCCAAACACACCAGAAAAACAAGATCTAGATTCAAAATCATATTTGATCATGATGCTGTAGGACTGCAAGAAAGACATGAAGAAATCCCTTAGAGAAACACAGGAAAACATAAATAAACAAGTAGAAGCCTACAGAGAGGAATCACAAAAATCCCTGAAAGAATTCCAGGATAACACAGTCAAACAGTTGAAGGAATTAAAAATGTAAATAGAAGCAATCAAGAAAGAACACATTGAAACAACCCTGGATATAGAAAACCAAAAGAAGAGACAAGGAGCCATAGATTCAAGCATCAACAACAGAATACAAGAGATGGAAGAGAGAATCTAAGGAGCAGAAGATTCCATAGAAATCATCGCCTCAACTGTCAAAGATAATGTAAAGAGGAAAAAGCTACTGGTCCAAAACATACAGGAAATCCAGGACTAAATGAGAAGATCAAACCTAAGGATAATAGGTATAGAGGAGAGTGAAGACTCCCAGCTCAAAGACGAGTAAATATCTTCAACAAAATCATAGAAGACAACTTCCCTAACCTAAAGAAAGAGATACCCATAAGCATACAAGAAGCATACAGAACTCCAAATAGTTTGGACCAGGAAAAAAACTCCTCCTGTCACATAATAGTCAAAACACCAAATGCACAAAATAAAGAAAGAATATTAAAAGCAGTAAGGGAAAAGGTGAAGTAACATATAAAGGCAGACCTATCAGAATCACACCAGACTTTTCGTCAGAGACTATGAAAGCCAGAAGATCCAGGACAGATGTCATAAAGACCCTAAGAGAACACAAATGCCAGCCCAGGTTACTGTATCCTGCAAAACTCAATTAACATAGATGGAGAAACCAAGATATTCTATGACAAAACCAAATTTACACAATATCTTTCTACAAATCCAGTACTAGAAAGGATAATAAATGGTAAAGCCCAACATAAGGAGGCAAGCTACACCCTAGAAGAAGCAAGAAACTAATCGTCTTGGAAACAAAACAAAGAAAAGAAAAGCACACAAACATAACCTCACATCCAAATATGAATGTAACAGGAAGCAATAATCACTATTCCTTAATATCTCTCAACATCAATGGTCTCAACTCCCCAATAAAAAGACATAGATTAACAATCTGTATTCTCAACGAGGACCCTGCATTCTATTGCCTACAGGAAACACACCTCAGAGACAAAGACAGTCACTACCTCAGAGAGAAAGGCTGAAAAACAACTTTCCAAGCAAATGATCGGAAAAAGCAAGCTGGAGTAGCCATTCTAGTATCGAATAAAATCAATTTTCAACTAAAAGTCATCAAAGAAAAGACACCAAGATGAACTCTCAATTCTAAATATCTATGCTCCAAATACAAGGGCACCTACATACATAAAGGAAACCTTACTAAAGCTCAAAACACACATTGCAACTCACACAATAATAGTAGGAGATTTCAACACCCCACTCTCATCAATGGACAGATCATGGAAACAGAAATTAAAGAGAGACCTAGACAGACTAAGAGAAGTCATGAACCAGATGGACTTAACAGATATTTATAGAATATTCTACCCTAAAGCAAAAGAATATAACTTCTTCTCAGCTCCTCATGGTACTTTCTCCAAAATTGACCATATAATTGGTTAAAAAATGAGCCTCAACAGGTACAGAAAGATAGAAATAATCCCATGCGTGCTATCAGACCACCACGGCCTAAAGCTGGTCTTCAATAACAATAAGGGAAGAATGCCCACATATACGTGGAAATTGAACAATGCTCTACTCAATGATAACCTGGTCCAGGAAGAAATAAAGAAAGAAATTAAAAACTTTTTAGAATTTAATGAAAATGAAGGTACAACATACCCAAACTTATGGGACACAATGAAAGCTGTGCTAAGAGGAAAACTCATAGCACTGAGTGCCTGCAGAAAGAAACAGGAAAGAGCATATGTCACCAGCTTTACACTACACCTAAAAGCTCTAGAACAAAAAGAAGCAAATACACCCAGGAGAAGTAGAAGGCAGGAAATAATCAAACTCAGAGCTGAAATCAACCAAGTAGAAACAAAAAGGACCATAGAAAGAATCAACAGAACCAAAAGTTGGTTCTTTGAGAAAATCAACAAGATAGATAAACCCTTAGCCAGACTAACGAGAGGACACAGAGAGTGCATCCAAATTAACAAAATCAGAAATGAAAAGGGAGACATAACTACAGATTCAGAGGAAATTCAAAAAATCATCAGATCTTACTATAAAAACCTATATTCAACGAAACTTGAAAATCTTCAGGAAATGGACAATTTCTTAGACAGATACCAGGTATCGAAGTTAAATCAGGAACAGATAAACCAGTAAAACAACCCCATAACTCCTAAGGAAATAGAAGCAGTCATTAAAGGTCTCCCAACCAAAAAGAGCCCAGGTCCAGACGGGTTTAGTGCAGAATTCTATCAGACCTTCATAGAAGACCTCATACCAATATTATCCAAACTATTCCACAAAATTGAAACAGATGGATCACTACCGAATACCTTCTACGAAGCCACAATTACTCTTATACCTAAACCACACAAAGACCCAACAAAGAAAGAGAACTTCAGACCAATTTCCCTTATGAATATCGACGCAAAAATACTCAATAAAATTCTGGCGAACCGAATCCAAGAGCACATCAAAACAATCATCCATCATGATCAAGTAGGCTTCATCCCAGGCATGCAGGAATGGTTTAATATATGGAAAACCAACAACGTGATCCATTACATAAACAAACTGAAAGAACAAAACCACATGATCATTTCATTAGATGCTGAGAAAGCATTTGACAAAATTCAACACCCCTTCATGATAAAAGTCCTGGAAAGAATTGGAATTCAAGGCCCATACCTAAACATAGTAAAAGCCATATACAGCAAACCAGTTGCTAACATTAAACTAAATGGAGAGAAACTTGAAGCAACCCCACTAAAATCAGGGACTAGACAAGGCTGCTCACGCTCTCCCTACTTATTCAATATAGTTCTCAAAGTTCTAGCCAGAGCAATCAGACAACAAAAGGAGTTCAAAGGGATACAGATTGGAAAGGAAGAAGTCTAAATATCACTATTTGCAGATGATATGATAGTATATTTAAGTGATCCCAAAAGTTCCACCAGAGAATTACTAAAGCTGATAAACAACTTCAGCAAAGTGGCTGGGTATAAAATTAACTCTGATAAATCAGTAGGCTTCCTCTACACAAATGAGAAACAAGCCGAGAAAGAAATAGGGAAACGACACTCTTCATAATAGACCCAAATAATAGAAAGTACCTCGGTGTGACTTTAACCAAGCAAGTAAAAGATCTGTACAATATGAACTTCAAGACTCTGAAGAAAGAAATTGAAGAAGACCTCAGAAGATAGAAAGATCTCCCATGCTCATGGATTGGCAGGATTAATATAGAAAAAATGGCCATTTTACCAAAAGTGATGTACAGATTCAATGCAATCCCCACCAAAATACCAATCCATTTCTTCGAAGAGTTAGACAGAACAATTTGCAAATTCATCTGGAATAACAAAAAACCCAGGATAGCTAAAACTATCCTCAACAATAAAAGGACTTCAGGGGGAATCACTATCCCTGAACTCAAGCAGTATTACAGAGCAATAGTGATAAAAACTGCATGGCATTGGTACAGAGACAGACAGATACAAAAATGGAATAGAATTGAAGACCCAGAAATGAACCCACACACCTACGGTCACTTGATTTTTGACAAAGGAGCCAAAACCATCAAATGGAAAAAAGATAGCATTTTCAGCAAATGGTGCTGGTTCAACTGGAGGTCAACATATAGAAGAATGTAGATCGATCCATGCTTATCACCCTGTACAAAGCTTAAGTCCAAGTGGATCAAGGACCTCCACATCAAACCAGATACACTCAAATTAATAGAACAAAAACAAGGGAAGCGTCTGGAACACATGGGCACTGGAAAAAATTTCCTGAACAAAACACCAATGGCTTATGCTCTAAGATCAAGAATCGACAAATGGGATCTCATAAAACTGCAAAGCTTCTGTAAGGCAAAGGACATTGTTGTTAGGACAAAATGGCAACCAACATATTGAGAAAAGATGTTTACCAATCCTACAACAGGTAGAGGACTTATATCCAATATATACAAAGAACTCAAGAAGTTAGACCGCAGGGAGACAAATAACCCTATTAAAAATGGGGTTCAGAGCTAAACAAAGAATTCACAGCTGATGAATGCCGAATGGCTGAGAAACACCTAAAGAAATGTTCAACATCTTTAGTCATAAGGGAAATGCAAATCAAAACAACCCTGAGATTTCACTTCACACCAGTGAGAATGGCTAAGATCAAAAACTCAGATGACAGCAAATGCTGGCGAGGATATGGAGAAAGAGGAACACTCCTCCATTGTTGGTCGGATTGCAGACTGGTAAATCCATTCTGGAAATCAGTCAGGAGGTTCCTCAGAAAATTGGACACTGAACTGCCTGAGGATCCAGCTATACCTCTCTTGAGCATATACCCACAAGATGCCCCAACATATAAAAAAAAAACACGTGCTCCACTATGTTCATCGCAGCCTTATTCATAATAGCCAGAAGCTGGAAAGAACCTAGATGCCCTTCAACAGAGGAATGGATACAGAAAATATGGTACATCTACACAATGGAATATTACTCAGCTATCAAAAACAATGCCTTTATGAAATTCATAGCAACTGGTTGAATCTGGAAAATATCATCCTGAGTGATGTAACCCAATCACAGAAAAAGATACATGGTATGCACTCATTGATAAGTGGCTTTTAGCCCAAATGCTTGAATTACCCTTGATGCCTACAACACATGAAACTCAAGGCAGATGATCAAAATGTGAATGTTTCACTCCTTCTTTAAAAGGGGAACAAGAAAACCCTTGGCAGGGAATAGAGAGGTCAAGATTAAAACAGACACAGAAGGAACACCAATTCAGAGCCTGCCCCCATGTGACCCATACATATACACCCACCCAATTAGATAAGATGGATTAAGCAAAGAAGTGCAGGTAGACAGGAACCGGATATAGATCTCTCCTGAGAGACACAGCCAGAATACAACAAATACAGAGGTGAATATCAGCAGCAAACCACTGGACTGAGAACAGGACCCCCGTTGAAGGAATCAGAGAAAGAACTGGAAGAGCCTGAAGGGACTCGAGACCCCATATGTACCTCAATGCCAAGCAACCAGAGCTTCCAGGGACTAAGCCACTACCTAAAGACTATACATGGACTGACCCTGGACTCTGACCTCATAGGTAGCAATGAATATCCTAGTAAGAGCACCAGTGGAAGGGGAAGCCCTGGGTCCTTCTAAGACTGAACCCCCAGTGAACGTTATTGGGGGAGGGCGGCCATTGGGGGAGGATACGGAGGGGAAAACCCATAAAGAAGGGAGGGGGAGGGGTTAGGCAGATGTTGGTCTGGAAATCGGGAAAGGGAATAACACTCGAAATGTAAATAAGTAATACTCAAGTTAAAAAAAAAGTGTAAGTTGTAACAAATCTTTTCTTCTCCAAGTTACTTTTGATATTTGGAGAGGTTCACCATCCATAAGGGATCCTTAGCAATAAGGGTTCCACAACAGCAATGGCATTACTATATCAAGAGTTTCACTAGAGATACAAGGACTCCACAGTGACCAATGCCTTTTGAGAGCTGTTGTAGAATACTTGATTACACTGTGAACCCCTGAGATTGTATTATTTCCCGGACAAACCTGATTTTAGTTTGTTGTTTGATTCATACTTAGCAGAAACCTTAATCTAAACCTTCAGTCCAAGAGTTTTCTGCTTGAATATTGTAAACAAGGTTGAATAAAGTTAACTATTGGTCAGGAGGCAGAGCAAGCAAATAGTTGACAGGAAGTGAACATAGGATTACAAAGAAAAAAAAACAGAAAGAGTGAGAGGGAGTCAGGACGATGGATAGAGATGCACAGGAAGGATGCATATTCAGTTTGAAAGATGTTTTTTGAGATGTTGTGTGAGCCTGGATTCTTTCTGAGGGAAAAGGTCATCTGGGTGCTTTATCTGCTTCTCTGAGCTAAACGACTTTCACAACAGCATCTGGCTTTGTTGGTAAAACTGAACAATTCAGATTTTGTTAAAAACCAACAGGGAGCAAAAATATCTCTCACAAGATATAAGCTACAGCTGAGTAAAATTTTAATTTTACATGTAAGCACAAGAAACAACTACCAATAGCTAGGAATGAATCATCCATAAGATTGAAAAGAGCCAACAAGGCCAACCTATAGTCAGAAATGTGTCCGTTAAACAGACTAAAGAGAATAATAATTCCTGAAAGACAAGATGGGATTCTCTGAACAATGTTGACTTAGTAGTAATTACCCATAGGCTATTCATGGTTCTTGTAGGTACAGTCTTAAAAGCAGTAAGCAGAATAAAACATACTTTTTGGTTTCTCATTATAAAACTCCAGAGAGACTAGAGAGACAACTTAACAGTTAAAAGTGTCTGCAGGCACTCACAGAAGTGCTGACTAGATAAAGGCTTCACCATCCCAGTAAGGAACATTAAAACCACCCATTTCCAGATGGTACCTGCCTTTGACCTCTGTGAGCACTGGTACACATCCAGCATATAATCACACATAAACATAAATCAAAAACAATTGTTTAAAAAGAGCAAAACAACAGAAAATTTACATATATGCAAAAATCCACAGATCCAACAATATGAGACTAAGAATACCTGGCAACCACTTAAAAAGCAAAGGCATGCAGAATTGTGAAAAAAATAAACCAGTAATGAAAATGATCAATGAAACAAGTCTGCCACATAGCTGACACAGATGTTCAAATTAGCAGACAATTATAATAAAAGATATTACAACTGTATTCCATATGTTCCAAAGTTGTACAGGATATGGAATATATTCACAAAATGAGAAGTCTCTGAGAAATGAGAACCTCAATGTCGGAGGTGAAGATTTTGCTACAGGTTAGACCTTGCAGAAGAAATTACTGGAGTTGAATAGACAAAATGAAAAAAAAAAAAACGTAAAATAAAAGAACTAAATGTTGTTGAGGAAGGAAATGTCTATCAGCTAATGTGAGCTCACATCCAGAAGACTAATGTGTTTGGGACAGGAATTTCCAAAGTTTAGAGGGGAAAAATGAAGAAGTAACTAAAGGAAAACATAGCATAGACTTTTCCAAGCCTGGGGAGCATTATAAACGGATCTTTCCACAAAAGCTCAATGAACCTGAAAGAACAAACACGAAGGAAATTGTGTTAAGGATCATCATAATCAGATTGCTCAAAGACTGACAAATAGAAAATGTGAGAAATGGCGAGAATCATATAAATATGGTATATAAAAAACAAGAAAAAAAACAAAAAACCACTAGGAGGTAAGGCTAATATTAAATTTCCTGTGAAATCAATCATTTCACTGGATCAAAATTCTCAAAGTAATAAAAAATTATAATCAGACTGTCAAACTAGATATTATACATATACTCACATTATATAGTTGTGAAGATACGAAGTTTCATTTCCCTCCAAAAGCAATGTGTTTTCAAATTCCTCTCTTCTCTCCTTGAAATAGTCAATGGATTTAATCTTTTATAGATTCTGAATAGTTTACTTAAATGTAATTATATACTCCATGCCCACCCATAGAGATTTATTACCTTATTGTAATTAATGTTTTCAGGTTGAGCCATGATGTAGAATGAATTAGCATTCAATTCTTCTTATGAGTAACATGTCATTACATGGACATATGTTTTGGTTATTTATCAATTAACTTTTATTATTTTACAACTATCATGGATAGTGTAAATATGATCATGCGTGTACACAAATTTTTCAATTACCTTGTATATAAATTTAAGAATGGAACTAATGTAGATATTTAATTTTATCAGAAAAATTTGCAAAAACTAGAACACTTTGCAATTTCCTCAGAAATGTATGAGAATTTTAAATTGTGTATATATTTGGCAATATTCTCTAACACCCACTACTATGTCCATACTCAAAGAATTTAAATTAAATAGTATATTTTAATATTTTCTAGGGAATAAGGTTTTTTTTTTCAGTTTTAAGGATGATTGCTTATATATAGTGTAAGGAGGAATTTCCTTGCTCCATTTTAAGGTGAATTTCTTAGCTTTCTTTATTGTGGAAATGTGTAAAAATTCTTTATGGATCCAGAGTACTAATTATTCATTAGCTACATGACTCATGCATACATGCCATTGTGGTATCTTTCCACTCATGTGAAAGCATACTTTGAACTAAAAATTATTTATATTTTTATAAAGTTGTATTTGACTAATTTCCTGTTTTGTTTATGTTTCAACATAATACTTTTCACAAAAAGAAAATTTTGAAGTTATAACTTTAAATGAACATAACTTTAAAATTAAATTCTAAAAAATTTTCACAAAGAATGGATATTCCTCTAAAAGATTATAAAGGAGATCCTTCCAACAGGAAGAAAGTAGAATTTAATAGAAATATGTTGACCTGCATATCAGTAAAGTTTAAAACTTCATATGAAATATCCCAAAATACATACTTTATATTCTTATAGATCAAATTTTGTAGTATTGCTAAATAGATAATAAACATATTATTTGCTTGTGAGACTTATAAGATGAAAAGTATGCATGGCAACACATTAATTACCTACAAAACCCCAGAAATCTACATAAAATTACATAACTCATCAGTTATGTTAAAATAGACGTAATAATCATAAAACAAGCACATAAAAGGGCAATAGTTGACTATTAAAGGTAAAATAATTGAGCAATAAATTCATAAAATTTTGAAGGAGACAGGAATGAGTAAATGCATGTAAAACATAGATGAGAAAAATAGACTAATTTACAGATAGGCAATTGTTTAACCTAGGTATGCATCACAAGAACCTTCCTCAATGGAAACATTCTACTCCTCAAAATGATAGTGTATAGTGAGAGACAGCTTAGCTAGAGGAGTATATTTTTCTGTTCTGAAAAAAAAAAAAAAACGACCTCAAATTAGACAGGCAATGTAACTGACAGGTTATAATATGTGCAACGTTAATTCTACCTAAAGGAATCTCGAGTGGGTATTTTATCTCAGAATACAGACTTCTGAGCAGAGGATAGTATCAGAAATAAAATAAACCACATGAAATTAAAGTTATTAGGACTAAAATACTAAAACGATAGAAAAATCAAGAAAAGAAGAAACATTATGTGCAACAAAAGTAATAGATGATAAGAAAGGAAGTTTTAGCTTGGGACTTGTACAGCCAAAGTGTTTAATTTTCAATAAAAAGGAAAATAAAATAAATGTAATGCCTCAATAAAGATCAGGTCTGTAGTTATATGTATTAAAATGGTATTGTATAAAAATAGTAAGTCGTTTAGAAATATTTAGGTAAATGCCAGGAGACAGGTAAAAATGTTTGAAATGATTGCCTCTAAATTTGAGAATGTAAAAAGAAAGGTCTACTGTTTAAACAACCACACCAACAATTTTTGATTTTAATAGGAGAGACATAAGCCAAGTGCCTGCACAAATGACATTCCAGCAATTGGTTTAGGAGAAGTGGAACTGGGAATTCAAGATTTTTCTCTACCTACATAGTATACATAAGGATCAGCTTGGGCTACCGAACACTGGCTCCAAGCACGCAAGCAGACAAACAAGCAAGCAAGCAAACAAACAAGCAGACGGAAATATTTTCGCAGAAAATGAACCATAATATCATATACTATTTTGTATACACATTTTGAATTGTGGAATTTACATTCCATCAGTGAAAAATGTAAACACAGGAATATATTCAGACACATTGTGGAATTCCCTGGGATTTCTGAATGTTATAATCCAAGCATTAGTTTCTACTCAGTTGTTGCAGAGATCTGACAAGTCAGCACACAGATATGACCTAAGAGAATTTCTTTTAATTTGGTACCATGTCAGACAGAATGCCCACATCAGTGTAAGAAATTACACTTGGAAATCTTCTCAGGTTGCTTATGCAATATCCTATATAGATTTATCTTCATTTCAATTTCTAGAACAATAAATTTAGAAATTTCTTTTGGTAATATGTTTATCTACAAAATTTAATATCTTAGAAAAGAATTTGTGGTATATATTGTATATATTGAAAGAAATTTCAAGAAGATTTCTTACTCTCCTAAGTACCAAATGTCTGTGTTTGGGGAATAATCTACTTATGGTTGTCAGTGAAAGTAGAGAACTTCCAAATAAGTGCAGTGGTGTGTGAAAATCAATTACAAACACAGTGGAGTATTTTAGGATTTTGCTTAATTTTATTCTTGTTTTAGATGAGGGTTGAGGTCAATTCTTAATTTATTCCTATCAGTAAATTCATCAGAAATTATAATTACCTTTATTCTAGTCCTTAATTACTTTTACCAATAATCTATATAATATTCAAGGGAATTTAAATTGTACCATCTCGAAGAATATTTTAATTCAGAACCATTATTCTGTAGTATTGATAACTACATTTCTTTCCATATAAGAATGCAGCATTTTTCCAAGATAAAAGGTTTCAGCATAGCAAAGCATGGAAGAAAATTTATCCTACACAATGTAAAAATATTAAGTTCAAACTTTCTTACAAAGAGTTTATGTATTAGCATGAGTGAACTGATGCAATGATTGACTGTTTAGAATAGTAATACATCATGGTTTTTGTACTCATCTACCTTATAATTTATTTATATCTATTTTAGTACAAAATGATTTAAGATATGAGATAATTTTACAACTCACATCCATGCTGGTGATACTTCAATTGACATATTTTAATTATCTAAATGTTAAATGCTAAAACATTCAACTTTAAAAACTGTTGACCACTTTTTCTAATACAGCCATGGGAAATCTAATATATGAAGAAACAGTAGGAAAAAAATGTTTCTTCTCCAAGTAGTATCTTTGATGAACTTTATCCAATGGGTCAACATTGTGTAATACAGAAATGAGCGTTAAATTTTGTTTTTGATGTGTTGTGAGACAAAAACCCCACAGATCATTCAAGTAAAGCGGATCCTACATTTGGTAGTCTTTATTAAGATGGCCAGCAACTGCCTAGAAGGAAACAATTCTTACAGAACAGCCCCAACTGCTTTTTTCAGGAACAACAACCACAACCACCACGACAACAACAACAACAGCAACAACACCAAAAGACATACCATGCTTGACAGTTCCAGATGGAATTACAGCAAGGGAGAAATTTAACAGAAGCCAAAGAGGAAGTTAGCTGGGGCTCTCTGACTTCAAGTCCCTGAGTCAGGGCTGGGGAACTGTCTGAGGGACTTTCCATAGGAGGAAGTGTAAGTGGAGGCAGAGTAGCTCACAAGCAGACTTTAGATGGCTACATCAGGGACAAGATTGAGGAATGTTGGCTCCCTCATTGTTATTAGCTTTCTCTCACAAGATGCAGAAAGGAACTCTTTGCTTACCATGAATTGAGATAAGACGGGTGCTCCTGGTCAAAGAGAAATCAAAAACATGAAGGGTAAACAAATAAACAATGACTGTTATAGAAAAAAGTAAAGCAAAAATATGTACTCAAGGTTGCCTGCTTATTCATGTGATTGAAATGAATTCATCAGTTTCTTTAAATTCACCAGCCAATTTAATCTAGCACTTGTTTGGGCTACTTCTTTTCCACTCTCAAATTTGACTGTGATCATCCAAGTATAGCTTCTAATGTTATGCAGAAAAGGTTGAAGTTTGTTCAGACGCATATTGCAGTCTGTTTCTTTTTCTCCTTGTACTCACCAGTCGATTCAGTTATGTTAGCCTCTTTGCAAATATGTGAACTCTGGGCTATTAAGGCAGCATGGATGCCTTGAGACTAATGAAATATTTACACAACAATTGTGTTCAAATTGTAACTCTTGCACCTTGTTAAAACCTAAGGATGGTAACAGTGCATTATGGATTGTAATGGCCAGCATCAAGAAAGCACTTTCACAGGAAGACTCTCATGGGAATCTAACTTTTGCTAGGTGTTTGCCTCATTACATACCTCATGAAGTCATCTTAAATCACCCTCATCTTTGAGTATTTGGAGGTCAGACGGAGTTTCTCTAATGTTATCAACATAATACAACACATAAATTGCAGAAGCAGGATTCATATTCAGATTTATTAGGTTTCACTGTGCCTAACTCTGGGAGTTCATCTCAGGCTCAAATTTTTTTCCTGAGTTCTTATGGATAAAACTTAATTTTGAAAGATTATCTTAAAAGTTATAAGAGTTTCTCATCAAGAAAGTTTTCAAACATTTGTATTTTTAAGAGTTTTTCTCATACTTGAAGTGGGAGATATTGGCAACAGAGGAATGCTTCTTTTTATATTATAAATGAAAAGAGAAAGAGGGTTACACTTGCCACAGACACTCCACCAGCTCTTCCCACACCCTCAGCCTCTGTCCCATAGATACTTTTATACTCAGGACTATGTGTTCTTCTTTACAGATTCAAGTTTGCAGGTAGTGATGCTTATATGTAGATCAGAAAAATTTATTTGTTCAAGATATAAAGGCCTAGAAGAAGAAGCAGTGTGTTGGCATTGTTTGCTTAATTGTCAGTGAGGCTAATACAACTTTGTTAGCTATTGCATATTTACTCCTCTGTTTTATATATGAACAAAGTAATTCTATTTCACATGAATTATCAAATGACTGACTGAACAATATTTCTCTGAAGGTACTCAATAGAAATTTAACTTAATTGACCTAGGATATCTTGGTAGCCTTAGAATATGAATCTAGGTTCTCTTCCTTATGATGGCTTGGAAAGGAAAATCTTGTCTTATAATTGTCAAGGTCATGCTAGGGATGCTAATACATGGTCCTTTTCCAAATGTCATCATGGATATGGCTGTAGAAAGATGTCTGGACTGTTGATATGTGTCCTGCATTGTTGGCTTTCTATATTACAGGAAAACAGTGCTACACGTGTGAAAAGGGTCATTCCAGTGACTTTCTGGACTGTGGTTTCAGTAGGTAATACGAGAAAACAGAATGATACAACTCAAGGGGTGACCATGGCCCAGAAGAATGTATAGAAAAAACATGACCTTTATTCTTTGTGAGCACAAATTACCCCCCTATAAGTACATCAAGTTTATTATAGTTGTTTATCATCAGTGAATTTCTGGAGAACAGCAGGTAAAATAGCATGGACCTTTAGGTACTCTCTGGGAAAGTGATAACAATAATAGCACATAAGTGATAACAGAGGTCAGAGGGAGCAGGGATATGTAAGCCCAATGAGATTTTGAAAACTAAACTAAGTACTGCTAGCTTTGGCCATCCCCAAAAGTCATTTTTAACATACTTCTAAAGACCATAGTTCATAGAGGATCACACACAAACAGTGCTGGACAAACTGTTAACACTGAAGAAGTATTCAAAAGCTTTAGAGAAAGGTATTCTCAAAGCAAAGATACCCTCACCAGCAGAGCCCAAACTGGGCACTGCCTTTCAAAACTTGAAGGTCTATGAGAATAAAACTAAGTCAAACCAAATTAACAGGTGCACGCAATCAACTGTCAGGCAGCATTGGCTGATGGATTTGTACAGCTCCTTTCTTTTTTCTTCCTCTGCTTTCACTTTTTCCACCATTGTAAGATACTTGTGTTGAAAGACTGGCTTTACAATTCCTCTGGGTGGATACTGCTACAAGTAAGACAGATGTTGCCAGTATACTATGTGTATTTACTAATCACAATGATAAACGCTTTCGAGAGAATTGCAAGTGATACCAATTGCCACAGAAATGGCAGGTAACCATTATGAATGGGTAAGCATTGGAAATAATAAATTCCTTGGCTTATATTTCAGTGCAATTTGAATCTAACTTTTTTAAAAAATGTATGTTTATAATAAATTTAAATTAATCCAGGACATACAGATATCGACAGCAGAACAAAGAAAATGGTGAAGAAGTAGACGATGTTGCTCCCAGAATACATGAGTTAGTAAATGAAAAGTTTATATCAGGCGTGAGATAGTCACCTATGACTTACTGGTTTGGGGGCCCTAGATGTCCTAAAACTAACCCATTTTATTGCCCATGGTTACCCCTCATAATTGCAAGGTAAAAGCCTAATGGTGAAGACATTACCATAGCATGGAAGATGACCAGGGAACTTCTTCCAGTTGGCTAGCTTCCACAGTTTCCATGACTGCTAATCAGGATACAAAACAATGGATATTAATTGTCTTACCAAGGAATGTACACACTAAAATATCATTCTGCTTGGAATATTGGCATGATTATTATGTAGTAACTAAACACTTTTTGATTAGATTTGAAGCTTTACCCATAAGAAGGAGTTTTGCTCCTGGTACTGTAATCCTACTTAAAAGACAATGCCTGCAAGATCTCAGGCCCTTAAGTAGGACCTGTTGTTATTCTGTTACCTGATCTGCTATCTGAATAGTTATGCTTTTACCCATTGATCTGGGCTTCTTTCAAGCTTACACACAGATATTTCATTTTGCTGCAGCATAGTGCAAAGTTTAGAGATGCCTAACTATTAGTCAAAATTCTGAGAGGTACACAGTGAATGATTATTCATAAAGGGAATGTCTATATTAATCCTACTACCAAGGTTTATAGAACATAATGGAGGAGGGGGGAGAAGAAATGTAAGAGCTACAAGGTGAAGAGGAGTGAATTAAAATATGTTCTCTGAGCGTGGTATAGCTATTATACCAATGAACACACAAAAACTTTGGTTTCTGCACAAGACCTCCATGAGATCAGCAGTCAAATTTTGGATACAATTACGTGAGAAAATTGGAGAGACATCTCTCATATTAACAAATTACTGGCATATCTGAGAACCACAGAACAAAACTGAAGAAATAGAATCCCAGAAGAGTAAATGCCAAGGAATAATCAAACACAACACTGAAAAAAATAAAATAGAGACAAACAAAAATTTGAAAGAACCAATGAAACAGAGTTGGTTTTTTGAGAAAATAAAACAGATTGATAAACACTTAGCCAAATTAACTACAAAATAGAAATACTCCAATGTACTAATTTGGAAATAGAAATAGGAAAAAACAATATGTACTAATGAAATCCAGAGGATATACTTTAAAAATCTGTACTCCATCAAACTAAGAAACCTAAAAGTAATGGATTAATGTCTTGATCTATATTGCCTACCAACATTAGATAAAAATCAGACAAACAATATAGCAGAAATTTAAATATAAATAGCTAGTAATTGGAAACAGTGAAACTGTTCATCCAGAAATGACTAAATAAGAAAAATGTAGTACATTTACACAGGAAAATATTATTCAATTTTAAGGAAAACAAATAATAAAATTAGCAGGTAAATGAAGAGAGCTAGAAAAAAATCAGTCTAAGAAAGGTAACCTAGTCAGTATAAAAATATACTATGATTCTCTTAAATATGGATGTTAGATTTTAAGTCTTTATGCTGCCACCAATATAAGTTCTGAGATTAGATATGGAGTAAGTGAATAGTGAAAAAAGGAACATCTACTAAGAACAGAAATACAATATATAATATATAAGAGAAATACAATATATAGTTATAAATTGATGGAATACTAGAATGAGAAGATAAATTGGGAAAGGACACGGAAAAGACTCATGAATGGGATTAGAATCAGCAAGGTCTATTTGAGGATAATATGTAAAACTTCCACTACAGAAGTTTTGTAAAGTATATACATATTTGAAAGAAATCTAAATGGGGTCACCAAGTAAAAGGATACAATTTTTTCAAGAAGACATCTTTTAGCACCAAATGGAAGTTCTAGCACTAAGAATTAAAACATCTAGTTAAATTATTGACTAAGGGGCGACCATAGAAACCCCCAAACATCTCAGGCTATTGCCAAGGATTTTGATTGCTCTCCCCTGAGTATGGTACCTGAGTAAGGAATATAACACCTGGATATTTTATAGAACAGAGCAATGTCAAGCTGCTGCCTACTTATAGTCTTTGTCCCTACTGCTTAGCATTCATGGTACTTGAAACTACACTACATTCTATAGAGGATAAAGCAACTCACCCTTGCTACAAATCTGTGATCTACAAAGATGACCTGCAAACATGGTGTGCTGATGCAATAGTGACAGAAACATTGTGGGAATTGCCAACCTCTCTATGATTGGTTTAAGGCCCATTTTACCAAATTAAACTCATGCTTGACTATTTTGTGGCCAAGAACCTGAGGTTAGATAAGCCATGCATCTAGAAAAAAACAGCAGAACAAAACAAAATAAAACAACAACAAAAACAAACCCAAAAACTATTGTTCAGAAAAATAAATGCTTCTTGTTTTTAACCTCCCAAATGCTCATATGAACTCAAACCCACTCTGGCAACATCTATAGGCCTGCACACATTTAAGCCAAATGACGTTCCAGAACTGAGACAAAAAATTAGGTGTCCCCTCCTTTACCAAAAAATTAATTCTAATTGATAATCACTTACAAAGGAAAAATCATTCCCTAATGGAGTCATATAGAGAATATTAGCTACACTTAATAGCCTGCACTAGGTGATGAGCACAAAATTAACTTGATGGTATTTTTGTAGATATCTTCTTTCAAATTGCTTTGTTTGAAGATTATTTTCGTCTTATTAGTCTTTTGGTTGTATGCTATAATTTCAAATTTTGTGTTTTGTTTATATGGTTTTTTTTTATTTTGCTGTTTTTTTCCAGTTTATTTTTTTATGATAGAGAAAAAGATGGGTGGTTAAGGAGATAAGCAGTTCTGGAAAGAGTTGAGGAAATGGAAACTTGATCGAGAAACATTGTTTGAAAAATATTAATGATTTACTCTCCCTCATATCATGTGATTCTAATGTCCAGTCTTATTCCCATATTGGTAATAGACCATCTATTCTTCCCTCTCCTTTCTCTCTGCCCTACTGCCAGGGAAATAAGCAAATATAATCATATAACCTTCCTTCCTCACCCCATCTCCTTTTCTCTTTCCCTGGAAATCTGCTGACCAGAAGGTCAGGAATCAGTCAGGTACTCTCCAATCTCCTTCCCTTCCTCCAATTTGAATTACCCAATCTCATCCTCAGCCCTACAGCATGTCACTTGTAGGGATCTGACTGTCTTCTCTTCCACCATTCCCTGTAGACTCCACAGATATTCATGCATAATTGACTTTCCTTCTTTCTAGGGACTAAACCATCTCAAGTTCTTAAGTCCAATTTCAATTCCCATGTGTCATTCCCTAATATCTAGAAACAAACCCAGTTTCTACCCAGGCCACCAAGTGGTTACACATGGCAGGGACTCAGAAGCACCCCCTTACCACACAAACTAGAGACATCAATTCTTCTAAGCTCCAGAGAGGGCAACAAATCCAAGAACTGGAAAATTCACCCAATGAAGACAAGATACCAACACCTAGAATTACAATAATCCCAAAGCCAATTGCCTGCAAAAATTCACAATGAATGACAACCCGAACCATATGGTTCCATTAGAGCTTAGCAATTCTATTACAGTAGGCCATGAAAAATGTAAGACAGCTTAATTACAAGACTTCAACATAGATATTACAAATATGTTCAAGACCTCAAAGAGGATAAATCCATTAATGAAATCTATGAGAACAGTGACATATTAAGTGGGACCCACAAGATATAAAGGTAGACATAATAGAATAATATGTGAGTTTTCAATGTAAACATTGATGTCAACAAATTTTTGTTAGAAACTCTAAGAGATCAGATCTTCAGTGAAATGAAGAAAAATGAACAAGACATGAAAGTGGTAATACAGTCAATTAAATTCAACCTAAAAGAACACTGGAAGGGAAACAGACCAGATAAACAGTTCTCTGCACCCAAATCCCGTGGGAGGGAGAGGTGAACCTTCAGAGAGGCAGACAAGCCTGGGAAACCAGAAGAGACTGCTCTCTGCACACACATCTCGGACGCCAGAGGAAAAAGCCAAAGACCATATGGAACCCTGGTGCACTGAAGCTCCCGGAAACGGCGGCACAGGTCTTCCTGGTTGCTGCCGCTGCAGAGAGCCCGTGGGCAGCACCCCATGAGTGAACTTGAGCCCCGGGACCACAGGTAAGACCAACTTTTCTGCTGCAAGAAAGCTGCCTGGTGAGCTTGGGACACACGGAAGCAGAATTCCTCTAGGACCAGGCACGTTCTGGTTTACCGGAAGTCCCACACCCGCGGATCCCGGCCCGCAGCAGCTCTCTGCCCCCAGACCCTGTGAGAGAGAGACCCAACCGCCTGGTCAGGTGGGCACTCCTGAGGCTGCAGAGCGGAAGAGACCACCAACACTGCTCACCCCTGCCCACATCCCTGGCCCAAGAGGAAACTGTATAAGGCCTCTGGGCTCCCGTGGGGGAGAGCCCAGGAGCGGCAGGACCCCTGCCTGAGACACCTCCGGAACCTGAGGAAAACAGACCAGATAAACAGTTCTCTGCACCCAAAACCCGTGGGGGGGAGAGCTGAACCTTCAGAGAGGCAGACAAGCCTGGGAAACCAGAAGAGACTGCTCTCTGCACACACATCTCCGACGCCAGAGGAAAAAGCCAAAGACCATCTGGAACCCTGGTGCACTGAAGCTCCCGGAAACGGCGGCACAGGTCTTCCTGGTTGCTGCCGCTGCAGAGAGCCCGTGGGCAGCACCCCACGAGCGAACTTGAGCCTCGGGACCACAGGTAAGACCAAATTTTCTGCTGCAAGAAACCTGCCTGGTGAACTCAAGACACAGGCCCACAGGAACAGTTGAAGACCTGTAGAGAGGAAAAACTACACGCCTGAAAGCAGAACACTCTGTCCCCATAACTGACTGAAAGAGAGGAAAACAGGTCTACAGCACTCCTGACACACAGGCTTATAGGACAGTCTAGCCACTGTCAGAAATAGCAGAACAAAGTAACACTAGAGATAATTTGATGGCGAGAGGCAAGCGCAGGAACCCAAGCAACAGAAACCAAGACTACATGGCACCATTGGAGCCCAATTCTCCCATCAAAACAAACATGGAATATCCAAACACAACAGAAAAGCAAGATCTAGTTTCAAAATCATTTTTGATCATGATGCTGGAGGACTTCAAGAAAGACGTGAAGAACTCCCTTAGTGAACAAGTAGAAGCCTACAGAGAGGAATCGCAAAAATGCCTGAAAGAATCGCAAAAATCCCTGAAAGAATTCCAGGAAAACATAAATAAACAAGTAGAAGCCCATAGAGAGGAGACACAAAAATCCCTGAAAGAATTCCAGGAAAACACAATCAAACAGTTGAAGGAATTAAAAATGGAAATAGAAGCAATCAAGAAAGAACACATGGAAACAACCCTGGATATAGAAAACCAAAAGAAGAGACAAAGAGCTGTAGATACAAGCTTCACCAACAGAATACAAGAGATGGAAGAGAGAATCTCAGGAGCAGAAGATTCCATAGAAATCATTGACTCAACTGTCAAAGATAATGTAAAGCGGAAAAAGCTACTGGTCCAAAACAAACAGGAAATAGAGGACTCAATGAGAAGATCAAACCTAAGGATAATAGGTATAGAAGAGAGGGAAGACACCCAGCTCAAAGGACCAGTAAATATCTTCAACAAAATCATAGAAGAAAACTTCCCTAACCTAAAAAAAGAGATACCCATAGACATACAAGAAGCCTACAGAACTCCAAATAGATTGGACCAGAAAAGAAACACCTCCCGTCACAAAATTGTCAAAACACCAAACGCACAAAATAAAGAAAGAATATTAAAAGCAGTAAGGGAAAAAGGTCAAGTAACATATAAAGGCAGACCTATCAGAATCACACCAGACTTCTCGCCAGAAACTATGAAGGCCAGAAGATCCTGGACTGATGTCATACAGACCCTAAGAGAACACAAATGCCAGCCCAGGTTACTGTATCCTGCAAAACTCTCAATTAACATTGATGGAGAAACCAAGATATTCCATGACAAAACCAAATTTACACAATATCTTTCTACAAATCCAGGACTACAAAGGATAATAAATGGTAAAGCCCAACATAAGGAGGCAAGCTATACCCTAGAAGAAGCAAGAAACTAATCGTCTTGGCAACAAAACAAAGAGAAGAAAAGCACACAAACATAACCTCACATCCAAATATGAATATAACGGGAAGCAATAATCACTATTCCTTAATATCTCTCAATATCAATGGCCTCAACTCCCCAATAAAAAGACATAGATTAACAAACTGGATACGCAACGAGGACCCTGCATTCTGTTGCCTACAGGAAACACACCTCAGACACAAAGACAGACACTACCTCAGAGTGAAAGGCTGGAAAACAACTTTCCAAGCAAATGGTCAGAAGAAGCAAGCTGGAGTAGCCATTCTAATATCAAATAAAATCAATTTCCAACTAAAAGACATCAAAAAAGATAAGGAAGGACACTTCATGTTCATCAAAGGAAAAATCAACCAAGATGAACTCTCAATCCTAAATATCTATGCCCCAAATACAAGGGTACCTACATACGTAAAAGAAACCTGACTAAAGCTCAAAACACACATTGAACCTCACACAATAATAGTGGGAGATTTCAACACCCCACTCTTATCAATGGACAGATCATGGAAACAGAAATTAAACAGTGATGTCGACAGACTAAGAGAAGTCATGAGCCAAATGGACTTAACGGATATTTATAGAACATTCTATCCTAAAGCAAAAGGATATACCTTCTTCTCAGCTCCTCATGGTACTTTCTCCAAAATTGACCATATAATTGGTCAAAAAACGGGCCTCAACAGGTACAGAAAGATAGAAATAATCCCATGCGTGCTATCGGACCACCACGGCCTAAAACTGGTCTTCAATAACAATAAGGGAAGAATGCCCACATATACGTGGAAATTGAACAATGCTCTACTCAATGATAATCTGGTCAAGGAAGAAATAAAGAAAGAAATTAAAAACTTTTTAGAATTTAATGAAAATGAAGATACAACATACCCAAACTTATGGGACACAATGAAAGCTGTGCTAAGAGGAAAACTCATAGCGTTGAGTGCCTGCAGAGAGAAACAGGAAAGAGCATATGTCAGCAGCTTGACAGCACACCTAAAAGCTCTAGAACAAAAAGAAGCAAATACACCCAGGAGGAGTAGAAGGCAGGAAATAATCAAACTCAGAGCTGAAATCAACCAAGTAGAAACAAAAAGGACCATAGAAAGAATCAACAGAACCAAAAGTTGGTTCTTTGAGAAAATCAACAAGATAGATAAACCCTTAGCCAGACTAACGAGAGGACACAGAGAGTGCGTGCAAATTAACAAAATCAGAAATGAAAAGGGAGACATAACTACAGATTCAGAGGAAATTCAAAAAATCATCAGATCTTAGTATAAAAACCTATATTCAACAAAACTTGAAAATCTTCAGGAAATGGACAATTTCCTAGACAGATACCAGGTATCGAAGTTAAATCAGGAACAGATAAACCAGTTAAACAACCCCATAACTCCTAAGGAAATAGAAGCAGTCATTAAAGGTCTCCCAACCAAAAAGAGCCCAGGTCCAGACGGGTTTAGGGCAGAATTCTATCAAACCTTCATAGAAGACCTCATACCAATATTATCCAAACTATTCCACCAAATTGAAACAGATGGAGCACTACCGAATTCCTTCTACGAAGCCAAAATTACTCTTATACCTAAACCACACAAAGACACAACAAAGAAAGAGAACTTCAGACCAATTTCCCTTATGAATATCGACGCAAAAATACTCAATAAAATTCTGGCAAACCGAATTCAAGAGCACATCAAAACAATCATCCACCATGATCAAGTAGGCTTCATCCCAGGCATGCAGGGATGGTTTAATATACGGAAAACCATCAACGTGATCCATTATATAAACAAACTGAAAGAACAGAACCACATGATCATTTCATTAGATGCTGAGAAAGCATTTGACAAAATTCAACACCCCTTCATGATAAAAGTCCTGGAAAGAATAGGAATTCAAGGCCCATACCTAAACATAGTAAAAGCCATATACAGCAAACCAGTTGCTAACATTAAATTAAATGGAGAGAAACTTGAAGCAATCCCACTAAAATAAGGGACTAGACAAGGCTGCCCACCCTCTCCCTAATTATTCAAAATAGTTCTTGAAGTTCTAGCCAGAGCAATCAGACAACAATAGGAGATCAAGGGGATACAGATCGGAAAAGAAGAGGTCAAAATATCACTCTTTGCAGATGTCATGATAGTATATTTAAGTGATCCCAAAAGTTCCACCAGTGAACTACTAAAGCTGATAAACAACTTCAGCAAAGTGGCTGGGTATAAAATTAACTCAAATAAATCAGTTGCCTTCCTCTATACAAAAGAGAAACAAGCCGAGAGAGAAATTAGGGAAACGACACCCTTCATAATAGACCCAAATAATATAAAGTACCTCGGTGTGACTTTAACCAAGCAAGTAAAAGATCTGTACAATAAGAACTTCAAGACACTGAGGAAAGAAATTGAAGAAGACCTCAGAATATGGAAAGATCTCCCATGCTCATGGATTGGCAGGATCAATATAGTAAAAATGGCCATTTGACCAAAAGCAATCTACAAAATCAATGCAATCCCCATCAAAATACCAATCCATTTCTTCAAAGAGTTAGACAGAACAATTTGCAAATTCATCTGGAATAAAAAAAAACCCAGGATAGCTAAAGCTATCCTCAACAATAAAAGGACTTCAGGGGGAATCACTATCCCTGAACTCAAGCAGTATTACAGAGCAATAGTGAAAAAAACTGCATGGTATTGGTACAGAGACAGACAGATAGACCAATGGAACAGAATTGAAGACCCAGAAATGAACCCACACACCTATGGTCACTTGATTTTTGACAAAGGAGCCAAAACCATCCAATGGAAAAAAGATAGCATTTTCAGCAAATGGTGCTGGTTCAACTGGAGGGCAACATGTAGAAGAATGCAGATCGATCCATCCTTATCACCCTGTACAAAGCTTAAGTCCGAGTGGATCAAGGACCTCCACATCAAACCAGACACACTCAAACTAATAGAAGAAAAACTAGGGAAGCATCTGGAACACATGGGCACTGGAAAAAATTTCCTGAACAAAACACCAATGGCTTATGCTCTAAGATCAAGAATCGACAAATGGGATCTCATAAAACTGCAAAGCTTCTGTAAGGCAAAGGACACTGTGGTTAAGACAAAACGGCAACCAACAGATTGGGAAAAGATCTTTACCAATCCTACAACAGATAGAGGCCTTATATCCAAAATATACAAAGAACTCAAGAAGTTAGACCGCAGGGAAACAAATAACCCTATTAAAAAATGGGGTTCAGAGGTAAACAAACAATTCACAGCTGAGGAATGCCGAATGGCTGAGAAATACCTAAAGAAATGTTCAACATCTTTAGTCATAAGGGAAATGCCAATCAAAACAACCCTGAGATTTAACCTCACACCAGTGAGAATGGCTAAGATCAAAAACTCAGGTGACAGCGGATGCTGGCGAGGATGTGGAGAAAGAGGACCACTCCTCCATTGTTGGTGGGATTGCAGACTGGTAAAACCATTCTGGAAATCAGTCTGGAGGTTCCTCAGAAAATTGGACATTGAACTGCCTGAGGATCCAGCTATACCTCTCTTGGGCATATACCCAAAAGATGCCTCAACATATAAAAGAGATACGTGCTCCACTGTGTTCATCGTAGCCTTATTTATAATAGCCAGAAAATGGAAAGAACCTAGATGCCCTTCAACAGAGGAATGGATACAGAAAATGTGGTACATCTACACAATGGAATATTACTCAGCTATCAAAAACAACGGCTTTATGAAATTCGTAGGCAAATGGTTGGAACTGGAAAATATCATCCTGAGTGAGCTAACCCAATCACAGAAAGACATACATGGTATGCACTCATTGATAAGTGGCTATTAGCCCAAATGCTTGAATTACCCTAGATCCCTAGAACAAATGAAACTCAAGACGGATGATAAAAATGTGAATGCTTCACTCCTTCTTTAAATGAGGAAAAAGAATACCCTTGGCAGGGAAGGGAGAGGCAAAGATTAAAACAGAGACTGAAGGAACATCCATTCAGAGCCTGCCCCACATGTGGCCCATACATATACAGCCACCCAATTAGACAGGATGGATGAAGCAAAGAAGTGCAGACCGACAGGAGCCGGATGTAGATCTCTCCTGAGAGACACAGCCAGAATACAGCAAATACAGAGGCGAATGCCAGCAGCAAACCACTGAACTGAGAATAGGTCCCCCGTTGAAGGAATCAGAGAAAGAACTGGAAGAGCTTGAAGGGGCTCGAGACCCCAAAAGTACAACAATGCCAAGCAACCAGAGCTTCCAGGGACTAAGCCACTGCCTAAAGTCTATACATGGACTGACCCTGGACTCTGACCTCATAGGTAGCAATGAATATCCTAGTAAGAGCACCAGTGGAAGGGGAAGCCCTGGGTCCTGCTAAGACTGAACCCCCAGTGAACTAGACTATGGGGGGAGGGCGGCAATGGGGGGAGGGTTGGGAGGGGAACACCCATAAGGAAAGGGAGGGGGGAGGGGGATGTTTGCCCGGAAACCGGGAAAGGGAATAACACTTGAAATGTATATAAGAAATACTCAAGTTTATAAAAAAAAAAGAGTATGAATAAAGGAAAAAAAATTCAAAAAAAAAAAAAAAGAACACTGGAACGGAACATTTTATGATCTTGAAAAGAAACCTTAGAGGCAATTCTCACTAACAGAATGCAAGAGATGAATGATAGACTTTTAGCCATTGAAAATAAAAGAAAATGTGGATACTCTGCAAAAATTATTAAACATTCTGGGACATTATAAAAAGATCAAATCTAAAAATAATAAATTTGTTTTGTTAGAAGGAGAGGAAACTCAAGTCAATGACGCAAAAATATTTTTAATACTGATATAGAAGAAAATTTTCCAAACCCAAAGGAAGAGGGGCCAATGAAGACAGGAGCATACAACATATCTCTCAACATCAATGGGCTCAATTCTTCAATACAAAGACATAGACTAACATCTGGATACATGAACAGGACCCAGCATTTTGCTGCATATGGCAAGCACACTTTGGTGATAAAGACAAACACCATTTCAAAGTAAAATGTTGGAAATTTTTTCCAGGCAAATGGTTCCAAGAAACAATCTTGAATATCAATTCTAATAGCCAATAAAATAGACTTTACCCAAAATATTCAAAAAAGATGGGAAAGGACACTACATACTAATTAAAGGAAAAGCCCATGAAGAGGAACTCAATTTTTCACATCTATGCACCTAATAGAGGGCAACCACATTTGTAAAATAAACATTACTGAGGCTCAAAGCACACATTGAACCTCACACAATACAGGTAGGAGGCTTCAACACCACACTCTCACCAATCACCACATCATGTAAAAAGAAACTAAACAGATCCTATGAAACTAGCAGACGTTATGAACCACAGGGACTTAACAGGTGTCTACAGAACATTTAACCCTAAAACAAAAGAATATACCTTCCTTTTACCACCTCACTGTACCTTCTCCAAAATTCAACATATAATCTGATACCAAAACAAGCCTCAACCAATACAAGTAGATTGACATAATCCCATGCATCCCCTCAGATCACCACAGACTAAGGCTTGTCTTCACAAAAACAAAAACAACAGAAAGACCACATACAAACGGAAGCTGAGCAATGTTCTACACAATCAAACCTTGGTCAAGGAAGAAGTAAAGAAAGAAATTAAAAACTTTTTGGAATTTAAGAAAAATGAAGGGACCATAAGGGACTTATGAGTCACAATGAAAGCAGACTTAAGAGGAAATCTCATGACTCTGGGTGCTTCCATGAAGAAATTGGAGACAGCATACACTAGCAGCCTAACAGCACATCTTAAAGCTCAAGAACAAAAAGAACCAAATACATCCAAGAGTATTAGATGGCAGGAAATAATCAATCATAGACCTGAAATAACCAAGTGTAAACAAAAAGAACTGTAGAAGGAATAAACAAAACCAGGAACTGATTCTTGGAGAAAATCAATAAGATAGATTAACTCTTCACCAGACAAACCACAGGGCACAGCAACAGTATTCAAAGTAACCAAATCATAAATGAATGAAGAAATAACAATAGAAATTGAGAATATCCAAAAAATCATCAGATCCTACTACGAAAGCCTATTGGAAATTCTAGATGAAATAGACAATATTCTAGAAAGATAGCAGGTACCCAAGTTAAATCAGGATCAGATAAACCATCTAAACAGTCTCATAACCTCTAAGGCAATAGAAGAAGACATTAAAAGTCTTCTAACAAAAAAATATTCCTAGGACCAGGTAGTTTTAGTGCAGGATTTTATCAGACTTTCAAAGAAGACATAATACCAATATTTTCAAACTATTTCATGAAATAGTAACAGAAGGAACACTACTCAAAACATTCCATGAAGCCATAGTTACACGGATACCTAAACCACACAAAGACCAAACAAAGAAAGAGAACTTCAGGTTAATTTCCCTCATGAATATTGACACAAAAATAATCAAATAAAAGTCTTGCAAACTTAATTGAAGAACACATCAAAACCGTCATTCAACATCATTAAGTAGGCTTAATCCGAGTGATGTGGGGATCATTCAATATACGGAAATCCATCAACATAATCCACTATATGAACAAAGTCAAAGAAGAAAACCACATGATCATCTCATTAGACGAAAAAAAAAGCACTTGACAAAATATAACACCATTTCTTGTTAAAATTACTGGAGAGAAGAGCAATTCAATGTCCATACTTTAATACGTTGAAAGCAGTATACAGCAAAGCAATTCCCCAAATCAAACTAAATGGAGAGAAACTTGAAGCAATCCCACTAAAATCAGGGTCAAGATAAGGCTGTCCACTCTCTCTCTATCCAATATAGTACTTGAAGTTCTAGCCATAGCAATTAGGCAACAAAAGGAGATTAAAAGGATAGAAGTTGGAAGGGAAGAAGACAAAATATCACTATTGCAGATGCTGTGATAGTATACATAAATGACCCTCCACCCAAAAAATATCTATGAGAGAAATCCTGTAGCTAATAAACAAGTTAAGCAAAGTGGCTGAATTAAAAGAAACAAATCAGTAATTTTTCTCTACTCAAAGGATAAGTGGGCTAAGAAAGAAATTAGGGAAGCAATGCTCTTTACAGTAGTCACAAATAATATGAAATATCTTGGTGTGATGATAACTAAGCAAGAGAAAGATCTGTATGACAAGAACTTTAAGTCTCTGGAGAATGAAATTGAAGAAAATCTCAGAAAATGGAAAGAACTCCATACTCATGGATTGCAAGATTAACATAGTGAAAATGGTCATCTTATGAAAAAGCAATCTGAAAATTCAGTGTAATTCCCATTAAAATATCAACTCAGTCCTTCACAGAAATAGAAATTTATCTGAAAAAAAAAACAAAAAAACAAAAGAAAAAAACAGGATAGCAAAAACTATTCTCTACAGTATTAAAACTTCTGTGAGAATCACCATCACTGACTCAAGCTCTTCTACAGAACAATAGTGATGAAAATCACATGGTTTTGGTTCACAGACAGGCAGGTCTATCAAGGGAATAGAAGTGAAGACCCAGAAATGAACCCACCCACCTTTGGTCACTTGATCTTGGACACATGAGCTTAAACTATCCAGAAGAAAAAGGACAACATTTTCAACAAATGGTGCTGGTTCAACTGGCAGTAATCATGGAGAAGAATGCAAATTGACCCATTCTTATCTCCTAGTACAAAGCTTAAGTTCAAGTGGATCAAGACCCTCCACATAAAACCAGTTAAGATGAATCAAATAGAAGAGAAAGTAGGAAAGAACTTCGAATACCTTGGCACCAGGGAAAAATTTCGTGAACAGAATAACAATGGCTTATGCCCTAAGATCAACAAATTAACAAATAGGACCTCATAAAATTGAAAAGCTTCTTTATCGGAAAGGACATTGCCAATAGGATAAAATGGCAACCCACTGATTAGTAAAATATCTTTACCAACCCTACACCCAATGGAGGTCTAACAAACAAAATATAAAAAGGACTGAAGAAGTTAGACTCAGAGAACCAAATATCCCTATTAAAGGATTGGGTACAAAGGTAAACAGAGAATTCTCAACTGAGAAATCTTAAATATCCTAGAAACACTTAAAGAAATGTTCAACATCCTTTTTCATCAGGTAAATGTAAATCCAAATGAACCTGAGATTCCACCTTACACTGGTCAGAAACTCTAAGTTCAGAAATTCAGGTGACAGCAGATGCTGGTGAGGATGTGGAGAAAGGAATAGTCTTCCTATCATGGTGGGGTTGCAAGCTGGTACACCCTCTCTGAAAATCAGTCTGACATCCTCTTAAAACTGAACATATTTGAACCTAAGGATCCAGTTTATCCCTTCTGGATATATAACCAGAAGATGCTCCAACATATAGCAATGGCACATGTTCCACAATGTTCATAGCAGCCTTATTCATAATAACCAGAATCTGGAAACAACCCAGATACTGCTCAAAAACAGAATGGATACAGAAAATGTGGTACATTTACACAATGAAGCACTACTCAGCTATTAAAAACAATGACTTCATGAAATTCATAGGCAAATGGATTGAACTAAAAAATATCATTCTGCGTGAAGTAACCCAGCCACAAAAGAACACACATAGAATGTACGCCCTGATAAGTGGATGTTACCAAAAAAGAAGCTTGCAATACCCATGATAGAATTCCCAAATCATATGAAACTGAAGAACAAATAAGACCATTCCAAAGTGTGGATGCTATAGACCTATTCAGAAGGGGGACAAAAAGAATCTTGAGATGTAGAGGGAGAGAGGGCTCTTGGAGAAAGAGAGGAGGTGGTGGGGCAAAGGAGGCAGGTTCATATAAAGGAGATGGGGGAGAAGTACGGAGCCACCAAGAATTAGAAAGGAGGAGGGTGGCAGTGGGAGAAGAGGGGGATAGTCACTACTAAGTATGAGATGACAGGGACCTAAGAGGTTCCCAGGAAATTCAGCATCCGAGATACTCAACAAAGGGAATTAGAACCTATAGAGACCATATCCAGTGAATAGGCACAGCTTCTAGTTTGGGGATATGGCCACATACACACCTCAAATATATTAATCCAGAATTCTTCCTGTCAAAACAAAGTGCAGGGACAAAAAGTGGAGCAGAGACTGAAGGAAAGCTCTTCCAGTGACTGCCTCACCCATGTGTAGAAACCAAATCTAGACACTATTCCTGATGCCAAGAAGAGCTAGCTGAAAGAAGCCTGGTATAGCTGTCCCCTGAGAGGCTCTGCCAAACCCTGACCAATACATATGTGGATGCATGATGTCATACATAGGACTGAGCGTGGGAACTCCAATGGAGGAGTTAGGGCAAGGACTGAAGGAGCAGAACGATTTTCAATGCCATAGAAAGAACAACAATATCAACTAACCAGCTCCCTCCCCCAAGCTCCTGGGGTCTAAACCACCAACCAAAGAGTGCACATGTGAGGATCCGTGGCTCCAGCTGGTTATGTAGCAGAGGATTTCTTTATTGGGCATCACTGTGAGGGTCCCCTTCATACTGTTGAGACTCCATGACTCAGTATGGTGTAATGTTAGTGCCCTAAGACAGGAGTGGGTGGATGGGTGAAGGAGCACCCTCTTTGAAGAATGAGAGAGGGGAGGGTATAACATGTTTGTGGAAGGAAAACTGGGAAGATAGGTAACATTTTAAATGTCAGTAAGTAAAATAACAAATAAAAAATGAAAGCAAACCAAAACAAAACAAAATAAACTAACAAAAACCTAGACACCTTAATGTCAAGGTCAGATATCATCTCAGGATAAACGGATAGAAAGAAAGTCTAAGCAGATGGAAATGGATCCCAAAACACATTTTTATAGTCATTTTAATATCTGAAAAACTAGGCTTTAAACCAAAATGAACATGGAGAGGTAGGGAATATATCATTGTAATCAAAAGTACTAATCCATCAAAGAGTATTGAAATTCTAAGCAGCTGTGAACCAAATACAAGAGCAACAGAGTTCATAAAAGAAACTTCTGGAACTGATAACATTTACTGCCCCTCAAACAATGAGGGTGAGTTCAATACCCACTCCTGCCAATACAGACCAAATCATTCAGAGCAATGTTGAAACTAAATGACTCCACAAACCAAGGGAATCTAATAGATTTTTATATATTTTACCCATAAACAATAGAATATACCTTCTTCTCTGTCTTATGGAACTTTCTCTAAAACTAACCATATACTTGGACACAAAGCAAGTCTCAACAGATATAAAAAATTAAAATAATACCCTGAGTCTTATGTGACCACCATGGATTAAAGCTGTGTGTCAACAATAAATATAAGTCTGAAACCCTAGGGCAAATTGCTAAGCTGTCCATTCGCCATCAAAACAAACAGTGAGGTTTTCCCTGTATTCATCAGGCCCTACCTGTTACAGAGTCCTCCTGGTTTGCATATTCTTCTCCCTACCCTAAACTCTCTAGCTTAGGGACTTGTCTGCTCTTCCCTATATAATCTAGTCATTTGGACACCCATCCCTTTTATAATTTTGGGCACCCGAGCTGCTATATTAGGTTTCCACTCTGTCTCTTCTCATTTGCTGCCCCACGTTCTCACATAGGTCAGGGTTATATCCACTCTGGACTCATCCAGGTGTCTCTGATTCTGGTTATGCTCTCCAGCATATCTATGATATACTTTCTCCTCAACCATATCTAGGATCAGTCATATCTTTCCTTTTAATATTTGTTATACGTTCAAGCAAGAGCAGAAACAATAGAAAGCTTAAAAACTCATAGAAACTGAGATACTCCTCAAAGAACATGCTTATACTTAATGTATTGAATTTACTTATAAAACTCATTTTATCATACATCAACTTACACAAATTTAGATACTATTGATGTTATGTGTAGATTATTGAAAAATTCTATGGATTTCTTAAAATTTTCCAAAAATTGAATCTCGTATGTATTTTTGTTTTGATTTATTGTTATTAAATCTACAGATGGCTAAGTGATTAGGAACACTTGATATTCATGCAGAGGACCTCAATTTGGTTCATAACATTCACCTCACATTGTGGCCCATAATCATTCAAAACTCTAGCTTCAAGTGTTTAATTTGATACCCTCTTCTTGGTCTCCACTGGCACAAGGCAGAATGTGGCACACACAGATACACTCAAACACACACACGAGCATGCACATACATGTGCGCATGTGCACACACACCACATGCACATACCACACACACACACACACACAACACAACACACACACACACACACACACACACACACACACACGAATACAGAACATGCATACATATTAAACAAAGAAAGAAAGAAACAAAAAAACCCAGTAGGAACATTGTAGATTTTCCCTGGCAGAGTAAGGCTTACTCCTCAGCCTCTCTCAGATGAATCATAGAATTATAAATAATCAAGTCTGGTACATAATATCTAGTTCTTCTTTTGTTTATTCATTTTTCTTAGTTACTTCTTCAGAACATATGACTCCCTTAAAGGAAGTTGTCTTCGTTAAACAAAAATGAACTGTGTAAATTTTTCAAACAAACAAATCATGAATATTCTTTTCAATGATTTATGCAGTTTTTCATCTTCCTTATTTTTTTAATAAATGGATCTACCCCAAGGCAATGGACAAAGATACCCATTGTTGTTGGTGTTTTCTTTATCAGTCAGGGGCAGAGCAGATGGCAGTCCTTTTTTCATCCTTGCTTGATCATTGGATGAAACTGTTATAAATAAGACTGCTATGGACATGGTGGAATAGGTGCCCTTGTTAAATGTTGGAGCATCTTTTGGGTATATGCCCAAGAGTGGTATATCTGGGTCCTAAGGTAGTACTATTTCTAATTTTCTGAGGAACCACCAGAAGCTGGAAACAAGCCAGGTAGTCACTCCACAGAGGAATGGATACAGAAAATGTGGTGCATTTACACAATGGAGTACTACACAGCAATTATAAACAATGACTTCATGAAATTCGCAGGTAAATGGATGGAACTAGAAAATATCATCCTGAGTGAGGTAACCCAGGACAATGAAGCTCAAGAAGGAGGAATACCAAAGTGTGGATGTTTCAGTCATACTTAGAAGGGGGAGCAAAATAATCATAGGGGGTAGAGGTTGGGAGGGACTAGGAAGGAAGAGAGGAGGGGGAAGGAAAAGAAGGGGGGAAAGATCAGATGCGGGAGGAGACAGGGAGATAAAAACAGGGTTAGGAAATTGAATAGAGGTGTGTAGCAATGGAGGATGGTGAACTAGAGATAGCCAACAGAAAGTCTCAGACTCCAGGAAAGCAAGAGACTCCCATGATTCAACAGGGATGACATTAGCTAAAATATCAAATAAAGGGGAGAGAGAACCTGTCGAGGCCATATCAAGAGGTTAGGCATAGCCCTCAGGTCAGGGATGAGGCCATCCACCCTTCTCACAATTTTAACCCAGAATTGCTCCTGTCTAAAGAAAATACAAGGAGAAAGAGTTGAGCAGAGACTGAAGGAAAGTCCATCCAGAGAGTGCCCTACCTGGGTATCCATCTCATACGCAGCCACCAAATCCAAACTCTATTGCTGATGCCAAGAATTGCTTGCTGACAGGAGTCTGATATGGATGTCTCCTGAGAGGCTCGGGTAGAGCGTTACTGACACAGATGAGGATGCTTGCAGCTAACCATTAGACTGAGCAAGGGGACCTCAATCAATGCAGGAGTTAGGGGATAGACTGAAGACACTGAAGGGGTTTGCAACCCCATAGAAAGAACAATATCAATCAATCAGACCCTTCAAACCTCCCAGGAACTAAACCACCAATCAAAGAATACACATGGAGCTCCAGCTGCATATGTAGCAAAGAATGTTCTTATTGGGCATCAGTGGGAGGAGAGGCTCTTGGTCCTGTAAAGGCTAGATGTACAAATGTAAAGGAATGATAGGAAGGTGAGACAGGCGTGGGTGTGTGTGTGAGGGAGCCTCCTCTTAAAAGCAGGTGGGAGGGGTGGGATAGGGGGTTCTTAGTGGGGAAATAGGGAAGGGGCTAACATTTGAAATGTATGTAAATGAAATAACCAATAATCTTTTTGAAAAGACTGATTTAATAGCCAGGAGGAAAAATGTATTATTTATAACCTTTATTATGTTCATGTATTTTAAGTGTGTGTGTTTGTGTGTGTGTGTGTGTGTGTGTGTGTGTGTGTGTGTGTGTGTGTGTGTGTAGTTTAAATGTACTTATGCTACATAGGGTGATAATGCTTCTCCCAAGAACTATAGCCCATCAAAAGTCCCAGTGCCAGGCAATGGAAAAATCCCTTTGACTTGTTCAAGAGAGTCAAAAATTATATGGGCTCTTGTTGCACTTACTCACCATGGAGCGCTTGAAAGAAAAATTCCTATTGCTAAAGACATCACCCCTTTCAGAAACCGAATTTGGAGAGATGGAGGTTTGCGTTCACCTAGACATTTCTCTTATGACTAGCCTTTACATTATCTGGAAATTCCTTGTACGCAGCAAAGGAAGAAAAGCAGTCAATCCTCTTACATAAATATAAGGCTTGTTAATCACAAAAATGACCTGCATGACAAGAGATCCTCCAGGCTGAAGTAAGAGGCACTCATGTCTCGGCTGTAACCAATAACTATCTAGTTGGAGATAACCCAGGCCTGGTATTGAAATCCTAGCCAATTGCCCATGGTTGTTGAGATACAGACCCAGAGAAGAACTTAACTAGTGCCATTTTTCTTAATCAGTATCCTTTCTAGTTGCATTCTCAATATTTATTCTTACATACACAGATAATTTTTACTTTACTATTCATCAAAAAAAGTTTTTTTACAGCAAATACAAACTATTACATCACTCTATATCTCAACAAAGTTCAGAGAACTAACAATGACATGCTCAACACAAACTGGCAGATCTATAACACAACACCTATACATAAGTCTCAGGGAACATCATGGAATAGCAGGTAGAAATATCCTAATAATCAGGGACCAGGAGACCTATAGTAGGAGAGTGTGTTCTATATATGACGGGGAAGCTCCATCCATAAAATCTCAACAATGTGGTCACTTAAACAAGACCTTCTCAGTGACATCACAAACTGACATGTCAATAAAGGTAGGAAAAATCTCATGAAGTTGTACTCCTAGATAAAGAAATGTTTGGAATGAATGAATGCTGAAATATGGAAATGATGACTTCTTCAGGAAAGAGCCTTTTTCAGGTTATCAATACTGAGTCTCATTTCTAAAGACATGTACATATGAGCAAATATAAATGAAATTAGCAGCACATAAATAGGCATAAACAGGTATATATGTATATAAATATATGCATGTTTAAATTACAAAACTAACAATTAGAGAAGGGGTTATAAATTTGAGAAGCGAGAGGGGCACGAAAGGGGAGAGAAATAGGATATAAAATATTTATATATAGCATACAAATATAAACTTCCCCAAGAATTAAAATTTAAAGGAAAAACAGAAAGTCCAAGTAATGAGGAACATGAGATTACCGTGGGGAAGAAATATTTTCACTGTTGATTTTGGAGCAATACGTTGTAGAAAAGAATGAGAAAAGGTCTAACAAAGCAAAACATACTAATGATGGCTCTGCATTCCAAAAATGGCACAGAATTGAAGCATGATGGGAGGTAGGCAGTGCTCAGTTGCCCAAAATCCTGTGGTAGTGACAGTAGGAAACCAGAAGTGTGAAAACTCAGTCACCTGAGTCTGATGTGACCAGGACACTGGAAACAGAATGGCTCTGTCTCTTTAAGGCTCCAGTGATAAAACCCTAAACTCCTTTTTCGCTTCTGTTGATAGCTTCTAAAGAAAATTTGGATGATATTCTTGAGAATGAGTAGAGAAAGTAATCCTCAACCCACTAAATAGTTGTTGGAAGTTCAGAGGCAGCTTGACTTGAATCTGTCAGTGAAGAGAAAACTGACTTTGCTCATTGAGAATTTCATTTCCTCATATGATTAATGATTTCTGTTTAAATTAAGAATTCATGTTGGTTGCAATTTAATTCTATTTGAAATGTATTCATCTGAAGAGAAACTTCTTGTACACCTACTAATTATTTGATTGCAACAGCAAAACATAAACAGCTATTAGGACACAGTTATTAATCCTACTAGAAACCTCCACAGAAGTATTCTCCACAATTGCTTTCTTATTCTTAACCAGGCCTAAATGATACAGTGGTACTCTGATGAGGAACTTTCTCTACATTGTCATCTGCATTGAATGCTTGAGAAAATTTCATTTCATAGTGTGATAACCACTGTACCTTTATGCTCTTCAAGGTCAGGGCCTGTGCCCTACCTCCTGTTGGTGAGTTCTTAAATATAGGCCCTGGATCAGCTCTAAGATCCACAGACTCAACCTGAACAAATACTGAATTTCATACTCCATGCTTGATACAGAGGTTGTGCTTTTATTCCATCCCTGATCTCCAAGGATATGTGTTTTTCACCAGCTCAGCTACAAATTTAATTTTCAATTCTCAGTTTTATCTGTTTTTTTTGTAATTTTATGATGTTACATCTAAAAGTACTATTACTCTGAAAATTTAATTTGTCATGTTGCCAAAAATGCAAATCTCATTTGCTTGTTAAAATATTCTTCAGCTATTCTAGCCAGAGCAATCAGACAACAAAAGGAGGTCAAGGGGATACAGATCGGAAAAGAAGAACTCAAAATATCACTATTTGCAGATGATATGATAGTATATTTAAGTGATCCCAAAAGTTCCACCAGAGAACTACTAAAGCTGATAAACAACTTCAGCAAAGTGGCTGGGTATAAAATTAACTCAAATAAATCAGTAGCCTTCCTCTACACAAAAGAGAAACAAGCCGAGAAAGAAATTAGGGAAACGACACCCTTCATAATAGACCCAAATAATATAAAGTACCTCGGTGTGACTTTAACAAAGCAAGTAAAAGATTTGTACAATAAGAACTTCAAGACACTGAAGAAAGAAATTGAAGAAGACCTCAGAAGATGGAAAGATCTCCCATGCTCATGGATTGGCAGGATTAATATAGTAAAAATGGCCATTTTGCCAAAAGCGATCTACAGATTCAATGCAATCCCCATCAAAATAACAATCCAATTCTTTAAAGAGTTAGACAGAACAATTTGCAAATTCATCTGGAATAAAAAAAAACCCAGGATAGCAAAAACTATCCTCAACAATAAAAGGACTTCAGGGGGAATCACTATCCCTGAACTCAAGCAGTATTACAGAGCAATAGTGATAAAAGCTGCATGGTGTTGGTACAGAGACAGACAGATAGACCAATGGAATAGAATTGAAGACCCAGAAATGAACCCACACACCTATGGTCACTGGATTTTTGACAAAGGAGCCAAAGCCATCCAATGGAAAAAAGATAGCATTTTCAGCAAATGGTGCTGGTTCAACTGGAGGTCAACATTTAGAAGAATGCAGATCAATCCATGCTTATCACCCTGTACAAAGCTTAAGTCCAAGTGGATCAAGGACCTCCACATCAACCAGATACACTCAAACTAATAGAAGAAAAACTAGGGAAGCATCTGGAACACATGGGCACTGGAAAAAATTTCCTGAACAAAAAACCAATGGCTTATGCTCTAAGATCAAGAATCGACAAATGGGATCTCATAAAACTGCAAAGCTTCTGTAAGGCAAAGGACACTGTGGTTAGGACAAAACGGCAACCAACAGATTGGGAAAAGATCTTTACCAATCCTACAACAGATAGAGGCCTTATATCCAAAATATACAAAGAACTCAAGAAGTTAGACCACAGGGAGACAAGTAACCCTATTAAAAAATGGGGTTCAGAGCTAAACAAAGAATTCACAGCTGAGGAATGCCGAATGGCTGAGAAACACCTAAAGAAATGTTCAACATCTTTAGTCATAAGGGAAATGCAAATCAAAACAACCCTGAGATTTCACCTCACGCCAGTGAGAATGACTAAGATCAAAAACTCAGGAGACAGCAAATGCTGGCGAGGATGCGGAGAAAGAGGAACATTCCTCCATTGTTGGTGGGTTTTCAGACTGGTACAACCATTCTGGAAATCAGTCAGGAGGTTCCTCAGAAAATTGGACTTTCAACTGCCTGAGGATCCAGCTATACCTCTCTTGGGCATATACCCAAAAGATGCCCCAACATAGAACAAAGACACGTGCTCCACTATGTTCATCGTAGCCTTATTTATAATAGCCAGAAGCTGGAAAGAACCCAGATGCCCTTCAACAGAGGAATGGATACAGAAAATGTGGTACATCTACACAATGGAATATTACTCAGCTATCAAAAACAATGACTTTATGAAATTCGTAGGCAAATGGTTGGAACTGGAAAATATCATCCTGAGTGAGCTAACCCAATCACAGAAAGACATACATGGTATGCACTCATTAATAAGTGGCTATTAGCTAAAATGCTGGAATTACCCTAGATGCCTAGAACAAATGAAACTCAAGATGGATGATCAAAATGTGAATGCTTCACTCCTTCTTTAAAAGGGGAACAAGAATACCCTTGGCAGGGAAGAGAGAGGCAAAGATTAAAACAGAGACTGAAGGAACACCCATTCAGAGCCTGCCCCACATGTGTCCCATACATATACAGTCACCCAATTAGACAAGATGGATGAAGCAAAGAAGTGCAGACCGACAGGAGCCAGATGTAGATCGCTCCTGAGAGACACAGCCAGAACACAGCAAATACAGAGGCGAATTCCAGCAGCAAACCACTGAACTGAGAATAGGACCCCCGTTGAAGGAATCAGAGAAAGAACTGGAAGAGCTTGAAGGTCCTCGAGACCCCATATGTACAACAATGCCAAGCAACCAGAGCTTCCAGGGACTAAGCCACTACCTAAAGACTATACATGGACTGACCCTGGACTCTGACCTCATAGGTAGCAATGAATATCCTAGTAAGAGCACCAGTGGAAGGGGAAGCCCTGGGTCCTGCTAAGACTGAACCCCCAGTGAACTAGTCTGTTGGGGGGAGGGCGGCAATGGGGGGAGGGTTGGCAGGGGAACACCCATAAGGAAGGGGAGGGGGGGAGGGGGATGTTTGCCCGGAAACCGGGAAAGGGAATAACACTCGAAATGTATATAAGAAATACTCAAGTTAATAAAAAAAATATTCTTCAGCCAACAAAACATCGAATAAATCAACAATGAAATTCATGGATATCTTATGTAATCTTAGCTAACTGCACAGTGAGATACAAAGTATACCTTACCATAACATAGAAATTACTGCTATTTCCATGAGGTTTCCGGCCTTTATATTATTTAAGGTTCTCTTTTACAACATGTTTACATAATACATATTTTTAAAGTTCATTCAGAAATTACAGGGATGGCAAAAGTTTCTACAACTCAGTGTTATTTCTTTATGCATGATCTTTAAGTCTTCCTAAAAAATAACTCTTCCCTTCGGATCTTTTATCTCAGTTTATTCATTTCTCATAGAGGACAGTTATCATGTCCCTAAGATTCTGATGTTATGAATAATATTGCAATAAGAAATTATGGATGTCTATGAGTTTACTCTTATTTTTCTAGTACATACCTAAATTTGTAATTTTACATGCACTCATAGAATTATTAAAATGATCCAACTTTCTTTCTAAGCTGATATAACTTTGATTCTTAACAAGTTCTTACAAGTTTCCTTGAAATTCATGTTATGGTTTGTGAATTACAGTTTAAAACTATTTTAAATATTTCTATTATTCTTTAATGTGCATCCCTATTTTAGTACATCTAACCTAATTTTCTTGGAAGTATAAATGTTTCCATTCCCATTATTGAAGCATGGTGGAGTTGCATCTTCAAGTCAATACAAACAATTGGTATTGTCTTCCAGTCCATTTTTAAGCTAGTTGTTAAACACTGATTAGTCATGGTTTTTGCTATCTTCACATTTTCATTGCTCCTAAGGATTGTCAGTTTATGTTTTGGACTCATGTCTTGGTTCCATTATATATAAGGCTAATCATCTGAACATTATTACTCAAAGAACATGAACTCGGTTATGTAAAAGGCAAGCAGTGCTGTAAAGTTAGTGGAAAACACAAGTTACCTAGATATAAATAAGGAAATTTAGATACACTTAACACATTAATTTGGGGTCACATTACCAAATTTGTTTTCTTTGAAATATATAAGCTGAATATATATATATATATATATATATATATATATATATATATATATAGGCAGACAGACATTTAACAAATGTACCTAACTAACAATGTCTACAATAAAGAATTTTGAAATGAAATTTAATTAACCTAGTGGCTCAATGTTATTATTTCAAGAAGATTCTCATCAAGTATGAAACTCAGATAAGTATTGTCTTCAGATAACAATTACAAGTATCAAGCTAAGAATAAATAAACATAATATGATGAAAAGAATCTTTCCATAATATTCGATAATATTTTGTTCATTTGTGATATTTTTGCTTCTACACTTTATAACTTCAAAACATGTATTTGGAATTTCACACAAAGGAATCTTCATTCCTAGACTGGTAGAAGAATTTCCTTCCAGATATGAGCTGATGTGAAAGCTCCTCACTGTCATTATTGACTCTTACAGTTTTTCAGCCCCAAGTAATTAGCCCTTGCATAGTGCTGAAATCCCCTTTGATTTAAATATCAAATTAAAAAGGGGATAAATGTGTTGCTATATACAGCTATGCCATAGTCAGTGTTGTGTGATGTATTTCACTATCACTGATCAGAGATTTAAGCTCATTTCTAGAGGTTAATTATAAATTTTACACCTATAGTTAAAGTGTCAAAATGTGCCTTTTTCAGTCTTGAAGAAAATGAGTCTTTTCCCTGAGGATGCATTGGTCAGCTTGTCACTACAAAGAATGCCTTTCTTTCTATACCCTATAAGAGTGGAAGGAAAAATGAAAATAGAATATTAGAAATGATAATTTCAGTCTATGTTCTCTGTTTCTGTTATCATCACATGAATTCCTTTATTATAACTTTAATACAACTATAGAGGAATGTCTTGGTTAAAATAGAGAGTGTGTAAGATATCATAACCAATGAACCCATAAAGCTCTTGTTTCCAATGTATAGAATTCTCTCTGATTGTGGTGAGCAGTAAAAAAAAATACATGCTTACTTTCTCAATAATACAAAAACTGTATGGAAAAACAATTTACGAAGTGCATGAGAGAAAGAGTGAGAGAAATTTAATTTAGTAAACTGAGTCTTAAGATGCACTACCAGAAATTTCAAAGTGAAACATTATATAGTCTAACTTGAAGGTAGATTTATGTAAGTCAAATTCATGGAAGAAAAAAATGAAAGGTGTATACTGAGGATTTAAGTGTAGCTTGGGGATATTGGTCAAAGTCTATGACATCTGAGTTAGGGAAAAGGTGTAAACTTAGGAGAACTATAGTAAATCACTGTAACTGTAGTTTATGCCAGTGTATCCTGTATCTGGAAACTGCTAGATAGATTGACTTTTGGAGTTTCCACTGAACACAAAATTGATAGGTTTGTGAGATATTGCAATTACTAAGCTTGTTTTTAATCAACTCTTTAGTATTTATATACCTTTTACAAAAAAATTGTGTTCCTCACTTAAATACAGCTTTCATTTCTCAATTTTGTAGTAATGTGAATGAAATATCCTATGTAATCTGAAATAGAACATTTTAAAATGTCAATAAAATATAACTTAGTTCTGATTTATTAATGGGAGATTAATTAATTGTGTAATTTCATGCATTTCTAAAGGCTCCCTTTTGGAACACATGTCCTTCAAATACAAATACAAAACCAAAAAAAAAAATTAAAGGACTGTACGATGATATTTTTGCTCAATACTTAGAAATGCTTTCTCTGAATATAGAACTTTATCTCTGTTTGAAAATATAATCTAAGAATAACATTTATATTGCTTGTGACTGCTTTTTAAATTTTTTCATGAGAAATATATATACTAATAAGATATACAAACTAATGTTTTCATAAGAAAGAAGACTGCATTGCTATATAGTTTTTCTATATGTGAATGTGACAAATATTTGTGTTTTATACTCTAAAAATAATTATTAAATATATTTTGTAGCAAAGAGTATTACCGAAAATAGTCTCATAGGATTTTTTATTGTTTTTCAAATGAATCAAATATATGTGTGAAATTATGTAAAATATTTAATATAAGAATTCAACAATATTAAAAACAACTCCACCTGCTTATTAAAATGTTGGGTTGTCTTTCATAATAAATAATTTAATAATTTATTGAATTATAAATATTATATTCTATATTCCTAAAACATCAGAATATAATATTTAAAAGTTTAAAAATTTCCAAATGACAGATATTTAAAGTGAACCTACAGATTGGGAAAAGATCTTTATCAACCCTAAAACTGACAGAGCTCTTATATACAGATTATATAAAAGACTCAAGAAGTTAAACACAAAAATCCAAATAACCTAATTTAAAACTAGGGTACAGAGCTAAACATAGAATTCTCAACAGAGGAATCTCCAATGGCCAAGAAACAAGCAACGATTCAATATCCTTAGTCATCAGGGAAATTCAAACAAAATGACTCTGAGATTCCACCTCGTACCCACCAGAACGGCCAAGATAACAAATTCAAGGAACAGCACATGCTGTAAGAAGTTGGAACAGGGGAACCTTCACTGCTAGTGATGGTACAAACTTGTACAACGCTTCTGGAATAAATTTGGTGGTTTCTCAAAAAATTGGGAATACTTCTCCCTTAGGACCAAGCTATACTATTCTTGGGAATATGCCCAAAACATGCTTCAACATTTCACAAATACACTTGCTCAACTATGTTCATAGCTGCTTTGTTTGTAATAACTAGAGACTGAAAACAACCCAGGTGTCCTTCCACAGAAGAATGAATAAAGCTATTGTTTGTCATATACACAATGAAATAATAATCAGTTATTATAAACAAAAATAACATAAATTTGAGGGCAAGTGGATGGACCTATAAAATATCATAGTTTCTAGTGAAGAAAACTAGACCCAAAAGGATATACATAATATGTACTCAGTTATAAGTGTTATTAGGGATAAATTACAGGATAACTATACTTCAATACACAGCCTTAAAATAGCCAAATAACAGAGACCCCCACCCCCAAATGCTTGACTCTTTCTCATAAGGCAACGTAAAATAAACATCAGAGGTGTAGGAAGGGAGGGAACTGGGGTGGAAGGAGGAATCGGGAGTGGGAACGGGGCAGGGGTCATCAGGTTTAGAGAAGCAAGGAGAACTAGAATCAACAGTGTGTCTCTAGGATATGCAGAGACCTCAAATAAGGGGTTGGGTGGTCAATCCAGAGGGAATCTATGGAAGCGAATCTGAGACTCCTAGCAGTAGGGGATATGGAGCCCAAAGTGAACACTGTTTTTAGCCAGGCAGGACTTCCAGGGATAAGGAGAGCAACCCACCCGCAAAACCTTTAACCCAAAACATAACCTACCTACAACATTACAAGATGTTCAGGGACAAATATGGAACAGACTGGCCGAATCCCTGACATTCCTAACAATACACTGTTACAGTTAAAGAAAGGATCCTAGTATCCTTTCTATCTACTATCCTACTATCATGAGAGGCTCCACCAAGCAGCTGATGGAAACAGATGCAGAGACCCACAGCCAAACACTACGTGTGTGATTTCTATCCTCATCAACCAGGTCTTTAAAATAGACCTAAGTGAAGCAAATGTCCTCAGGGATCTGTGGGAAAGCAATTCCTCTATTGCTAACGTACAGATGAATCATTTATCACAGCTGGGACACCCTGCAAGAGTACTAAAGGGTGAGAGTTACTGTGGTTCTGAAATGCACAGAGGGCCTCAGCCCACAGCCCCTGCTATGCCCATTGAGTCCCAGGTCTACAACAGACTCTAAGATACCTTATGTTCAATAAGCACTTTCAGAAAGGAGAAGGGCCCATTTTCTAGCCTCATTTTATACCCTAAAACATAAGTTCCAAGAAGGATTTTGAATACATGAGGGAGAAAATTTGATAATTTCAATTAGAGAAGGAATCTGCCTTGCTAAAAATTTGGAACAAAACTTACACTATAATCTAAATATAAATTCGAATAAGAAAGAGGTCTACTTACCCTTATTAAGTAGCAACTATATGCTTTCCATAGTGTTTAATTATGCCCATTTCTTTTCCATGATTCTTTGCCATTAGTTCCTTGGTATGGTCACATAATCATTTCTCCAGACATTAATATGTATATATTCAAATATTGACTATATACCATGATTAACTGGTATTGTTTTTTGTTGATTTATTTGTGACTATACTGTCTCTTTCTACAGATGACCTCCAGGAGAAATTTTCTATACACTATATCATCATGTTTGTAACTGCATTTTGCTTTTAAAAATTGGGATGCATAATTTTGTTTGAAACTGGAGAAAGATGAAGGATAGCTTCCTGGTAAAATTTGTTGAGGCCATCGATAAAATATAATATAAGATTGAGAAGTTATCTTTGCCAATTCCAACCCCTGTCTTATGACTGTCTGTGAAAAGTCAGTGACTTAGATTTATCTAACCTGAATGGTCTAGTACAAATGAAGAACATTTGGTTTAATTCCAGAATGTCATGGAATTAATGAGAAGTTTAGTTTTTATGTTCATAATCCATTGTCTCGGTATAAATTAGATACCATAAGGAGGAAGAAAAAAAGCAGGATTTCTACCTGCTTTTTTATTTAAAAAATATTTAAAAATATTTATTTTAAAGCAGGATGATATTTTGGACAGGAAAAGAAACAAAATATTAAAGTCCTTGCCATCCAGGAGAAAATGTGAGGTTGCTTTAATATCCATTCCATTCAAAATCAGCACTTTCCCTTTAAACTAAAGGTCACAATTTGTTTTTCTTAACTTTAACTGGTAATAAGATAACCAATATTACTCAGGGCTTTTGTGGGGTACCTTTTATACCAGAATTAGATGAGATAGTCAGAAAATAGCAAATCTTTTGTTATTTTGTTTGCTAAGCTGTAAAGATCAAAAGTCACATGCACAGATATAGTAAGCACATATAAGAAGCTAGCATATTATCATACATATCCTAGATCATTCAGCTTATTTAGGTAATGAACAGAAGTCATCATTGCTTATTAAACACTTTTTAAAAATCATAGGTTTGCCTACTATATAGGCTTGCTTATTGCAAAGTTGGCTAAGGGTGTAAACTTCAACGTTATTAAAAAGGAGAAAAAAAGTTGCATTTTTCGCTTTTCATTGGAAAACTTTTGTTAATTATTCCTCTGCACCTGCCTAATGGGGTTGAAGTAATTCAATTGTCATATTGTTGTAGATTGTTGCTTTGCGTAATGTATCACCCCTGCTGTTCCATTAAAAATATTCTATACTCTTCCATTATTCAGCAAGGCCTAATGACTATTCCACCATTTGTACTTGCTGCACTGTTATTTTTATTTTAATTGACTTCACTTTTTAAATTGGTTTTAAAGCTGTTGTTGACAAGCATGGTTCTGCTATTCTCACTGTCTGCTTCCATGTGCTTTCTCTACCTACTAACTATTATTATTATTATTATTATTATTGTTATTATTATTATTATTTAGATTGATTATAAATGGTAAGAATATGGATACAGAGTTTTGTCAACTGACATGAAGTCACCCGTCATAGTATTCATACAGAGTGGCCTATGGAAACTTTTAAAGGTTTGAGAATCCTGTGTAAGTGATCTTTTAAGCTGGAATTTTAATTCTTTGGGTTGAAAATGAAAAAAAAGGCTTGTCTGTTTTGTAGATGTGCGATGTTTCAATTGAGAGAAATCTGTGCTTTACTTTATAAATTAAAACAGTCAGATTTTATAAACACATAAAATAACATAATACTGTTTGTGCTTAGTGGGACATAAAATTATGATTTCTATATCTTTGAAATATTAGTCAATCATGCCCTCTATTTTGAAGGATAATTTTTTACTCTGTAAATTATTTAAAGATTTGTGCACAATTCATTAAAAATAAATACTTTAAAATTATTTATTTATCATAGAAATTATGTTCTTCCAAGAACATATAACACTCTAAAAATATAAGAATATTCTTATGAGATGCATTGAAATGTATCAATGTTAATGATATCACACAACATAATTTGGTGAAGAAGGGACCAGAGACAGAATAATTCAAGCTTTATTTGGATGAGATGGTAGAAATTGCTAAAATGTTGAAGTGAGGAGAAAAATAATGCTAAGTTTATGATGAGTCAATTTTTACATGTTCTAAAAAACTATATAGAATGCTTTATGTTTTTCACACTTTTGTAAAACAAGTCTGCCAAAAATATGCTTTGTAAAGCTCTGTAATGATGTGTCTTAGGATGAAAGAGGTTGGTATGAGAACTCCTCTGTAGCGTTTGTGTTTTGTTAATGGACATGAATGAGTGAGTGAATGAATGAATGGGAAGGTGAATGAATAGGTCCTTTGAGATTCCACTGCCATTTGGTCATCTGAGGGACAGAGGACAAAGCTTTAGAAGTGGCTGTCTGCCCTTGTTTGGTGCAGCTTCATCTTGCCAGTTGGGATTGTAGATGGGCTTGTGATCTGGGATTTATGTCCCACCTCTTCTTATGTCTCTGTGTGCCTGGCACAGATCTATTAACATAACTTTCATTACCAACGACAACATGAATAAAAGATGACTGGTATAACCTCTGAAGGTACCAAGATCGCCCTGATTCTGTGAGCGCAACAGCCACTCTTTTATGTGTTTCTATACAATAGTAATCTTAATAAAAGTTAAGCAGAATAGAATGCTAGTTTCCTTGATGTACCTCTAACTCACTCACTTTTTATTTGTAACAGTTGCTCTTTTGAGATTCACCAGTAATCAATTTTTAAAATTTTTTTTTTAATTTTTGGCACATTTTCAGCCCTTCATTTAGGTTAACTAAAAACAATACAAGACAGACAAACAAAAAGGACACTTACAGTATTCTTCATACGAGAAAACTATTTTTCTGGCACTTGGTATTGGTTTTTCTTTGAGATAAACCATCATTGTTCATAAATTAGATACTACTGCAAGTCTTCTGACAGAAACACTATGTTTATATTCAGATTACACTATGGTCAGATTATTTTCTTGGTTTTCCCACATTGACTCCAGTAGTGAAAATAGAAAACATCACCTTATTATTGAGAATTCCTCAATACCAGCATCACACTGTATTTTCTCCTTTTTATCTCAGCAAAATATAAGGACCTGGTAAGTATGAGACTGTGAGATATAGATACTCTGATTATTTTTATCAACACATGTCAATGAAAAGAACTGCAAATGCATCTAGGAAACAGCCAAGGAAACTTCCCTTTCTGACCAAAACAACACCCATCAATTCAAGTTTTCATCAGTCTTCTGTGTAAACAGGTTCTGAAACAGGAGGGGACAAGAGTAGGTGGGTGGGAACACAGGGACACATTGAAAGTAATATCACACCTTGCCAACAGCATCCTTTCCAATATTTTTCTTTAAAAGCAGAAATACAACTGGGCTGATATTCGGCCCTTTAATACAAAGGAAAAGTGGTGTGCTTCTCATGATGCCTTTAGGGAGCAAATCACTGTGCTTTTGTAGTATTATTCTTTGCTTCTTTACAAGATCTGTCAGCTGGATGATCTAGTAAATTAACAATATGTTAAGAAGTGACTATAGAGGTGAATGTAATAGATTAAAAATCATTTAAAAACAAACAATGGCTCAAATGTCCAACAATCTCATATCTGAGTTATATTGTTCTGCGAAGTGGTGGTTGTGTACCTCTGTATTATGGAAAGGCAATAGTGAGGGGACCAACACATCCCATTTTCACATATCTCCCATGGCATTTTATTCAGGTTTTTATTAGGGCATTGTGTATCTGACATAACAGAATGTGGTAGGATGAGATTTGAAGTCACAGTAAGCAGCTCTGCACTGTGGTCAAAATACAAAATTGGGTATAACAAGATTGGGAGCTAGTAAGACCAAATGCATTATGTCAAACAGTCTTTCTAACAGACATTTGAGTAGTGAAATAATCATATTATATTCCTCTACTTACTGAAGACCTGTGACTTAGTTTTCTGATTTTTAAGAAAATTTTCTTTTAAATCATGGAGATACCTACCCAAGATAATGAAATTTCTTCTATAAGAAAATTTTGTAAGGAAAATTAGACTATTCTCATTGTAATTACCATGATAGTTGGTGCTTTAAAAGGAAATAGGGTGTAGGCAGGTTTCAACTAGGTTTCACTATAAATACTATGATTTGGATTGTTGGCCTATCTAGATAGAGAAAGATACTTTGGATGACTTAGTAGTTATGTGCAAAGTCCCATACAACTCAGACTTGAAGTTGTCAGGGGAAAATAAAGTCATTAGTCACTCTAAAATGCTGAAGAAGTTGTCAGATGCAAGCGACTGTGACTAGGAAATTCAGTAACATTCTAACATTCAAATGCTTCTCTGGATAGTACTACTTGGTAGCAGTTTCAGATTTGATCTTGGATGCCAGTGAGGCATCTGCACACAATGAGAGCAGTTTGCTGATGCTGTCCATACAGGTAGGCATCTGGATTCTTGAACTGAAGAAAAGACAGTGCTGAGTCATCTGTAGCCAGTATACCGAAAGTATTATAGTAATGAACTCTAGGTGTTCAAGCACTGAACACTAGAATAAAGAAAGGTTAAAAGGTGTCTATCTTATTTAATGACTACTTGAAGAGAAAAATCCTAATTTTATCTTCATAATGCAAAGTAAGAGATTCTAAGTAGTAATGAACACTAGACGATAATATTGGGAAATTTCAATTCCAATACCAGGTAAAAGAGGATATTCACTTTGTGAAATCTTGCTTTCTCATAATAATGGGAATATGCAGTAGGCTAACATGAAAATTTAAAAATGTATTGTGAGGTACAAAATCTTTCATAGCAACAAGAATAATTTCCAGGGGTGTCAAAGGAAGCACTTCCCAAATTTTATTTAAGTATGTTTTTGATGAAATAAAATTATGTGATATGGAATAGTTATTCACAAATAAGTCAGCTTATAGAGGAAGGTTTTTATAATTCAAGATACTACATCCTTGGCAGTAGCTGACAATAAGAGCATGTAATCAAAATTGACCTCAACCATGACACCAGAGATTCCAGATGGTATAGGAAAAGTCTATAATTTATGACTGCTGGTGCAGTAAATAAACCTAAAACAATAGGCGTGGATGGGGAAGCAGTCACAGCTGACCAAAAGAGCAGTTGTAATGCAACCGCAGAATGCTTGGTGCCAGAAGTAATTGACATAGTCGTCAAATCAATTTCCTGGGGTGCAGACACTCAAGCACTCAATCTGATTCTGTATGCTGCACAATGTGTGGGTTGAACAGCTGTCTCTAATTCAGATAGCTGTAGCTGGATGCGAGTCCAATTCAAGGAGAAGGAGCAGTCTGTAAGTTAACAGCAATTTCTTGGGTTTCCTTTATGTGGATTTATTGTTTTCTGGTCGAAGGACTCTTTTTGAAATTAAGTACATTTTATATTAATTATTAATTGTTTAACTGTTAGTTCTTCTCCTCTTTTATCACTTAACCATAATATCCACAGTCTTTTCTTCTAGGTGGATAGAGAGAGGCCTTTTCAAGATAAGGTAGGACATGTGTTGTGTGATGGGCATTGCATTCACTGTGGGATTACCCTGGTTGCAACTGTGTCATACCCATACAAGGGAAGTTAAATTAATCATTACATAGATTTGAGTTAAATTAATCATTACATAGATTTCAATGTGTTTATTTCAAATTAATATTAAACAATCTGTTGCTGCAAAACTCTGCTTGTTTTTCAATTCATTAATTCAATCATGAGAAGTTTTCCTAAAGCTTACCAGACCTGATAAGACCCTGGGATATGAGCATGCCAACAAAATGGCATTAATAGTATGGACTGGAGAGAAATGTAGGAAATCAAGTGAAGAATTAAAGAGACAATGCACAGATTAGGACCCTGAATAGATGAAGCCTCCAATCTAGCTATCAATGGAATACAATTAGTAGGACTGTTGGGCAAGTATGTTGGAGTTGCTGTAATTGAGATATAAAGATAAAAAAATTTTGGCAGGGTAGGAGAGAACTGATAATATTCCAGGAACTCTGAATGTCAGGACTGTACCATTTTCAGGTCATCACACACTCTTCACTGCATCTGGAACACAGGAGTTGATGCTCATGAGTATAGAAGTGTTGAGAGATGAAGGCCTGGAGCTGGATAAAATGCAAAATGTGCAGGAGTTGGAAGAACTAAAGGACTCAAATGTATGTATCTTCAACATGAAGTATATAACATCTGTAGCCAAGGATTTCTATATTTGAAAATGAACAAAGATAAAGCCTGAGAACATTAAGCATTTATTCAAAGTTACATGACTGGGAATAAGAGTGGCGTTACCCATTGTACTGTTTTCAGGTATTAAAAGAACTTTTGAAGTCTTGTAAAACAGAAAGATGACATGTTCAGTCTAATAGTAATGGGCAAGAAAATGAAGGTACAAGTGAAAGGAAAAATAATGTGCAAAATGGAAAGTAGGTGAAAAGAAAGAGGATGACAGATTTCCAAACACAGCTCAGGTGAAAGAACACATTGGTTATGACATTTGTATATATAAAAATTTAAGAATTCAAAGGGGGTTGAAGGTACAAAACAATTTTTATTGATGCAAAAGATCTTTGTGAGAGCAAGTTTAAAGAAATTAAAAGGAACTAATTCATGATCTCTTTGTTTGACAATAATTCTCCATCCTTGGCAAGAGAACATGCTTAAGTCCAGGAGATAGTAAGTTGACTGTGAGTATAACTGGTGGAACCGTTGATAAATACAGAAAGGTAGGGCCAATGCTCTTAGTTTTTTTTTTTTTTAATATTTTTTTTTTATTAACTTGAGTATTTCTTATATACATTTCGAGTGTTATTCCCTTTCCCGGTTTCCGGGCAAACATCCCCCTCCCCCCTCCCCTTCCTTATGGGTGTTCCCCTCCCAACCCTCCCCCCATTGCCGCCCTCCCCCCATAGACTAGTTCACTGGGGGTTCAGTCTTAGCAGGACCCAGGGCTTCCCCTTCCACTGGTGCTCTTACTAGGATATTCATTGCTACCTATGGGGTCAGAGTCCAGGGTCAGTCCATGTATAGTCTTTAGGTAGTGGCTTAGTCCCTGGAAGCTCTGGTTGCTTGGCATTGTTGTACTTTTGGGGTCTCGAGCCCCTTCAAGCTCTTCCAGTTCTTTCTCTGATTCCTTCAATAGGGGACTTATTCTCAGTTCAGTGGTTTGCTGCTGGCATTCGCCTCTGTATTTGCTGTATTCTGGCTGTGTCTCTCAGGAGCGATCTACATCCGGCTCCTGTCGGTCTGCACTTCTTTGCTTCATCCATCTTGTCTAATTGGGTGGCTGTATATGTATGGGCCACATGTGGGGCAGGCTCTGAATGGGTGTTCCTTCAGTCTCTGTTTTAATCTTTGCCTCTCCCTTCCCTGCCAAGGGTATTCTTTTTCCTCATTTAAAGAAGGAGTGAAGCATTCACATTTTGATCATCCGTCTTGAGTTTCGTTTGTTCTAGGGATCTAGGGTAATTCAAGCATTTGGGCTAATAGCCACTTATCAATGAGTGCATACCATGTATGTCTTTCTGTGATTGGGTTAGCTCACTCAGGATGATATTTTCCAGTTCCAACCATTTGCCTACGAATTTCATAAACTCGTTGTTTTTGATAGTAATATTCCATTGTGTAGATGTACCACATTTTCTGTATCCATTCCTCTGTTGAAGGGCATCTGGGTTCTTTCCATTTTCTGGCTATTATAAATAAGGCTGCGATGAACATAGTGGAGCACGTGTCTCTTTTATATGTTGAGGCATCTTTTGGGTATATGCCCAAGAGAGGTATAGCTGGATCCTCAGGCAGTTCAATGTCCAATTTTCTGAGGAACCTCCAGACTGATTTCCAGAATGGTTTTACCAGTCTGCAATCCCACCAACAATGGAGGAGTGTTCCTCTTTCTCCACATCCTCGCCAGCATCTGCTGTCACCTGAGTTTTTGATCTTAGCCAATCGCACTGGTGTGAGGTGAAATCTCAGGGTTGTTTTGATTTGCATTTCCCTTATGACAAAAGATGTTGAACATTTCTTTAGGTGTTTCTCAGCCATTCGGCATTCCTCAGCTGTGAATTCTTTGTTTAGCTCTGAACCCCATTTTTTAATAGGGTTATTTGTCTCCTTGCGGTCTAACTTCTTGAGTTCTTTGTATATTTTCGATATAAGACCTCTATCTGTTGTAGGATTGGTAAAGATCTTTTCCCAATCTGTTGGTTGCCGTTTTGTCCTAACCACAGTGTCCTTTGCCTTACAGAAGCTTTGCAGTTTTATGAGATCCCATTTGTCGATTCTTGATCTTAGAGCATAAGCCATTGGTGTTTTGTTCAGGAAATTTTTTCCAGTGCCCATGTGTTCCAGATGCTTCCCTAGTTTTTCTTCTATTAGTTTGAGTGTGTCTGGTTTGATGTGGAGGTCCTTGATCCACTTGGACTTAAGCTTTGTACAGGGTGATAAGGATGGATCGATCTGCATTCTTCTACATGTTGCCCTCCAGTTGAACCAGCACCATTTGCTGAAAATGCTATCTTTTTTCCATTGGATGGTTTTGGCTCCTTTGTCAAAAATCAAGTGACCATAGGTGTGTGGGTTCATTTCTGGGTCTTCAATTCTATTCCATTGGTCTATCTGTCTGTCTCTGTACCAATACCATGCAGTTTTTATCACTATTGCTCTGTAATACTGCTTGAGTTCAGGGATAGTGATTCCCCCTGAAGTCCTTTTATTGTTGAGGATAGCTTTAGCTATCCTGGGTTTTTTGTTATTCCAGATGAATTTGCAAATTGTTCTGTCTAACTCTTTGAAGAATTGGATTTGTATTTTGATGGGGATTGCATTGAATCTGTAGATTGCTTTTGGTAAAATGGCCATTTTTACCATATTAATCCTGCCAATCCATGAGCATGGGAGATCTTTCCATCTTCTGAGGTCTTCTTCAATTTCTTTCCTCAGTGTCTTGAAGTTCTTATTGTACAGATCTTTTACTTGCTTGGTTAAAGTCACACCGAGGTACTTTATATTATTTTGGTCTATTATGAAGGGTGTCGTTTCCCTAATTTCTTTCTCGGCTTGTTTCTCTTTTGTGTAGAGGAAGGCAACTGATTTATTTGAGTTAATTTTATACCCAGCCACTTTGCTGAAGTTGTTTATCAGCTTTAGTAGTTCTCTGGTGGAACTTTTGGGATCACTTAAATATACTATCATGTCATCTGCAAAGAGTGATATTTTGACCTCTTCTTTTCCGATCTGTATCCCTTTGATCTCCTTTTGTTGTCTGATTGCTCTGGCTAGAACTTCAAGAACTATATTGAATAAGTAGGGAGAGAGTGGGCAGCCTTGTCTAGTCCCTGATTTTAGTGGGATTGCTTCAAGTTTCTCTCCATTTAGTTTAATGTTAGCAACTGGTTTGCTGTATATGGCTTTTACTATGTTTAGATATGGGCCTTGAATTCCTATTCTTTCCAGGACTTTTATCATGAAGGGGTGTTGAATTTTGTCAAATGCTTTCTCAGCATCTAATGAAATGATCATGTGGTTCTGTTCTTTCAGTTTGTTTATATAATGGATCACGTTGATGGTTTTCCGTATATTAAACCATCCCTGCATGCCTGGGATGAAGCCTACTTGATCATGGTGGATGATTGTTTTGATGTGCTCTTGAATTCGGTTTGCCAGAATTTTATTGAGTATTTTTGCGTCGATATTCATAAGGGAAATTGGTCTGAAGTTCTCTTTCTTTGTTGTGTCTTTGTGTGGTTTAGGTATAAGAGTAATTGTGGCTTCGTAGAAGGAATTCGGTAGGGCTCCATCTGTTTCAATTTTGTGGAATAGTTTGGATAATATTGGTATGAGGTCTTCTATGAATAGAATAGAATTCTGCACTAAACCCATCTGGACCTGGGCTCTTTTTGGTTGGGAGACCTTTAATGACTGCTTCTATTTCCTTAGGAGTTATGGGGTTGTTTAACTGGTTTATCTGTTCCTGATTTAACTTCGATACCTGGTATCTGTCTAGGAAATTGTCCATTTCCTGAAGATTTTCATATTTTGTTGAATATAGGTTTTTATAGTAAGATCTGATGATTTTTTGAATTTCCTCCGAATCTGTAGTTATGTCTCCCTTTTCATTTCTGATTTTGTTAATTTGGACACACTCTCTGTGTCCTCTCGTTAGTCTGGCTAAGGGTTTATCTATCTTGTTGATTTTCTCAAAGAACCAACTTTTGGTTCTGTTGATTCTTTCTATGGTCCTTTTTGTTTCTACTTGGTTGATTTCAGCTCTGAGTTTGATTATTTCCTGCCTTCTACTCCTCCTGGGTGTATTTGCTTCTTTTTGTTCTAGAGCTTTTAGGTGTGCTGTCAAGCTGCTGACATATGCTCTTTCCTGTTTCTTTCTGCAGGCACTCAGCGCTATGAGTTTTCCTCTTAGCACAGCTTTCATTGTGTCCCATAAGTTTGAGTATGTTGTATCTTCATTTTCATTACATTCTAAAAAGTTTTTAATTTCTTTCTTTATTTCTTCCTTGACCAGGTTATCATTGAGTAGAGCATTGTTCAATTTCCACATATATGTGGGCATTCTTCCCTTATTGTTATTGAAGACCAGTTTTAGGCCGTGGTGGTCCGATAGCACGCATGGGATTATTTCTATCTTTCTGTACCTGTTGAGGCCCGTTTTTTGACCAATTATATGGTCAATTTTGGAGAAAGTACCATGAGGAGCTGAGAAGAAGGTATATCCTTTTGCTTTAGGATAGAATGTTCTATAAATATCCGTTAAGTCCATTTGGCTCATGACTTCTCTTAGTCTGTCGACATCACTGTTTAATTTCTGTTTCCATGATCTGTCCATTGATAAGAGTGGGGTGTTGAAATCTCCCACTATTATTGTGTGAGGTTCAATGTGTGTTTTGAGCTTTAGTCAGGTTTCTTTTACGTATGTAGGTACCCTTGTATTTGGGGCATAGATATTTAGGATTGAGAGTTCATCTTGGTTGATTTTTCCTTTGATGAATATGAAGTGTCCTTCCTTATCTTTTTTGATGACTTTTAGTTGGAAATTGATTTTATTTGATATTAGAATGGCTACTCCAGCTTGCTTCTTCTGACCATTTGCTTGGAAAGTTGTTTTCCAGCCTTTCACTCTGAGGTAGTGTCTCTCTTTGTGTCTGAGGTGTGTTTCCTGTAGGCAGCAGAATGCAGGGTCCTCGTTGCGTATCCAGTTTGTTAATCTATGTCTTTTTATTGGGGAGTTGAGGCCATTGATATTGAGAGATATTAAGGAATAGTGATTATTGCTTCCCGTTATATTCATATTTGATGTGAGGTTATGTTTGTGTGCTTTCATTCTCTTTGTTTTGTTGCCAAGACGATTATTTTCTTGCTTCTTCTAGGGTATAGCTTGCCTCCTTATGTTGGGCTTTACCATTTATTATCCTTTGTAGTGCTGGATTTGTAGAAAGATATTGTGTAAATTTGGTTTTGTCATGGAATATCTTGGTTTCTCCATCAATGTTAATTGAGAGTTTTGCTGGATACAGTAATCTGGGCTGGCATTTGTGTTCTCTTAGGGTCTGTATGACATCAGTCCAGGATCTTCTGGCCTTCATAGTTTCTGGCGAGAAGTCTGGTGTGATTCTGATAGGTCTCCCTTTATATGTTACTTGACCTTTTTCCCTTACTGCTTTTAATATTCTTTCTTTATTTTGTGCGTTTGGTGTTTTGACAATTATGTGACGGGAGGTGTTTCTTTTCTGGTCCAATCTATTTAGAGTTCTGTAGGCTTCCTGTATGTCTATGGGTATCTCTTTTTTTAGGTTAGGGAAGTTTTCTTCTATGATTTTGTTGAAGATATTTACTGGTCCTTTGAGCTGGGAGTCTTCACTCTCTTCTATACCTATTATCCTTAGGTTTGATCTTCTCATTGAGTCCTGGATTTCCTGTATGTTTTGGACCAGTAGCTTTTTCCGCTTTACATTATCTTTGACAGTTGAGTCAATGATTTCTATGGAATCTTCTGCTCCTGAGATTCTCTCTCCCATCTCTTGTATTCTGTTGGTGAAGCTTGTATCTACAGCTCCTTGTCTCTTCTTTTGGTTTTCTATATCCAGGGTTGTTTCCATGTGTTCTTTCTTGATTGCTTCTATTTCCATTTTTAATTCCTTCAACTGTTTGATTGTGTTTTCCTGGAATTCTTTCAGGGATTTTTGCGATTCCTCTCTGTAGGCTTTTACTTGTTTATTAATGTTTTCCTGTGCTTCCCTAAGTGTGTTCAGGTCTTTCCTGAAGTCCTCCAGCATCATGATTAAATATGATTTTGAAACTAGATCTTGCTTTTCTGGTGTGTTTGGATATTCCATGTTTGTTTTGGTGGGGGAATTGGGCTCCGATGATGGCATGTAGTCTTGGTTTCTGTTGCTTGGGTTCCTGCGCTTGCCTCTCGCCATCAGATTATCTCTAGTGTTACTTTGTTCTGCTATTTCTGACAGTGGCTAGACTGTCCTATAAGCCTGTGTGTCAGGAGTGCTGTAGACCTGTTTTCCTCTCTTTCAGTCAGTTATGGGGACAGAGTGTTCTGCTTTCGGGCGTGTAGTTTTTCCTCTCTACAGGTCTTCAGCTGTTCCTGTGGGCCTGTGTCTTGAGTTCACCAGGCAGCTTTCTTGCAGCAGAAAATTTGGTCTTACCAATGCTCTTAGTTTTAAGACAGCCGGAAAGCCAAACGTGTAACTACAAGGGACCATAAAGGATTCTGAAGTTACAGCTCAAAGAAAAAGATATGAGAGGGAATAGCTAAGACAAATAATGATTGAAACCATTTTTAACATTTAATTGAAAGTAAAGGAATAAAATACCTCTCAATGGTCAGTTCTGGACACATACACATATGGGCACACTTAAAAGACCCAGCAGTTATCATATATATGCATATATGTGTAATAATAGAAATTAAGAAAGAAATCATGAGTTTGAGGTATAGTAGAAGGGGGAAAAGGCCAAGTAATATAGATACCATGCTCATACATGAAAGTCTTGAAATAATAAACTGTTAAATAAAAATATTAAGTAAAAGCATTTTAATAAAATTTATATTATATTTTTATATATTAATACTTACAAACTATAGAAATTTTGAGGAAAAATCAAGGAACATCAAAACAAAAAGAAAATGTTGGTCACTAAATGATCACATCTTCTATTTTATCATACTTAATATACTGTCATTTTTCTCCAGCTACTTTTACATGCTGCTATCATAATACAAGCCAGTTTTTCTTCTTGTATTTTATACTGAATGCTTCTAATGCTGTAGTATCACTATTTGTAAACAGTTTATTTGATGCCATTTAAAACTAGCTTACTTTTACTTTCCTTTAAAAATAAATATTATGTTATAGGTATTTTCCAACATCAAGATTACTGGGTATGTTGAATTTTAAGATTTTCATGACCTCAGGAAAAATAACTTCACTTTCAAAAGTAAAAGATATTTAAATGAAAAGACTATTGTGAAAATTAATGAGTAGGTGACTAAACCATGAACTTTGAATATAAGCATATTCTGCTTTGTTCAGTAAAAAAAAAATAAATGTACTTTTCTACTAACCTTGAATTTGAAGGACAACACAGAAGAATGTTGGAATCTTTGTTCAATGTCATCCACACAAGTGTTTTATGCTTAGATTCAAGACATCTTTAATATAGAGCACCATGCTAGCATGGAATATGTAACTGTATTTTCTTTGATACCCAGACATGAGAGCATACATAGCTGACAGTCGTTAAAAACCTTAGTTCATTATTCATTGTAACAGTGGAAATAATGTTATCTTTGTAGCATATCTCAGAAACAATGAGATCCAAATGTGCATACTCTTTAGCTAAACAAGAAATGTTGTCAGAAGTACCTGAAAGTTACCTTTCCTTATCCATATCTGTTAAATTATTGTTTCAAATTAAGTTTAACATAGTACACTAGACACTTCTTTAGTTAGGATAAAGTTATTAATTAGAGGAAGAGACTGGTGGTATATTTTCTTTTAAAATAAACTAGGCTTAAATGATCCTCAAACATTGGCAGATGTAATAAGTAGGTAAAATAATCTATGTATGGCGCTACTCTTACATGAGAAAAAAAAGTTATTTAAATTTATTGCAATTCATACTTGGGAAAACAATTAGTACAAGAAAACAGAATCATTTGAACTAGTTAAATGAATAAATTCAAGGTTTCAGACAAAAATTTAGTTTAAAAATACTTTAAAAATATTCCCAATTCTCAAGAATTTTCTTGACAGAAGATGATGACTGCATATGTTGATACAAAATAAAATAAAGTGGGTTCTTCTACATTCTAACTACTAAGTAAATACGGAGCAACAAAATAGCTTTAATCTCCATCCTTTTGGGAGTTTTGAATTAAAATGCTTTAAAAATCAAAATTGCAATAAAACGGTCTATTCTAATACATTTCACATTGAGGAAGTACATCAGCTGCCATTTTCTGATCCATGAGTACAAGCCAACACTTGTTGGATTGGTTAAAAATGGGAGAGTAGTGAAATTTAGAGGCTATGTAAGGTTAACAATATCAAGAAGTCTACACCTAAAAATACATTAATGCCTGCAGTTATACATTGAATTGTGCCAGCTCTATTTTCTTTTTCATTTTTATTGGATATTTTATGTATTTACATTTCAAGTGTTATCTACTTTCCAAGCTCCTCCCCCTCCCATCCCCCCTCCTAGCCACCTACTCCCACCTCATCGCCCTGGTATTCCCCTACACTGGGGAAATAAACCTTCAAAGGACCAAGGGCTTCTCCTCCTATTGATAGCAGACAATGCCATCCTCTGCTACATAAGATGATGGAGCCATAGGTCCACACATGTGTTTCCTTTGATTGGTGGTTTAGTCCTGGGAGCTCTGGGGGTCTGGTTAGTTGATATTGTTGTTCTTCCTATGAGGTTGCAAACCCCTTCAGCTCCTTCAGTCCTTTCTCTAACCCCTCCACTGTGGTTCCCATGCTCAGTCCAATGGTTATCTAGAAGCGTCCTCATCTGTATAGGTAAGGCTATGGCAGAGCCTCTCAGGAGACATCTATATCAGGCTCCTGTCAGCAAGCATTTATTGGCATTAGCAATAGTGACTGGGTTCGGGGACTGCATTTGAGACGGATCCCCAGGTGGGGCAGTTTGTGGATGGCCTTTCCTTCAGTCTTTGCCCCACTCTTTGTCCCTGTATTTCCTTTAGATAGGATCAAATCTGGGGTTAAAATTTTGAGACTGGTAGGTGGCCCCATCCCCTAACTGGGGGCCTTACCTAACCTCTGGATTGGGTCTCTACAGGTCCTCCCTCCCATTTGTTGGGCACTTCAGCTAATCTCATTCCTATTGTATCCTCTGAGACTCTTGCTTTCCTGGAATTTGGGACTTGCTGATGGCTACCCTCAGTTCCCCAGGCCCCATTGATACACATCTTTGTTCAAATTCCTGACCCTCTGTACTTCTCCTCTGTCTCCTCCCACACCTGATGCTGCCCCTTTTACCCCTCTGGCTCCTTTCTTCCTCCCAAGTCCCTCCTACCCTCTACCTCCTGGTGAGTATTTTGTTCCCCCTTTTAAGAAAGAATGAAGCATCCACATTTTGGTCTTCCTTCTTTTTGAGCTTCATATGGTCTTTGAATTGTATCTTGGGTATTCTGAGCTTTTGGTCTAACATCCACTTATCAATGAGTGCATACCATGTGTGTTCTTCTGTGACTGGGTTACTTTAGTCAGGATGATATTTTCTAGTTTCATCCATATGCCTAAAAATTTCATGCAGTCATTGATTTTAATAGCTGTATAGTACCTCATTGTTTAAATGTTCCACATTTTCTGTATCGATTTCTCTGTTCAAGAACATCTGGATTCTTTCCAGATTCTTGCTATTATAAATAAGGCTGTTATGAACATAATGGATCATGTATCCTTGTTATATGTAGAGCATCTAAGAATATATATTTAAATGCACCAGGACATTTTAGAAGAAAGAATTTCTTCTTGCTGTTTATAATTTCTTACAATACCCAGTATTTATGTTTTGAAGTCATTTTTCCTTTTTAAGTTTGATACAATTGGTTCCTCAAGAAGACATTTACAAATGAATGCATTATATTTTGCTAATGTGAATTCATATTACCTATTACTTTCAAAGGAATATCTTAAATTCTAAAACCTTAAGAGCAATGTAACAACTTTGATGTAAATAAAAATAATCTAATAATTAACCCTTGTATCTTTCATCATTAGACGTGCAAACAAAATGAAATGGTGTTAATGAAGATGGGACGAAAATCCTCCAAAGCCTTGAGGCATCAAGTTGTTTTAGTCTCCTTTGTCGGGAAATATTAAAAACAAAATAAAATACTCTTAAGTAGTTTTTATGTGAGCAGTGATATTGATAGTAATGAGAAAAAATTTCTCGTGACATATTTTCTTTGAAATTTCCATAATAGTTTTGTTTTTAGAGATGCAATTCTCACCAAGAATTCCATGATGCCCTCAAATGTTTGGAATTGCTCTTTCTTTAGCATAATCCTCCCAAATACTGCGATTACAGGTCTGAGTTCATAATGCCCATTTTTACATTTGTTTATCCAAAGTACATGCCGAGACTCTAACCATCAGTGCATATATATGGGACCAGAAGTATTGCTCATTGTGAATATCAAGCATCTTTTCTTATTGTTTGTCTGGAACACAATTGCCCTTCTCTTAAAAATGCTGTCACGGGCATGTCATGCCTCCCTAGTTTAATTAAATACTTTATGTTGATGCTGATACTAGGTCTAATTGTTGAACTAGTTTATAATCATCTTATAAGTTAACAGTATGCTCTACAAAATAGCATCATCCATTCTACAACTGTAGCTCATGGATACTTTGTTGACTCCATTTTTTTCTATGTATATTCAGTTTGTGCCATCACGACACCTACCATAAAGAGCTCAGTAAAGTTAGAATGACTTCTTATCATAAGTAAAAATAGGATGGCTCTATGTATTCTGAATAGGCTCTGGGATCTCCTACCAAGGACACTGAAGTTATAGACAAGAAGAGAACTCATGGGCAGGATTATTCTCTGGTTAGACAGATCTTGTACACCAGGAAGGTAGGCCAAATACCCTTCAGTTTCATAGAGATAATGGTGGTGGTTTTATTTTTTTTCATTTTTCCCCTTTGGTCTTCTTTCTTGGTCTGATGATAAAAAAGAACCAAATGTGTAGATTACCTATCAATACACATATGAGACTAGGAGCATTACCTTTGCTATAAAATTCCAATGCAGTCAACATCTGACCAGAGAAGCCAAGTGTTGGACCTTACTTAAGAAGTTGTTTGTTTTCTACAAAAAGGATCTTATAATGTTACCTTACCACAGTTCAACTAGAAAGTCTGACATAAAATAGTAAAATTGAAAATAAAAGTATGAAAGACACTGGCTTAAAAATCATTTCCCATTTGAATCTAAGACCTTAGTAAAAACATTATGGAGAAGTTTCAAGCAGGTTTCTTGGTGAGCATAATATTAAATTGAGCCAATGTGTGAAATCTCTTCAGAACATATCTATGAAAAAAGTTCCTTATAGCCATGAAAGTAAGCACTAGCTATGAGTCTGAATAAAGCCAAATTGCCAATTATCAGAACATTCTATGGGGTAGTTTTATATGGTTAGGGGACTATATTTTTCTGGCTGCCTCTTTCAGTAAATATTCTGTACTGACAGATACTGTGTACTATTAATACTTTATATATTATTAATACAGGAAGAAAAAAGAGGAAACAAAGGACTACAGAGAACAGCAACCTTTGAGTCTCTAACCTGAGACCAATGAAGTACCAAGGCCTTAGAGTAACAATAGTGATAGGTACTCTTCTATTTTTAGACCCAGTGGATTGGTTTACATGTACTAATGTTTGATCACAATCTGCAACAGAAATTTTGTACGCATTACAGTGATAGATATAAAATTATTTCAAATAGAAACTGTCAGTAAAACTAAAACCAGAATACAAAATGCATTGTGAGGTTCCTTACTCCTTATTTCCTAATTTAAGATTAATTTGCATTACTCATTAAATATATCCTGTTCAATCCACCTAATATTATGAAACCCACATGCTCCTAGTAGATTAAGACAGAGTTTAGCTTATAGTACAACAGAAATATTTCCTCAAAACTTAGTTTTGAATTTCTTTTAAAATTCCCTGGTGCTAAGTGATGGTTGTAATTGTTTCATGGCATGTCTTTCTCACAAACAGTTTTTGTGCATTTCTCACTTGTTTCAGAAATACAGAAGAGGCATTCAGGGGCTATCCATACCAGGAGAAATGCAAGGATGCCAGGAAAGCTATTTGCAACGAACCATGTGTCTGTATAAGAGCTGGTTACACAATTCAGCACATAAATACATGGTATGTAGATTTTCAGAGAAGATGGACTGCAAATACTTTATTAAACTTCTTCTCCTCATGGCTAGAGCTTTTTCACATAGGCTGCAATATGTTACATTGCATATGGCACAAGAATAAGCAGGGTAGACCATCTTGAGGAAAAATTGGTAACAATGGTTACATTTCTTTTCCTATTATATAACTTCAAACAGCAATTTCTTTGGCAATCCTACAGAATTATTTCCAGATCTCAAAAATCATCAATGCCTACTCAAGAAACCATGCTGTAGCAAATCCCCAACACTGATCAGAAATCAGGAATCATAATTCAATGTCTCAGGCATTTACTGGGCAGATAAAACAGATGGCATTAAATGGATGTGAGTGAACTGAAGGCTACGGGTGGGTATAAAGTAAAATATAGAATGTTATTTGATTATTATTCTATACTAAGTGCATCTGAGTAATTCTTTTCATTCTTACTGGTGTGGAGATTCTGTTTCATTTTGGTCACAGTTGTCTGCTGGTCCTTTGCCTATGTTTTCAAAGGAGAATCTTTGAAGTAATTTGTGATCAGCCATGAGACTTGCTAATTTGTACACAAAGGAGACAAAAATAAATATTTCTTTTTCCTATTTCAAAAGCAAAAAACATAGAGCAATGACTTCTGAGAGGTGGTTAATGGATAGATGTTAGACAGAAAATGGAATGAAGAAGGGATTTTTCTTGTTTGAAGAATGCACTGAGGTGCACATGCAAAGAAATGGGAATCTGTCCTTGGTGAACAGCATGAAAAACCACTAGTATAGATCTCTTGGTAGTACGAATTACAACTGAAAGCAAATGTGTGGGAGCTGAATTTGTGCTCCACCATCTGCATTCACTTTTCTGAAACATATAATGAGAAAATGATTTTGTAGAATAGCTGGCCAATAGTAGCTACCTAGCATATCATGCTTGGATTTACATATGCATGAGAGATTTAAAGGAGTCAATTGTTTCTTCAAAATTCTTGCTAATGGATAAAAACCTACCTCTGATGTGAATAGTGCAACTATACAAAAAAATAGATTCTGTTGGAATAACATTACAATGCCAGCCTTCTTCCTTGCAAGTGCCTAAAAATATGATAAACTCTAAATTTTTCAGCATAATTTCCCAGTCACTTACAATATAGGAAAATATAATAAGTAACAAAAGACTGTGCTGAGAGAACTTTAGGCCCTCACTCCTAGGGATACAAAGAGACTATATAATAAAACACAGAGTAATAGGCCTACACATATTTAAGGCTCCAGAGGCTCACTTTTTTCGTTATCAGTGGCATAGTCACAAAATGCCTCAGGGGATGTGTTGAACAGAGTGGAATGGTTTCTGAAAGCCAGATGACCCTCTGAAAGTGAGAAAGTTTCTCTACCTGTTGCTGACTTTACTACTCTGTGACCATTAGATTAGGTAAACTCACTCACATATCTGCCAGCTTCTTAGAAAAATTCCCCCTATATGTGTTCTGTAGTACACATATACTTGGTGGTGGTGGTGGTGGTGGTGGTGGTGGTGGTGGTGGTGGTGGTGGTGGTAGTGGTGGTGGTAGTGGTGGTGGTGGTGGTGGTGGTGGTGGTGGTAGTGGTGGTGGTGGTGGTGGTGGTGGTGGTAGTGGTGGTGGTAGTGGTGGTGGTAGTGGTGGTGGTGGTAGTGGTGGTGGTGGTGGTGGTGGTGGTGGTGGTGGTGGTGGTAGTGGTGGTGGTGGTGGTGGTGGTGGTGGTGGTGGTGGTAGTGGTGGTGGTAGTGGTGGTGGTGGTAGTGGTGATGTCTAATCACCTTTGAAACAGCAAGTCCCTAAAACTGGCAACAACGAAGCTGGTAATAGATTTCTTTTTCTTAGAAAGTCAACGGCTGCTGTGTTCTGCTATTTGTTGCATATAAGTTGCAGTCTGTTTTTCAGGACCCAGGACAATCAACTTAGTTATTTTTGATTTATTAAAATTAATGAAAAAAATATAATGTTTTTCTATTTTAGGCACTTTCCAGTTGCTCTACCGTACTAATTTGTTTTCTTCCTAACAACATGATGGAGTAATATTACTACCACTGCAAACATGAGGAAAATAAGCCACAGAGCTCAGTGCTGTGCTCCAGGTTTGGCAAACAGGAAGTAACAGAGTCCTGGAGCTCTGTGCAGTGTCCCCTCTGTCATCTCCCACTGTGCTGCATTATGCTCTATACTACATTTTTCCCTTGTTAAAATGAAAGCACTTCTAGGGCATAAAATAGAAATTATAAAGAACGTTTGGTGAATAGAAGGACTTTCATGTTTTCTGCCTTCAGTTTCTCTCTCATCACCATACTTGCATCAGAGAACATTTTCAGGATTATTTAATGTGGATCAAAATAGTGTGCATGCTTTCCCTCTAGGATCCAAATTTTAGCTAACAAGTACATTGTTTATTTTCTTAGGGTTTTTTATTTTCCTTAAGTTTTTTGCTCCTTTTCCCCTCCTCAGTTTATAAAACACTGCTTTTTTTCTAGGCTGGCTAAATATTTTTTTCTCAGACATGAGTGTAACAATTTTATTTGAAAATCTTTAATTAAATTACACAGTGAAATTGTTGAAAATGATTTGCTAGTCCTGATGTCGCACATGCAGGTTACACATCTGTGGATATTTTAGTCAGAGGAGTTTCAAGACATGAAATAGCTCTGTTTTCAGCTTTTTCTGCCAAATTGATCCCTACACTCAACTGGGGTAGTCTGTGCTAACAGGCGGCAGGAGTCAGCTCTTCTCTCACACTCTTACCAGCTTAACGAGTCTTTGTGCATTGCCACTGCATACTTGAGTCTCTGCCAATTCTGTTGTTGAAAACAGACTCACAGTTTGAATCAGTAATTTTAATTGGTTAACCTCTCTTTTCTTTTTTATAAGAGTTTCCATATTTTGTACTTTTTGCTTCGGATTATGAGATTCATGTGTGGCTTTGTAGAAATATTTCCTTGTGAAAGTACCACTACTTCAATATTACTTAAATTGCAGTTATTCTTTTTTAAATTGTCACTTATCTAGAGGGATGAAGGATTTATTTGTACTCGATTGAATAAATCATTTGTTTAGGCAACTTCAGGAATTTATTCCACAATTAGAACTCCTGGATTTCTTAGACTCAAAAATTCAATCAATGTTCTCCAAGCAATTAATGACTATACTTTAATTTTACATTCACATCCTTGATCCATCAAGAATTTATTTCTGAATTTAAGAATTTTTTTCTTTTGGTTCTTTTTTTTCGGAGCTGGGGCCCGAACCCAGGGCCTTGCGCTTCCTAGGCAAGTGCTCTACCACTGAGCTAAATCCCCAACCCCAGAATGTAAGAGTTAATATTCAAATTATAATTGTTCAATGTTTCTTTACACAAACAGCAACCCTGCCCATTGCCATCCTAATGTTTTAAAAATAATAATACAGCCTCATTTTAAAACATTAACAGAGTTATAGTTATTCTCCTGAAGGATTTTCTATCCTTCTGATTTCTTTTGCTATGTGCTAGTACAAATCTATCTTAACTGTTAGAATTTTATATTTCTAGAAAAAAGCCATATTACTCCTGTACCTTTTGAGTGTTTTTTTTTTACCGAAATTTTTAATTTACATTTCAGTTGTTATCCCTTTCCCCACCCAATCACCCACCCATTCCCGCCCCGCCTCCCTGACATTCCCCTACACTGGGGGTTCCAGCTTTGTCAGGACCAAGTGATTTTCCTCCTATTCGTGCCCAACAAGGCCATCCTCTGTGGAGATACGGGTCTGTCCATATGTACACGTTGGATGATGGTTTAGTCTCTGGGGGCTCTAGCTGGTTGGAATTGTTCTTATGGAGTTGCAAACACTGAGAGCTCGTTCAATCTTATCTCTAAATCCTTCAACAGGGACACAGTTGTCAGTTCAATTGCTGACAGAACATTAGCCTCTGTATTTGTCATGCTCTGGCAGAGCCTCTCAGGAGACAGTTATATCAGGCTCCTGTCAGCATGCAATTTTTGGCATCAGAAATATTGTCTGTTTTGTGGCTGCATGCATATGGGCTGGATCTCAAGTTGGGGCAGGCTCTGAATGGCCATTTCTTGAGTCTCTATTCCAAACTTTGTCTCCATGTCTCCTCCTATGAATTTTTGGTTCTCCCTTCAAAGAAGGGATGAAGCATATGCACTTGGGATGTCCTTCTTCTTGAGCTTCATGTGATCTGTGGATTATATCTTAGGCAATTTTAGCTTTTTGGCTAATACTCACTTATTGGTGAGTGCATACTGTGTGTGTGTGTGTGTGTGTGTGTGTGTGTGTGTGTGTGTGTGTGTGTGTGATTGGGTTAGCTCAGTCATTAAGTCATTGTTTTAAATAGTCGAGTAGTACTCCATCGTGTAGATATGCCACTTTTTCTGTATCCATTTCTCTGTTGAAGGGCATTTGGGTTCTTTCCAGTTTCTGGCTATTATAAATAAGGCTGCTATTAACATGGTAGAGCAGGTGTCCTTTTTTTATGTTGGAATATCATTTGGGTACATGCCTAGCAGAGGTATAGTTGGGTCTTCAGGTAGAATTATGTTCAATTTTATGAGGAAGTGCAAGACTGATTTTCAAAGTGGTTGTAACAACTTGAAATCCCATGATGGAGGAGTATTCCACTTTCTCCACATCCTCCCCAGCATCTGTTGTCTCTTGACTGTTTGATTTTGACTGGTGTGGATATAATCTCAGTGTTGTTTCCTTGATGACTAAAGATGTTGAATATTTCTTTAGGTACTTCTCAACCATTCAATATTCCTCAGCTGAAAATCTGTACCCCATCTGAATATCTGAAGTCTAACTTCTTGAGTTCTTTGTCTATATTGGAAAATAGCCCTCTATCGGATGTAGGAGTGATAAAGATCATTTCCCAATCTCTTGGCAGCCATTTTGTCCTAATGAGAGTGTCCTTATCCTTACAGAAGCTTTGTGATTTTATGCAGTTCTTTTTCTCAATTCTTGTCTTACAGCATAAGCCATTGGTGTGTTCAGAAAATTTTCCCCAGTGCCCATATGTTCAGGGATCTTCCCACTTTTTCTTCTATTAGTTTGAGTGTATCTTGTTTTATGTGGAGGTCCTTGATCCACTTGGGCTTTAGATTTCTACAGGGCAATAAGAATGGATCAGTTCCATTTTTCTACATGCTGACCTCCATTTGAATCAGGAACATGCTATCATTTTTCCACTGGATGGTTTTAGCTCCTATGTCTAAGTTCAAGTGACCATAGGTGTATAGGTTAATTTCTGGGTGTTCAATTCTATTCCACAAATCTACTGTCTGTCTCTGTACAAATACCATATAGTTTTTATCACTGTTGCTGTGTTATACAGCTTGAGGTCGACAATGGTGATATCCACCAGAAGTTTCTTCATTTTTTTTTTTTTTAGTATAGAATAGTTTATTCAGGGCATAGGGAGGGAGTTAAAGAGGGTAGTAGGGCAGAGCGAGAGCGAGAGAGTCAGTTTCTTCATTTTTGAGGATAGTTTTTGTTATCCTGGATATTTTGTTATACCAAATGAATTTGCAAATTGCTCTTACTAACCCTATCAAGAATTGAGAGGTAATTTTGATGGAAATTACATTGAATCTGTAGATTGTTTTCGTCAAGATGGCCATTTTAACAATATTAGGCCTGCTAATCTATGAGCATTGGAGATCATTCCATCTTCTGAAATCTTCAATTTCTTTCTTCGGAGACTTACATTTAGAGACTTACTTCGGAGACCAGTTCTTGTCATACAGATCTTTCACTTTCTTGGTTAGAGTCACACTGTGATATTTTATATTATTTGTGACCACTGTGAAGGGTGTCATTTCCCTAAATTCTTTCTCAGATTGTTTATCCTTTGAGTACAAAAAGGCTGCTGATTTGTTTGAGGTAATTGTTTACCCAACCACTTTGCTGAAGTTGTTCATCAGGCTTATTGGTTCTCTGGTGAAACTTTTGAGGTCACTTAAGTATATACTATCATACCATCTGCAAATAGTGATGCTTGGTCTACCTCCTTTCCAATTTGTATATTTTGACCTCCTTTTGTTGTCTGATTGCTCTGGCTAGGACTTTGAGTACTATATTGAATAAGGAGGAGACAGGATGGGCAGACTTGTCTTGTCCCTAATTTTAGTGGGATTGTTTCAACTTTCTCTCAATTTAGTTTGATGTTGGCTACTGGTTTGCTGTATATTGCTTTTACTATGTTTAGTTATGGACCTTGATTTTCTGACCTTTCCAAGACTTTTAGCATGAAGACATGTTGAATTTTGTCAAATGTTTTCTCACCATCTAATAAGATGATCATACTTTTTCTTTCTTTGAGTTTGTTTATATGGTGGATTACTGTATATTGAAAAATACTGTATATTGATGGACTTCTGTATATTGAAAAATCCCTGCAACACTGGGATGAAACCTACTTGATCATGATGAATAATCATTTTGATGTATTCTTTGATTCAGTTTGAGAGAATTTTATTGAGTATATTTCCGTCAATATTCATAAGGGAAATTGGTTCAAAGTATTGTTTCTTTGTTCTGTCTTCACATGGTTTAGGAATAAGCATAACTGTGGCTTCATAGAAAAAATTGGGTACTGTTCCTGATGTTTCTATTTTTGTGGAATAGTTTGGACAGTATTACTATTAGGTCTTCTATGAATATCTGACACAATTCTTTACTAAACCCATCTGGTCCTTTTTTTTTTTTTTGGTTGGGAGACTTTTAATAAATAGTTTTATTTCTTTCAGAGTTAAGTTTAGATGGTTTATCTGATCTTGATTTAACTTTGGTATGTGGTATCTGTTTAGAAAATTGTCCATTTTATCCACATTTTCCTGTTTTGTTGAATATATGCTCTTATAGTAAGATCTGATGACTTTTTGAATTTCTTAGTTTCTGTTGTTATGTCTCCCCCTTTCATTTCTGATTTTGGTAATTTGGATATTCTTTCTGTGCCCTCTGGTTAGTCTGGCTAAGTGTTGATCATCTTGCTGATTTTCTCAAAGAACCAGCTTCTGGTTTTGTTGATTTTTGTATAGTCCTTTTTGTTTCTACTTGGTTGATTTCAGCCCTGAGTTTGATTATTTTCTGCCTTCTACTCCTCTTGGGTTCATTTGCTTCTTTTTGTACTAGAGCTTTTAGGTGTGCTGTCAAGCTGCTAATCTATTCTTTCTCCAGTTTCTTTTTGGGAGCACTCAGAGTTTTCCTCCTAACACTGCTTTCATTGTGTCCTATAAGTTTGGGTGTATTGTGACCTCATTTTCATTAAATCCAAAAAGTCTGTAATTTCTTTCCTTATTATCTTTGACAAAGTTATCACTGAGTGGAAAGTTGTTCAAGTCCTATGTGTATGTGGGTTTTCTATTGCTTTTGTTGTTATTGAAGACCAGTCTTAGTCCATAGTGATCTGACAGGATGCATGGTATATTTCAATCTTCTGTATCTGTTGAAGTCTGTTTTGTGACCAATAACATGGTCGATTTTGGAGAAGGTACCATGAGGTGCTGAGGAGAAGGTATACTCTTTTCTTTCTTTTTTTTCTCTTTTTTCTTTTTTTCAGAGCTGGAGACCAAACTCAGGGCCTTGCACTTGCTAGGCAAGTGCTCTACCACTGAGATAAATCCCCAACCCACAACTCTTTTCTTTAAGGATGAAATGTTCTATAGATGTTTGTTAAATCCACTTGGTTTATAACTTCTGTTAGTTTTCCTGTGTCTCTCTAGTTTCTGTTTCCATGATCCATCCATTGATGAGAGTGGTGTGAATTCTTCCACTAATATTATGTGAGGTGCAATATGTGCTTTGAGTTTTAGTAACTTTTCTTTTATGAATATAAGGGCCTTTGCAAGTGGAGCATAGATATTCAGGATTGAGATTTCACTTGGTGGTTTCTCCCTTTGCTGAATATGAAGTGTCTTTCCTTATATTTTGATAACGTTTGGTTAAAAGTCAATTTTATTTAATATTAGAGTGTCTACTCCAGCTTGTTTCTTGGGACCATTTGCTTGAACAATTGTTTTACAGACATTTACTCTGAGGTTGTTTCTGTCTTTGTCACTGAGGTGCATTTCTTGTATGTAGTAGAATGCTGGGTCCTCTTTTAGTAACCCTTCTATTAGTCTATGTCTCCTTATTGATGAATTAAATCCACTGAAGTTAGAAGATATTGAAGAATAGTGATTTTTGTTTCCTGTTATTTTTGTTGTTAGAGGTGGAATTATGCTTCTGTGGGTATCTTCTTTTGGGTTAGTTGTAAGAAGATTACTTTCTTGCTTTTCTAAGGTGTAGTTTTCCTCCTTGTATTCAAGTTTACCATCTATTATCCTTTGTAGGGCTGGATTTGTGGATAATACTGTGTAAATTTGGTTTTGTCATAGAATATCTTGGTTTTCCACCTATGTTAATTGAGAGTTTTTGCTGGATATAGTAGCCTGGACTGGCATTTTTTATTTCTTAGGGTCTGAATGACATATGCCCAGAATCTTCTAGTTTTCATATTCTCTGTTGAGAAGTCTGGTGTAATTCTCATAGGTCTTCCTTTATATGTTAGTTGACATTTTTCCCTTACTTCTTTTAATATTCTTTCTTTGTTTTGTGCATTTGGTGTTTTGACTCTTATGTGATGGGAAGAATATCTTTTATGGTCCAAACGATTTGGATTTCTCTATGCTTCTTGTATGTTTATGGGCATTTCTTTCTTTAGGTTAGGGAACTTTTATAATTTGCTGAAGTATTTTCTGGCCATTTAATGTGGAAATCTTCATCCTCTTCTATTCTTATTATCCTTAGGTTTGATCGTCTCATTGTGTTGTGGATTTTCAGGACATTTTGAGCTAGAAGCTTTTTGCGTTTTATAATTTCTTTTATGGTTTTATCAATGTCTTCTATGGTATCTTCTGCCCCTGCAATTATCTCTTCTTTCTCTTGTTTTCTACTGGTGATGCTTGTGTCTATGACTCCTGATTTCTTTCCTAGGTTTTGTATATCTAGGTTTGTCTCCCTTTGTGGGAGATTCCATAACTTTAAGGGACTTTTGTGCTTACTCTTTAAGGGTTTCTATTTGTTTACTTGTGTTGTCCTGTATTTCTTTAAAGGGGTTATTTGTGCCTTCTTAAAGTCCTCTATCATCATCATGATGTGATTTTTTAAATCCAAATCTCTTTTTTCCAGTGTGTTGTCATATACAGTATTGGCTTTGGTGGGAGAATTGGGCTCCGATGCTGTCAAGCAGTCTTGGTTTCTATTTCTTAGCTTCCTGTTCTTGCCTCTCATCATCTGGATGTCTCTGGTGTTACCTGTTCTTGCTATGTCTGACAGTGACTTGAACTGCCTGTTTGTCAGCACTTCTGGAGACTAGTTTTCTCCCAGCGGGGTATGGGTACAGAGAGATATGTCATAGGTTCAGCTCTGGAACAGGCAGAAACTGGAAGGCTGCCTTCCCAGACAGATCATAGGTTCCTGTTTCCAGAGAGTGCCAGGTGGGTTCCTCTTGGGACTGAAATGTGAGCAGAAGTGGTATTCTTTTCTTTGCTCTCAGGATTGCCCACACTTCGGAGAGTCCTGCTTTTTACCCAGGGAATCTGGATTCAGAGATTTGTGGAACTGGATCAGGTCCAGGTGCAGGCAGAAACCAGAAGGGTCCCATCCCAGTCTGCTCTTGGGTTCCTTTATTTTGAGGGCTTCAGGTTGGTCCTTCGGAGCAGGAGTAGTGGTCTTACCTCTGCTCTCAGGTGTGTTAGCACTCCTGAGGACTAACTGGCTTTCAGTTCTGGGCCAGTTTTCAGTATTTTAGTTTTTATTTTTGAAACAATGTCTCTATATAATGTATTTCTGGACATCCTAGATTTCACTAAGTGCATGAAACTGGCCTGAAACTCACAAAGATACACCCACCTATACCTCAACTGTATTTGTGGAACCAAGCTTAGTTCTATCTTGATTAATTTTACTAATCAAGTTTTCTGTATGAATTAAGAGTTATCATGATTAATTTTAAGGCATGTCAGTAAAGAAGATTGAAACATTGTCAACATCAATGGGAATGTGAACATGAAAGAGGAAACTTTATTGGGATCATAACCCGAGATAAAGAACTAAAGGCAACCAATAAACACTGGGAGAAGAATTCGTTTATCTCAGAGATGTTTCTTCTCATTGGTTGTGCAATGGAGAGTTTTCAGTACTGAACCATACCAACCAAAACAAAACCAGATTTAGCAACATAACAAAAATAATGAAAAATAAAGAGTCTCTCATCCTGAGATGTGGGGAAACATGGGAGGAGTTAGATGGCAAATAGTTTGGAGAGGATAAGGATAAAGAGAAATGGGAAAAAAGATATGATTTGATTTCAATTAAAACATATTAAAATACAAAATTTTTTCAGTATTATTGGTCAGAGTTATTTTATGAATTAATTTTGACGGGTTTGGCCATCTTTATGCCAAAATGAATATCATGTGTGTTGTTAAATAGTCCAGAAGGAGAAAGAGACAGAGGGGGTGGGGAGGGGAGGGAGAGAAAGACAGAGACAGAGACAGAGACAGAGAGACAGAGACAGAGAGAAACAGAGAATCAAAGACAGAGGAGACAGAGACAGAAAGGAAGAATTTCCTCTTATCTCTTCAAGGTTCTTTATTCATAATTTCCATGTAATATTTTTATACATCCTAAGTAGTTCTTCATATATTTTAATCTATTTTATACAACTTGGTTGTACCCAAAGTAAAAATATTTCTTTCATTACATCTTAGGTGGACAATGTCTTACTTAAATTATTTCATTCACTTATTATTTCAAATATTGCCCATTCCTTATCCCCTCTCCTAGAGCTCTTCACTCCATATCCTCTTATTTTTGCCTTTGAGAGGATAAGCCTCCCAACCCATCCATACTTACCTCAGCGCCCCCTGCCCTCCAGCATCCCACTCTCCTGGGGCATCAAGTCTCTACAGGATTAGTTGCATCCTTTGCCACTGAGACCACACAAGGCAGTCCGCAGCTACAGAAGTACAGGGGGCCATGTGCCAGCCCATTCATGCTCTTTGGTTGGTAGAATAGTATTTGGGAACTCTGAAGGGTTCCTTTTAATTGATACTGTTGTTTTTCTTATGGGTTTGCATCCTCTTTATCTGCTTTTCTCTGTTTCAATAATATTCATTTATATCTTAGTATCTACAATGAATAATTTATATATTCTAATTTTAGCTCCATACATGAAATTTTATATATTTAAATTTTCTGTTATAAATATACACACTGCTTTAACATTTTAAAAATACAAGAATATATTTTATTGGACTTCAATGCCTTAATGCAAAAACATATTCTTAAATGTTTGTCATTTGTCATTTGCTCGTTCATGGTCTCTGTTTATGTTTGTACTCACACACATGTGTTCTCTCTATAAATTCTTTGTCAAAAGACAAAATACTAATGCATAAAATATTATCATTCATCTGTTTCTCACTTTACATTTACATGCCTTCATTGTGTGTGTGTGTCTGTGTGTGTCTGTGTGTGTGTGTTTTAAGATATTTGATAACTATGAATGCAGAGATTGTGTTACCCACTAAAAATAACTGTTTCTAGTTGTGGTGTGGCTCAGGCTTAGCAAATTCCTTTTATTCCTCTGGCTAGAATACAGATAGTCCCTCAGTGTACACCTTTAAATCTAAACAATGATGGTAAAGTGTGTAGAAGAAGTACCATGTTTAACACCGATGTTTAATTGAGTGGTAGACAAAGTGATGAATCAGAAAAATAGCAGACAAGGATATGCCAACTCTCATGAGAACAGAAAGGAGGGAGAGAGAGAGAGAGAGAGAGAGAGAGAGAGAGAGAGAGAGAGAGAGAGAGAGAGAGAGAGGGGAGACAGTTTCACAGAGAGAACTTCACAGAAACAGGTTGGAGAGACAATGAACTAGACACAGATAAAGACAGAACCAGCCAGAGAATAAACTAGGGACCAAAAGATTAAAAAAGAATGCCAAGGTTAGTATGAGGCCAACCATAGCAGTCCAGGAGAGACTAAGAGATAAAAACCACATTAAATCACCTAGTGGGAAGAGGAGTGTTGTGATAGAATACTTGAGTTGAACTAACAGCAAGAGTTCAGCGTGACCAAGAAACGGTGAGCTTATTCAACAGCAAGTCTCAGTGACTGAAAACATTCTAGGTCTAGATTAGATTGTACAAAGGCTAGAAGTTTCCAGGACTAGGCTTGGTTACCTGACCAAGGCAATAAGCCTCAGAGATGACAATTGCATAAGGCAAATAAAAGTTACATTCATTGTGTGTGTGTGTGTGTGTGTGTGTGTGTGTGTGTGTGTGTCTGTGTCTGTGTGTATATGTGTGTGTTTATTTGCATGTGTGTGGGTACACATGTATGTGCATATGCATACAACTGTATGTATGCTTGGTGCAGACACTCCAGATTGATAACAGTAATCATTATTAATTGTTTTTCTAAAATATATTGAATCAGAGTCCCTCAATAAAATTGAAAGCTCCCAGACATGTATTGTTATACAGCTTGCTTTCTCTCTAAGGATCATTGTTCTCAGACAGCCAACATGCCCACCCTGCATATATGTCATTTTATTATTTTCTTTCTTTCTTTGTTTCCTTTCTTTCTTTGTTTCCTTTCTTTCTTTGTTTTCTTCCTTCCTTCCTTCCTTTCTTTCTTCCTTTCTTTCTTTCTTTCTTTCTTTCTTTCTTTCTTTCTTTCTTTCTTTGATGGTGTAGACTTTTATTCTAGAATCCGAATATCAAAATGATGTTTTAAAATAAATTAGTAAGCTGGAATTTCAGATAGACACTCTGAATTTACGTGGTTTCTGAGGATTCCATACTCTGATTCTCATGCTTGTATAAATGGTACTTTAACCACTGAAGAATCTTCCCAGCCTCCGCTAGGCTTTTCCCTGTTTGTGTCAAAGATGTTCCAGGTCATATACCAAATAATTATGTTGTGCTATTTTGTTTTCTCTTTTCTGAAGTTACAAACTTTTATGCCAGTTTGAACATCAGAATATCAAAATGATGCTATGACATAAAGCAAGTTAAATTTACTGCAAGTGTAATCAACAATAAATCACAGTGCTTTTCTTAAAATATTTATATAGATACTAAGAACAATCTTCAAAACTCTTTAAAGACATTATACAGACACAACCATGAGATGCCCAACTTATTTTTTTGGAAAGGTAATTACATCACGGTGGTAACTAGAACTAAGAGTCTTTATATGTCAGAAAGCGTGGCCATTAATTGAATTATCATATATAACACTGTGGCTCCGCATAAGTTCCTCTGGTTCTGGATCTTAGTCAAATTGGCCATCAATTCCGTGATTTTCCATAAAAAATGACCATATTGTTTCATTGTTGTCTGTAATCTTAAAAAAATGGCCTGACATGTAAAGAATAAGAATAACACAAACACTGGCTAAGGTGGACATTGGTATGACTGTGAGATCAGTAATTATTGATTTAAGCATCTCCTTCACAATCAAGCTGGACAGAGATCAGTAGATTGCTTGCTTTGGATTTAGAAAACCTCTAAGAGGGATTATGTCTATTAGTTCCCTAACAAACATGATAAAGATAAGCTTCTTTTGTTGGTTTGTTTTCATTTTTTTGTAACAGGGTTTTTCTATGCATCTCTGGCTATACTGACATTGACTCTCTAGATCAGAGTGGTGTAGAATTCAGAGATCTGCTGCCTCTGCCTCCTGTATGCTGAAATTTAAGGCAGGTACCACTGCTGCCTAGCATACTATTTTCTTTTGGCCTTAAAAAACAAATTTCATATGATTAGTATATTCATAATGGTGATTCCTACTCTCATTTCTAGTTGAAAGATAGCTTCCCACAAATATAGCTTATTTGCATAATTTTTAATTTCCCACACAAGCACTTTTCCGTCATGAGACGATTTGCAATTATGGATCACTGTGGTACTATAATGTATCAATTGTTCTAAGGTCTACTGTCATAGCCACTGTCTTACTATGTGCTCTTAAGCCATTACTTAATTGTCACGGTGTTATTTAATAGATCGTGTTTTGATTCATATTTCAGAAGTCTGTCTTCTCCTAGTTTCTTTGAAAATAAAGTATATATTTCTAGTTTTCATTTTATTTTTTTACTTCCTCATATTTCTTGTTAGTCTGAAATTTCTGTCGCTCCACAATCTGGGAGATCCGCCCCCATCCCCCAGCTGTCCTCCTTCTCCTAACCCTGTGTGAACTGAAAATGTTCAAAGAAAGGAATGGTTCTGTACTCTTGGCAGCTGCCACAACCTCCTCTGCTGGTGTTGCCAGCTACATAAATTCTTGCCCAAGTGCTCAGCTCTTGATCACACTTGGGCACAAATCCAGCTTATGACTTACATGTCGTCACCATTCACCTTCAGTCTATAAAACTTGCTGCTCTAGCTCAGGTGCAGGACTTCCTCAGCCCCTTCTTTGGAATTGATGATCCCTCCCAGGAGCACTGACTAATAAACCTCCTTTAATCTATTTTTAATTTGGTATAATCTGCTCTATATCTACATTGCAGGGGAGAGAATGACCTATCTATTCTAATAACAGAATGCAATACTTCTCATCATCATGTACATCAAAATATTAGGACATTTTGTGTGAGGTCACAAATATTTCATAATTTTCTAATATATAATGCGTGGTTTTGACATATGTATTTTACATAGAAGTTATGTATATTATTACTAAATGCATTATGAGATTAAAATATAATGTTGTACTCCTTTTTTTCTTTCTACACAATGGTCATATGTAACTCAAGATTGCCTCAAATTATTAATGAATCTAGAGATGATCTCCACCTACTGATGATTTTGTCTCTGTTTCAGAAATGTTAAAATTATAGTCATGTGACACTAAACCTGATTTTTGGTTTTGGTATTGTGCTGATAGAGATTAACTTCAGGACCTTGTGCAAGTATAACAAGCACCAACTATACTACACATCCAAATCCTGTTGGTTAACTCAACAAATTGTAACAGAATATCTTCTAAGTGACCAACACAGAGACACCTCAAAAGCAAATTATTAGTAAATCTTTCTTTATCTTAATGACTTAATCATTATTGTGGAAATCAAAGGTAATATAAGAGGGTGGGGGACAGATAAACTAAGGGACAGACAGATTCACTAAGCAACAATATTTTCTGTGTTTCAAATATTCCAGGGATGCTCCTTAAAACACAAGGCGAAACACCCAAAATGGCTACAGGAAGTTTCTGAAACTGACCAGATTCAAAAGGCCCCTTCCTCCTAAGAATGAACAACAAAAACTGGTGAGAGTCACTGACAGACAAGATGCACTGCAATGAAGACTCTGAACCAATGCACAAAGAAACCTGAGACCAGCTGAGCTGCCCTGAAGAAGCAGAGACCATCTTAATTGTGAGAAAGAGGTATAGACCCAGTGAGTCATTTGGGAATCCAATCTTCAACCACTGAGTTGGTGCCAGGCTTGTGCAGTATGCTCCACTTTTACTCATCTGTCATCCAACACTGGTGTGGACTGTGGGGCAGTGTACTGTGAGAGTAAACCTGGTAAGATTGAGCTGGGTTGGAAGCACCAGGACACAAAATAACAGTAGGAGTTTCACCTACTTTTCACACCAGGACCCTGTCATTTAGGTACAGCCCCCATAGAGAAAATTGTGACCATCTGTAATGTATGGGCCTCCAGGCCCTTCTACATGCAGATGAGGCATCTCTAAGATCTTAGGCCATGCTAAAATGAAGCAGTTGCTGTCAGACCCCAACCCATCCCAAACTGTATATAAGATCCTCTCCAGAAGGATAAACATTTGTGAAAATTACTCCATCTCCTGAGAGCATCTGTTGTATAAGAGCTGCAATACTTCCTGGAAAGAGAATGTTCTCCTGAAGTTTTTGCACTAGAAGCTCCCCTGCACCTCTGCTTGTTAGCCAAGTCCTCCATTGGCTTAGCTTCTACACAGTGCAGTGATTTGGAGGTGGTCAGCACAGCAGCAGAGGTGGTTGTTTGACCCTGCTTGCACCTTTTCACTTCACTTGAACACTCCACCAGGCTGGGCCAGAGATCTCTGTACACAGACATGCAGTGGACTTTGGTGATGCAGCTGTCTTTGAGTAATTTCTGATTCTGTAGGTAACCCCTCACACATTTCTACAAGTAACCCCCATACAACAAATTGGTTCACCAATAAAACTTTGATGGCATCCATACTTTAGACATATGTGTGTTGTGTATCCCCATGAAAAGTCTTGTCACACAATAGGACACTTCAATAAATGTGAAGAGATAGCTTGGTCTTACCAGAAGATGTGGAACATATTTTTGAAAGATAAAAATTTTCAGCTGAACAAAGAGTTGAGAGATTTCTTCACTATCATGAAAAGTAACTAAAAAATTCTTTAAATAGTTTCACATTTAAGGTTTCATCCCTTTGAATACTCTAATATTTGCCATGTTATCTGAGTCATATCGGTTACCAGAACATCTCTGAAACTTACTTTTGTTTGCAATAAGACATGTTATTATAGTAACTGGTTGCTTTTTCTACAGACAATAGTAACAACGTTAATAATAATACTGCTATGTAAGGGTATATAATTTGAATCACAATTTAGCTAATTTCCACATGCATTTACTGAGAAGTCACACTACATCTGACAATATGCATAAATTTTGAGGTGATATGAGGATACCAAGGCTTTGTTTAAACCACAAGTCTAACACACTGAAATGTTAAAGAAAATAGGATGACTTTGGGATCACTGCCAAGATGCTGCCACCATCAGTTCTTAATTTCGTTGATTCATTCCTTTTTTATTGCATATTTTATATTTTACATTTCAAATTTTATCGCCTTACACAGTTTCCCCTCTGCAAACCCTCTATAACACCCCCATGCCCTGTTTCTGTGAGGGTGCTCCCACACACACACATCCCCCCTCCTCATTGCCCTGGCATTCCCTACTGGGAAAAAGAGCCTACACAGTACCAAGGGCTTTTCTTCCTATCCATGCCAGACAAAGCTATCCACTGCTACATACTTGACTAGAGCCATGGGTCCTCCATGTGTATTCATTGGTTCATGGTTTTGTCCCTTGGAACTCTGCAGATTTTGGTTGGTTGATATGGTTGTTATTCCTATGGGTTGTAAACCCCTTCAGCTACCTCAGTCCTTTTCTTAACTCCTCTAATGGTGTCCTGTGCTCAGAAATTGGTTGATTGCAAGGATACCCATCTGTTTTTGTCAGTCACTGGCAGAGCCTCTCAGGAGACAGCTATATCAGGTTCCTGTCAGCAAGCATTCCTTGGTATCAGCAATAGTGTCTGAGTTTGGTGGCTGTATATGGGATGGATCCCAGGTGGGGCAGTCTCTGGATGGCCTTTCCTTCAGTCTCTGCTTGACACTTTGTACTCATGTTTCCTTTAGACAGGAGCAATTCTGGGTTAAAATTTTACAGATGAGTGAGTGGACTCATCCCTCAAACAGAGGCCTTGCCTACCCTCTAGATATGGTCTTCCCAGGTTCTCACTCCCCATTGTTGGATATTTCAGCTAATATCATCCTTTTTGTGTCCTGGGAGATTCATGCTTTCTTGGCATCTGAGACTTTCTGGTTTACCACCAGTTCCCCATCCTCCATTGCTACATACCTCTCTGTTCACTTTCCTGACCCTTTGTATATCACCCCCCCCACACACACACACACGTCTCCTCTCGTACCTGATCCTGTCCCCCTTTTCACCCTTCCTCTCCTCCCTTCCTCACAAGTCCTCTCACCCCCTGCCTCTTCTGATTATTTTGTTTTACCTTTTTATTTTACTGAAATGTTTTTTTAACTTTTTTATTGGATATTTCTTCTTTTTTGTGGATTTTGTTCTTCTTAGTTTTTTAATTGGATATTTTTTATTTACATTTCAAGTGTTATTCCCTTTTCCAGTTTCCTAGAATAAAAGCTCCCTATCCCCACCTACTCCCCTTCTTCTATTAGGGTGGTCTCTCCCCATCCACCTTCCACCCCACCCAATATTCCCTTAACTGGCATCCAACCTTTACAGGACCAAGAGCTTCTCTTTCCTTTGGTGCCTAACCAGGTCATCCTCTGCTACATATACAGTTGGAGCCATGGGTCAGTCCATGTATAGTCTTTGGGTAGTGGTTTAGTCTCTGGGAGCACTGGTAAGATGGTATTGTTGTTCTTATGGGGTTGCAAGGCTCTTCAGCTATTTCAATCCTTTCTCTAAATCCTTCTCTGCGTAACCGGCTCAGTTTAATGGTGAACTGTGAAAATTCACCTCTGTACTGGACACGTTCTGTTGTGTCTCTCAGGAGACATCTATATCTGGTTCCTGTCAGCATGTACTTCTTACCTTCATCCATCTTATCTAGTTTTGGTGGGTATATATTTACTGGCCACATGTGTGTCAAGTTCTGAATGGCTGTTTGTTCAGTCTCTGGCTAAAACTTTGTCTCCATATCCCCTCCTATTAATAGTTTTGTTCCCCCTTTTAAGAAGGAGTGAAGCATCCACACTTTGGTCATCCATCTTCTTGACCTTCAGGTGGCCTGTGGATTGTAACTTGCATAATTCAAGCTTTTGGGTTAATACCCACTATCACTGAGTGCATACCATGTATGTTTTTCTGTGATTGATTTACCTCACTCAGAATGATATTTTCTAGATCAACACATTTGCCTATAAATTTCATGAAGTCATTGTTTTTGATAGCTGAGTAGTAATCCATCTGTAGATGTACCACATTTTCTGAATCCATTCCTCTGTTGAAGGGCATCTGGGTTCTTTCCAGCTTCTGCTATTATAAATAAGGCTGTTATGAACATAGTGAAGCATGTGTCTTTGTTGTATGATGGAGCATAATTTGGGTATCTGGCCAGGAGAGGTATAGCTGGGTACTCTGGTAGTGCAGTGTCGCATATTCTGAGGAACCTCCAGACTGATTTCCAGAGTGGTTGTATCAATTTGCAATCCCACCAAAAATGGAGGAGTGTTCCTCTTTCTCCACAACCTCACCTCCATCTGCTGTTTTTGATCTTAGCCATTCTGACTGGTGTGAGGTGGAATCTCAGGGTTGTTTTCATTTGAATTTCCCTGATGACAAAGCATGTTGAGCATTTATTTAGGTAATTCTCAGCCATTTGATATTCCTCAGTTCAAGATTTTTTTTAGCTCTGTATATCATTTTTAAATAGGGTTTTTTGGCTGTATGGAGTCTAATTTCTTGAGTTCTTTGTATATTTGGATATTAGCCCTCTATCAGATGTATTATGGGTAAAGATTTTTCCCAATCTATTGATTTCTGTTTTAATGACAGTGTCTTTTGCCTCACAGAAGCTATGAAGTATTATGAGGTCCCATTGTCAATTCTTGATCTTAGAGCATAAGCATTTGGTATTTTGTTCAAGAAATTTCCCCCAGTACCCATCTGTTTGAGACTCTACCCCACTTCTTCTTTTATTAGTTTGAGGGTATCTGGTTTGATGTGGAGGTCCTTGATCCACTTGGAAGGAAGATTTGTATTCTTCTCCATGTTGTCCTCCAATTCAACCAGCACCCTTTGTTGAAAGTGCTACCTTTTTTCCATTGGATGGTATTAGCTTCTCTGTCAAAGATCAAGTGACAATAGTGTGTGGGTTCAGTTCTGGGTCTTCAATTTTATTTCACTGATCTACTTGCCTGGCTCTGTACTGATACCATATAGTTTTTATCACTATGGCTCTGTAATAGTGCTTCAGATCAGGGATGGTGATTCCCCCGAGAAGTTCTTTTGTTTCTGAGTATAGTTTTCACTATCCTTAGTTTTTTATTTTCTCAAATTAATTTTCAAATTGCTCTTTCTAAATCTATGAAGAATTAAGTTGGAATTTTGATGAGGATTGCAATGATTCTATAGATTACTTTTGGTAAAATGGTATTATTACTATATTAATTCTGCCTGTCCGTGAGCATGGGAGGGTCTTTCCATCTTCTGAGAGCGTCTTCAATTTCTTTCTTCAGAGACTTGAAGTTCTTGTCATATGGATATTTCACTTGCTTGATTAGAATCACATCAAGGTATTTTATATTATTTGAGACTATTGTGAAGAGTTTTATTTCCCTAATTTCATTATCAACCTGTTTATCCTTTGAGTAGAGGAAGGCTACTGATTTATGTGACATAGATTTTTTTTTCATCTTTATTAATTTGGGTATTTCTTATTGACATTTCGATTGTTATTCCCTTTTCCAGTTTCCAGGCCAACATCCCCTAACCCCTCTTCTTTCCTTCTATATGTATGGGTGTTCCCCTCACCATTCTCTCCCCCCATTACTGACCTCCCCCCAACCACCCATTCATTGGGGGTTCAGTCTTGGCAGGAACAAGGACTTCCCCTTCTTCTGGTGCTCTTACTAGGCTGTTTATTGCTACCTATGAGGTTGGAGCCCAGGGTCAGTCCATGTATAGTCTTTAGGTAGTGGCTTAGTCACTGGAAGCTCCGGGTGGTTGGCATTGCTGTTCATATGGGGTCGCGAGCCCCTTCAAGCTCTTCCAGTCCTTTCTCTGATTCCTTCAATGGGGGTCCCATTCTCATTTCAGTGGTTTGCTGCTGGCATTCACCTATGTATTTTCTGTATTCTGGATGTGACTCTCAGGAGAGATCTACATGCGGTTCCTGTTGACCTGCACGTCTTTGCTTCATCCATCTTATCTAGTTTGGTGGCTGTATATGTATAGGCCACATGTAGGGCAGGCTGTGAATGTGTGTTCCTTCTGTCTCTGTTTTAAACTTTGCCCCCTATTCCCTGCCAAGGGTATTCTTGTTCCCCTTTTAAAGAAGGAGTGAAGCATTCACATTTTGATCATCCGTCTTGAGTTTCATGTGTTCTGTGCATCTAGGATAATTCAAGCATTTGAGCTAATAGCAACTTAACAAGAAAAACACCATATGTGTTTTTCTGTGATTGGGTTACCTCACTCAGGATGATATATCCAGTTCCATTCATTTGCCTATGAATTTCATAAAGTCATTGTTTCTGATAGCTGAGTAATATTCCATTGTGTATGTGTATCACATTTTCTGTATCCATTCCTCTGTTGAAGGGCATCTGGGTTCTGTCCAGCTTCTGGCTATTATAAATAAGGCTGCTATGACCATAGTGGAAAACGTGTCTTTGTTATATGTTGGGGCATCTTTTGGGTATATGCCCAAGAGAGGTATAGCTGGGTCCTCAGGTAGTTCAATGTCCAATTTTCTGAGGACCCTCCAGACTGATTTCCAAAATGGTTGTACCAGTCTGCAATCCCAAAAACATCCCAACATTTGCTGTCACCTGAGTTTTTGATCTTAGCCATTCTCACTGGTGTGAGGTGAAATCTCAGGGTTGTTTTGATTTGCATTTCCCTTATGACTAAAGATGTTGAACATTTCTTTAGGTGTTTCTCAACCATTCGGCATTCCTCAGCTGTGAATTCTTTGTTTAGCTCTGAACCCCATTTTTAATAGGGTTATTTGTCTCCCTGTGGTCTAACTTCTTGAGTTCTTTGTATATTTTGGATATAAGGCCTCTATCTGTTGTAGGGTTGGTAAAGATCATTTCCCAATCTGTTGGTTGGCGTTTTGTCCTAACAACAATATCCTTTGCCTTACAATATCTTTGCAGTTTTATGAGATCCCATTTGTCGATTCTTGATCTTAGAGCATAAGCCATTAGTGTTTTGTTCAGGAAAATTTCTCCAGTGCCTATGTGTTCGATATGCTTCCCGACATTTTCTTCTATTAGTTTGAATGTATCTGGTTTGATGTGGAGGTCCTTGATCTACTTGGACTTAAGCTTTGTACAGGGTGATAAGCATGGATCAATCTGCATTCTTCTACATGCTGACCTCCAGTTGAACCATCACCATTTGCTGAAAATGCTATCTTTTTTCCATTTGATGGTTTTGGCTCCTTTGTCAAAAAACAAGTGACCATAGTTGTGTGGGTTCATTTCTGGGTCTTCAATTCTATTCCATCGGTCTATCCGTTTGTCCCTGTACCAATACCATGCAGTTTTTATCACTATTGCTCTGTAATACTGCTTGAGTTCTGGGATAGTGATTCCTCCAGAAGTCCTTTTATTGTTGAGGATAGTTTTAGCTATCCTGGGTTTTTTGTTATTCCAGATGAATTTGCAAATTGTTCTGTCTAACTCTCTGAAGAAATGGATTGGTATTTTGATGGGGATTGCATTGAATCTGTAGATTGCTTATGGTAAAAAGTACATTTTTATATATTAATCCTGCCAATCCATGAGCATGGGAGATCTTTCCATCTTCTGAGGTCTTCTCCAATTTCTTTCTTCAGAGGCTTGGAGTTCGTATTGTACACATCTTTTACTTGCTTGGTTAAAGTCAGACCAAGGTATTTTATATTATTTGGGACTATTATGAAGGGTGTCGTTTCCCTAATTTCTTTCTCGGCTTCTTTCTCTTTTGTGTAGAGGAAGGCTACTGATTTATTTGAGTTAACTTTATACCCAGCCACCTTACTGAAGTTGTTTATCAGCTTTAGTAGTTCTCTGTTGTACCTTTTGGGATCACTTAAATAAACTATCTTATCACCTGCAAATAGTGATATTTTCACTTCTTTTCCAATCTGTATCCCCTTGGTCTCCTTTTGTTGTCTGATTGCTCTGGCTGAAACTTCAAACACTATATTGAATGAGTAGGGAGAGAGTGGGCAACCTTGTCTAGTCCATGATTTTAGTGGGATTGCTTCAAGTTTCTCTCCACTTAGTTTAATGTTAGCTCCTGGTTTGCCTTATATGGCTTTTACTGTGTTTAGGTACGGGCCTTGAATTCCGATTCTTTCCAGGACTTTTATCATGAAGGGGTGTTGAATTTTGTCAAATGCTTTCTCTGCATCTAATGAAATGATCATGTGGTTTTTATTTTTCAGTTTGTTTATATAGTGGAATACGTTGATTGTTTTCCATATATTAAACCATCCCTGCATGCCTGGGATGAAGCCTATTTGATCATGATGGATGACTGTTTTGATGTTTCTTAGATTCAATTTGCAAGAATTTTATTGAGTATTTTTGTTTCGATATTCGTAAGGGAAATTGGTCTGAAGTTCTATTTCTTTGTTGGGTCTGTGTTTGGTTTAGGTGTAAGAGTAATTGTAGCTTCATGGAAGGAATTCGGTAGTGCTTCTTTTTCAATTTGTGGAATGGTTTGGATAGTATTCGTATGAGGTCTTCTATGAAGATCTGATAGTATTCTGCACTGAACCAATCTGAACCTGGACTCTTTTTGGTTGGGAGACCTTTAATGACTGCTTCTATTTCGTTAGGAGTTATGGGCTTGTTTAAATGGTTTATCTGTTCCTGATTTAACTTCCGTACCTGGTATCTGTACAGGAAATTGTCCATTTTCTGCAGAGTTTCAAGTTTTGTTGAATATAGGGTTGTGTAATAGGATCTGATGATTTTTTGAATTTCCTCTGAATCTGTAGTTATGTCTCCCTTTTCATTTCTGATTTTATTAATTTGGACACACTCTCTTTGTCCTCTCATTAGTCTGGCTAAGGGTTTATCTATCTTGTTGATTTTCTCAAAGAACCAACTTTTGGTTCTGTTGATTCTTTGTATAGTCCTTTTTCTTTCTACTTGGTTGATTTCAGCTCTAAGTTTGATTATTTCCTGCCTTCTATTCCTCCTGGGTGTATATTTGCTTCTTTTTGTTCTAGAGCTTTTAGGTGTGCTGTCAAGCTGCTGATATATGCTCTCTCCTGTTTCTTTCTACAGGCACTGAGAGCTATGAGTTTTCCTCTTATCACAGCTTTCATTGTGTCCCACAACTTTGGGTATGTTGTACCTTCATTTCCATTAAATTCTAAGAAGTCTTTTATTTCTTTCTTTATTCCTTCCTTGACCAGGTTGTCATTGAGTAGAGCATTGTTCAATTTCCATGTATATGTGGGTGTTCTTCCCTTATTGTTTTGAAGACCAGCTTTAGCCTGTGGTGGTCTGATAGGACTCATGGGATTATTTTTATCTTTCTGTTACTGTTGAGGCCTATTTTATGACCAATGATATGGTCAATATTGGAGAAAGTACCATGAGGTGGTGATAAGAAGTTATATCCTTTTGTTTTAGGATAGAATGTTCTATAAATATTTATTAAGTCCATTTGGTTCATGACATCTCTTAGTCTCTCTATGTCTGTTTAATTTCTGTTTCCATGATCTGTCCATTGATGAGAGTGGGATGTTGAAATCTCCTACTATTATTGTGTGAGGTGCAATGTGTGCTTTGAGCTTTATTAAGGTTTCTTTTATGTGTGTTTGTGCCCTTGTATTTGGAATATAGTTATTTAGGATTGAGAGTTCATCTTGGTGGATTTTTCCTTTGATGAATGTGAAGTGTCCTTCCTTATCTTTTTTGATGACTTTTGGTTGAAAATCGATTTTATTCGATATTAGAATGGCTACTACAGCTTGCTTCTTCAGACCATTTGCCTGTAAATTGGTTTTCCAGCCTTTCACTCTGAGGTAGTATCTGTCTTTGTCTCTGAGGTGTGTTTCCTGTAGGCAGCCGAATGGAGGGTGCTTATTGCATATCCAGTTTGTTAATCTATGCCTTTTTGGGGGAGGGGGAATTGAGTCCATTGATCTTAAGAGGTATTAAGGAATAGTAATTGTTGCTTCCTGTTATATCCATATTTTGATGTGAAATTATGGTTGCGTTTTTTCTTTTCTTCTCTTTGTTTTGTTGCAATACAATTTGTTTCTTGCTTTTTCTAGGGTGTAACCTCCTTATGTTGTGTTTTGCCATTTAATATCCTTTGTAGGGCTGAATTTATAGAAAGATATTGTGTAAATTTTGTTTTGTCATGGAATATCTTCGTTTCTCCATCTATGTTAATTGAGAGTTTTGCTGGATACAGTAATTTGGGCTGGCATTTGTGTTCTCTTTGGGTCCGTATAACATCTCTCCAGGATCTTCTGGCTTTCATAGTCACTGGTGAGAAGTCTGGTGTGATTCTGATAGGTCTGCCTTTATATGTTGCTTGACCATTTTCCCTTCCTGCTTTTAATATTCTTTCTTTGTTTTGTGCATTTGGTGTTTTGCCTATTATGTGACGGGAGGAGTTTCTTTTCTGGTCCAATCTATTTGGATTTCTGTAGGCTTCTTGTATGTTTATGGGCATCTCTTTCATCCAGATTTTCCACTTTTGTTGAGTATAAGCTTTTGTAGTAAGATCTGATAATTTTTTTGATTTCCTCAGATTCTGTTGTTATATGTCCCTTTTCATTTCTGATTTTGTTAATTTGGATATTGTCTCTGTGCACTCTGGTTAATTTGACTAAAGGTTGATTTATGTTGTTGATTTTTTTAATGATCAAGCTCCTAGTTTTGCTGATTCTTTATATAATTATTTTTGTTTCTACTTGGTTGATTTCAGCCCTGTTTGATTACTTCCTGTAGTCTACTCCACTTGGGTGTATTTGCTTCTTTTTGTTCTAGAGCTTTCAGATGTGTGCTATTAATTTGCTAATGTATGCTCTCTCTAGCTTCTTTTTTGGAGACACTTAGAGCTATGAGTATTCCTCTTAGAGTGGCTTGCATTGTGTCACAGAAGTTATGGTATGTTGTACCTTCATTTTCATTAAGTTGTAAAAAGTCTTTAATTTCTTTTTATGTATATGCTTCCATGTATATGTTGATTTTCTGTTGTTTTTCTTGTTATTGAAAACCAACCATATCTCTGGTTATCTAATAGGATAATTGGGATTATTTTAATCTTATTATATCTGTTGAGACCTGTTTTGGGACCGATTATATGATCAGTTTATGATAAGGTACCATGAGTTGCTAAGAAGAAGGTATACTCTTTTGTTTTATGATGAAATTTATGAATCTGTTAAATTCATTTGGTTCATAACTTTTGTTAGTTTCAGTGTGTCTCTGTTTCCATGATCTGTCCATTGATGAGAATGGGGGGGGGTTGCAGTCTCCCACTATTATTGCGTGAGATGCACTGTGTGCTTTGAGCTTACTAGAGTTTCTTTTATGAATGTGGGTAGCCTTGCATTTGAAGCACAGGATTATAGAATTGAGAGTTCATCTTGGTACATTTCACTTTTATTATTATAAAGTGTCCTTCCTTAACTTTTTTGATAACTTTAGTTGCAAATTGATTTCATTTCATACTAAAATGGCTACTCCATCTTGTTTGTTGGGACCATTTGCTTGCAAAATTTTTTCCACGTTTTCCACTAAAGTAGTATCTGTCTTTGTGACTGATGTTCATTTCCTGTATGCAGCAAACTGCTGGTTCCTGTTTACATATCCAGTCTGTTAGTATGCGTTTTTTTATTGGATAACTGAGTTTGTTGATGTTAAAAGATATTAAAGACTAATGATTGTTGCTTCCTATTACTTTTGCTATCAGAGGTGGAATTATGTTTGTGTGGCTATCTTCTTTTGGGCCTGTTGCAAGATTACTTTCTTGTTTTACTTAGGGTGTTAGTTCCCTCCTTGCTTTGTTTTTTTTCCATCTATTATTTTTCCTAGGACTGGATTTGTCGAAATTATGTAAATTTCGTTTTGTTGTAGAATATTTTATTTCTCCATCTATTGTCATTGAGAGTTTTGCTGGATATAGTAGCCTGGGCTGGCATTTCTGTCCTCTTAAGGTCTGTCTGACATCTGTCCAGGATCTCCTGAATTTTAGAGTTTCTATTGAGAAGTCAGGAGTAATTCTGATAGATCTGCCTTTTTATGTTACTTGACCTTTTCTCCTTACTGCTTTTAATATTCTTTCTTTTGTTCATTTGGTGTTTTGATTATTATATGACAGGACAAATTTCTTTTCTTGTCCAATCAATTTGGGGTTGTGCAAGCCTCTTCTATGTGTATCAGCATCTCTTTCTTTAGATTAGGAAAGTTTTCTTCTATAATTTTGTTGAAGATAGTTACTGGCCCATAGAGTTGGGAATCTTCATTCTCTTCTATACTTATTATCATTAGGTTTGGTCTTCTCATTGTGTCCTGGATTTCTGGATGTTTTGGGTTAGGAACTTTTTCCATTTTCTTTATCTATTGTGTCAATGTTTTCTATGGTATCTTTCTACCTGAGATTCTCTCTTCTGTTTCTTCTTTTCTGTTAATGATGCTTGCATCTAGGACTCCTGATCTCTTATGCATTCTATCTCCAGGGGTTGCCTCTCTTTTTTGATTTTCTTATTGTTTCTATTTCCATTTTTAGATCCTGGATGTTGTTTTTCAGTTCCTTAACCTGTTCAGTTATATTTTCCTGCATTTCTTTAAGGAATTTTTGTTTTTCTTCTTTAAGCCCTTCTACCTGTTTAGATGTATTCTCCTGTATTTCTTTAATGGAGTTACTTATGTACTTCTTAAGGTTTTTATCAGCATCATGAGATGTGATTTTACATCAATGTCTTGCTTGTGTGTTGAAGTATCCAGTCTTGTAGGGGAAGAACTGGATTCTGGTGATGCCAAGTAGACTTGGTATCTCTTGCTTAGGTTCTTGTGCTTGTCTCTTGCCTTCTGGTTATCTCTGGTGTTAGCTGGTCTTTTTGCCTCTGACTGTGCCTTGTCACTCCTGTGAGCCTGTGACCCTGTGAACCTGTTATCTTATGTGTGTCATTATTCCTAGGAGACCAGCTCTCTCTAGGAGAGATTCAGTATAGAGAGTTGTGGCACAGTGATAGTTCTGGGGACATAGATGGAAACTAGAATTATCTTGTCCCTGGATGTTCCATTGTTCCAGTGCCCTGTGAGCTCATGGATGGTCCCACTTTGGCTAGCTCTTGGAGAAATAGTGTGTTGTTTCATTTTTATTCATGAAACAACAGTTTGGATCAGCATTCTATATAAGTTTAAATTTCATGTGTTTTATTTATCGTGGGTGAATAATTAAATAAGACATTTATAATTTCTGTTTTACTTATGACATAGTATGCTTTAGCATTTTTTCTTTCTCCATAGGTCATATGCCTTTTTTTAATACTAATTTTTGTCTGTAGAAAATGAGGCAATTTTCAACTTGAAGCATATTGAACAAATCATCCTTTTATTCTTATAGTTGTTCTTGTCTTTTCCAGCATTTTAAAAAATGAAGTTAAGTTTAGATATGAAATATCATACTTGATCTCACAGTGGTCTGGCAATTTGGGAAGTTCAGAAAACTTAAACAGGTAGATATTATATTTAGAACGTAGATCCCACTCTGTGGTCTCATTTTGTTCTCTGCTATGATATTACTTACATGTAATATAAGCTTCCCTACCCTGCTTAGTTCTTCCAGCAGCAGTGGCTTTACATTTCAAAAATCATGTGTATAATGAATCTTTTCTCCCTTAAGCACTTTATTCAATACTTTGTTATAGCAATGGAGATTTTAAATTTTAATTTTGAATATTTTAATAGAAAAAGTTGTGAAACCACATAATTAATTTCTACTATTATTTTCTTAAAATATAATTATACTGCTGTCAATTTTTGCTTTTGGTACATGCAAGAATTTAAGTGCAAAGTTAACTAGAGTCAAGAAAATGGCATAGATTATGTAATTCTTTGGGACCAGTGCCAAATTATAACATCAGATATTTAACAACATGTACATACTTTAGCAATTTGGGACAAAAAGCAGCTAATAGCTGTGGAATGGAGGAGCTATTATGGACCAAAATAGGTCTTGGTTCTCTGGTATAGACTGACATTATCCTGCTGGTAAGAATGATCCAGTGGATTTTCAGGGAGGATAAATCAAAAGTCTCTGATCAAATACAGAGGCTACTTACAAATGCACAGTCCAGAAAAATGCATACTTTCTGTCACAAGAGAGCAGAGAGCAAAGAGTTAGGTTAACTATAGGATTTTAGTGATGAAACCAGCTGTTTGAGACTATAACACTCCAGAACATATGGCAGCAAAATGAATGCTGAAAGAGTCAAATGTCATGCATTTGAGCCAATAACTAGCTGTTCATTTAAGCTTTAAGTGTTGTTGCAACAAGACTTACATTTGAATTTTTCAAATAATTATGAGCTAGTTAAAGACTGAGAATAAACTTGCATTTCTCTACCACCGTCAAGGGAAAAGCCAAACCTTGATTACAATCCTTGTCTTTGAATAATATTCTAGTGTAATAACACATTTTTTAATTTTGCGTGAAGTACATTAATATTTATTCATATTACGTGACCTTTATATAATTCTCATGGGCACTATTATCCAAACTCTGATGTTTGCTCTTTGAAAAAAGTTTTAATACCTATCATTTATGCACATTCAGCTAGATCATATTTTATGAGCATTAGGATTAAGAATATGTAAGACACTGGATCTCACTTTTTAACCACATTTATAAGTTCTAGTGGGGAATTATGTCTATAAACTATCCAAAGAAAATGAATATGAACTCACTTGCTCTGGAATATGTGATTGAAAACAAACATCTGGCAGAAAACATTTGTGATTCTACCTGCATTAAAATCTGTAAACAATAGAGCATGATGAAAGCTCCATGAGTTCTAAACATGACAAAAGAGATGTCCTGCAATGAACATTTGAATTCTTTCTGATCTAAATGATATAAATGTTCTGTGTCATGATTAAGGGGTGAGTACAAAAGTGTATGCTTGCTTTAGTCATCAAACTGATTAATTTCAGCAAAATGGAAAAGCCATCTCACTCACAGAAGCAAATTAGCAAATTCAGTTAAATCTGTTTTGGAACCATGGACATTAACCATAATATTTTATGATTAAAGAGAAGAGCCATTCCAAAAAAGAAAAAGGGACACCTGAATCCTAGGAAGGAATCTTGGTCATTTTTATATACCTGGTCAACTTAAGGAATATGGATGATTCCAAAAGCCCCATCATTGAAAAATCTAGTTTCCAATTGGTGACAATTCATAAAGCTGCACCCTAGGGTACTGCTCAATCTCTATTCCACCCAATGTGCAGACTACTACACTGTTCCAGAGTATATTTTCTTCTGGTAATCATTTGCCACAGGTATCACTCCTGATAGAAACATTTGGCATGAGTCCTTTGGACATTGTTAATTTTGTGAATTTATTTTTTGAGAAGTTTTCAGGCTTTCCTTTTTCTCTCTGAAATTTCTATTCAATTCAGTAAAAAGGCAGCAACATAGCAGACTGTCATAATATATCAGAATGATGGCCTTGGGCAACATCTCATTTCTAATATGGATGCCAGAGCAATACATTGTGCTGGCTGATTTTAATCTGTTTTGAACAATGGCACAAAGTGGTTGCATTTCCCCTTCTAAGCATAAAGCTTTCCAGAACTGAGATAGTAGTTGTTGGAAACATTTAAAGCAACTTAAGTTGGTGGCTGTGTGTTAATAGATGAGTTAAATGCCTTGGAATAAAGGTTACAGAGTAGGAAGCTCAAGGAAAAATGGATATAAAAATGCCTAACCTATTTCTGAGACTCATAAATTCATGTACAGGCCTCAGTTATGTACAAGTTCTGGATGATGTAAGCAGAATCTAAATCTATTAATATAGAGGGGCTAAAGACTGTACACAACCTTAGTATGTATCTTACATGTATGTTTAAGCTGTCTGCACCATCAAAAGCCAAGAATATAAACATCTATTAACACAATTTACAGCCTCAAAGGCAGAGAAATTAAAACACTCATTCTACTTGCTTTTTACACAACTCTTGTTCCAGTCATGAAACCTTCATGAACTTGCTTCTCCCACATCAAATGACAATCAAGGTCACATAAACATGTCCACAGGGCAGCCTATCTAGGACCTCCTCCTCCTCCTCCTCCTCCTCCTCCTCCTCCTCCTCCTCCTCCTCCTCCTTCTCCTCCTCCTCCTTCTCCTCTTCTGCAGCAGCAGCAGCAGCTGCAAAACAAAACAAAACAAAAACAAGAAAAACAAACAAAACTATAATAAAGAGTATTTGAGGAAATGGGAATTCACATCTATCTGGGATGACCAAAAATTAAAAATGGTCCTGACATAACTGTGGAAAAAGTTCGAAGTTTTCTCACAAAGGTAACACCCATAGCAAAGTAGTGGGTGGAGCTTGGGGACTCTTGTGTTTTAAAATGTGGAAGAATTGCAACTCCAAAGGGGATAGGGACTCCACAAGAAGACCAGCTTAGTCAACTAACTTGAACTCTTGGGAATCACAGAGACTGAACTACCAGTTATAGAACATACATGGGCTGGACCTAGGCCCTGCTGAATATATGTAACAGAATGTGCAGCTTGATCTTCATGTGGGTCCTGAATACGTACCAAACTTGTAGCCTGTATGTGGGACATATTCTTTTAGTTGGGCCTTGTCTGGCCTTAGAGGGAGAACATGTGCCTAGCCTCACGGAGTCTTGAAGTGCCAGGGTGAGGGGATATCCAGGAGCCCCCACTTTCTCAGAGGAGAAAACGTGGTGTAATGGGGAAAGGATTGTGGGTGGGTGTGACTGGGAAGGGCACAGTAAGCAAAATGTAAATTGAATATGTAAAAAAATAATTTAAAAAGGATTACTACATGATACAATAATTCTACATGTGTGCATTATCTCAAGAAAAAGTTTCACAGTTAAAAATTATGTCCCAATATTTGTGTTTCAACATACACAGCAGACAATAGATTATAAAGAGTCAAATAGCCTTCAGCAGAGAAACAGATAAACAACGTATGATATTCATAGAGTAGACTAGTCCTTACCCCAGAACAAAACAAAACTCTAATGAAATAGTGATTTAAGTTACAGTATAATTTAATATAACCCCTGGGATCAACATGGTAGAAAGGCAGAACTGACTCACAAAATTTGTTTCCCACAAAATTTATCTCCACTCAGGAAATAAGATACTCCAAGAGACACACAAACAATAAATAAATGCAATTAAAAATTTACCGCTTTCTAACTTATTTGCTTAAGGATAGAGGCAAGATTTGAATCAAAGGTTAAAACTCATGTCTTCTAAGTGTACTACAGAATACACAAATTACAAACAACCACATGAGGGCTTTTACCTAAGAAGGTTCCTGCTTCTTGGATCTATCTATACAACAGAGAAATAGATTGTTTAAATTTATGGGGCTTGAATTAAAGAAATAGATTATTAAATTATTTGTGATTATTGATTTGTTATTTTCAAAATTAACAGTGCAATGTTTTATAATGTTAAACATCAAGAATATATATATAGAATATAAGAAAAAAGAATGAGAAAGCTGAGACATAGGTGGGTAACTAGATGTGCAAATATTTATTTAATTAATTTTGGTAGTCCTTAATATTTTTTCTTCTATTTTTCAACCCATTACTATAATATAATTTCTTTTTCCAACTAATTATTCTTTTTTTACTAATTATTTTCTATTTATAATTTTAAATTCATTACCTGTGTAAATAGTAATTGTTAAAGATATATGTTTAAATATCAGAGGCTTTATAACAAACACTATTTTTTACATGACTAACAGTAAGTTATAAAGCTAAATAAAGATTTAAGAACCTAACTTGACTGAGATAGCATTTTATTGCATCTGGTTATATTTATCTATTTCTGTTACTTTGATAGAATAGCAAAGACTGGGAATTCATAAGAAAATGTTTCTTACAATTCTTGTGTGGATAAAAATTTAGTTTTAAGATGTCAGAATCCATTGTGCATCTGCATTGCATAAGAAAATGATGATGACATGTAAGAGATAAAGGGTATCCTCTCAAGTCTTCTTCCTCTTATAAAGGCAGACGTCAGATCATAGGGCCTTGATATTATGATTCTTAACCTCTAAAAGCCTCGACTCTAAAGTCGATCATTATATTACTTTGATAAGTAAGAATTTGTATCTAGGAATATATATTCAAGCCAGATTTTATGTAATAATATTTCTGATATATGATTTTCTTAGGGAAGTGTATTTAGAAGATAGAGAATTATTTTGCATATTGAAATTAAGGTCCACTAGATTATCAGCATTGAATGAAATTTGAATAGAATAAAAACAAAGCCAGAAATATATAACTATAGAATATGATGGATCATTTCATACATTAAATTGTCATTGAAGCAGATTGTCTTCTGGGCATTTTCTCAGTAGCCTTACCCTATATTTTTCCACATTGTTTTTTAATTTTCTTTTTTGAGTGACAATTTTCTAACTAATAAAAGCATGCTAACATTAAAATGGAAATAGATGCAAATTTAGAAGCACCAATATGATGTTGATGAGAACCGTGTCTCCTCCTGAGATATTGGAATCATGCCATTGGTCTCATAACCATTACATGGAATTTTAATTTAGTCTCAAAGATGTTTCCAATACCTCTAAAACATTCCCAGGAGGATGAGTACCTGTTTTGACTACATTCAGAGTAACTTTGTTGCTCAGTCTGTCTTTCTTACCACATTGAATACACCTGTAATTAAAGTTGAAAATACCACATTCTAGGCTTCTGTTGTGTTATTCTACATGATGGAATCTTTAGGAGGACATTCATGGGATTGATTTGGGGATGAAATTAAATATTCCCTTCTGATCTGTTTCTTTCTCCTTCATATGCGTTTGTGGGAACAGGATCTGTAGTTAGACATGTTGCTATCTCTGGGCAGATGTAGTTCAGTGACAGAGACTTCAGACTTCTTCCACTTGATGTCCAGAATTTGATAATGGCAATAGAAACACAAGGATAAGCATGGCCGATATGTAATAGAGCAATGAAACAACTGTCATTGTGAAGAGAAGGATTTGTTCTTAAACAAGAAGAAAAATATTGCAAACCAAACGACAAGGCAATGGAAGTTAAAATGTGTTCTGTGGTCAGCATCTACTAGAAATGGCTAATGCTTTTCATTAAAGGATATATTGTTATGCTCCTATTTTAACTGAACACAAGTATAAGAGAGTATTTTTTCATATAATATTATCTGATATTATTCTGTGTGGTTCACCACATAAGAAAATTAAGAATGATCAAGCATTTGAGAGTACAATAATAGAGGTGAGAGTCATTTTCAGAGTGATGGTATTATGAAGAAAAAATTACTAAGAGAAGTGTCCCAGTGAAAATCATGATAGTAGTTGGTTTAGCAACATAAAACTAAAGTGTAATTACAGGCATTATACTTTAAGCAGTTGCAGACATGCAACTACTTTGGGAACCAGAAAAAAATAACAAAGAAAAAGATATTCTGAAACAATCTAGATGTGTATGCCTGAAATATTTATTTAAAAATATATAACATTTTAAATATATTTTAATACATATATACAGTGTATTTATCGTATCCACTCCACCCATCTTTAACTCCCTTCTATAGTCATGTAGGTACCCATATGTGCATTGCGGTGGGTAGGGCCATCCACTGTAGCACAGACTAACTACCAATATTCCCACTCACAAAAAAGTGACAGTCCTTGAACTAGCTATCTGCTACAAATGGCTCCTCAGATACAAGTGTGTCCTTGAGAACTGCCCAAGCACCTATGCTGAAATCTTGACTGACTTGGTCTTGTGTGGATCTTATGGAGATAAGCAAAGATTCTATGAGTTCATGAGTACAGTGTTCATGTTCCTGTCTAGAAAATAGCACGTCACACCACTCCTTTCTATTCTCCAGCACTCAACCTCCTTTGTCTTAACCTGAGCCTTTTGTCAGGGAACAGAGATTGTTATAGATAGTTCATGCCACATTTAGACATGAGTAACCTTAGACAAGCGTTCTGAGAACTTTGATCATGACAAGTTTCTATATTAACCACTTCCTCCTTCAAAAAGAACTTCCCTGACCATGGTTAAGAGTAGCATGTATCTATGATATAAACTTTGTTTAGAAGAAAATTTAACACTCGCTTTAAGCAAAAAAGCAATAGTTAGTCCCTTCTTAATGCCTTTGATTCCATACTCATGAACCTTTGACCAGGCTTATAGTACCAAGCAAGAATTCATTCTTATAGAACAAGTTTCAAATTCAATCACAATCACAAGCAAGAGAGTAAGTTTCTGTATAGATTTCTGAAATGAATACTTCATTTTGATTTCCCTTCTCCCAGCATGAGATTGGCAAATAAAACAGCCACCCAGGTCACTGGAAAAGACAAACATACATCTATACAACTATACCTACCAGATTCTTTTAAAGAAAGATATCTATTAAAAAAGACATTGAATACATTGGAGATAAGGAAGGTAATGGAGGAGATATTTAATGGAAGAGGATTGTTGAATATAACAACACTAGAACAGGGGAATTCTGGGTGAAGAAAGGTACTTCAAATTTTAATTGTTTTAAAACTTTCTAAAGTGAAAATGAAAAAAAAATAATATAGGAGTTAAAATGGGTAAACAAAACTGTGGAAGAGCAAGGTTTAAAGGAGAACTGTGTTTTATGTCTTTATATTAGTCTACAGTTTAAAACTTCTAGTTTGTTGTAACTATATGGTAATACCCTTGCTTCTCAGTGTCTCCAAGCCAGATGAATAGACACAGTTTCTTATCCACATTTGAGGGGAGCAATTTTCTTTCTGTTCAGGACAATGTAGTTTATCTATTACTTTTCTTGCCTGGAGGTATTATCTAATATCTGTACAAAGAACAATTCCTTTTGTTTTATGAGGTTCAATATTCCCACAAAGGAAAAGAGGTATTTAGGTACTGGGCATGTTGTTGCTGTTTAAGTAATACCTGATATTTATCTGCCTATCAGAAAATCAGCCAGTTATTTCTGTTCTGAATAATTTGGGAAAACAAAGCTAGTTGCCTTTATCTCTTAGAATACCAGCATGTCTTTCAAACAGACCCACCAGATAAGCCCATATCTCTGTAATGTATTAAATACTGCTCTATGATGCAAGGAAACAAATTAGTATCTAATCTTATACTTCAACCTGTACAAAGAGGTTTCATTTTGTACAAGGGAAGGAAAACAATGTGGTGAAAATCTGACTCCTGACTTTTTCAAAGTCCGATAATCACAAAACCATTGACATGCTTTATGTTTACTGATCTTTTATTTCAAACAATAGCCAAAATTTTATGTAAATTTGATAATAAAATAAATAGAAATGAAACAAATATCTAAGAAGCAGATCAACTGCTAATTCTTTGGCTGCCTAGCTTCCTTAAATCTGGTCTTTGTAAGATAAAGGACAGCAAAATAGATTAATCATGAGAATTGCTAAGTAGTTTAGAGGCAATGGAGTTCCATTTTCTCTTACATCAGGACAAACTGAGGGTTACAAGATTCAGAGACATTTTAGAAGTGTGCACTACTTGCTCACACTGACTACTAGATATGCAATTCATTTTTTTTCTTCTGGATCAGATGTCCTCTGTCTCTTTTTAAGATTATTTTTGTCCGTCATTTTCCCCAATGAAAATGTGAGATATCACTAGGGTACTGGACCTGAACCCTCTCTTTCATTCTTATCTCTGTCCTTCCAAGATAACATAACGCTCAATCTCTGGGTTTTCCCTTCTGTTGTGTAAGATCAGTTAGTATTTCCATACAATCTTATACATACTTCCCTGTGCTTTGGTCCATCTCTGCATTATTCATGAGTCTTATACAATATGAATGTTTTCTAAATAGTTACTGTAATGTATTACATGGGGGGTGATAACAAGATATTATATCTGTGTATATAGAATGGAAACATTATAGAAGTACTTTCTCAGCTGGCAAGTTGGCTCAATGTGTTAAAACACTTGCTACACAAACATGATAGCTTGAGTTTGATTATTGCAACATACATAAAAGTGAAAACTAAAACTACCCCATCATAATTAGCCTCTGTCGCCAGCAGCAAACCACTGAATTGAGAATAGGACCCCCGTTGAAGGAATCAGAGAAAGAACTGGAAGAGCTTGAAGGGGCTCGAGACCCCATATGTAAAACAATGCCAAGCAACCAGAGCTTCCAGGGACTAAGCCACTACCTAAAGACTATACATGGACTGACCCTGGACTCTGACCTCATAGGTAGCAATGAATATCCTAGTAAGATCACCAGTGGAAGGGGAAGCCCTGGTTCCTGCTAAGACTGAACCCCCAATGAACTAGATTGTTGGGGGAAGGGCGGCAATGGGGGGAGGTTTGGGAGGGGAACACCCATAAAGAAGGGGAGGGGGGAGGGTGATGTTTGCCCGGAAACCGGGAAAGGGAATAACACTTGAAATGTATATAAGAAATACTCAAGTTAATAAAAAATAATAATTAGCCTCTGTCTTCCATAATACATGGTGGCATATGCTACACTCATACATAACTATCATGCATGCAGGCATAGTAATAAAATAAAATTATGAGTTCTGAGAGCAAATGAGTTTTAATAAATATAGACATACAAATGGCAATAAGTGTAATAATAGTAACCTCTCAATAATTTTAAAAATGCCAATAGTATTTATTAATACCTTAAGAAATCCCTATATATCAGCTCCACATTTCAAAACATTTTTAAAGAATATATTTAAAGCAAAATGTTTTCCACTCCTTAGAACATTTTCTCCATAGCTACACAGATAAATTGTAAAAACAAACACTTGTTCACTGAAGAAAGGGCACCAACTGACCAAAAATTATGCCATTCAAGTGTCTCGTGATGAATTTGGGAATTTAGTCACCTATAAGAACAAGGGCAACATGAAGTGTGGTCATAGCCAACGATGCGTTAGACAAGCTGTATCCCCAGAGCTCTCTGCACAACTCTCAGGAAGCCCCGCTATGGATTTCCCTCTTTGGCTCACTTGTTCATGGCTCACATATAAGGGAGGATCTCCTGAATCTGTAATAGTCTGCTGCTTTGGGTTTTAAGTTATATTGGCTTTCTGGATTACATGTAGGTCAGAGTGTGAACCGTTGATCATGGATTATTGTCTTAGTTAAAATTTTAGAAATGAAGAAAAACAAGCAAATATGCAAGTCTTTAAAATAAGTGCTAAACGAAGAGATAAATATTTTTAAAATAGTAATTTTGAATAAAATTAATGACGAGAGGCAAAATTGTGTAGCAGTCAGATTTTATGTTAGTAAATAGCATTTTCTCAGCAAATGTGGCCGTCTACTTTCATTAAACAAGGATGTCTTGCAATTCTTTCACTTTTTCATTTAAAACACTTTCACGAATGGTTTTAGAATAGCATCTAATTTGCCATGTAAAAAACACAATAAAGAAAGTGGACACTTCCTTATCCATAAATTTGCTTCTCTACTGCTGAGGCACTTTATTTAGTCCATTCTTTACCAATATTATAGACAGAAAGAAATAGTTAATCACAATCTTGCACTGAGGGGAGGAGTTAATGAAGTATTTCTAATCCAAGGAAGAAAAAAAATGACTGATTTTTATCTATCCTATTTTACTGTGGACTTCCCTGGATACTACAGTAGGGTTGGAAAGCTTCATGAATAGAACACATGTTTGAAAAAATGTTTTATCTCTGCATGTCCACTCATACTATTTTAGGGTAATTTTTTGGTAACATTATGACTACAACAAATTCATAACCATAATTGTCATGGATGATAGTTTAAAATTAGTTTTCTCTCTTGGAAGAAGGTTGATGTACTTGTTTCTTCTACTTTCAACTTTAATTTAAAAAAAATTTATCTAGTATCAAATGGTCAGCCCTAAGAACATATACATAAAAGTAACATTATGTGAACTGATCATATATTTAGAAATATGTTTATTGATAATATATATGTGATATAATATATTATATATTTTAGAATATGCAATATATTGTATACATTATTTATATGTTGTTTATATATAATATATGCTATATATTACATATATATTCATAGAAGGCAGAGGGAGGGAGAAAATTGTGTGGGAGAGGGGAGGGGGAGCAAAGGAGGAACAAGATCAGGTGTGGGGTGAGAGAAGAGGGACACCCACCAGGCAAGAAAAATGAATCAAAATATGCAGCAGTGATGGTTCAGGAGAAGGGGGAACCTCTAGAAAGTCTCAGATACCTGGGATGTGAGAGGCTACTGGGACTCAATGGGCATGACACATTAGCCGAAATGCCTAACAGTGATACCCACTGTTTATTTCTTAATCATTTATTTCTTAACACATATTATCATTGCTAGGTTTTTAATAAATATATTATGAAAAGCATAGTTAGCAACTGGAATTCAATATAACTTGAGCTTAAAGAAGACAAATATGCTTCAGGTTTCTGACTGCCCTAGGAGCTGACCAGGTCCTATAGTTCTCTGTACCTAAATTCTGTGGGGGAGAGAGTTGGACTCTCAGAAGTGCAGACAAACCTGAGAGCTCAGGTAAGACTCCCACTTCTGCTCACATTTTTGGCCCAAAAGGAACCTGCCTTGAGTCCTGTGAACAAAGGAACCTAAAAGCAGTCAGGGACAGGATCCTGCCCATCTCTGCCTGTGTCCAGAGCTGAAAGCCGGTCTCCAGAAGCTCTGTCATACCTGAAAGCAGAGGTAAGACTACCACTTCTACTATAAGGGACCCACCTGGAACCTTCAGGACACAAGAACCGAGGAGCAGTCTGGAACAGGATATCATTTGGGTTTTTGACTGAGCCTGAAGCTGACCCTGTGAAACAGCTATCTGTACCCAGATCCTGCTGGGAGAAAGCTGTCTCCAGGAGTGCTGACACACAGGCTTGTAGGAGGATCAAGCCACTGTCAGAGACAGCAAGACTAGCTAACAATCAGATTGCAAGAGGAAATTGCAGGAAACTAAGCAACAGAAACCAAGGCTACTTGGCATCATCAGAGCCCAGTTCTCCCACCAAAGCAAATACTGGATATTCCAACACATCGGAACAGGAGGATTTGGAATTAAAATCACATATCATGATGATGAAAGAGGACTTTAAGAAGGACAGAAATAACTTCCTTAAAAAATACAGGAAAACACAGGTAAACAAGTAGAAGCAATTAAAGAGGAAAGATGAATATCCCTTAAAGAATTACAAGAAATACAACCAAACAGGTAAAGGAACTGAACAAAATCATCCATGATCTATAAATGGAAATAGAAACAATAAAGAAATCACAAAAGGAGACACCCCTGGAAACAGACAACAAAGAAATCAGGAATCATAGATGCAAGCATCACCAAAAGAATACAAGAGATATAAGAATCTCAGGGGCAGAAGATACCATAGAAAACAGTCAAAGAAAGTGAAAAATACAAGAAGCTCTCAACCTAAAACATCCAGGAAATCCAGGACACAGTGAGGAGATCAAACATAAGGATAATAGGTATAGAAGGGAACAAAGACTCCAAACTTAAATGGCAGTAAATATCTTCAACAAAATTAAAACTTCCATAAACTAAAGAGATGCCCATAAATATGCAAGAAGCATACATAACTCCAGATAGGTTGGACCAGAAAAGAAATTCTTTCCATAACATATAATAGTCAAAACACCAAAACGCACAAAATAAAGAAAGAGCACTAAAAACAGTAAGAGAAAGAGTTCAAGAAACATATGACGGCAGACCTATCAGAATTAAACCAGAGTTCTTCTTAACAGCGACTATGAAAGCCAGAAGATCCTGGGCAGATGTCAAAGAAACCCTAAGAGAACACAAATGCCAGCCCAGGCTACAATATCCAGCAAAACTCTCAGTTAACATAGATAAAGAAACCAAGATATCACATGACAAAACCAAAATTACACAATATCTTTCAACAAATCCAGCCCTACAAAGAATAATAGATGGAAAACTCCAACACAGAAAGGGAAACTATACCTTAGAAAAAGCAAGGAAGAAATTTTCTTGCAACAAAGACAAAGGAAGAGAGCAACGAAAATAATTCAATATCTAACAACAAAATAAACAGGAAACAACAATCACTATTCCTTAATATCTCTTTAGATCAATGAACTAAATTCCCCAATAAAAAGACATAGACTAACAAACTAGATACTTAAAGAGGACCAAACATTTTGCTGCATACAGGAAAAACACTTCAGTGACAACAATAGACACTACCACAGATAAAAGGTTGGTAAAGAATATTCCAAGCACATGGTCCCAAGAAACAAGTTGTAGTAGCCATTATAATATCGAATAACTTTTCTGCCAAAAGTTATCAGAAAAGATAAGGAAGGACACTTCATATTCATCAAAGGGAACATCCAAGATGAATTCTTAATACTGAATATCTATTCTCCATATACAAAATTCATTCATAAACGAAACCTTACTAAAGCTCAAAACACAAACTGCACCTCAAACTAAAACTGGAAGACTTCATACGCCACTCTTATCAATGGATAGATCATGGAAACAGAACCTAAACAGAAAATAGAGAAATTAACCGAAGCTATAAACAAAATGGATTTAACAGGTATCTATAAAACATTTCATCCTAAAACAAAAGAATATACCTTTTTCTAATCACCTCATGGTACCTTTTCCAAAATTGACCATATAATCAGTCACAAAACAGGGCTCAAGAAGATTGACATAACCCCATGCATCATGGACTAAGGCTAACCCTAAATAACAACAAAAACAACAGAAATGGTTCACATACATGGAAGTTGAACTATGCTCTACTCAATGATAACTTGGTCAAGGAAGAAATAAAGAAATTAAAGAATTTTTAAAATTTAATGAAAATGAAAGCACAGTCTGCCGAAAGTTATGAGATACAGGGAAAACAGTGATAAGAAGAAAACTCAAAGCTCTGAGGGCCTCCAATAATAAATTGGAGAGAGCATACACTAGCAGCTTAAAAGCACACCAAAAACTAGAACAAAAGGAAGCAAATGCACCCAAGAGGAATGGACGACAGGAAATAATCAAAGTCTAGGCTGAAAACAACCAAGTACAAATAAAAAGAACTATACAAAGAATCAACAAAACCAGGAGCTGGTTCTTTGAGAAAAAAATCAGCAAGATAGATAAACCCTTATCCAGCCTAACCAGAGGTCAGAGAAAGAATATCCAAATTAACAAAACCAGAAATGAAAAGGAATACATGATGACAGAATTTGAGAAAATTCAAAAATCATCAGTTTTAAATACACAAGGGTGTATTTAACAAAACTGGAAAATTTGGATGAAATAGTCAATTTTCTAGACAAATAACCAGGTACCAAAGTTAAATCAGTATCAGGTACAGCATTTAAACAGTCTCATAACTCCTAAAGAAATACAAGCAGTTGTTAAAAGTCTCCCAACCAAAGAATGCCCAGAACCAGATGGTTTTAGTGCAGAATTCTATCACACCTCCATAGAAGACCTAACACCAATACTGTCCAAATTATTCCACAAAATAAAAATAGAAAGAACATTACCTAATTCCTTATTTAGAGGCGCAATCATGCTTATACCTAAAAAACACAAAGTCCCAACAAAGAAAGAGAACTTCAGACTAATTTCCCTTATGCATATCAACACAAAAATACTCCATAAAATTCTTGCAAAGCGAATCCAAGAACCCATCAAAATGATCATCCAACATCATCAAGTAGGCTTCATCCCAGGGATGCAGGGATATTTCAATATATGGAAATCCATCAATGTAATCCACAATAACCTCAAAAAAAATCTGAAAGAACTGAAAAACAAAACAAAAGAAAACAAGCAAACAACATGATTATCTCATTAGATCCTGAGAAAGTGTTTGACAAAATTCAACACCCCTTCATGTTAAAAGTTGTGGAAAGTTCAGGAATTCAAGGCCCATACCTAAACATAATAAAAGCAGTATACAAGAAACCAGGAGCCCACATTAGACTAAATGGAGAGGAACCTGAAGCAATTCCACTAAAGTCAGAAAGTAGACAAGGCTGCCTACTCTCCCCCTTCCTATTCATTATAGTACTTAAAGTCCTAGACAGAGCAAACAGACAACAAAAGAAGGTCAAAGTGATAAAATTGGAAAGGAAGATGTCAAAATATCACTTTTTGGAGATGATATGATAGTATACTTCAGTGGCCCCAAAAGTTCCACCAGAACTAAAACTGATAAACAACTTCAGCAAGTTGACTGGGTATAAAATTAACTCAAATCAGTTCCCTTCCTCTACTTAAAAGATAAACAGGCTAAGAAAGTAATCAGGGAAATGACACCCTCCACAATACTCACAAATAATATAAAATGGCTCAGTGTGACTCTAACCAAGCAAGTGAAAGATCTGTATGACAAGAACTTCAAGTCTCTGAAGACAGAAACATAATCAGATCTCAGAAGATGGAAAGGTCTCCCATGCTCATGGATGGTTGGATTAATATTGCAAATATGGCCATCTTTCTAAACACAATCTACAGATTCAATGAAATCACCATCAAAAGTCCATTCAATTCTTCATAGCGTCAGAAAGAGCAATTTGCAAATTCGTTTCAATAACAAGAACCATAGATATCAAAAATTATGCTCAACATTAAAAGAATTTTTGGGAAAATCTCCATTCCTTACCTCAAGTTCTATTACAAAGCAATGGTGAACAAAACTGTGTGGTATTGTTACAGAGACAGGCTGTTAGATCAATGGAATAGAATTGAAGACCCAGGAATGAACCCACACACCTATGTTCACTTGATCTTTGACAAAGGAGTTAAAGCCATCTAGTGGAAAAAAAGATAGTATTTTTAACAAAAGATGCTTGTTCAACTGTAGTTGAGTATGTAGAAGAATGCAGATCGACCCATTCTTATCACCCTGAAAATAGCTTAAATCCAAGTGGATTAAGAACCTCCATATTAAACCAGATACACTCAAACTAATAGAGGAAAATGTGGGCAAGAGCCTCAAACACATGGGCACTGGGGAAATTTTCCTTAACAGAACTCCAATGGCTTATGCTCTAAAATCAAGAATCAACAAATGGACCCTCATAAAATTGCAAAGTTTCTGTAAGGCAAAGGACCCTGTCATTAGGAGAAAACAGTAACCAAGAGGATGGGAAAAGATTTTTACCAATCCTACATCTGATTGAAGGTTATTATACAATATATACAAATAACTGAAGAAGTTAGACTCTAGAGAATCAAATAACCCTATTAAAATGGGGTACAGAGCTAAGGAAGGAATTCTCAGCTGAGGAAACCTGAATGACTGAGAAGCATCTAAAGAACTGTTCAATATCCTTAGTCATCAGGGAAATGCAAATCAAAACAACCCTGAGATTCCACTTCATACCAGTCAGAATGGCTAAGTTAAAAACCTCAGGTGACAACAGATGCTGGCAAGGATGTGGAGATAGAGGAACACTCCTCTATTGTCTGGAGGTTCCTCAGAAAACTGAACATAGTACTACCTGAGGACTCAGCTGTACCACTTCTGGGCATATACCCAAAGGATGATCCAAAATATAACAAGGACAGATATTCCAGTATATTCACAGCAGCCTTACTTATAATAGCCAGAAGCTTCAAAGAACCCTGATGTCCTTCAACAGAAAAATGGATACAGATAATATGATACATCTACACTATGAAGTACTAGTCAACTATTAAAAACAATGACTTCATTAAATTAATAGGCGAATGGATGGAACTAGAAAATATCATCCTGAGTGAGGTAACCTAATCACAAAAAAACACACATGATATGCACTCACTGATTAGTGGATATTATCCAAAAAGTTCAGATCCAATCCCCATCAAAACTCCTACTCAATTCTTCATAGGGTTAGAAAGAGCAATTTGAAAATTCATTTCAATAACAAAAAACCTAGGATGACAAAAACTATTCTCAACCATAAATGAACTTCTTTGGGCATCACCATCCCTGACCTCAAGCAGTATTACAGAGCAATATATGATATTGTTACAGAAACAGGTAGGTAGAGCAGTGGAATAGAATTGAAGACCCAGAAACGAACCCACACACCTATGATAACTTGATTTTTGACAAAGGAGCTAAAACCATCCAGTGGAAAAAAGATAGCATTTTCAGCAAATGGTGCTGGTTCACCTTGAGGTCAGCATAAAGAAGAATGCAAATCAATGCATTCTTATCTCCTTATTTTAAGCTCAAGTGCAAGTCGATCAAGGACCTCCAGATCAAACCAGATACACTCAAACTGATAGATGAAAATGTGGGAAGAGCCTCAAAAACATATGGGCACTAGGGGAAATTTCCTGAACAAAATACCAATGGCTTATGTTCTTAGATCAAGAATCAACATTACTTTTTAATATATCCCTATATACTTGTTTTTTTTGTTGGAGTTCACTATGACATGATTCTTACCTACATAAGCATCATCTTGAAACATGACCCAAATTGAAAATGAGTCATATGATAATACTGCTTATTTATTGCCTGTTCTTCACCTGTCTGTTGAGAATTCACAGCATTGGCACATAGGGAATATATCCAAATCTGTTAGCATGGAAGAATAACTTCAGACACAAAGAGGAGTAAAGAGTTCTTTACTTATAACCTGCTACCAAAAAAAAAAAAAAAAAAAAGAAAAAAAAAAAACCAGATAGCTGTTTTTAAACCCCAGATTCAGAGTTAGAAGGTTGTTAAGTTCTTGTATATGTCTCTTTTCCTATGTATACCCAAAGAGGAAAAATGGACAGCTTGGTATACTGTTTTGTTGTAAGAAAATTTCAAGTAAGCTTTTCCTTGTGTTTTGTTAGATATATCAACAAATTACTTTGTTTTACATGCTTGTGTTTATAATTTGAATTTATTGCCTTAAAGTTTACAGTCTAAATCTAACTTCCTTTTCATAGATCAAACTCTCAAAATCTTTTCCTTTTCTTTTTCTTTTTTCCCCATCTTTATTAAATTGGGTAATTCTTATTTACATTTCAAATGTTATTCCCTTTCCTGGTTTCCAGGTCAACACCCCCTAATCCCTCCCCCTCCCCTACTATGTGGATGATCCCCTTTCCATCCTCCCCCGAAGAATCCTGTTCATTGGGGGTCCAGCCTTGGCAGGACCAAGGGCTTCCCCTTCCACTGGTGCCCTTACTAGGCTATTCATTGTTACCTATGCATTTGGAGCCAGGGTCAGTCCATGTACAGTCTGTGGGTAGTGGCTTTGTCCTTGGAAGCTCTGGTTGGTTGGCATTGTTGTTCATATGGAGTCTCAAGCCCCTACAAGCTCTTCCAGTCCTATCTCTGATTCCTTCAATGGGGGTCCTATTCTCAGTTCAGTGGTTTGCTGCTGGCATTCGCCTATGTATTTGCCTTTTTCCGGCTGTGTCTCTCAGGAGAGATGTACATCCGTTTCCTGTCAGCCTGCACTTTGCTTCATCCATCTTATCTAGTTTGGTGACTGTATATATATGGGCCACATGTGGAGCAGGTTCTGAATGGGTGTTCCTTCAGGGTCTGTTCTAAACTTTGCCTCCCTATGCCCTCCCAAGGGTATTCTTGTTCCCCTTTTAAAGAAGGAGGGAAGCATCCGCATTCTGGTCATCCTGCTTGAATTTCATGTGTTCTGTGTATCTAGGGTAATTTAAGCATTTGGGCTAATATCCACTTATCAATGAGTGCATACCATGTGTGTTTTCTGTGATTGGGTTACCTCACTTAGGATGATATTTTCTAGTTCAATCCATTTGCCTATGAATTAAAGGAAGACATTGTTTTTGATAGTGGAGTAGTATTCCATTGTGTAGATGTACCACATTTTCTGTATCCATTCCTCTGCTGAAGGACATCTGGGTTCTTTCCAGCTTCTGACTATTATAAATAAGGCTGCTATGAACATAGTGGAGCATGTGTCTTTGTTATATGTTGGGACATCTTTTTGGTATATGCCCGAGAGTTATAGCTGGGTCTTCAGATAGTTCAATGTCCAATTATCTGAGAAACCTCCAGACTGATTTCCAGAATGAATGTACCAATCTTCAATCCCACCAACAATAGAGGAGTGTTCTTCTTTTTTTTTCCCATTTCACTTTTATTTTATTTACTCATTTTACCTTTGCCACGTCTTTGGTTTCTGCATATGTATTATTTGTACGTGTGGGGGCACACATGCGAATGGAACATGTGGAGGAAAAGAACAGCCTTTGGGGAGTCCGTTTTCTCTTTCCAGTTCATGGATCTTCAGGTTCAATGTCAGATCATCAGGCAGAATGCACTCTTTTTTCTTTTTCTTTTTTTCTTTTTTTCGGAGCTGGGGACCGAACCCAGGGCCTTGCACTTGCTAGGCAAGCGCTCTACCACTGAGCTAAATCCCCAACCCCCAGAATGCACTCTTACCAGCTCAGCCATCTTAGCTGGCCTTCCCCTACCTCTTCAATAAAACAAAACAAAATAAAATAAAATAAAATAAAATAAATTTTCTAGGTCTCTTGCTTCTTAGAAAATTTAAAGTGGTCGTAGCTGTAGTTTTGATTCGTATAACATTGATTCTATTACTCAACTTATACAGAGTTGAACCTAAACGTTTAGTCTTTCAAGCCCACTGACAAATACGTACTAAGTTAGGACTTGAAATTCTTTTTCTTTTTGCCCGCGGCCAATTCCTTTTAATACACATTTCAGTTAGTTTTCTAAGTTTATTCCTAATGTATCTTGGTTTGGGATGTTACTGCAAATGGTATTTTTTTAATCAATGTGAATTTTCTCTGTTTATTGATAAAGCGAATGAATGTCATCAAAGTATCTTCCCCTTGGACCAGACTATGATGCCAATTTTGCTTAGGAACTCTAGTGGCTTTTTTTTTTTAATTAACTTGAGTATTTCTTATATACATTTCGAGTGTTATTCCCTTTCCCGGTTTCCGGGCAAACATCCCCCTCCCCCCTCCCCTTCCTTATGGGTGTTCCCCTCCCAACCCTCCCCCCATTGCCGCCCTCCCCCCATAGACTAGTTCACTGGGGGTTCAGTCTTAGCAGGACCCAGGGCTTCCCCTTCCACTGGTGCTCTTACTAGGATATTCATTGCTACCTATGGGGTCAGAGTCCAGGGTCAGTCCATGTATAGTCTTTAGGCAGTGGCTTAGTCCCTGGAAGCTCTGGTTGCTTGGCATTGTTGTACTTTTGGGGTCTCGAGCCCCTTCAAGCTCTTCCAGTTCTTTCTCTGATTCCTTCAACAGGGGACCTATTCTCAGTTCAGTGGTTTGCTGCTGGCATTCGCCTCTGTATTTGCTGTATTCTGGCTGTGTCTCTCAGGAGCGATCTACATCCGGCTCCTGTCGATCTGCACTTCTTTGCTTCATCCATCTTGTCTAATTGGGTGGCTGTATATGTATGGGCCACATGTGGGGCAGGCTCTGAATGGGTGTTCCTTCAGTCTCTGTTTTAATCTTTGCCTCTCCCTTCCCTGCCAAGGGTATTCTTTTTCCTCATTTAAAGAAGGAGTGAAGCATTCACATTTTGATCATCCCTCTTGAGTTTCGTTTGTTCTAGGGATCTAGGGTAATTCAAACATTTGGGCTAATAGCCACTTATCAATGAGTGCATACCATGTATGTCTTTCTGTGATTGGGTTAGCTCACTCAGGATGATATTTTCCAGTTCCAACCATTTGCCTACGAATTTCATACACTCGTTGTTTTTGATAGCTGAGTAATATTCCATTGTGTAGATGTACCACATTTTCTGTATCCATTCCTCTGTTGAAGGGCATCTGGGTTCTTTCCAGCTTCTGGCTATTATAAATAAGGCTGCGATGAACATAGTGGAGCACGTGTCTCTTTTATATGTTGAGGCATCTTTTGGGTATATGCCCAAAAGAGGTATAGCTAGATCCTCAGGCAGTTCAATGTCCAATTTTCTGAGGAACCTCCAGACTGATTTCCAGAATGGTTTTACCAGTCTGCAATCCCACCAACAATGGAGGAGTGTTCCTCTTTCTCCACATCCTCGCCAGCATCTGCTGTCACCTGAGTTTTTGATCTTAGCCATTCTCACTGGTGTGAGGTTAAATCTCAGGGTTGTTTTGATTTGCATTTCCCTTATGACTAAAGATGTTGAACATTTCTTTAGGTGTTTCTCAGCCATTCGGCATTCCTCAGATGTGAATGCTTTGTTTAGTCTAAACCCCATTTTTTAATAGGGTTATTTGTTTCCCTGCGGTCTAACTTCTTGAGTTCTTTGTATATTTTGGATATAAGGCCTCTATCTGTTGTTGGATTGGTAAAGATCTTTTCCCAATCTGTTGGTTGCCGTTTTGTCCTAACCACAGTGTCCTTTGCCTTACAGAAGCTTTGCATTTTTATGAGATCCCATTTGTCGATTCTTGATCTTAGAGCATAAGCCATTGGTGTTTTGTTCAGGAAATTTTTTCCAGTGCCCATGTGTTCCAGATGCTTCCCTAGTTTTTCTTCTATTAGTTTGAGTGTGTCTGGTTTGATGTGGAGGTCCTTGATCCACTTGGACTTAAGCTTTGTACAGGGTGATAAGCATGGATCGATCTGCATTCTTCTACTTGTTGACCTCCAGTTGAACCAGCACCATTTGCTGAAAATGCTATCTTTTTTCCATTGGATGGTTTTGGCTCCTTTGTCAAAAATCAAGTGACCATAGGTGTGTGGGTTCATTTCTGGGTCTTCAATTCTATTCCATTGGTCTATCTGTCTGTCTCTGTACCAATACCATGCAGTTTTTATCACTATTGCTCTGTAATACTGCTTGAGTTCAGGGATAGTGATTCCCCCTGAAGTCCTTTTATTGTTGGGGATAGCTTTAGCTATCCTGGGTTTTTTGTTATTCCAGATGAATTTGCAAATTGTTCTGTCTAACTCTTTGAAGAATTGGATTGGTATTTTGATGGGGATTGCGTTGAATCTGTAGATTGCTTTTGGTAAAATGGCCATTTTTACTATATTAATCCTGCCAATCCATGAGCATGGGAGATCTTTCCATCTTCTGAGGTCTTCTTCAATTTCTTTCCTCAGTGTCTTGAAGTTCTTATTGTACAGATCTTTTACTTGCTTGGTTAAAGTCACACTGAGGTACTTTATATTATTTGGGTCTATTATGAAGGGTGTCGTTTCCCTAATTTCTTTCTCGGCTTGTTTCTCTTTTGTATAGAGGAAGGCAACTGATTTATTTGAGTTAATTTTATACCCAGCCACTTTGCTGAAGTTGTTTATCAGCTTTAGTAGTTCTCTGGTGGAACTTTTGGGATCACTTAAATATACTATCATGTCATCTGCAAATGGTGATATTTTGACCTCTTCTTTTCCGATCTGTATCACCTTGATCTCCTTTTGTTGTCTGATTGCTCTGGCTAGAACTTCAAGAACTATATTGAATAAGTAGGGAGAGAGTGGGCAGCCTTGTCTAGTCCCTGATTTTAGTGGGATTTGCTTCAAGTTTCTCTCCATTTAGTTTAATGTTAGCAACTGGTTTGCTGTATATGGCTTTTACTATGTTTAGGTATGGGCCTTGAATTCCTATTCTTTCCAGGACTTTTATCATGAAGGGGTGTTGAATTTTGTCAAATGCTTTCTCAGCATCTAATGAAATGATCATGTGGTTTTGTTCTTTCAGTTTGTTTATATAATGGATCACGTTGATGGTTTTCCGTATATTAAACCATCCATGCATGCCTGGGATGAAGCCTACTTGATCATGGTGGATGATTGTTTTGATGTGCTCTTGAATTCGGTTTGCCAGAATTTTATTGAGTATTTTTGCGTCGATATTCATAAGGGAAATTGGTCTGAAGTTCTCTTTCTTTGTTGTGTCTTTGTGTGGTTTAGGTATAAGAGTAATTGTGGCTTCGTAGAAGGAATTCGGTAGTGCTCCATCAGTTTCAATTTGGTGGAATAGTTTGGATAATATTGGTATGAGGTCTTCTATGAAGGTTTGATAGAATTCTGCCCTAAACCCGTCTGGACCTGGGCTCTTTTTGGTTGGGAGACCTTTAATGACTGCTTCTATTTCCTTAGGAGTTATGGGGTTGTTTAACTGGTTTATCTGTTCCTGATTTAACTTCGATACCTGGTATCTGTCTAGGAAATTGTCCATTTCCTGAAGATTTTCAAATTTTGTTGAATATAGGTTTTTATAGTAAGATCTGATGATTTTTTGAATTTCCTCTGAATCTGTAGTTATGTCTCCCTTTTCATTTCTGATTTTGTTAATTTGGACACACTCTCTGTGTCCTCTCGTTAGTCTGGCTAAGGGTTTATCTATCTTGTTGATTTTCTCAAAGAACCAACTTTTGGTTCTGTTGATTCTTTCTATGGTCCTTTTTGTTTCTACTTGGTTGATTTCAGCTCTGAGTTTGATTATTTCCTGCCTTCTACTCCTCCTGGGTGTATTTGGTAATTTTTGTTCTAGAGCTTTTAGGTGTGCTGTCAAGCTGCTGACATATGCTCTTTCCTGTTTCTTTCTGCAGGCACTCAGCGCTATGAGTTTTCCTCTTAGCACAGCTTTCATTGTGTCCCATAAGTTTGGGTATGTTGTACCTTCATTTTCATTAAATTCTAAAAAGTTTTTAATTTCTTTCTTTATTTCATCCTTGACCAGGTTATCATTGAGTAGAGCATTGTTCAATTTCCACGTATGTGTGGGCATTCTTCCCTTATTGTTATTGAAGACCAGTTTTAGGCCGTGGTGGTCCGATAGCACGCATGGGATTATTTCTATCTTTCTGTACCTGTTGAGGCCCGTTTTTTGACCAATTATATGGTCAATTTTGGAGAAAGTACCATGAGGAGCTGAGAAGAAGGTATATCCTTTTGCTTTAGGATAGAATGTTCTATAAATATCCGTTAAGTCCATTTGGCTCATGACTTCTCTTAGTCTGTCGACATCACTGTTTAATTTCTGTTTCCATGATCTGTCCATTGATGAGAGTGGTGTGTTGAAATCTCTCACTATTATTGTGTGAGGTGCAATGTGTGTTTTGAGCTTTAGTAAGGTTTCTTTTACATATGTAGGTGCCCTTGTATTTGGGGCATAGATATTTAGGATTGAGAGTTCATCTTGGTGGATTTTTCCTTTGATGAATATGAAGTGTCCTTCCTTATCTTTTTTGATGACTTTTAGTTGGAAATTGATTTTATTTGATATTAGAATGGCTACTCCAGCTTGCTTCTTCTGACCATTTGCTTGGAAAGTTGTTTTCCAGCCTTTCACTCTGAGGTAGTGTCTGTCTTTGTCTCTGAGGTGTGTTTCCTGTAGGCAGCAGAATGCAGGGTCCTCATTGCGTATCCAGTTTGTTAATCTATGTCTTTTTATTGGGGAGTTGAGGCCATTGATATTGAGAGATATTAAGGAATAGTGATTATTGTTTCCCTTTATATTCATATTTGGATGTGAGGTTATGTTTGTGTGCTTTCATTCTCTTTGTTTTGTTGCCAAGACGATTAGTTTCTTGCTTCTTCTAGGGTATAGCTTGCCTCCTTATGTTGGGCTTTACCATTTATTATCCTTTGTAGTGCTGGATTTGTAGAAAGATATTGTGTAAATTTGGTTTTGTCATGGAATATCTCGGTTTCTCCATCAATGTTAATTGAGAGTTTTGCTGGATACAGTAACCTGGGCTGGCATTTGTATTCTCTTAGTGTCTGTATGACATCAGTCCAGGATCTTCTGGCCTTCATAGTTTCTGGCGAGAAGTCTGGTGTGATTCTGATAGGTCTCCCTTTATATGTTACTTGACCATTTTCCCTTACTGCTTTTAATATTCTTTCTTTATTTTGTGCGTTTGGTGTTTTGACAATTATGTGACGGGAGGTGTTTCTTTTCTGGTCCAATCTATTTGGAGTTCTGTAGGCTTCTTGTATGTCTATGGGTATCTCTTTTTTTAGGTTAGGGAAGTTTTCTTCTATGATTTTGTTGAAGATATTTACTGGTCCTTTGATCTGGGAGTCTTCACTCTCTTCTATACCTATTATCCTTAGGTTTGATCTTCTCATTGAGTCCTGGATTTCCGGTATGTTTTGGACCAGTAGCTTTTTCCGCTTTACATTATCTTTGACAGTTGAGTCAATGATTTCTATGGAATCTTCTGCTCCTGAGATTCTCTCTTCCATCTCTTGTATTCTGTTGGTGAAGCTTGTATCTACAGCTCCTTATCTCTTCTTTTGGTTTTCTATATCCAGGGTTGTTTCTATGTGTTCTTTCTTGATTGCTTCTATTTCCATTTTTAATTCCTTCAACTGTTTGATTGTGTTTTCCTGGAATTCTTTCAGGGATTTTTGTGTCTCCTCTCTATGGGCTTCTACTTGTTTATTTATGTTTTCCTGGAATTCTTTCAGGGATTTTTGTGTCTCCTCTCTATGGGCTTCTACTTGTTTATTTATGTTTTCCTGGAATTCTTTCAGGGATTTTCGTGATTCTGTCAGGCATATTTGCGATTCCTCTCTGTAGGCTTCTACTTGTTCTCTAAGGGAGTTCTTCATGTCTTTCTTGAAGTCCTCCAGCATCATGATCAAATATGATTTTGAAAATAGATATTGCTTTTCTGGTGTGTTTGGATATTCCATGTTTGTTTTGATTGGAGAATTGGGCTCCGATGGTGCCATGTAGTCTTGGTTTCTGTTGCTTGGGTTCCTGCGCTTGCCTCTCGCCATCAGATTATCTCTAGTGTTACTTTGTTCTGCTATTTCTGACAGTGGCTAGACTGTCCTATAAGCCTGTGTGTCAGGTGTGCTGTAGACCTGTTTTCCTCTCTTTCAGTCAGTTATGGGGACAGAGTGTTCTGCTTTCGGGCGTGTAGTTTTTCCTCTCTACAGGTCTTCAGCTGTTCCTGTGGGCCTGTGTCTTGAGTTCACCAGGCAGCTTTCTTGCAGCAGAAAATTTGGTCTTACCTGTGGTCCCGAGGCTCAAGTTCGCTCGTGGGGTGCTGCCCACGGGCTCTCTGCAGTGGCAGCAACCAGGAAGACCTGTGCCGCCCCTTCCGGGAGCTTCAGTGCACCAGGGTTCCAGATGGTCTTTGGCTTTTTCCTCTGGTGTCCGAGATGTGTGTGCAGGGAGCAGTCTCTTCTGGTTTCCCAGGCTTGTCTGCCTCTCTGAAGGTTTAGCTCTCCCTCCCACGGGATTTGGGTGCAGAGAACTGTTTATCCGGTCTGTTTCTTTCAGGTTCTGGTGGTGTCTCAGGCAGGGGTCCTGCCGCTCCTGGGCCCTCCCCCATGGGAGCCCAGAGGCCTTATACAGTTTCCTCTTGGGCCAGGGATGTGGGCAGGGGTGAGCAGAGTTGGTGGTCTCTTCCGCTCTGCAGCCTCAGGTGTGCCCACCTGACCAGGCGGTTGGGTCTCTCTCTCACCGGGTCTGGGAGCAGAGAGCTGCTGCGGGCCGGGATCCGCGGTTGTGGGACTTCTTGTAAACACAGAACGTGCCCGGTCCTAGAGAAATTCTGCTTCCGTGTGTCCCAAGCTCACCAGGCAGCTTTCTTGCAGCAGAAAATTTGGTCTTACCTGTGGTCCCGAGGCTCAGGTTCGCTCGTGGGGTGCTGCCCACGGGCTCTCTGCAGCGGCAGCAACCAGGAAGACCTGTGCAGCCCCTTCCGGGAGCTTCAGTGCACCAGGGTTCCAGATGGTCTTTGACTTTTTCCTCTGGCGTCTGAGATGTGTGTGCAGGGAGCAGTCTCTTCTGGTTTCCCAGGCTTGTCTGCCTCTCTAGAGGAGTGTTCTCCTTTTCCACATCTTTGCCAGCGCCTGCTGTCGCAGGAGTTTTTGATCTTAGCCATTCTGACTGCTATGAGGTGGAATCTCAGTGTTGTTTTGATTTGCATTTATGTTCTGACTAAATATTGAACATTTCTTTAGGTGTTTCTCAGGCATTCGACATTCCTCAGCTGTGAATTATTTGTCTAGCTCTGAACCCCATTTTTAATAGGGTTATTTGTCTCCCTGCAGTCTAACTTCCTGAATTCTTTGAATATTTTGGATATAAGCCCTCTATCAGTTGAAGGATTGATAAAGATCTTTCCCAATCTGTTCCTTGCTGTTTTGTCCTCATGACGGTGTCCTTACAGAAGCTTTGTAGTTTTATGAGATCCCATTTGTTGATTCTTGATCTTAGAGTATACACCATTGGTGTTTTGTTTAGGAAATTTTCTCCAGTGCCCATGTGTTCAAGATTCTTCCCCATTTGTTCTTCTATTAGTTTGAGTGTATCTGGTTTGATGTGGAGGTCCTTGATCCACTTGAACTTAAGCTTTGTACTGGGTGATAAGAATGGATCCATCTGCATTGTTCTACATGCTGACCTCCAGTTGAACCTGCACCATTTGCTAAAAATGCTATCTTTTTTCCATTGGATGGTTTTGGCTCCTTGGTTAAGGATCAAGAGAACATAGGTGTGTGGGTTCATTTCTGTGTCTTCATTTCTATTCCACTGGTTTATCTCCCTGTCTCTGTACCGATACCATATTTTTTTTTTTTACCACTATTGCTCTGTAATACTGCTTGAGTTCAGGGATAGTGATTCCCTTTTATTGTTGAGGATATTTTTAACTATCCTAGGTTTTTTTTGTTATTCCAGACGAATTTGCAAATCATTCTGTCTAACTCTATGAATAATTGGACTGGAATTTTTATGGGGATTGCAATGAATCTATAGATTGCTTTTTGTAAAAGGGACATTTTTACATTAATCCCACCAATCCATGAGCATGGGAGATCTTTTCATCTTCTGAGCTCTTTAATTTCTTTCTTCAGAGGCTTGAAGTTCTTATCATGCAGATCTCTCACTTGCTTGGTTAAAGTCACACTGAGATAGTTTATATTGTTTAGGACTACTACAAAGGGTTGTTTCCCTAACTTCTTTCTCTGCTTGCTTCTATTTTGTGTAGAGAAAAGCCTACTGATTTATTTGAGTTAATTTTTTACCCAGCTACTTTGCTGAAGGTGTTTATCAGCTTTAGTAGTTCTCCGGTGGAACTTTTGGGATCACTTAAGCATACTATCATATCGTCTGCAAATTGCGATATTTTGACTTCTTACTTTCCAAACTGTATCACTTTGATTTCCTTTTGTTGTCTGATTGCTCTGGATAGGACTTTGAGAACTATATTGAGTAAGTAGGGAGAGAATGGGCAGCCTTGCCTAGTCCCTGATTATAGTAGGATTGTTTCAAATTTCTCTCCATTTAGTTTAATTTTAGCTACTGGTTTGCTGTATATGGCTTTTTCTATATTAATGTATGGTACTTGAGTTCAGTTTCTTTCCAGGACTTTTATCATGAAGGGGTGTTGAATTTTGTCAAATGCTTTCTCAGCATCTAATGAAGTGATCATGTGGTTTTATCTTTCTGTTTGTTTATACAATGAATTACATTAATGGTTTTCCATGTATTAAACCATCCCTGCATACCTGGGATGAAGCCTACTTGATCATGATGGATGATTGTTTTGATGTGTTTTTCGATTCAGTTTGCAAGAATTTTATTGAGTATTTTTGTGTTGATATTCATAAGGGAAATTGTTCTGAAACTTCTCTTTCTTTGTGGGTCTTTATATGGTTTAAGTATAAGAGTAATTGTGGCTCCATAGAAGGAATCCTGTAGCGATCCGGCTCTTCAATTTTGTAGAATAGTTTGGATAAAATTGGTATGAGGTCTCCTATGAAGGTCTCATAGAATTCTGCACCGAACCCATCTGGACCTGGGCTCTTTTTGGTTGGGAGAACTTTAATGACTACTTCTGTTTATTTAGGAGTTATGGGGTTGTTTAACTGGTTTATCTGTTCCTGATTTAACTTCGGTACCTGGTATCTGTCTAGGAAATTGTCCATGTCCTCCAGATTTTCAAGTTTTGTTGAATATAGGCTTTTGTAGTAGGATCTGATGATCTTTTGAATTGCCTCTGATTCTGTTGTTAATGTCTTCCTTTTCATTTCTGATTTTGTTCATTTGGACACTCTCTGTGTCTTCTGGTTAGTCTGGTTAAGGGTTTATCTATCTTGTTGATTTTCTCAAAGAACCAACTTTTGGTTCTGTTGATTCTTTGTATAGTCCTTTTTCTTTCTACTTGGTTGAGCTCAGCTCTGAGTTTGATTATTTCCTGCCTTCTACTCCTCCTGGGTGTATTTGCTTCTTTTTGTTCTAGAGCTTTTAGGTGTGTGTCAAGATGCTGATATATCCTCTCCCCTGTTATTTTCTGCAGGCACTCAGAGCTATGAATTTTCCTCATAGCACAGCTTTCATTGTGTCCCATAAGTTTGGGTATGTTGTAACTTCATTTTCATTAAATTGTAAGAAGTCTTTAATTTCTTTCTTTAAATCTTCCTTGCCCAGGTTATCATTGAATAGAGCATTGTTCAACTTCCATGTATATGTGAGCGTTCTTTCCTTATTGTTATTGAAGGCCAGCTTTAGCCTGTGGTGGTCTGATAGCACGCATGGGATTATTTCTATCTTTCTGTATCTGTTGAGGCTTGTTTTGTGCCCAATTATATGGTCAATTTGGGAGAAAGTACCATTAGGTGGTGAAAAGAAGTTATATCCTTTTGTTCTAGGATCCAATGTTCTATAAATATCTGTTAAGTCCATTTGGTTTATGACTTCTCTTAGTCTGTCTATGTCTCTGTTTATTTTTTGTTTCCATGACCTGTCCATTGATGAGAGTGGGGTGTTGAAATCTCGCACTATTATTGGTGTGAGTTTTGTGCTTTAGTAAGGTTTCTTTTATGTATGTAGGCACCCTTATATTTGCAGCATAGATATTTAGGATTGAGAGTTCATCTTGGTGGATTTTTCCTTTGATGAATATGAAGTGTCCTTCCTTATCTTTTTTGATGACTTTTGGTTGAAAATCAATTTTATTAGATATTAGAATGGCTACTCCAGCTTGCTTCTTCAGATCATTTGCTTGAAAATTTGTTTTCCAGCCTTTTACACTGAGGTAGTATCTGTCTTTGTCTCTGAGGTTTGTTTCCTTTAGGCAGCAAAATGCTGGGTCCTCATTATGTAACAAGTTTCTTAATATGTGTCCTTTTATTGGGAAATTGAGTCCATTGATGTTGAGAGTTATTAAGGAATAGTGATTGTTGCTTCCTGTTATCTTCGTATTTTGAGGTGAGATTATGTTTGTGTGCTTGTCTTCTTTTTTTTTTTTTTGGTGCAAAATGATTAGTTTTTTGCTTTTTCTAGGGTGTAGCTTGCCTCCATATGTTGAGCTTTACCATTTATTATCCTTTGTAGGGCTGGATTTGTAGAAAGATATTGTGTAAATTTGGTTTTGTCATGGAGTATCTTGGTTTCTCCACCTAAATTAATTGATAGTTTTCCTGCATTCAGTAATCTGGGCTGGCATTTGTGTTCTCTTAGGGTCTGTATGACATCTGTCCAGGATCTGGCTTTCATAGTCTCTGGTGAGAAGTCGGGTGTAATTCTGATAGGTTTGTCCTTTTATTTTACTTGACCTTTTTCCTTACTGCTTTTCTTTATTTTATGCATTGGCGTTTTGACTAATATGTGACAGGAGGACTTTCTTTTCTGGTCCAATCTATTTGGAGTTCTGTAGGCTTATTTTATATTCATGAACATCTTTTTCTTTAGGTTAGGGAAGTTTTCTTCTATGATTTTGTTGAAGATATTTACTGGTCCTTTGAGTTGGGAGTCTTCACTCCCTTCTATACTTACATCCTTAGGTTTGATCTTCTCATTGTTTCCTGGATTTCTTGTATGTTTTAGGCCAGTATCTTTTTCAATATTACATTATCAATGACAGTTGTGTCGATGATTTCTATGTAATCCTCTGTTCCTGAGATTCTCTCTTCCATCTCTTGTACTGTGTTTGTGATGCTTGTATCTATGACTCCTTGTCTCTTCCTTAGGTTTTCTAAATCTAGGGTTGTCTCCCTTTTTGCTTTCTTTTTTGTTTCTATTTTCATTTCCAATTCCTTCATCTGTGTGATTGTATTTCCCTGTAATTCTTTCAGGGACTTTTGTGTTTCCTCTCTAAGTGCTTCCACTTGTTTAATTGCGTTTTCCTGCATTTCTCTAGGGGAGTTCTTTATGTCTTTCTTAAATTCCTCCATCATCATGATCAAATGTGATTTTAAACCTAGATCTTGCTTTTCTGGTGTGTTTAGATATTCAGTGTTTGCTTTGGTGGGAGAGTTGGGCTCTGTTGATGCCATGTAGTCTTAGTTTCTGTTGCTTCTGTTTCTGTGCTTGCCTCTTACCATCAGGTTTTTTCTGGTGTTACCTTATTCTGCTATTTCTGACAGTGGCTTGACTGTCTTATAGGCCTTTGTGTCAGGAGTGGTGTACACCTGTTTTCCCGTTTTCTTTCAGCCAGTTATGGGCACAGAATGTTCTGCTTTCAGGCATGTATAGTCATTCCTGTCCACCGGCTTTCAGTCTTCTTGTGGGTGTTTGTCCTAAGTCCACCAGGAGGTCACTTGGAACAGAAATTTGATTTTACCTCTGGTATCAGGCCTAAGTCGCTCCTCAGGGCTGGGTTTCAGCTCTCTGTGAAAGCAGCAACCAGAAGGGCCTGCCCCTACTTCTGGTTACCTGTGGACAGGGGGCCCTGATGGTGCTAGGTGTTTTCTTCTAGAGTCAGAAATGTGGACAGAGAGTAGTCTCCTCTGGTTTCCCAGACACGTTTGCCCCCCTTAAGGTCTAGTTCTCCCTCCCATGGGATTTGGGTGCAGGGAGCTGTTTGACCAGGTCTGTTCAGATCAGGGCACAGCCTGAACCACAGGGCTCTTGCAGCTTGACTGCCCCTATCTTCCTGTTCCCAGAGGCCCTATACAGTTTCCTTTTGGGCCCAGGATGTGGGAAAAGGTAGACAGAAGTGTTGGTCTCTCCTGCCCTGCAGTCTCAGGATTGCGCACATGTCTGGGCGATGAGCTCTCTCTCTCCCAAGGGGTTTGGGAGCAGGGTGCTGTGGGCCAGGATCAGAGAGGTTTGGGCACCAGCTAGAAACTGGACATGTCCAGTCCCAGTGGAATTTTGCCTTTTTGTGTCCTGAGTCCACCAGGCAGGCCACTTGGAGTAGAAAAGTTGGTCTTACCTCTGGTCTCGGGCCTGAAGTCCCTCCTCCGTGTTGGGTTTCAGCTCTCCTTGGGGGCAGCAACCAGAAGGGCCTGTCCCTACTTCTGGGTTCCTGTAGGCAGGGGACCCTGATGATGCTAGGTGTTTTCCTCTAGAGTCAGAAATTTTGGCAGAGAGTAGTCTCCTCTTTTTTCCCATGTGTGTCTGCCCCTCTGAAGGTTTAGCTCTCCCTCCCATGGGATTTGGGTACAGGAGCTGTTTGACCAGGTCCATTCAGATTCAGGCACAGTCTGGACTTCATCTTTTCCTTTACTTAATTGCCCTATCACTCATTATAATTCCAAACTCCATTTTTGAACCACATATCACATGATAAGAGTTAATCTTATTTTTCTTGTTTGACAAATACCCAACATGAAAAATTTAAATGGAGAACAGGATTTCATTTTGTTCATAGTTTCAAAGGTTTTATTCCAGGGATAGTGTATATGTTTGTGATGAGCTAAAGTATCACAGTGTTGGGTTTATACCCATGATAAGGCAAAGAGTCATGGTTTTTGATACATATATTCATATTAAGGCATAGAGACATAGTGTTTGGTAAATGATCTGTGATAAAGCATTCAGTCAAGGCATTTTCATGTAACAGAGAAAACTGTTTCCTTCATGGTAGTTAGGAATACAAAAGGAGAAAATGGAAAGATCTGGGATCACATGTAACCTGTAAGAGTATATTTGCAGACACATTCCATGCCAGGTCAGCTGCCCTCAGAGTTTCTTTCTATCCTCCTCTCTGTTCCCCAAGAACCAATTCCTTGGTCCTATATCGATTGTTGCAACAGAAAACCATTTCCAGCTTTTATATTCCTTGTTCACATCTATGGATCATATAGACCAATCCTCTCCCAAGATCCCATCCTCCAACACCAACAGCCATTGCCTGTAAGGATACCTACCAACTGAACAGGCAAATGAAACTGGCAACATGTAACCAAAAACACCCAGGATATCCAGGCCAGAAACAGAATATTCAGGTATCAAAACACCCATCCAGCAAATAAATCTGCTACTAGTACTAAAATTATCTAAAACCCAGAGGTCTAAATGCCAGGTTAAAAACACAATCAATAACAGCAAGTACAGTATGTCTCCACTATAGCCCAGCTGTGTTACCATAGTTCTGTATATTCCAACATAGTTGAAGATCAGGAAAAAGAACTTAAAATCAATTATGTGAAAATAATAGAGTACCTTATAAAATCAATGAATCCCTTTAAAAAGTTTAGAAAAACACAAAGAAACAATGGCAGGAAATAAATAAATCTCTTGAAGAAACCTAGGGGGAAAAATTCAAACAACTGAAGAAAATGAATAATAAGTCCCTTAAAGAAAGCCAAAAAGCCCAAACAAACAGACAAAAATACAAAAAACCCAAAGACAAAAAATTTTAACCAGTTAAAGACCTGAATAAAAGCAAAAAATAAACAAAACAAGCAAAGAATAATCAATATGAACAAACAAGCAACAACAAAACCCCACAAATAAGGGGATTATGAAATGGAATATTTAGGAATCTGAACAGGATTACAGACACAATCTTCATGAAAAGAATACCAAAGATACCCAAAAGATTCTCAGGCATTAAAGATACAGTAGAAGACATTGATATACCAGTCAAATACAATATTAAGTATATAAATCTTATCACAAAGCATATAGGAAATCTTAGATAATACAAAAAGATCAAATCTAAGAATATTATGAATAAAGAAAGTAGAAGGATCCAAGCCCAAATACCCAGAAAATATTTAGAACAAAACTACAAAAGAAAAATTTCATAATATAAAGAAGGAGATTACTGTGAAGGTATAAAAAGCATACAAAATATAAAAGATATTGGATCAGAAATGGAAGTCCCATCATCTGATTGACAGTAACTAAAATATTAAACATACGGAGGAAAAACTGAAAAGATCCAAAGGTGGAAAAAAGCAGTCATGTATAAAGGCAACCCTAGAATTATACCTGGCTTCTCAGTGGAGAGTTTGTAAGCCAGGAGGTCCAGGACAGATATGCTGTAAACTCTAAGAGAAAAGAGACTGCAACCCAGCATACTATACCCAGCAAAACTTTCAATCACTACAGATGGAGAAAACAAGATATTCCATGATAAAGAGAAGGTGTAAAAGGAAACCTTTAAATTAAGAAGGTTAACTACATTCATGAAAATGGAAAACAAAAGACACAAACATTACTGTCATAACCAGAAGCGTGCCATACCAGCACCACAACCACTACCACAAACAACAACAACCACAACAAAATAACAGGAATCAAAAGTCATTGGTTATGGGTACTTCTCAATTTAAATAGCATAAGAATCTCAATAAAAAGACACAGATAATAAAAAAGATGAGAAAACAATATCTATCCATCTTCTGAATCTCAAAAATACAACTTAACATCAAGGAAAAACATTACCTCATGGTAAACATATGGAAAAAATATATAAAGCATGTGGACATAAAAAGCAAGATAGTTTATGCATTTCAATATCTAAAATAGACTTCAAACTAAAACTAATTAAGAGATGAAGAAAGACAACACATACCCATCAAAGAAAATACTCACCAGTATGATGTTTCAATTCTTACCATCTACTTCCCAAACACAAAGTACCACTACTACAGCTTAAATCACAAATTGACCCTCACCCATTGATAGTCGGAGTCTTCAGTTCTCCACTCTTACCCATGGACATGTCACTCAGACAAAAACAGAAATATTGGAGCTAATAGACATAAATCAAAAGGATATAACAGATATTTACAGAACATTTTATCAAAACACATAAAAACAAAACTTCTTCTCAGTACTTCATGGAACTTTCTCCAAAACTGACCACATACTCTAATAAAAAGCAAGTCTCAATGGATATAAGAAAATTGAAATTACTCTACTTTTCATCACACCTCCATGGATTAAAGCTGATTACCAAAAATAACAGAAATAACAAGAAGTTTATTAACTCATTAAAAATTAGAAAGTCTCCATTAATTAAAGAATTGATCAATCAATCTATCAATCGATAAGTCAGCCTTTTTAGAATTTGAATATACAGCATACCCAAACTTTTGGGAAACAAGGATAGCTCTGGCATAAGAAATTTCTTAACATTAAGTGCCTGTATATAATTATATATACATATAAACATACATACACACACACACACACACACACAATTGAGAAACCTCATATTAGCACCTTAACAGAACACCTGAGAGCTCTACAACTAAACAAAATAAAGCACATCCAAGAAGATTAGGCAGAAAGACTTAGGCCTGAAAGCAAGAAAATAGAAACAAAGAGAGCAATACAAAAAAAGACAAAAAGATACAGTGACAGAAATAAAAAAGATAGATAAACACTTATGCAAAGTAAATAAAGAGTCAGAGAATATTGAAATAAACAAAATAAGATATGAAAAGGGAGAGATAATAGAAACAGGGGAAATCAGAAAATCATAAGGACATACTGCAAAAACCCATACTGTACAAGATTTAAAAAATCTAAAATGATAATTTTATCGAAAGGTATTACTTACCAAAGTTAAATCATTTAAATTATTTAAATAGACCTCTAAACCCCAACTGAAATAGGAACACTCATGAAATGCCCTCCCCCAAACAACCTCTGCCCAGATGCTTTTAGTTCAGAATTCTACCAGACTTTCAAAGAAGATTTAAAGCTTCTTTTCTCTTCTAGTCCTCAAATTGTTCCAAGACATAGAAACGGTAGGAACATTGATTAGCTCATTTTATGAGATCACAGATACCCTGATGCCCATACAATATGCAACAAAGAAAGAGAATTACAGGCCAATATCCTTTGTGAACCTAGATACAAAGTACTCAATAAAATACTTGGGAGAAGAATCCAAAAAGACATAAAAAAATCATTTATCTTGAGCAGACAGTACTGCTGTATGGAAAGGAGTATGATAGGACTAAACACTTGCCACAGACTGTTCATCTTGGTATCCATGACTACATAATATATTTATGCCAAAGACTTCTCATATGTTAGATTGAGGATTAATTGACTGTTTCTTTTTTTTAATGTCGATTTTTTATTTTTCTTTTTTTGGGAGGAGGATACAAGAGCAAAGGGTGGATATGAAGGGTTTGGAAATGAACGGGATTGAGGTGCATGATGTGACATTCACAAAGAACCAGTAAATTTTTTTTATTAACTTAAGTATTTCTTATTCACATTTCGAGTGTTATTCCCTTTCCCGGTTTCCAGACCAACATCCCCCTAACCCCTCCCCCTCCCCTTCCTTATGGGTGTTCCCCTCCCCATCCTCCCCCCATTGCCGCCCTCCCCCCCAACAGTCTAGTTCACTGGGGGTTCAGTCTTAGCAGGACCCAGGGCTTCCCCTTCCACTGGTGCTCTTACTAGGATATTCATTGCTACCTATGAGGTCAGAGTCCAGGGTCAGTCCATGTATAGTCTTTAGGTAGTGGCTTAGTCCCTGGAAGCTCTGGTTGCTTGGCATTATTGTTCATATGGGATCTCGAGTCCCTTCAAGCTCTTCCAGTCCTTTCTCTGATTCCTTCAACGGGGGTCCTATTCTCAGTTCAGTGGTTTGCTGCTGGCATTCGCCTCTGTATTTGCTGTATTCTGGCTGTGTCTCTCAGGAGCGATCTACATCCGGCTCCTGTCGGCCTGCACTTCTTTGCTTCATCCATCTTGTCTAATTGGATGGCTGTATATGTATGGGCCACATGTGGGGCAGGCTCTGAATGGGTGTTCCTTCTGTGTCTGTTTTAATCTTTGCCTCTCTATTCCCTTCCAAGGGTATTTTTGTTCCCCTTTTAAAGAATCAGAGAAAGAACTGGAAGAGCTTGAAGGGGCTCGAGACCCCAAAAGTACAACAATGCCAAGCAACCAGAGCTTCCAGGGACTAAGCCACTACCTAAAGACTATACATGGACTGACCCTGGACTCTGACCCCATAGGTAGCAATGAATATCCTAGTAAGAGCACCAGTGGAAGGGGAAGCCCTGGGTCCTGCTAAGACTGAACCCCCAGTGAACTAGTCTATGGGGGGAGGGCGGCAATGGGGGGAGGGTTGGGAAGGGAACACCCATAAGGAAGGGGAGGGGGGAGGGGGATGTTTGCCCGGAAACCGGGAAAGGGAATAACACTCGAAATGTATATAAGGAATACTCAAGTTAATAAAAAAAAAATTAAAAAAAAAAAACAAAAAAAAATAAAGAAGGAGTGAAGCATTCACATTTTGATCATCCGTCTTGAGTTTCATTTGTTCTAGGCATCTAGGGTAATTCAAGCATTTGGGCTAATAGCCACTTATCAATGAGTGCATACCATGTTATATCCCAGTTCATAAGTCTTCATTTGTCTTTAGCTTCAATATATGTTCAGAATTTCATCAAACCTGTCTTCTCCCATTGCTTCTGTACTGCTTCCACACATGATCAGTATTGGACTTAACCTGAATTCCTCCTTCCTTCTTCCACACACTGTATACAATAGTTTCAATGGTCCTGTGGATCATTTTTCTCAGATATTTAAGATTATAGTTTAATTACATAATATTTTTCTTTACTTTCCTATCTCTGAACACTCTTATTCAAATTTGTACTCATTATTATTATTGCATATTTTATGTATATTTACATAAATACATATTTTTAAATATAACATGCTTAGTCTGTATAATGTAATTACATGTATGTTTTAAGGCATAATTTTTTATATTGGGTAACCAATTGGCATGCTTTTCCATGTAGAAGACTATTTATCTCTCTTTCATCAGTCTTTATTCTAGTTTTCTTGTATATGAATGAGGTCTCATGGATTTCCACTTTGCACTTTGGCATGTCTCTTTCTGTTTTCTTTGTTTAGTTTCTGAACCCAAGACCACATCATAATCATAATCAGGTATCTATTCAGAAAACTACGATGGGTTATTAGATAGAATAAAAACCAGTAACTTTATTTTTTTTTTCTTTTTTTTTTCGGAGCTGGGGACCAAACCCAGGGCCTTGCGCTTGCTAGGCAAGAGCTCTACCGCTGAGCTAAATCCCCAACCCAAAAACCAGTAACTTTAAAAGACACACAAGGCCTCATGTCATAACTCACCCTGACATACATACATACATATATATCATATACTTCTCCTATTCAACTTTTCCACTGTAGTAGATGCCTTACCATTCCTGACCTTGCCTAAAACCTCCATAATACTGGTCCTTTCCTGTCTTACATAGTCCAGAATGCTTGATTAGTCCTCACTTGCCCATAGATGATAATTTATATGACCTTATTCAGATTTTAGCTCAAATGGCCCTTGGCCAGAAAGTCTGTGCTTACAGTCTCTAAAACATACCATTGCCTCACTCAATGATCTCCTAATTTACATTGCTTTCTTCTTAGTTTCTGCTGCTGCCTGGGACTTATTTATATATCCTTTGCTTCTTCCGCCATAAAATATAAAGTGTATGGGAAGGAGGATTCTGATTCAGTTATTGTCAGCTCTTTACCAGGTGCTATGATAGTGCATAAAGTAGGAACTCATAAGATATATTTATTAAATGAAATGTTCATATTTAATAAATGAAATTCTGACTTCTCTCTATATATGTTATAGTTTGTAGCTCGATGTTCTTGTAGGACTCTTCACAGTGGAAAGAGGCTACTACTGACTTTTTTTTTTTTTTTTTGGTTCTTTTTTTCGGAGCTGGGGACCGAACCCAGGGCCTTGCGCTTCCTAGGTAAGCGCTCTACCACTGAGCTAAATCCCCAGCCCCACTACTGACTTTTTTGACTGCTTTTGTCACCCTTCTACTCCCACTGCCTTGCTTCATTCAGACTTGATAAAAATGTATGTGACTAATCTAATAATTTTAAGTTATTATGCCACGCTTGGTTGATATTAATGGTGGGCCTGCCATTTTCTATAGTGAAATGGAGGAGGAGTGAATCTAGTGAGAGGTGAGGTTGGTCGTATGTATGTATGTATGTATGTATGTATGTATGTATGTATGTATGAAGGAATGAACATAAGCAGTTGTATCCTTTGGAGAGGCAAGTTTTCCTTTTTCCAGCAATCATTAAACATTTTGTTTGACAATTATTTCCTCTATGGCTATAGATAAGACATTTTACAGCCCCAAGTTCTACTCTCTTCTTTTTACAGTGTGTTAGGATATTAATCTTACAACCTTATTTGGAAAATTAAAAAAAGCAAATATATAAATTCATTATGTAGGGGTTGGGGATTTAGCTCAGTGGTAGCGTGCTTGCCTAGCAAGCACAGGGCCCTGGGTTCGGTCCCCAGCTCTGAAAAAAAGAAAAAATAAATAAATTCATTATGTAGTGAATTTCACATAATAGGTACTCAGTTGTTAATACTTTTCAATAGTCTTAAGTGCTTAGTGAATACCAAGTTGACAGACTGAGAGTAAAGTTGTCAACAGCATTACACATAATTTTCAAACACACACACACACACACACACACACACACACACACACACACACACAATTACAAGTGAACCTCAAAATAGTTACTTATTGGGAAGCTTTGTTGATGTAATAATGTGGAGGTGGAAGGGCCCAATGACAATGGGAGTGAGGATGACTCAATACATACTTTATAAAGGAAGTGATGCTTGAAGTGTTCAGTCGTACCTGTACTGAACATTAGAGAAAAGGCCATAGTAGAGTGATGCTGACCCATAAAAAAGGCACCTAAGCCTGATCTTTGAAGCAGGAGTGACAATCATGTGCAATACAGCTTGACATCTGATTTTGTGTAAACGAAAAATCCAAATTTAGATGAAAGTTTTCTGTTGCTTCATAAAGGAGTTTGAATATTTTCCTTCTAAAAACTTCTAGTGAACTGAGATGGATGTTGCCAAATATTATGTCCAGAACATGATAACTTAGGAAAGTATCTTTGCATATGTAATCAAACTGATCATTTTGGCTTGAAGAAATTGTCATGATGTATTTAGTTGAGCCCTGGATCTAAAGACAACAGTGTTTATAAGGGAAGAATATATGAGATTTAAAGACAGATGAGAAGAAGGCCATGTGAGGACAGAGGCTAAACTTAGACTAATGAAAACACGCGTTATAAAAGGTCTGGAAGCACTACAATCTAGGAAAGAGTAGGCAGACTTCTTCTTAAAGGTTTCCAGAGAGAGGATGGACTTCAGGTAGTTGATTTAAAAGAATCTCGACAGCAGAGAGAATTTCTATTGTTTCTAAAAACTGAGGTCATGGAATTTATTGCATAGTTTCAGTGAACTAGTATAGTTGTGATTTTAGAATCTCCTCATTATAACCAGAATTTTCAACCAGAGCAATCTAAAGAGATCTCTGAAAATATTTGAGTGATAAATTACAGAATAAGATGCTATAAAACCATTTATTTCAAGAATCTAGCCAAAACATTAAGAAATTTTAGGTTAAAATAATGTCTGGTAAGTGTTCTCTGTGGGAATTAGTCAGAGGACAGACAATGAAATGTTATAAGTGTGTTAAATGATTGGAAAGGAGATTAACGAAGTTAAAAATATATTTCCAGAGCTATTTTGATACCAATAAGCTTTCTCTGAAGAAGGTGGAATAATTTTCTATGAATATGATTTGGAGGGAATTCATATTTTACATCTGAATTTCTCTGTACATCTAGGTACAGAACACATTGTAAAACTGTTGGTAAAGCAATTGCACACAAGTGAGATCAGGCTGGAAATCTATAGTCCTATGCAATATTATCTAGGAAAACAAATTTTTACACAAAGGCATTTGAACTCATCCTAACTAATGAATAAAAAATAAAAGTAGACAGACAAATCACCAGTAAAAAATACACAGTTTTCTGTTGTCCTGTTTTCCCGCTTTCTGTATGCTTTATTTAGTTCAGTCCAGACCCCTTTTTCATACACTGATGACAACACTTGATTTATTTCTTTTTTTCCCCAAAACAATGTGTGCGTAATTACACCAGAAAGTTAATAACTAATAACACAAAAAGTCTTTAGGAACTATGGGTAGAGAAGATTATCTGCAGTACATTGAGTCCAAACCAAATATGCATAAATAGTCTATTATATTAAATCTAGAATGAAGCTGCAAATGTGCAGCTGCAGAGAAAGCTCAATGGTTACAAAACTTGCTCCCCCTGAAGAGGACATAAGTTCAGTTTCCAGATCCTGGATAACACCTCACAACTGTAACTATAATTTCATAATATCCAAAGCCTTCTTTTTGTGTCTGTGGGCACCAGGCATGCCAATGGTAAAGGAACTACACATAGGTAAAATGCGAATTTGTACAAAGTAAAATAATTAAAAATTATTTTTGAATATTATGTGAATTAAAGAACATAAACTAATGTTTCTAGAAGGAGAAAAATTGACATTTTATGGCACACTAAGAACAGAATGTGATTTGTGTCCTGTCCAAAGGTTCCTTTGTCCCTCTTTCAGAGACTAAGACCTTACGCAGGAAATTTGTTTGTGATGACTTAAGTATGGTTGATATCAAAGGTCATCATACTTCTCTTGACTTTTCCATATTGATGAGTGTTTCCACAGTCAACTTCAAATATTCTGTGATATATAAGCTATAGCAGAGCATAAGGAAGAAGTTACTTCATTACATATTTAATATACAAGTAACTGATGTGCAAGGACAACACTGATTCACATAGTTAACTTCTTGTGTTTTATTGTGTTTGATAATAAGCATTATGGATTATAGGTATTAAAAGGAAGGTAACATATTTTTGGCATACATTTTCTTTTCTTCCTTTCCTAGGGTCAAATGCACACTATAATTAATTCTCCCACCTATCTCTGTATCAGCCCAACATCACTCATTGGTATCAAATTTGAAATTACTCAAATCTCATAAATATAAAAATAAAAGAGATTAATCCTGAACAGAGCTCCATAAGGTATGTATATGCATTTACTGACAAAACATTTTTGGGAGTAGTGGTAGCACCACACGAAACAGTGCATTTTCTACCGAGCAATTTTTAGTGCTCAGAAAGGATCCATTTCTTCATAGTGTTCTACTAGAACACTGTGTTGGTGATACTGCAATAAACCTATGAGTGTGATGTGTAATATAGATGTTATTGCATATAATAGAAAGCATTCATTGGGCATAAGGGACTTTTGTTGCCTGCATGCTGGCACCAAGCAGATATAAATGTGCTTTAACGTATTTCCTCTTAAAAGGTCAATGTACCCTCATGCTTTAATTTTTGTATACAGTTTAGTGAGCAGCTCCCTTTTCATAGCTGCCTTCTATACCCACCCAGGACTCCTGATATCTCTAATTATAAACTGCACAATTTTCTCTTCCTTCCTTGCTGTTTTTCTGTCATTGCTTTCCTCAGACATTGAAACAGAGGAAGCTGTTTATAGTTCATTAAACACTTTAAGTTGTTGTTCTAAAGTTTTATCCTTTTCCGTGTTTCTATATCATTGCCTGCTGTTGTCACATGAAGGCACGCAACACGATTCTAAAAGAGATATCATATATGCACACTATTGTGAATAAAACCAAGAGTCTGACTCTATACTATGTTTCATAGGGCATTTGGCATATATTATAATAATATATAATATTTTATGCATTTGGCATAATATATTTAGACTTTTATGTTATTGAAGAAAATATTCCATGTGTCTTTCTAAATCAGTAATTTTCTTAATTACAAATACTTCTTAAATATGAACACTAGCCAAAAGGAGTATTAGCTCAGATGATGATATGATACAGCATAGGAAATGTGACTATTAGAAATCTATGCAGTTTCATGTATTTTTTTTTCTTTTCTTTTTTTTGGAGCTGGGAACTGAACCCAGGGCCTTGCGCTTGCTAGGCAAGCACTCTACCACTGAGCTAAATCCCCAACCCTTGCAGTTTCATGTATTAACACAGTGGGAGAAGATGTAGTAACTTCTCCAACAAATGACCCATGAGTACGGTACAACTTTCTAAAAAAGAGTTATTGGTATTCAGGCTACAAAGGGACTGGAAGAGACAATAATGTGAATAGAAGGAATGTATCTCTTTGGTTTGTTGTTTTTTCTGTTTTTTGTTTTTGTGGGATTTTTGTTTGGTTTGGTTTTCATTTTGTTTTGGTTTATGTTTTATTTTAATTTTAGATTATGCACAATGGAACTCCTGTTTCTTGAAGTTCTGAAGAAGGCTTTCTGTCAGCCACTGCCCTGGAAGACCACATAGTCTAGGACAAATTGCATTCATTTCTAAAACCATTATAAACATCTTGAGAACATAGTTACAGGTTTATTGTTTTTACTTTTTATATTTTAGCTGTTCCAACAATTGAAAAAATGTTCCCCCATCATATCCTTATTTGCTTACGTGGAAAGATTAATTTAAATCATCCACGGTCCCTGCTTATGATAGTTTTTCATTAGAAATGAAAACAAATTCCCCAGAAACCAATTTTTAAACAGGAAGAACAATATAAGAAAATATTGTTTCCAATTAACAATGTATTTCTAAATGTTTGTTTTAAGGGACTCCAGAAGGAGATAAATGAAGTGCTGCCGTGACAAGACCTGCAGAAAGCAGGCTCATCTCAGGATCTATGCATGTAATAGGCTAGAAAAGCCCCCAAATTTGTCTGTTTCCGTCCAATCCCCTATGCAAAGGTCTTTCTTCTATCCATTCTAATTACTGCCCATGAGTATTGTAAGATCAAATGATCACAGAGTAAGTCAATAAATAGAAAGAGATATGATAAAAATTATGCACATAGAAAAATATTTTATCTAGGATCACAATGGGAACCCAGAACTCAGAAGTCACTGAGGCAGTGGTTACAGCTGTTACCAAACAATATACAAGTCATTACTTTTTCCTTTCATTTGAATTGTATTGGCATGTGCACACTAAAAGCCCAATGTCATCATAGGCATGTTGGATTCATAGAAGGATTATCCAAAGCTAAAAAGAATTGATTTATTTTAAAATTTACTTCAAAATATAATTCAGACAGTATTTTCTTTAGGAACTTGCACACTTTATTTCTATACTTGTAACTCTACATTTTATGTGAAATTTTTATGATTTTGATTCATGCTTTCTATTTATAAAATGGTAAAGCTGTATCTACCTCAAAGCAATAAAAAAGTCAATTAATACTTTTTAAAAATTTATTCTGCAAACCATACAATGTTGCATAAATATGTTTCAACAATAAAAAGTAACAAGCATGACTCCCTTTATTGTACAGAATTATTATCTCACATACTGCAAAATAAGTAGCTGGAGAGAAACAACGACTGGACACAGGGATCTCTTTTAAATAGTAAACAAGAACTTTTGGCAAAATAGGATTTCACACTTTATTCTACATCATGTGATTCAATTGATTTTGTATTTTGTTACTTATTTTATATCTTCCATTACTTGAACATGATCTTCATGATAGCAGCCATTTTGCCTGCCCATAAGGAATTGCAATTTTGTTGAAAGAATATGGGCTTTTCAGGTATCAAATGATCGAACCAGGCACAGCTCTCCCTGCTGCCTATCAGTCCATATGATAAACTCTCAGCTATGTCTCCAGCACCTTTTCTGCCTGTGTGCCAACATGCTTCCCATCAGAACAAAAATGAAGAAAACCTCTGAACTGTAAGCCAACCCCAATTTAATATTCTCTTTATAAGAGTTTCCATGACCATGATGTATTGTCACAGTAAAAGAAACTTTAAGTAAGACAGAGGTTGATACCAGGGACTGGGGTGTTGATGTGCTAGGTCTGACTATGCTTTTGTTTGGAGGATTGTAGATTCTGGAACTTTGGTTCTGAAATACAGGTAAATTCTTAATGGACCATATTCATAGAAGCATGGAAGACACTGTGCATAGGGTGATTTGAACTGTGGGGTCCTGGATCAAAAGACTTCAGAGGAGAAGTAAGTTAGTCAGCATGTGGCCTAGAGATTGTTCTTGCCATATTTTGGCAAAGGATGTGACTGCTTTCTACACTTGTGCAAAAATAAAATAATAAATCAATCTACCTAAGGCTAAAATGAAGTGTTATGCAATAAAAGCTTTGACAGGGGAAATTTTTATACAGCCTAATATTGACTCCTTTTTGGTTATTAGTGGCAGTGCTTATGCAGATTTATAATGAAAAGTGCAAGCTGAGCAAGAAAAAACACAAAATGTACAGTTAGAGGAAAAAAGAAGCACCAGGAAGTGTAAAGAGTTTAAAGAAAAGCCTGATGCTAAGTGGAATAAAGAGTGTGTGTGGGTGATCTCAGAGGAAGACCCTAACTTCTGAGCGTCTAATTTCTGAAAAGGAAGTAAAGTAAAATTGAATTACAAAAATGTATAGGGATGGTATAATGGTGTATACTTTTAGATCCAGCACTGTGAAGGCAGAGGCTGTTGGATCTCTAAATTGGAAGCTACCTATAGAAAGAGGTCCAGGACAGCAAGCTTAAACAATAAAGGAAATTACCATAAACAAAAATCTGGTAAAGAGGTAATTTATGGAGGGTGCCATATTTCAGACCCAGCAAGCAGCAGATCTTGGAACTTTCACCATGTGATACTTGTTTTAGAGTCAAGGACAGAAGAAAAGTGTTATGAAATCTTCCTCCATGGCTAAGGAAATCCACTACCCATAACTCAGACTTACAGCTCCACTTAGACTCACAAAGGCCATATGTGTGAATATGTGAATGTAAAGCCTGGATTTCCTTAAAGACCCCAAAAATGTTGGAGATGCCAGAAATAAGAAGAGTTTATAGCAGGGATGGTGAACAGCCCAAGAAAGAGGCATGTTTCAGTCAATGAATTTGAATGGAGTGGTAGAACTGAAGAGTACTTTGGCATCAGACATGGAAATGCAGAGCTTGGAGTTTACCCAGCTAGCTGGTTTTTGGTCTTATTTTGGGTCAGTATTTTCTCATTATGTTCTCTTTTCTCCTTCTTGGAATGGAAATGTATATCCTGTGTCATTATATATTGGAAGTATGTTGGGGATTAGTTCTAATGGTTTGAATTAATCCAGCCCCCTAAATTGGAAATCTTCATGTGCAAAAGCTGAAGGTCCTTGCCCCCAATTAGTTTTTGATTAGTTATTAAAGAGCCAATGGCCAATGGGTGGGCAGGTAGACTAAGACAGGATCTTTAGGTTTTCAAGGGCTAGGAACTGGGAGAAAGGAAGACAGGGAGAATTGCCATGATTCAGGGGAGTAGGATGGGAGTTAAGAGCTGCAGGAGAGAAAGCTAAACAGTCATGTAAGAATTCAGTAAAGTCATTGACATTGGCCACTTACCCATTCATCCGTGGAGTAGCAGGGGAATGTTTAGGTGTTTCAGGAGTACTGAGGGAAGTGCTTTCTAGCAGAGGAAGGATTAAGAGAACCCAAACTTTGATCTAGTCACACCATGTTTAAAATTAACTGCCATGTGATAATGTGATGAGTGTCTTTCATTTATGAAGACAGTGTCTTGTGGGTGGCTGGGATAGTGACATTGCAGGAGCTCAAAGTGGTTTATGTAAACTCAGCACTAAAGAAGTATGTGATCTGTTTTTCATTTTGATATTGCAGAGGATTACAGTTAATAGATTGTAAGTCTCAGAAGAGACTGAACATTTTAAAAATGAAAATTTTTAAATTTTTAAACAGTTTTGATACTATGATAGATTATGGGGGTTTTTTAATTTGGAGTATGATTTGGCTTTACACCTATGGGGATCAGGGAGTAGAATGTGGTGTTTTGAATAATAACGGCTCTTAGATGCCCTTAGGGAGTGGCAGTATCAGGAGGTATAGACTTGTTAGAGTAGATGTGACCTTTTAAGAAATATGTTTAAGCATACAGCTTCACATAAACATTAAGGTCACTAGCAAACATCTGGCTGTTATGGCTATTGACAACACTAATTCTGCTCTCCCATAAAAATTGCATTTTATCTGTATTATTAGTAGATCTTTACCAAATTCTTGAGCAATACAATATTTCCTCTATATGTGTTATATCTGTGTTTGCTAAAAAGCTAACATTCTTGTATTTGTTTGAAGGCTGCATTAAACCCACAGCCTTAAGGGTTTTTTCTAGAAACAGCAATGAAGCCAATTCTGAACTCACAAGTACTTTTTAAACACTGTCCTTTCCTCCCCAAATTCCCATGCCTGTGTCAACATCTAGATTCTTCCTGGTGAACACTTCTTTGAATCTGGTCACAAGGATGTTTGATGGCAGTAGAGCCTGAGTTTGTCCTCTCTATAGTGAATGGCAATCCAAGTGTCCCTGTTGGTGGACAGAGTACAAGTCCCACATAGCCCGAGCTTCATACACAGGAATGATTCCTAAGCAGCTCGATTACCCCTCACGGGATGGTTATTGAGGGCCGACTGAGAGTGGAAGGCTTGAGTCAGTCCTCACCAGTGTGTTTGCTATTCACCTGTCTCAGTATTTCATTGTGAATGAAAAGCCAGTGTTTGGGCTCATACAGGAACCTTGGAGGAGTGGACCCTTCTAGAAGTGTGAGAACCCTGCAGTCAATCAGAGGAAGGACACTTTCCACCACCTGTTCGATCCAGGCAGTTCTAAGGCCACCACTAGACATGTTCTGTGGACATTCAGGATTGGGCTTTGATTAGTCATCAGTCAGATGGGTCACTCTGAAGGAAAGGTTTGGTAGTTGGCACTATACCACTGACTCAAAGTATTAGGAAAGTATACTTCACATTAACTGACATGACCAAGAGCTTTTCTCTTTAAATAGATGGATGTTATTGTAAATAGTTTCTCAAATATTTTTAACTGGATCACGAGCATGGGGAGAGAAAGATTCTCAGCTGCTATGAATTTCTCCACTGTTTACTTCTCTCATTTACAGTGGTATTGTGTAAGATTACAAAATTTTAGATTTTATTTGTATCTATTACCCAAACCATTAAATTGTCTTTAATTTCATCATTGTCTTAGAAACCCAGTGCATGAAGAGCTGATGGGGGGAAGCCCCTCTAGCCACTCAGTGCTCTGACCCAGGATTAAAACCACCCACCGAATAGTGTGTGAAGTCCAGTCTTTGTAAACTCTCTCAGACCAAACGTTATTGAAGTGAAGTCATCCGTATAATCTAAGTCCTGTAAGTGGAAGGACAAACAGCTGCCAGCAGCTGCTTTTAAAGGGTCACTATGAGTACTACATAGTACAGTATTAATTTATAGCAGGAATCATATCTTGTAAAATGTATATAAAACACTTTTATGGTGCAATCATTTGTCAAATTTTCTGTTACATTGTTCTTAGAGTATACATTCTTCTCATGCCTAAGAATATCACTGTAAAATCTGCTGAAAACTATTTTTAGGTTTTATTTGCACAAGACTAATCTAGTTTGAGTTTTTGGGAAGCTCCTATTGAACAAGCCTAAACATCTGTAAAGATAAAAACCTTCAATTCATTAAAAGCAACCATTAGTACAATTCTTTCCAGGTAATCCACGTTCTGTGTTGTTAGTGTGTGGGTGGGATGTTTCTGACTCTCCCATCTCTCACAATTCTTCCCAAGGTAATCCATGTTCTGTGTTGTTAGTGTGTGGGTGGGATGTTTCTGACTCTCCCATCTCTCACAAACCTATTTTCTGTTCCATCTGTTTTGTTTTTGAAGGATGCCTTCTTTTTCTTTTGTAATGTTCTAGATGACCAAAACACATTCTTGGGTTTTGCCTACAGCTTTGATTTCTCCATGTGGCTCTGTATGAATTCACTGTTTAATGTCTTCAGTGAAATAGATAGTCCTGGTGACAGGCAATCTGTTGGTTTAGAGGAAAGGTCCTGAAAAAGTGTTAAAAACTAACTTTGGATCTGTTCTTAGCTGTTATTTTGCATCATGGGCTTCATGAGAAGAACATGTTGCATTTATTTTGTCTTTATTAAAAGACTACTAGTCACCAGTTACTCTGGACATAGGAACTGTTTTATTAACCCACTTTGATCTTCTTTTTAAGAATTAAATTTTCATTCACAAGTCAAAACAGTAAGCTGTCTTTTAGAAAAGTTTTGAAGGATAAAAATATATGAAGGGGAAAGGCGGTCTGTGTAGGTGGAATTGTCTACACAGAATTTTAGTTGTATGGCCTTGAGAGACTTTAGGTTGTGGTCAAGGACTTTATATTATCCAAAACTTTATTAAGAATTGTTTTCTAATTGGTTATAACATTTTTTCAATTAATAGTTTCAAAACAAATTGTTAACACAACTGTATAAAGTAAACATAATTTTCTTCACTTGTATTTTTGTTATTTTGCAAGTTTATCAAAATAAATTGTCTACTAAAGAAACTAAAAAAAAAGAAATATGTCACTGGAAATGTGCTTTGAGTTTTCAGAAGATAAAGCCAGGCCCAATGTTATTTTCTCTTTTTGCTCTCTGCCAATACATATGTAGAACTCTTGGCTTCTTCTCTAGTACCATGTCTGTCTGCTTGTTGTAATGTTGATAATGTATTGAACCTTTGGTCTGTTAACAGGCCTCACTTTTATAAGTGTTGTTATGTCTATAGCAGTCTCTTCACAGCAACAGAAACCCAAGACATAGTGGTATAACAAAAAAAACCTAACGCAGTAACATATCGATATGTTATCTTCATTAAATATGTGCTGAGTGATCAAAATTGCATTGTAATATTCACCAGACTTTTTTTTTAGCTAACATTCATTTATTGCATGGTGTATGAGTATTTGGTTTTTGCAAGTGCATGCGTATTTAAGGACTAGTGTACACATGTGAAGGCCAGAAGACTGAAGTTTGTTCTCTTTTTCTACCATGTTAGATCCAGGGGTCAAATTCAGATTGTCAGGTTCACAGATATATGACTTCACCTGCTACTATATGTCTCAGTCCTTTCAGTAGGCTTTGAAAGAGAAGATGTCCATAGAAAGTACAACCTGTTTTAAATGTTTAAGAAAAATCTTGTAGACCAGAAGCATGCCAATAATGGAGGACCTTGAGAACATCACACCACATATATTATTATGGAATATTCAAGATTAGAAATAGTAAATATTTCAGGCCAGTATATAAAGTATAATGATTTTTACATAAACAGAAAATTACAAGTAAATCTATATCTTTAATCTTGAGTTATGGGAGTTTTGTTTCCTACAGATTTCTTATATCTTTTTATGTTTTATATAATCAGTAAGTTTTTTTGTAATTAGATTTTGCTGTAGTAAATGAAAATTTTTCTTTGAAAAAAATGGTTAAGTGTTGTACTAATAAGCTTTAACAGTAGTTTATTATTTTATTGTATTTTTTTTATTTCTACCTCAAATGTTATTCCCCTTCTTGGTTTCCTGTCCATAACCCCCCTAGCCCCTCCCCCTTCCCCTTCTTTGAAAACTGTATTCTCCCTCCCCAACCACACCCCTTCCAGCCTTTCCACCTCCCAACCCTGACTTTCCCCTACACTGTGGTGGGGGGGTTGGGAGGTGTCCGGCCTTGGCAGGACCAAGGGTTCTCCTTCCATTGGTGCCAAGCAAGACTATCCTTTGCTACATATGCAGCTGGAGCCATGGGTCTGTCCATGTGTACAGTCTTTGGGTAGTGGTTTAGTCCCTGTTCTTTTAAAAAGGGATGCATGGAAATAAAATTCAGGAAAAATTTTGATCTTAGCACTCTACACAAAGCTATAGTTTTTCTAAGTATCTAGCCAGTTTTGATCCCAGAGGGAGCATACTGTGTGTATCAGCTACTGAGAGCTCTGAGCTATAGAATAATAGTGAAAAATTAGAAGCAACATAAAGAATCCAAACTAGATGGAGAGTTAAATCTACAATATTCTGACATGTATGCATGTCTTGTTTGTTTGTGCATAAAGAAAATTGACCTGGATTCTATACAACAAACCATTCTTAGTACCTGCTTATGTTATGACCAGAAAACCCTATTTATTAATTGAATATTTTTATACCAAGCATAACAAAGGCTTCTTAAATTGGAAATGAAACTAGATAACAAAGATATAAATTTGAAGAATTGCAACCCAACAACTCTTCTAGAGTGTCACTGACCTAGTTCATGAAACCCAGTCCAGTGGCACCAAGACGAGGATTTGAATTAGAGATCTACAGTCCTTCTACCAAACAACATACTTTATGCTCATTGGAGGCAATGAGAGAGAGAGAGAGAGAGAGAGAGAGAGAGAGAGAGAGAGAGAGAGAGAGAAACACATACACACAAAGGGAGCAAAAGGGGAATTTAGAAAACTCCATGCAATGTGGACTGGGATTTCCGGAAACAGAGATACTTATTTACTTATTTCAGGTCCCAAGATACAAACAAAGAATACTTGATGAATTATAGAGTTTAGCGAATATTCAACTAAGTCATTGGTATTTAATAAAAATTATATATGTATGTATATATATATATATATACAAATTTCATGACTATAACTGAAAAGATGAAATAGAATTCACTGTTGCACAGGCAGACTTCCATTATTATTTATGATTTTGTTTTGTTTTTCTATGACTCCAATAGGTAGTAAGGATAAATAACCAACATACTAAATCAAAAAAAAAAATCCACACACATAAAAGTAATTGACCTTATCCTACTAATATTGAAAACATACTGCTGGCCAAAATTTTATAAATAATGCCTTGATTTTAATGTACCAATATTATTATAATTAAATAACCATTGTTATAAGGTTAATTTATTGAAGTAGATTATCAAATGAATTGCTATTCAGTAAATTACTGTTTCCAATCACTAAAAGGAAGGGAGCCAGTGGCCTGAATGATTTTCCAGAGTGCCTATTAGTAAACATCCAAAGCATGTAGTAAAAAGCTAGTATGCAAAGGAATTTAGAAAACTCCATGCAATGTGGACTGGGATTTCCGGAAACATGCATTAACATTTTCATAACTCATGATACTACTGACAAATCCCATCAAACTTCTTTGAACTGTCTACTTAGAATAGTTTGTGACAGAAATAAACTTTTCCCATTTCATTATAGTTTTTGAAAAACATTACATAATAATTTGTAAATTTATAAGAAAAAGTTTCTAATTATCCAATTTTTTCAAATTTAATTCCATCATGAGGAACATCAAAAGATAGGAAGGTTTTATTTTAAGAAGTATGTAAAGTATATGAGATAAAAATTTTTAATAAAACTTCCAAAGACATTGATTAAATTAATTTCTCAAACCATAATCTACTTAACATAATTGCTATCACACCTTAAATGTTGAAACGTAAAATTTTTAAAGTTTAAAAATGTTTTAATATGTTATAAGCATGTGCTTACGTAGGATTAATATGTAGTGGGGGGGCACATGTGTATGAATGCGCATGTGGAAGTAGATGATAACTGTTAAACCAGCTATCTCCATGTAGCTTTATGTTAATGCCAAGGATCAAACTGCATCTCAGTGTGCACCTGAAGTTTTATAACTTAAAGTTTATAACTTAAGTTTAAGTTAAATAGTTCGTGTAGAATTACATTCACATATACTTTAAGATAATATAGAGATGTTCTAAATGACCATTACCTACTGCTTACAATAATTTTTCAAAAATATGTATTCTCTGAATTTCATCATCTACTGAAAGAAGCTTTTGTGGTGATAGCTGAGAAATGAACTAATCTGAGTATAATGATAAGTCATTAAGAATCATTTTAATATTATATCCCTCTAGCATTCTAATGGTAGCATGTTCTCCCATAGTGCCTATAGCCTATTTGTCCACAGTGTATTAGTTTTGATAATGGTGTTATGAATGACTTCCATCTTGTAAAGCAGGCCTTATATCCAAGAGAAAAATGTTTGGTTATTTCCATTACTTTTGTGGTACTATGGCACCAGTTGGCATATCTTGCCATGTTAACCACAGTTCACAAGATACACAAGTGTGTAAGACTGTGTTACATAGTACTTTCCAGCACTTAGAAAGCTTGTCAGTACTGATGAAACTCCGAGTTGAGTATGAGCTTGCTTTCTCTCTGTGTTCTATCATTGGCATATATGGTTTCTTCTGCAATTGGGGGTTAAGTTTAAGAGTAATGACAAACACCTGTAATATTTGGTGTCTATAGGATCTCAATAGCCAATCACACTGAAAGACATAACCTACTCCTCCTAGTATGGGGCTTGTTATTTACAACTTTGTTGTATTTAGTAGGGAATCATCTATTTACACTTACTTATGTATGTGCAGGTATATATTTTAGTAAATGTTTATAATAGTACATTTACAAATGATTTTTTCAAAAGGCTTTGAAGTTAGTTGTTTTTCTCCATGCTTCCTCTTCTACCCTAACATTCTACCCTTTACTCTAACCATTTAATTATACAGGTTCTGTTATTCTCTTTCTCCCATTTACATCTTACATGCTTTCTCTCTTCTTAAAATACCCTACGCTTCTCCATGGAGCCTTACATGTGTCCTAATCTCTATGCATGTTTCAGATAAAATATATCTCAAGATTCAAAGTTACCATCTACAAATGAGCATTAAATTGGAATGTTCATTATTTCTGGCCTGGGTTATCTCACTGAGGATGATTAATTTAAGCCCTATCCATTTAGTTTGAATTTCATAATTTTTTAGCAGCTGGATACTATTGCTTTGTAAGCTTAACATATTTATATATTCTTTCATCAGTTAAAAACATCCAAGAAAGCCAAAGAATGCATAAACAATCCTGGAAGAGTTAATCAAAAAAGATTTGAGAAAATAAGAAAAAAGTGGGAATTATTACACATTATTCAACAATATCTCTTAATATTAATTATTTTGATTCCTCACTAAATAGACATGGTAAAAAGGATTCGACTTGTAAACAGGATCATTTATTTATACATATATATGTATACATATGTATTCATTTATACATATATATATATATATATGGAGAGAGAGAGAGAGAGAGAGAGAGAGAGAGAGAGAGCTTTATTTCACAAAAAACACACCTTGCTATTAATGGGATTATTTAGTAGGATAGTAAAAATATTCTAAGCAAACAGAAATGAGAAAAATCCTGGTGTCCTTAACTATTTTGATGACAAAATAGACTTGAAACTTAAACTAATCAGAAAATATGAGTAGGGTCAATTTGCATTCTTTACAGAAGTAAAAGCATGTACTCAGAGGATGCTATTACTCGAAATATTTACTCACTAATTACAAGCAATTCTGTTTTGTTTTGATTTGATTTTTTTCATAGAAATACTACTATTTCATAGAAATACTAACTCCACACATTGATTCCAACAGAGTGATAGTAGATACCTTTAGTACCCAACTGTCACCAACTACTCACCCGGACACAATTGAAATTGGGCACTTTATAGTTCAGATAAAACTGTAAATAGATCTAATAGACATCTATAACACACGCTTTCAAGTACTAAAGTATTCACTTTCTTTTCGGCAGCCTAATGAAGTTTCTTCAATAATAACAACATTTTAGAAATTAAAGCACTTGTCAATAAACATATGAAAATTAAAATCACATCTTGCGTTCTATAGGGCCACAAAGGAATAAAAGTTGAAAATAAGAGCAATGGAAACCACAGAAAATATAAAAAGTTCTGGAAGTTAAACAACCCACCAGGGAAAGAAAATTGGGTCAACCTGAAGGAAAGAAGGAAAAATTTAAATTCCTAGAATTAAAACAGTGAAATCACAGCATATCAAACATGATGGGACACAGTAAAGTCTGTCCTAAAAAGAAAGTTTATAGATATTATTTCTTCAAATTTTTCTTTCACTCCCTTACTTTATCTGGAATTCTGAGGATTAAGAAAACTATGTATATATATATATATATATATATATATATATATATATATATATATATATAATTTGAAAACACGCAAACAAAAAAACAAACAAAAAAAAATCACTTGCATCCAAGACTCAGAGAACATTATGGAAGAAAGTCGGAAAGAGTGTAATACCAGATAATAAGAACATTTTCTTTAAGATTATGTTTCCTAGCAATATATGACTTTCCAAATATGAGCTGAACAAGGATGACATAAATGAACATGACAAACTGTATAAGGAAAAGCCTGGAGGCTTCAAACCTCCAGAGAACAGTTGAGAAAAGCTGGGACAGGAGAGGAAGTTATCTGCAGGTAGGAGCACATAGTTGTTCACTACCAAATGCTAAGTCCTGAAAGGTAACACTATATGGATTGAACAGATTATATTCTCCAATTTGTTTTATTTTCCTTTTTTGGTGTAACATGAACTTATTAACTTAAAAGGAGAAAAATATTGAAAATAAACAAAATACTAAAGTTTTGTATATACAGAACAGTCTCCTTAATAAAATGTGTAAGGACTGAAGAAGCTGAAGGGGTTTACAATCCCACAGGAAGAACAATATCAACAAAACAGACACCCAAGAGCTCTGAAGACCAAGCTACTAACCAAAGAATACACATGGAGGGACCAATGGCTCCAGTTGCATATGTAGGAAAGGATGGCCTTATTTGGCATCAATGGGAGGGGAATCCCTTAGTTCTGTGAAGCCATCATGTCCCAGTGTAGGGAAAGGCTAGGGTGGTTAGGTGGGAGTGTGTGGGTGGGTGATAGAACTCCCTCATAAAAGCAGGGGGTAGAGTGGATAGGATAGGGGTTTTTCAGAAAAGAAACTAGGACAGAGGGTAACATTTGAAATGTGAACAAATAAAATTAACAATGAAAGCTTTTTAGAAAAGAAAATGTTGTATGGAATATAGAGGAATTTTAATGCAGCAACACTTCTGTTCTAGCATTGAGTCACATATCCAGCTGGATGACAGATACACCATACAATTTTAATCCCTCTGGATGGAATACACACTGTTAATTCCTATGGCTGGAATACAGTCACATTTTAGTATATACTTTAAACGTCAAATAATTACTATAATTGAGGGACAGATAAAGTGAAAAATCAGAGGGAGATATGTCACAATGAACCAGAGATAGGATATGCCTAATTCTCAGAACAGACAGGAAAGAGAGACTACTTAAAGAGAAATGAGGGAGAGAGAGAGAGAGAGGGAGAGAGAGAGAGAGAGAGAGAGAGAGAGAGAGAGAGAGAGAAAGAGAGAGAGGAGTTCAGTTAATTTAAACTCAATGCAGTTCAATTTAGTATAGCAGAGAAGTTCAGACCAGTTTGGGACAGTTCAGTTCATGGAATTCAGAGACAGTCTTTTCAAACAGAGCAATTCAGCAAGAAGCGAAGAGAAGCCATTTTGAATCAGTCAGCTTGTAGGTGAGTTAGAATCAGAATAACTTGAGTTGAACCAAACAGAGAGCATTTAGAAAGAACTAGAGGGAGTTCATTCAGCAGAGAGTCCTGGAGGCTGAAACAATTTAGGTCTAGGTTAGCAGACCAAGGAAGTCGCCAATGTTCTGGGTTGCAGATTTGATTGTACAGAGGCTATAAACTTCCAGGTCTAGGACCAGGGATTGTTACACAGGAATGTTCTGGGCTCAGTTCATAACTTCTTCTGAGGAAATAAAGTGATACTTACATTTGAAAGTTTATTATTGTCTAAAAGCAAATTTAGTGACTATAAAATCAGAAGATGGGGACTCAAGGAAATTAATTTTTAATGGACCAGGCCTATGAATGATATTCCATCTCCTTCTGAGTGCTGGTCAAGGAATTAATAATTACTATGTTATGCTCAGTTCAAAGCCTGGTTCTTTTCTTTTCTGTTTACTTTCCTCTCCTCCCCTCCCTTCTCCCTTACTTTTCTTTTATTAAAATATATTCTTTTCTCAAATATTATATCCTGATTATGATTTTCACTCACTCTACTCCTCCTAATTCCATCCCAATTCCTCTCTGATCCGGGGTTACTTGTTTCTACCTCTCATTACATTAGAAAAGAACAGACTTTTATGAGGATATACATATATATATATATATATATTATCATAGGAAAGCTGGAAAGGAAAAACAATCAGAAAGGCATCCAAGGGAAAGGAGGAGAATCAGAGACCCAATCATTCAAAGTCAGGTATTTTGTAAAAACCAACCATCCAAACAAAAACAAAAACACAAACCACTAAGTGTTTTGAGGGTACGTTGTTGTCGCTATTCTTCCCCTGCAAGCCCTGACTGTCTATTGGAAGTGGATTGCTCAGGTTCCATCTCCCCATTGTTGAGCATTTTAGTTAAGGTTACCCACAAAAAGCACTGCGTGCCTTTCAGAGACAAAGGGGAGGGTGGATGGAATAGGGAACTCTCGAAGATGGGACCTGGAGGTGGCAACAATTGGGATGTAAATAAATAAAATAATTTTTAAAACAATTTATGTCTGTATTCATAAGAAGTACCCATCTATAATTTGTCCTTTATTATTTTGTTTAACTGATTCTGATTAAGGGATATGTTAGATACATGAAATGAATAAGAAGTGTTTTGTATTTGTTTTGTTGACTGCCAGAATTAGTTGTATATAATTAGTGACAAGTCTTTTAAAAAAAGAACACAAAATACATAGAGGACCTGGTGGGTACCTGTGTTGGCCCTGTGTTTGCTCCTTCAGTTGCTGAGTTCACATGTACTTTGCTCAGTGGATGTAAAGGCCCTTGTTTGTCATAATCCATCCTTCTGGCTCTTACACACTTTCTGCCTCAGCTTCCACAGGGTTCAGCAAATTTCAAAAGAGAAAGAGTTTATGGAGATTTCCCATATAAACTGATCCTTCCAAAGTCTCTCACTCTCTGCCTAATGTCTGGCTATGGGTCTTTGTATTTGATCTAATCTGATGAAGGAGAAAGCTTTCTCAGAATGGAAAAATAAGGCACTGATCTATGAGAATAACATACTATGATTAGGAACCATCTTGTACTACATATTTTCCCATGTTCAAGCCATGATTGAGCATGTTTCTCTGTGGAAGTATGAAGTGTTCTTTGGTATATGCCCAAAAGTGCCATAAGTGGATCTTGAAGTACATAGAGTATCACCTTTCTGAGGAACTGCTATAAAGATTTGCATAGTGACTCACAAACTTACATACCAAACATCAATGGGAGATGATTTCTATATTCTACAACCTCGTAATAGAAGCTGTAGGTTGATATCTCTATGCAGTTGAGGGCTGGCACAAGCTAGGTCAAGGCCCATGACTGGACAGTAAAAAGTAAGGCAGGGACAAACATTTTGTAAGGCAGGAGAGAAGAAGGGAAAAAAAAAAACCAAGATACAGGCAGAAAAGGACAACCCTTGGCAGGGAATAGAGAGGCAAAGATTAAAACAGACACAGAAGGAACACCCATTCAGAGCCTGCCCCACATGTGGCCCATACATATACAGCCACCCAATTAGACAAGATGGATGAAGCAAAGAAGTGCAGACCAACAGGAGCCGGATGTAGATCGCTCCTGAGAGACACAGCCAGAATACAGCAAATACAGAGGCGAATGCCAGCAGCAAACCACTGAACTGAGAATAGGTCCCCTATTGAAGGAATCAGAGAAAGAACTGGAAGAACTTGAAGGGGCTAGAGACCCCATATGAACAACAATGCCAAGCAACCAGAGCTTCCAGGGACTAAGCCACTACCTAAAGACTATGCATGGACTGACCCTGGACTCTGAGCTCATAGGTAGCAATGAATATCCTAGTAAGAGCACCAGTGGAAGGGGAAGCCCTGGGTCCTGCTAAGACTGAACCCCCAGTAAACTAGATTGTTGGGGGAGGGCGGCAATGGGGGGAGGATGGGGAGGGAAACACCGATAAGAAAGGGGAGGGGGGAGGGGGATGTTTGCCCGGAAACCGCGAAAGGGAATAACACTCGAAATGTATGTAAGAAATACTCAAGTTAATAAAAAAAAGAAAAGAAAGAGAGAAAAGAAATGGACAACCCAGATCCTTGTGGCCTTAAATGGCCATAGGTAGTTATGAAGATTTCTTAATGGATGGATTTCTATAGGACAATTTATTTTATCTAGGTGGGTAATTTATATCTTTATCAATTGCCTATGAGTTTCCTGTGTAGATGTACTGTGGATTGAGAATTTAACATATAAACCTGATTACTAAATTACAAGTTTATTGAGTCATGATATTAACATGCTGTTGGGAGTATATACCATAACTATTAGGGGGTGGATGCTGGGAATGTAAACAGAACAACCCCTGAGAGCTTTGAGAGGTCAGCTGCCACTGGGACTAGAGGGAATCAAGAGCCATGGTGGCCAGTCACTGTTGGAATTTCTAGAGTGTTGATTACCAGGTCGCTGGGATCAGAGAGTTCCCAGCTAGCCAGCTGGTAGAGGGCAGCTAGCAATGAGGGTGGAGAGACTGCCAGGGCTAGAGGACAGATAAGAGGTAACATGTGGCATAACATGATGCCACACTAGAACCATAACCGATGGCCACTGAGACAAGAATACCCCACAGATGCTATATGGCTCTATGGTGCCAGGGCACTAGCATGGAATAAAAGATACTATTTTTTAAACAATTACAACAACTGGCCGCTGTCATTTGTTTCAATGATTTTGATCACTCTGATTTACCAACAAAAAATATGAAGTAGTCTTGATTTGCACTCCTCTGATGACAAAGGATCCTGATAAATTCTTTAAATGTTTCTCAGCCTTTGAGTTTGTTCTTTAGGATATTGTTTGTTTAGATTGGAACCACATTTTTAAATTGGATTATTTGTTCTTGGTGTCCAGGCTATTTTGTATGTGTTTTGCTTCTTTATACATTTTATATTTTTCATGTATTAGCTCTCTATTAGGTATGTACCTGCTAAAAATATTTTATCATTCTGTAAACAACAACTTTGTCCTAATAGGGTTATCTATGGTGGCTTGAATGAAAGTCATTTGTGTTAAAAGTATGTCTTGCCACTTCAAGATCCTGATAAATGGTGTATGACTTCCTACCTCAAAGGTCTACTAGAAGTAGAATCACACACTTGAAACCAAGCAAAAACTCTCTCACAGTTGTGCCTTCCATTTCTGGATTGAGGTTCATTCCAGATATAGTCAAGTTGGTAACCAAAAGTAGCCATTACAACCCTAACTTTTGTCAGCATGACACAAAATCACAACTCATGTCATGATTAATTTCCAAATGAAAACAATAACCAGGTCATAATAACACCTAAACATAACTATGTCCAGTATAATTTCAAATGCATTATGTCTTTATCCTTGTAAAAATTCACCCTAAGATCGAAAATTAGTAATTGTACAACTGCAAGCATATTATAAATTTAGAATAGGTGGTGAAATCCCTCACTTGGGATAGTGTATTGTTATAATAGGTGAGATCATGTTTTTGTTTGGAAGACAGTGGACTTTGAGACTTTGAATTAGAAAAAGATCAAATGCTTTTAAGTGGCCTTACTTGGCTGTACTAAAACGAGCTTGAAAAGCAGTGGTCCTGAGGTGATCTGAATTGTGACATTATGACTCAAAAGATTTAGAGGAGAAGAATATTAGTGTGTGGCTTAAAGACTGTTCTTGTAATATTTTGGCAAAGAATAAGGATTTTTTTTACCCTTGTCCAAAGAATCTGCATGAGGATAAATTGAAGAATTACGCCTTAAAAGTTTTGGTTGAAGAAATTTTCACACAGCCTAGTATTGACTTTGTATGTTCGTTATTTATGGCCATGCTTATGCAGACTTATAATGAAATGAAGTACATTGAGCAAGAAAATACAAAACATACAGTTGGAGGTGTGAATAAGCACCAAGAAGTGTAAACAAATTAAAACAAAGCTTAATGCTAAGTAGAGTACAGGGAGGGGTCAAAGGAAGGTTCCACCCAGCTGAGCTTCTCATTTGTAAATAGAAGTTAAAGAACAGTGTAGGGATAGGAGTCATGTTGCACAGCTTTAGTGGCAACACTCAGAAGGGAGAAGATTGAAGGTCTGTGATTTCGAGTCCAGCCTGGTATTTAGAGGAAGCTTCAGAACCGCAAAGATTAAACAGTGAAGGAAATCATCAAAAACAAAAAGTTGGTTAAGACCAAAGTTAAATATGGTGTCTTGTTTCAGACCCAACAAGCAGCAGCACTTGGCAGTTTCAGTCACACAATTTTGACTTTAGAGAAAAGGGTGGAAGTAAAAGGGTATGGAATGTCACAATATGGCTAAGGAAAACCACTGAGGTCAGGCATACGTTAGGCATGTCCCTGCACGGAAGACTAGCGAGGCTATTGTGGAAAGTAGAGACTGGATTTCTTTGAAGATCCTACAATTTTAGAGATGCCAGAACCATGGTATACCTCCCAAGGACAGCTTCTAAAAGGAAGTGGAACCAGCATGAGGAAGATGTATGTTTCAGTCAAAAATCTGGAAGGGTGTTGGAGAACTAAATACCACTTTGATATCAAAGCAGGAGGTACAGAGTTTGGAGTTTGCTTATTTGGTTTCTGGGTTTGTTTTGGTCCAATGTTTCTCACTATTGTCCTTTCCCTCCTTTTTGAATAGTAATGTGTGTTCCATGTCATTGTATGTTGGAAGCATGTGATCTGCTTGTAAATTTTAAATTTACGTGGAATCACAGTTAAGAGATTACATGAGTCTCAGAAAAAAAAACTTAAAACTTTGGACTACTAGTTGCATTTCTGCATTATGATATGGCTACAAGCCTGTGCATGCCAAGAATAAGAATGTGGTGGTTTGAGTGAAAATGGCCTCCATGGGTCCATAGAAGTGGCATTAATAGAAGATATGGCATTGTTGGAGTAGATGTAGTTTTGTTGGAAGAAATGTGTCACTCACTGCTGATGAGATTTCAGGTTTCAGAAGTTTAAGCCAGGCAATATTATTCTTCTTTCCTGCTGCCTGCTGCTTGATTCAGATATAGAAAACTTGGTTCCCTTTCCAGCACCATGTCTGGATGTATGGCATCCATAAGCTTGCTGTTATAAAGACAATGGACTAAACCTCTGACCTGTAAACCAACCCCTATTAAATGTTTTCCATTATAAGAGTTGCCATGGTCTTGGTGTCTTTTCACAAGCAATAGAAACCAATATGATAAAAATATGTGTTGCAGTTAGAGGACAAAGATAGTGTCCTTAGTTATATGGAAGCTTTAAAGTTTTATGAGGTCTCATTTTATTGTTGTTCTAGTGGGTGTGCTGACAGAATTCTGTTCAGAAATTTGTTTTTTCTGTACCAATGCATTCAAGACTATTTCTTATGCCCCCTCCTATAAAATTCAGTGATTTTTTTTCTTATGTTGAGTCTAATCCATTTGGAGTTGAGTTTTGTGGATGTTAGTAATTATAGATCTCTTGTGATTCCTCGATACCTAGATATCTAGCTTGCACTGCACCACTTGTTGTTGTCGTCTTAATAGTGTGTGTATTATAGGTTCTTAATAGAAAACAATAACAAACAAACAAAAAAAACAGGTATCTGTAGGTTTGTGTATTTTTGTGGTCTTCAATTTGATTCCATTTGTTAAGAAGTCTCTTTTTTATTCACTTTATATCCTACTAATTGGCCCCCTCTCATCACCACCTTCAACAAATTATACCCCTCCTCTTTTTCTCTGAGAGGGTATGGGCCCCCTGAGTATTCTCTCACCCTTGCACATCAAGCCTCTGCAGATGAGGTAAATCCTCTCCCATTAGACAAGGCTGAGTGGATAAAAGAACATATCCTACAAACTTGAGACAACTTTTGGGATTGCCTTCATTCAGGACTCACATGAAGATGAAGCAGCACTCCTTGAGTATATGTGCAGAGAGGCCTAGCTCCAGCCAATGTATTCTCTTTGTTGGCTCAGTCTCTAAAAAACTGCGAATGTCTAGGTTAGTTGATTCTTGGTATTCCTGTGCAGTTCCTATCCACTACAAGGCCTACAATCCTTCCCCTTAGTTTTCCATAAGAATCGACTGGCTCCATTCACTGTTTGGGTGTGGGTATCTGCATCCACCTGAGTCAGCTGTTGAAGATGCTCAAATGATAGCCATGCTGTAGAATGAAATATAAAACATACATTAGAGAATTAGAGAAAGTATTGAAGGAGTTGAAGGGGCTTGCAACCCCTTAAGAACAACAACACCAACCAACCAGATCTCCCAGTGACTAAACTACTACCCAAAGAGCATGCATGGACAGACACATGGCTCCAGCTGCTTATGTAGAAGAGGATGGCCTTGTAGGGCATCAATGGGAGGAGAAGCCCTTTGTCCTGCTGTGTAGGGGAATGTCAGGGTAGGGAGGCAGAAAGGCAGGAAGGGAGGGTGTTTGGGGAGGGGGAACACTCTTACAGAAGAAGAGGAGGGGAGGGCTTATGGACAGGAAAGTGAGAAAGGGAATAACGTTTGAAATGTAAATAAAAAATATCCAATAAAAAAATAAAAATCCCACACTAACACCAGCTAGGCACTGGCCTGTGGCCTTGGTCTGTCTCTAGACTAGTCAACCCGCCAAGACCTCAGTCTTTCCCTTTAGATAGGGCCTGTTTTACCCTTGCTGTCTCTGTCTCCCTGGAGCTCTAAAATCACTCCCTCCTCCTGGCTCACTAAGTTTCCATAGCTGGATGCTGCCACTCATATGCCACACTTCCAAATTCTTGTAACTGGCTAGAGTGAACCCTTGCACACCACACTCTGCTGCTGTACCTTTCTCTGAACACTAGTTGAGTCGATACATGAAGGAAAAAGCTAGACAATCTTAGTTTAGAATCAACAGATAACACAATTGTTGGGTGCAGATCCTCGTATCCTAATTTTGAAAAGTATTCTATGTTAGATATTCTCCAGTGGTGGATCCTGGTGGGTCTGCCACTTGAACTGACAGCGTCCAGTTATCTACATTCTCTCTGACTTCTATGCTCTCCACTATCTAACAGGGCTACTCTTTTCTCCCACTTCCCTCTTCCTCTTACCGACCCAGAGATCCCACCTATTCAACTGTAATATTCATTTATTAGGGGAAAATCCTACCACACCACACTAGAATCCTATCTACAAGCATAACAGAGTATCATTAGTAGTATCAGAGATTGGTGCTTGACCATGGAATGGGTCTCAAGTTGGACCTGTTATTGTTTGGTCATTTTCTCAGTCTTTGCTTTAACCTCTGTCCCTGCACTTCTTGTAGACAAGTAAGTTTCAGGTAGAAAGTTAGGTGGCTGGGCTGTCTGGCAAGTGAGGTGGACTCTTCAGTTTCTGTATCCCCAATTATGTGAGCCACAATTAAGGTCATTCCTTTGATTTTTAGTGCCTCCCTTCCTTATCCTAGGTCTCTCTCTCTCTCATCCTGGAGATGCCTCCCACAACAGTACAAGGTCAACTGCAGATTTCCATTCATTCCAATGGCTACCTGGCCATTCTCCTGTTCCTCCTCCACAACTGACCCTGAAATCCCCCATTCCCTTCTCAATCCTCTCTCCACTCCAGTTCCTTCTGTAGATCTACTTGTTATGATTATTTTATTCCAAATTGTAAGTGAGATCCAAACTCTACATTCTCTCTGACTTCTATGCTCTCCACTATCTAACAGGGCTACTCTTTTCTCCCACTTCCCTCTTCCTCTTACCGACCCAGAGATCCCACCTATTCAACTGTAATATTCATTTATTAGGGGAAAATCCTACCACACCACACTAGAATCCTATCTACAAGCATAACAGAGTATCATTAGTAGTATCAGAGATTGGTGCTTGACCATGATTGGGCCTTCCTTGTTATTTAGCTTCTTTGGTCCTTTGGAGTATAACATGTGTCCTGCATTCTATGGCTTATATACATTTATAGGTTAGTACATACTATGTATGTCCTTAAAGAACTATGTTACCTCACTAAGGATGATATTTTAAATTCCTTCCATTTACCTGCAAAATTCATGATGTCTTCATTTTTAATAACTGAATAGTATTTCTTTGTGTAGATAAACCTCAGTTTCTTTATCCATTCTTCAGTTGAGGGACATCGAGGTTGTTTCCAGTTTCTGGATACTTTGAATAAAGCTACTATAAACATAGTTGAGCACATGTCTTTATAGACTGTAGGAGCATATTTGAGTATTTGCCTAGGAATGGAATAGCTGGATCTTGAGGTAGAACTATTAGTTTTCTGAAAAACTGCAAAATTGATTTCCAAAGTGTTTGTGTAGATTTACATACCCACCAACAATGGAGGAGTGTTCCCCTTGCTCAAAATTTTCCCCAGCATGAGCTAATACTTGACTTATTGATCTCAGCCATTCTGACTGCTCTAAGATGAATACTCAGTGTTGTTTTGATTTGCATTTCCATGATGACTAAGGACTTTGAACATTTTTAAAATGCTTTTTGGATGTTCAACATTCCTCTGTTGAGAATTCTTTGTTTAGCTCTGTTCCCCATTTTTTTAATTGTGTTATTTGGGTTGTTGGTGTTTAACTTACTGAGTTATTTATAAATTTTGATATTAACCCTCTGTCAGATGAAGGGTTGATGAAGATCTTGTCCCAATCTCTAGACTGCCTTTTTATTGAATTGACAGTTCCTTTTGCTTTACAGAAACTTTTCAGTTTCATGAATTTATATTTATCAATTCTTGACCTGAGAGCCTGAGTCATTGGTCTCTGTTTAGTACATAATCTCCTCTGCCAATAATTTATCTTCAATGAAATTTACTGTATCCAGTTTTGTGTTGAGGTCTTTGATTCACTTGGATTTGAGTTTTGTGCAGGAAGATAAATACTGATTTAGTTGTATTCTTCTACATGTAGACATACAGCTAGAAAAACACCATTTGTTGAAGATGTTTTCATTTTTCCACTGTATGTTTTGGATTCTTTTTAAAAACTCAAGTGTTCATATGGGTGTGGGTTGCTTGATTCAATTTCATTCTATCCATATCTGTACAAATACCATGCAGATTTTATAACTATTACTCTATAGGACAACTTGAGTTCAAGGATAGTGATTCCTCACAAAGGTCTCTTTTTCTTTTTTCTTTGTTATTTTATTTTTAATATTTCAAATGTTATCCCCCTTCCCAGTTAAACTCCCTCTTCCTACTCCATCACCCTTGCTTCTATGAGGGTACTCCTCAACCACCCACACTTCCTACCCCAGCACCCTATCATTCCCCTATACTGGAGCATCAAGCCTTCCCAGGACTGAGGGGCTCCTCTCCCACTGTTGCATAATAAGGTAATCTTCTGCTACATATGCAGCTGAAACCATGGGTCCCTCCATGTATACTCTTTGATTGGTGAATTAGTCCCTAGGAGATTTGGAGCAGGGAAGGGGGCAAATGCTTGGTTAATACTGTTCTTTCTGTGGGGTTGCTAATCATTTCTGATACTTCATTCCTTACCCTAACTCCTTCATTTTTCTCCCAACACTTAGTTCAATGATTTTCTTCTTGCATCTGCAGCATCTGTATTGGTCAGGCTCTGGCACAGCCACTCAGGGGACAGCTATAATAAGCTCCTGTCAGCAAGCATTTCTTGGCATCAAGAATAAGTGTCTGGATTTCGTGTTTGCATGTGGAATGGATCCTTACATGGGGAGGACTCTGGATGGCCTTTCCTTCAGTCTCTGCTCCACTCTTTATCTCTTCATTTTTTTATGACAGGAGCAATTCTGGATTAATATTTTTGAGATAGGTGCGGATTACTCAACCAGGGGCCATTCCTATCCATTGAATATGGCCTCTAAAGGTTCTGTTTCCCCTTTGTTCGTTATTTTGGCTAATGTCATCCCTGTTGGGTCCTGGGAAACCCTTGAGTCCCTGGCATCTGAGACTTTCTAGAGGCTAGCCCTGGTTTCCTATCCCCCACTGCTACAAAACTTTGTCCAATTTCCTGACCCTTGGTTTTTCTCCTGATTTTGCCCCTCTTTTCCCTTCCACTCCTCTCTCCATCCCAGATTCCTTCCTTCCTCTATCCTCCTGTTGTGGAAAAAATAAAAAAGCTCTGGTTCCCAAGCTTACCCTGGCAGTTGCAATCACTAGTTCTGACTCAGGTTGGCCATTGGAACTAGTACTGATTTATCTCAGTGGCTACACGCTGCCCTCAATGACTTTATAACTGTGTCTGGCTGTCCATCCCTCATGAACAGCTCTCTTGGCTGTTTTCCACCACTCCAGGCAAACACATCCCTATTCGATGGCGGTCCAGCATGTCCTTTGACCACATATTCTCTTGAACTCAGTGAAGTCACCACACGAAAGAACACATCACACAATATCCTCTGATCCAATTAATAAGATATAATTTGCCTATCTAGAAATCACAAAACCCTGCACACACCTATCTCTTAATAATAGTCATAACAACCTTTAATAGGTGCAGAGAGGAATTTTAACATTTGCCACCATGCTCTTTCAGCTCACTCCAGCCCTGGCTATTGTATCCAGCAAAATACTCAGTTAACATAGATGGAGAAACCAAGATATTTCATGACAAAACCAAATTAACACAGTATCTTTCCAAAAATCCAGCCCTACAAAGGATAATAGATGGGTAAACTCCAACCCAAGGATGGAAACTACATCTTTCAAGAAACCCAAAAGAGGAGAGCCACACAAGGACAATTCTACCTCTAACAATAAAAATAACAGGAAACAACAATCACTATTCCTTAACATCAGTGGACTCAATTCCCCAATAAAAATACATAGACTAGCAGACTGGATATGAAAAAGGACTCAGCAGTTTGCTTCATACAGGAAAACAAAGCCCAGTGAAAAAGAAATACATTACCTCAGAATAAAATGATGGAAAACAATTTTTCAAGCAAATGGTTCCAAGAAACAAGCTGGAGTAGTCATTCTAATATCGAATAAAATTGGCTTTCAACCAAAAGTTATCAAAAAAGATAAAGAAGGACACTTCATACTCATCAAAGGAAAAATCCACTGAGATGAACTCTCAATCCTGAATATCTCTGCTCCACATGCAAGGGTACCTACATTCATAAACGAAACCTTACTAAAGCTCAAAGCACATACTGTATCTCAGACAATAATAGTGGCAGACTTCCACACCCCACTCTCATCAATGGACATATCATGAAAAAAAGAAACTCACCAGAGACATAGAGAAACTAAAACAAGTTATGAAACAAATGGATTTAAAGATATTTATAGAACATTTCATCCTAAAACAAAATAATATGCCTATTTCTCAGCACCTCATGTTACCTTTTGCAAAACTGACCATGTAAGTGGTCACAAACTGGCTTCAAGAAGGTCAAAATAACCTCATGCATCATATTAGACCTCCATGACTAAGAATGGTCTTCAATAATAAAAAAACAGAAAGTCAACATACACATGGAAACTAAACAACTATCTACTCAATGATATCTTTCAGGGAAGAAGTAAATAAGAAATTAAATACTTTATAGAAGTTAATGAAAATGAAGGCAAAAAATACACAAACATGGGACACAATGAAAGCAGTGCTAAGAGAAAAACTCATAGCTCAGAGTGACTCTAATAAAAGTTGGAGAGAGCATACATACACTAGCAGCTTAACAGCAAATTTGTAATTTTTTGAGTAAAAGAAGCAAATACACACAAGAGGAGTATATGACAGGAAATAATCAAAATCAGAACTGAAATCAACCAAGCAGAAACACAAACAACTATAAAAAAAATCAACAATCCAGGAGCTAGATTCCTTGAGAAAATCAACAACATAGATAAACTCAGTCTGACTAATCAAAGGGCACAGAGACAGTATACAAATTAAGAAAATCAGAAATGAAAAGGAAGACATGACAACAGAAACTGAGGACATTTAAAAAAATTGTCAGATAATACTAAAAATCTTACTCTCAAGAAAACTAGAAAATCTGGACAAAATGGGTAATTTTCTAGACAGATGTCAGGTACCAAAGTTAAACCAGGATCAGATAAATCATCTATAGAGTACCATAATTTCTAAAGAAATAGAAGAAATCATTAAAATTCTCCCAACCAGCAAAACTTAGGGACAGATAGTTTTTGTGCAGAGTTCGATCAGACCTTCAAAGAAGTCATAACTTCAATATTCTTCAAATTATTCCATAAAATAGAAATGGAAGGAACAGTACCTAGTTCATTCTATGAAAGCAAGTTATGCTGATACCTAAACCACACAAAGAAAGAGAACTTCAGATCAATTTCACTTATGAATATTGATGCAAAATACTCAATAAATTCTTGCAAACTCAATCAAAAAGATCATTCACCACAATCATCCCAGGGATTCAGGGATGGTTCAATATAAGGAAATCCACCAACTTAATTGACTATATAAACAAACTCAAAGAAAAAACAATCACTTGATCATACCCTTAGATGCCGAAACAGCATTTGACAATATTCAGTACCCTTTCATGTACACGTTTTGGAAATATCAGGAATTCAATGCCCATAACTAAGCATAGTAAAAACAATATACAGGAAACCAATAGCCAACTTCAATCTTAAAGGAGAGAAATTTGAAGCAATCACACTAAAATCAGGGACTAGCAAGGCTACCCACTCTTTTCCTAGCTATTCAATATAGTGCTCAAACTTCAAACCAGAGCAATTATATAGGATACAAAAGGAGGGGACAGGGATACAAATTGGAAAGAAAGAAGTGAAAATATCAGTATTTGCAGAAGACATGATACTTAAGTGACCCCAAAATTCCACCAGAGAACTCCTACAGCTGATAAACAACTTTACCAAAGTTGAGGGGGTATATATAATTAACTCAAACAAATCAGTAGCCTTCATCTACACAAAGAATAAATGGACTGAAAAAATTTAGAGAAATGACATCCTTCACAATAGTCACAAATAACATAATATACTTTGGTGTGACTCTAATCAAGCCAGTGAAAGAACTGTTTGACTAGAACTTCAAGTCCCTGAAGAAAGAAATAGAAGACCTCAGAAGATGAAAAGATCACCCACATTCATGTATCAGCTAGATTAACATAGTAAAAATGGACATTTTGCCAAAAGCAATCTACAGATTCAATGCAATTTCCATCAAAATCCAACACAATTCTTCATAGAGTTAGAAAGAACAATCCTCAAATTCATTTGGAATAACCAAAAACCTAGGACAGCTAAAAGTATTCTCAATGATGAAAGAAGTTCGGGAGGAATCACTATCTCTGACTTTATGGTATACTATAGAGCAATAGAGATAGAAACTGAAGAGTATTGGTCTGGAGACAGGCAGGTAGATTAATGGAATAGAATTTAAGACCCAGAAATGAAACCATGCTACTATTGTCACTTGATCTTTAACAAAGAAGCTAAAACTATCAAGTGGAAAAAAGACAGCATTTTCAACAAAGGGTTCTGGTTGAACTGGAGGTCAATATGTAGAAGAATGCAAATTGATCCATTTTTATTTCTTTATTCAAAACTTAAGTCTATCAAAGATCTCCACATAAAACCAGATATATGGAGTCTAATAGAAGAGAAAGCAGGGAAGAGCCTCAAACATGTAAGCATAGGGGAAAAGAGCAATGGCTCATCAACAACGGACAAATGGAATCTCATAAAACTAAAAGGCTTCTGTAAGGCAAAGGACACTGTCAATAGGACAAAAAAGCAGCCAACATATTGGGAAAAGATCTTTAAAAATCCTGTATTCAATAGAGCGCTAATATCCTACATAGACAAAGAACTCAAGAAGTTAGACTGCAGAGGACCAAATTACCCTATTAGCCCAAAAGCTCGAATTACCCAAGAAGCAATCCACAGACCACAGGAAGCTCAAGAAGGATGACCAAAATGCGATTGCTCCCACTCTTTCTTAAAAGTGGGAAAAATCCATAGGAGGAGATATGGAAGCAAAGTTTAGAGCAGCAACTGAAAGAACAGCCATTGAGAGCCTGCCCCACATGTGACCCATGAATATACAGCCACTAAAACTAGATAAGATTGATGAAGCTAAAAAATGCGTGCTGAAAGGGACCAGATATAGATCTCTCCTGAGAGACACTTCCAGAGCATGTCCAATACAGAGATCAATGCTAGGAGCAAACCACTGAACTGAGAACAGGACCCCTTGAGGGGAATTAGAGGAAGGATTGAAAGAGTTCAAGGAGTTTGCGACCCCATAAGAACAACAATGCCAACCAACCAGAGCTTCCAGGGACTAAACCACTACCGAAAGACTATATATGGACTGACCCAGGGCTCCAACTACATATGTAGCAGAGAATAGCCTTGTTGGGGCACCAGTGGAAGGGGAAGCCCTTGGTCCTGCCAAGGTTGGTCCCCCAATGCAGGGGAATTTGTGGGGGACAGTAAGGGTAATGGATGGGGGGGAATACCCATATGGGGGAGGGGGAAGGAATAGGAGATTATGGACTGGAAACTGGGAAAGGGAATAATATTTGAAATGTAAGTAAAGAAATATATCTAGTAAAAAATGTATTTATAGAAGGAATTGGGGTAAAGAGATAAACAAAGAGTTCTACACTGAGGAAACACAAATGGCCAAGAAGCACCTGGAGAAATGATCAACATCCTTAGTCAACAGGAAAATGCAAACCAAAACAACCCTGAGATACAACCTCACACCAATCAGAATGGCTAGGTTCAAAATTTCAGGGTATAGACGCTGGCAAGGATGTGGATAAAAAGGAACATTCCTCCAATGCTGGTGATATTGCAAGCTAGTACACCCACACTGGAAATCAATCTGGCTATTCCTCAGAAAAGTAGAGTTGAGGACCCAGCTATAACATTCCTGGGCATTACCCCTAAGATGCTCCAACATAAAACAGAGACACATGCTCCACTATGTTCACAGCAGCCTTATTTATAGTAGCCAGAAGCTAGAAGGAACCAAGATGTCTCTCACCAGTGAAATGGATAAAAAAAAAATTGTGGTGCATTTACACAATGGAATGCTACTCAGCTATTAAAAACAATGACTTCATGAAAGGGTGGAACTAGAAAATATCCTGATTGAGGTAACCCAGTCACAAAAGAACATACATGGTATGCACTCAATGATAAGTGGATTTTAGGCAAAATCTCAGGAATACCCATGATGCAACTCACAGACCATATGCAACTCAAGAAGGAAGACCAAAGTTTGGGTGTTAGAGTCCTACTGAGAATGGGGAACAAAGCAATCACGGGAGGTAGAGGATGGTAGGGTCTTGGGAAGAAGAAAGAAGAGGGAAGGGGAAGGGGGTGGGGTGGGATCATATGTGGGAGGAGAGGGTAGAGATGTACAGAGGGTCAGGAAATTGCACAGAGGTGTGTAGCAATGGTGGATGGGGAACTGGCGGTAGCCACAATAAAGTCCCATATGCCAGAAAAGCAAGAGTTTCCCAGGACCCAATGGGGATGACATTGGTTGAAATACCTAACAAGAGTAAGAAAGAACCTGTAGAGACCATATCCAGAACATAAGTACATTCCTCTGGTGAAGGATAGAGCCACCCACCCATCTCCAAAATTTTAACCTAGAATTGCTCCTGTAAAAGGAAATAGAGGGACAATGAATGGAGGGACTGAAGGAAAAGCAATCCAGAAACTTCCCACCTATGGATCTATCCCATATGCAGATATCAAACCCAGACACTATTGCTGATGCCAAGAAGTGCTTGCTGACAGGGCCGTGATATAGTTGTCCCCTGAGAGGCTCTGCCAGAGCTTGACTAATACAGATGGTGTTGTTTGCAGCCAACCATCGGATTGAGCACAGGAATCTCAATGGAGGATTTAGCAGAACTAAAGGAGCTAAAGGGTTTGCAACCCCAAAGGAAGAACAACAATATCAATCAACCAGACCCCCCACCCCGAGCTCCCAGATAGTAAACCACCAACCAAAGAGTACACATGGAGGGACATATGGCTCCAGCTATGGCATCGTGGGGAATGAGGCCCTTGGTCCTGTGAAGGCTAGATGCACAAGTGTAGGGGAATGCTAGAGTGGTGAGGTAAGAGTTGGAGGGTGGAAAGGGCACCCTTATAGAAGCAGGAGGAGGGGGGATGTGATAGGAAGTTTGCAGAGGAGAAACTAGGAAAGGGCCTAATATGCAAAGTATAAATAAGCAAAAGAAAAAGAAAAAGAAAAAAGAAAACTGAAGTCAGACTACTTACTCTATGCAAATCAAGCAAATTGAGGATGGCATTTAACAGCTTAAACCACTGGCCTTTCACTACCAGCCCTCTTTCTGAAATTTGGCTGCAAATAAACAAACACTTGAGTGAACAACCTTTATAGGTTGTGAACGATATGAAAATAATTGATGCTCATTAAGAGGATCAGATATGCATTATTAGTATGAATCGGTGTAATTTTCTAAGATTGTGGGGGATCTCAGTGGTCAAGTGACAACTACAGACTTTTGAAGGATGGATAAGAGTTGATGTGGGCAGAAATAAATACCAATTTCATATTTGACTACCTCCTAAAATTGACACAGGAGTTACCATGATGTAAGTGTAGCAAAAATCTGATATCTCATACAGTGATGTTGGTGGCTAAAAGGAAGAGATTTAGAAATTGGGAGAAGTGAATAAAACTCCTCTATTACATCTAAAAGGCTTCTTACCCTTTGGAAATGAAACTCTGAAGTGTGTGTTGCTGTTTGGTTCATTCCAGCAAGACACTTTGTACCAGTAGAGTTTCTAATGAAACTTATGCTTTCTTCATTAAAGTTATTAGGTTTGAACTCATACAGAAATACATCCATGAGGGAGCTTAATGTTTAAGAGCTTTTTAAATTGCCAGAACAACAACTCTACCTTTTCTTAAATGAAGTTGCTGTCATTTGATAGGCTTTGTTTGATGATGTTGTTGAGGGTGACACTGAAGCCCAGAGTACAATGTTGGAACTGATCAGTTAGCTGGATGCCCGTGACCCTCAAGGGTATATCAAAGTCCTGATGACCATGAACTAACCTGGTATTTTGGATCTAGCACTGGTGAGGCCAGAGAAATTGGATACAAACATTGAATTTAGCTTGGCTAATTTAGAGGATGGAGCCACATCTTTTAGATTCATGCTGCTCAGTGAATGCTCTGGTAAGTTAGCAGCCTGAAAGTGGCAAAAAATGATTAGGGAAGTATTTTTGAAGCTGTCAATCATCAAATTTCAATCCAAATTCATCACTATTTTCTGCTCCATGACATAAAACTGAATCCCAGAGACTCTGATTGAAAGAACTTCTTACATTGAAATCCTATACTTGCATAACTTATTGCCATCTTAAAAAAAGAATGTTCAATTGAAAATAAACAAACAAATAATTAAAAAACAATAGTAGAATCCACAATAGCTTTCTTTTTTTCTTCAATTAAAGGGTATATGGTACCTACCATATATCAGTATAGATTGAAAAACAAACAACCAACAAACAAACAAAACAGAAAAAAAATAACAAAACCATAAACAAAGAATGTGTATTGAAGAAACTGTACCCTTTATTTAAATTATCTAGCTCTTCAGTTTTCATTTTCTGTAAAAGCAAAAATACTTTTCAACACTGCAAGATGAAATGTAAGCATCCAATGTAGTAGGCTGCAAATATCAGACATGCACAGTATAGTGTTCAGTCAAATTTACTATACTTGTATTGGTACTGGAGAGAAGGCTTCAGTTTTTGTTTCGGGGTTTTTTATTTATTTTGTCTCCAGTCATATGGTCAATACAAAACACACTACATAGAAAATAATCGGCACCAGCACACTCATAATCCAATCAAGTGTAAATGCAAAGTAAAGATTTTTGTCCTCATGAGATCACAACAAGGAACCCTAACCCTTTTCTACTATGATATCAGAAAAAAAAAGTGCATATGTAGACTTCTTAGCTATTTGGCAGTAAATTCCAATCAAAAACAAATACCACAAGAGACAGAGCGAGCATGGTAATCTAAAATTCTAACACTATTTAATGTTATGGGATTGTTATCCCTTTTCCTCAACACTAAGGCATCAAGAAGGCCGCTCCAGCTCCAGTTTAGTATCCTTGGAAATAATGTGGGCCAGAGAAGTGGGTAGGTTAATAGCATTTCTCCATCCATTCAAGCCTAATCCCCCCAGTTTCGTAGCAAGCTAAGCAGCAGAACACCTATAATTCCCTTCCCTCCCTGCTGCCAAATCTTTATGGATCTTATAGATCTTTCCATCCTAAACTCCCTCCTATCTTGTCTTGACTGCTTACTTTATCACAGCCACCACCACCAGCAAGTACTCCTTCGGATCCATTCTATAAAGTCTCTGGTCACAGAAAGAAGCTAAGTAAAGATCTTCACCTCTCGCATAGCTTCTCCAAATCCAATCCTCCAGTCTTAATCTTTTGCTCTGTAGCAGACCACCTGTTGAGGCCTCCCCTTGAAGTATACAGATACTCTCTTCCTAACTTACCTCCTTTCTACTTACTGCTTTACCTTAACCCTTAACTCCAGAGCACACTCAGGAAAAAAATGAAGAAGAAAGAATAAGGAGAAGGAGAAGGAGAAGGAGAAGGAGAAGGAGAAGGAGAAGGAGAAGGAGAAGGAGAAGGAGAAGGAGAAGGAGAAGGAGAAGAAGAAGAAGAAGAAGAAGAAGAAGAAGAAGAAGAAGAAGAAGAAGAAGAAGAAGAAGAAGAAGAAGAAGAAGAAGAAGAAGAAGAAGAAGAAGAAGAAGAAGAAGAAGAAAGAAGGAAGAAGAACTCCTGTCAGGGAAGCAAGTGAGCTGATTGTAGATCTTCACCTCTCCCTCTGCTCCTGAAGATACCATCCTAGGGTATCCAAGCCAGCTCTGAAGCAGACCTTCTTCATTTTCTGCACCCATTCCTAAGGGACTAAATAGATCCTGAAGCAAGAGCATCTTATTTTCTCCACTATAGCTACTTTTAATATCTTTGCCTCATCATTATTATGCTTGCCATTTCAATGTTCGATATCAACTATTTTTCATATAATTTGAGAATTTCTTTTCTTTTATATAAAATAAAGGTTACCTTTCAATGAAAATTTGTCATTTTGGCATCACAATGAGAATTTGGTTCATAATTTCCTCTTCACTGTTGGCCCATGCAGCCTCTACAAGTTCACTTCCATTTCTTTCTTTTTTCTTTTTAAATTGGATATATTTTTAAATTTACATTTCAAATGCTATTCCTTTTCCTGGTTTCCGGGACATAAGCCCCCTATCACCTCCCCCTAACCTTTTTCTATAAGGGTGTTCCCCTCCCCATCCACCCCCTTTAAACTCCCCCCACCCCCCCCCCACTGAGATTCCCTTACACTGGAGGTCCAACCTTGGCAGGAACAAGGGTTTCTCCTTCCATTGGTCCCCAATAAGATCTTCCTCTGCTACATATGGAGTTGGAGCTATGGGTCAGTCCATGTGTAGTCTTTGGGTAGTGGTTTAGTCCCTGGAAGCCTCTGGTTGGTTGACATTGTGGTTCTTGTGGGGTTGCAAGCCCCTTCAGCTCTTTCAATATTTTCTCTAATTCCTCCAACAGGGGTCCCATTCTCAGTTCAGTGGTTTGACGCTAGCATTTACATTTGTATTATTGGACATGCTCTGGGCGTGTCTCTTAGAAGAAATCTACATCCAGTTCCTGTCATCATGCACTTCTTAGCTTCATCAATACTATCTAGTTGTTTGATTTGTGCTTATCTGGTGACTAAGGATGTTGAGCATTTCTTTAGGTACTTCTTAGCCATTCAGTATTCCTTAGGTGAGAATTCTTTTTTTAACACTTTACCTCTTTTTTTAATAGAGTTATTTGATTCTCTAAAGTATAAGTTCATGAGTTCTTTGTATACATTAGCTATTAGCCCTCTATTGGACGTAGGATTGGTAAAGATCTTTTCGCAATCAGTTGGTTGCTGATTTGTCCTAATGACAGAAGCTTTGCAATTTTATGAGATCCCATTTCTCAACTCATTTTTTATTATTCAATTTTTTTTATTTCAGTTTCGAATGTCACCCCGAATTCCCATCCATCATCCCCTGTCCCATCCCCCTCCCACTTTTTCTAATAGGGTGTTGCCCTTCCTTAACCACCCACCCCTTCCTGCCCCCCTGTCCTGATATTATGATAAACTGAAGGGTCTAGCCTTGTCAGAGCCAAGGGCTTCTCCTCCCATTGGTGCTCAACAAGCCATCCTCTGCTTCACATGCAGCTGGAGCCATGAGTCTGTCCATGTGTAGTCTTGGTAGTGGTTTAGTCTCTGGGAGCTGTGGTTAGTTGGTATTGTTATTCTTATGAGGTTGCAAGCTCCTTTGGCTTTTTTAATCCTTTCTTTAACTCCTCTAATGGGGACCCTGTTCTTAGTTCAATGGTTTGCTGTAAGCATTTATCTCTGTATTTGTCAAGCACTAGCTGAGCTTCTCAGAAGACAGCTATATCAGGTTCTTATCAACTTGCACCTCTAGGCCTCAGAAATATTGTCTAGGTTTGGTGAGTGTATGTATATCTGCTGGATCTCCAGGTGGGGCCAACCCTGAAGGGCCATCCCTTCAGTCTCTGCTCCAAACTTTGTCTCCATATTTACTCCTATGAATATTTTGTTCCCCCTTTTAAGAAGGACTGAAGCCACCTCACTTTGGTCATCCCTCATCTTTAGCTTCATGTGGTCTGAGGATTGTATCTTGGATAATTCAAGCTTTTTGGGTTAATATCATTCCTTAGAGCATAAACCATCAGTGTTCTGTTACATTCCCCAGTGTCCATTTATTCAAGGCTCTTCCTTACTTTTTCTTCTATTAGTTTGAGTGTATCTTGTTTTATGTGGAGGTCCTTGATCCACTTGGACTTAAGCCTTGTACAGAGAAATATGAATGGATTGATTTGCGTTGTTCTACAGGCTGAACCAGATTGAACCATCATCATTTGTTGAAAATGCTATCTTTTTTACATGGGATCATTTTAACTTCTGTGCCTATTAACAAGTGACCATAGGTGAGTTCATTTCTTGGTCTTCAATTCTACTCCATTGATCTAACTACCTGTAACTGTACAGATACCATGCAGTTGTTAATCACTGCTGCTCTGTAGCAGATATTGAGGTAAGGGATGGTTATTCTTCCAGAAGTTCTCTTATTGTTGAGAATAGTTTTCGATATCCTGGGTTTCTTTTATTCCAAATGAATTTGCAAATTGCTCTTTCTAACTCTGTGAATAATTGAATTGGAATTTTGATGGAAATTGCATTGAACCTGTAGATTGCTTTTGGCAAAAATGGCCATTTTTTTTACTATATTAATCCTGCCAATCCATGAGCTTGAGAGATTTTTCTATTTTCTGAGATCTTCAATTTCTTTCTTCAGAGATTTTAAGTTCTTGCCATACAGATATTTCACTTGTTTGATTAGAGTCACACTGAGGAATTTTATGTTGTTTGTGACTCTCATAAAGGGTGTTGTTTCCCTAATTTCTTTATCAACATGTTTATGGTTTGAATAGAGGAACGCTACTGATTTGTTGGATTTAATTTTAGACCCAGCCACTTTACTGATGTTCACCTACTTAGTAGTTCTTTGGTGGAACTTTTAGGGTCACTTAGGTATACTATTATATCATCTGTAAATAGTGATATTTTGACATCTTCCTCTCCAATTTCTTTCCCTTTGACCTCCTTTTGTTGTCTGATTTTTCTGGGTAGGACTTTTATACTATATTGAATAAGTAGGGTCAGAGTGGCAGCCTTATCTAGTCCCCGATTTTAGTGGGATTGCTTCAAGTTTCTCTCCATTAATTTGATGTTGGCTACTTGGCTGATGCATATTGCTTTTACTTTGTATAGATATGAGCATTTAATTCTTGATCTTTCCAAGACTTTTAACATAGAGTGCTGTTGAATTTTGTCTAATGATTTCTCACCATCTCATGAGATGATCATATTGTTCATTACTTTGAGTTTGTTTACGTAGTGGATTACATTGATGGATTTCCATATATTGAACCTGCATCTCTGAGATGACGCCTACTTGATCATGATGGATGATAGTTTAAATGTGTTCTTGGGTTCAGTTTGTGAGAATTTTATTGAGTATTTTTGTGTCTATATTTACAGGGGAATTTGGTCTGAAATTCTACCTTCTTTGTTGGGTCTTCATGTGGTTTAGCTATAGGCATAATTTTTACTTCATAGAAGGAATTTGGTAGTGCTTGTCTGTTTCTATTTTGAGGAATATTTTGGACAGCATTGGTATGATGTCTTCTATGAAGGTCTGATAGAATTCTGCACTAAACCCATCAAGTTCTGTGGTCTTTTTGGTTGGGAGACTTTTAATAATTGCTTCTATTTCTTTTGGAGTTATGGGGTTGTTTAGATGGTTTTCTGATCCTGATTTAACTTTGGTACCTGGTGTCTGACTAGAAAATTGTCCATTTCATCCAGATTTTCCAGTTTTGTTAAATATAGGCTTTTGTAGTAGGGTCTGATGATTTTCTTTTTTTAATTTCCTCAGATTCTGTTGTTATGTGTCCCTTTTCATTTCTGATTTTGTTCATTTGGATACACTCTCTCTGCCTTGTAATTAGTCTATCTCAGGAGTTATTATATTGATATTATCAAAGAACCAGATCCAGGTTTTGTTGATTCTTTGTATAGTTCTTTTTGTTTCTTGTTTGATTTCAGCCCTGTGTTTGATTATTTCCTGCCATGTATTTCGCTTGCATGTATTTGTTTCTTTATGTTCTAGAGCTTTTAGGTGTGCTGTCAAGCTGCTAATGTATGATCTCTTCAGTTTCATTTTGAGGGCACGTCAAGGTATGAGTATTCCTCATAGCATTACTTTCATTGAGTCATATAAGTTTGGGTATGTTGTGCCTCAATTTTCATTAAATTCTAAGAAGTCTTTAATTTCTTTCTTTATTTGTTCCTTGACCAAGTTATCATTGAGTATAGCATTGGCCAAGTTCCATGTAGATGTTGGCTTTCTGTCATTCCTGTTGTTAGTAAAAACCAGCCTTAGTCCACGGTGATCTGATAGGATGCATGGGATTATTTCAATCTTCTTGTATCTGTTGAGGCTGTTTTTGAGCCTGATTATAAGGTCAATTATTGAGAAGGTACCATGAAGTGCTGCGAAGAAGGTATATTCTTTTGTTTAAGATGAAATATTCTATAAGTAACTTTTAAATCCTTTTGGTTCATACTTTCTGTTATTTCTCTGTGCCTTTGTTTAGTTTCTGCTTCCATGATCTGTCTGTTGATGAGAGTGGAGTGTTGAAGTCTACTTCTATTATTCTATGTAATGCAATGTGATCTTTGAGCTTTAGTAATGTTTCTTTTATGAATGTAAGTACTCTTGCGTTTGGGGCATAGAAATATAGGATTGAGAGTTCATCATGGTAGTTTATCCTTTGATGAATATGAAGTGTCATTCCTTATCTTTCTTTGATAATATTTTGTTATAATTCAATTTTATTTGATATTAGAATGGCTATTCAAACATGTTCATTGGGACAGTTTGATTAGAATTATTTTTTCCAGACTTTTACTTTGAGGTAGTGTCTGTCTTTGTCACTGAGGTAAATTTCCTATATGCAGCAAAATGCTGGGCCCTGTTTATGTATCCAGTCTGTCTATGTCTTTTTGTTGAAGAAATTAGTTCTTTGATATAAAGAGATATTAAGGACCCATGGTTGTTGCTTCCTGTTTTTTTGTTGTTAGAGGTATTATGTTTGTGTGGCTATCTTCTTCTGGGTTTCTTAAAGGAAGATTAATTTATTACTTTTTCTTTGGTGTAGTTTCCATCTTCATGTCAGAATTGTATATCTATTATCTCATGTAGGGTTGGAATTTTGGAAAGGTGTTTAAATACGGTTTTGTCATGGAATATCTTATTTTCTCTCTCTATTGCAATTGAGAGTTTTGCTGGGTATAGTATCTTGGGCTGGCCTTTGTGTTCTCTTAGGGACTGTATGTCATCTGCCCACAATGTTCTCCTTTTAGAGTCTCTGTTGAGATAACTGGTATAGGTTCTGATAGGTCTGCCTATATACATTACTTGAACTTTAATCATTACTGCTATTAATATTCTTTTTGTCGTGTTCATTTGGCGTTTTGATTATTATGTCATGGAGGAGTTTCTTTTCTGGTCACATCTATTTGAAATTCTATGGGCTTCTTTATGTTCATGGGCATTTCTTTCTTTTTGTTAGAAAAGTTTACTTCTACAATTTTGTTGAAGATATTTTCTGGCCCTCTGATTTGTGAATCTTCACTCTCTTCTATACCTATTATCCTTAGCTTGGCCTTTTCACTGTGTCTTGCGTTTCCTGGATGTTTTGGTTTAGGAGTTTTTTGAATTTTGCATTTTCTTTGACTATTGTGTCAATGTTTTCTATGCTATCTTCTACAACTGAGATTTTCTCTTTTATCTCTTATAGTCTGTTGGTTATGTTTACATCTAAGATTCCTAATCTCTTTCCTAGGTTGTTCTCCAGGGCTGTCTGCCTTTGTGATATTTTATTGTTTCTATTTCCATTTTTAGATTCTGGACTTTTGATTTCAGTTCCTTCACCTGTTTCGTTCTGTTTTCCTTTATTTCTTTAAGGACTTCTTGTGTTTTCTCTTTTAGCTTTCTACATGTTTACCTGTGTTCTCCTGTCTTTCTTTAAGCGAGTTATTCAAGTCCTTCTTAAAGTCCTCTATCATTGTCATGAGATATGATTTTAAATCAGAATCTTTATTTTCAGGTATATTGAGTTATCCATGGCTTGCTTTGGTTGGAGAACTAGATTTTGATGATGCCAAGTAACCTTGGTTTCTGTTTCAAAGCCACAATTGCTTCAGAGTTTGCACATTCCCTTTCTCACTTCCAGTGGTTTCATGATTATTTTTAATACTATTTTTTTAAAAAAGATGATTTTCACAGATGATCAGGTATTACAAGGCTCATCTTATTGTGTAGCTGGAAACTTTTGTGTTTATGGTTAAGTGTCAAACTGTAAAGTAGTTTTATATCATACATAAAGTTAAAGAAATTTCTGAAAGACTTATTTAATCTGAAAAAGATACTTTATGTATCAGAAAGAATGACATTAGAAAGAATGTTCTTCATATTTATTTATGAAGCCTCACTGTTGATGAATAAGAAGCATTGAATCTAATTATACTCTTTGACACAAATTCAAAGACAGTATTCACTCAGGGTGCAGTGCATGCAGTTGTAAGGTTTAACTTACACTTCTTTGTCAAAGATCAAGTGTTCTTAAGAGTGTGGTTTCATTTCTGTGTCCTCAATTCTGTTCAACTATCAATATTTCTGTCTCTGTACCAACACCATGCAATTTCTATCACTCTTTCTCTGTAGTAGAGCTTGAGTTCAGGGATGGTGATTTCCCCCAGAAGTTCTTTTATTGCTAAGAATTGTGTTTATTCTTCTGGGTTTTTTGCTTTTCCAGATGAATTTGAGACTTATACTTTTCATGCCCTTGAGGAATTGTGTTGGGATTTTGATGGGACTTGCATTGAAAAGGCAGATTGCTTTTAGTATGATGGACATTTTTACTATGTTAATTCTGCTAGTTTATGAGCATGAAAGATCTCTCCATTTTCTGAGATCTTTTTTTATTTCTTTCTTGAGATACTTGAAGTTATTGTCATTAAAGACCTTTCACTTGTTTGGTTATAATAACCCCAAGATATTTTACATTATTTGTAACTAATGTGAAGGGTTTTGCATCCCAAATTTCTTTATCAGTTTGTTTATCATCTATACAAGAGAAGAATATAGATTTACTTGAGTTAATTTTATATTCAGCCACTTTTCTGAAGTTTTTATCAGCTGTAGAAGTTATCTGGCATAATTTTGGGGTCTTATATCATCTACAAATAGTGATATCTTTACTTCTTTGCTAATTTGTATCCCCTTGATCTCTTTTTGTTGCTTTGAGTACTATACTGAACATATACCGGGAGCTGTGCATGGTTGTCTTGTGTTTTCAGCATCTAAGGAAATGATCATGTGATTTTCTTCTTTGAGTTTTTTATATAGTGGATTATGTTAATAGATTATCATATATTGAACCTAACTTGCAGCCCTGGGATGAAGTCTACATGATCATTGTGAATGATGCTTTTGATGTATTCTTTGATTCCATTTGAAAGATTTACACTGAGTATTTTTGTATCTATATTCATAAGCCATCTTGGCATTAAGTTCTCTACTTTGTTGTGTCCTTGTGTGGTTTAGGTATTAGAGTAATTGTGGCTTTGTAGAATGGATTAGATAATGTTCCTTCTTTTCTATTTTGTGGAATCGTTTGAAGAATATTAGTATCAATGGAAACAAGAAAGCATCTGCAATAAATGGTACAGGTCTAGCTGGCTTTCTGTAGGTAGAAAAATGAAAATAGGACAATATTTGTCACCTTGCACAAAGTTCAAGTCCAAATGGATCAAGGACTTCAACATAAAACTATATATACTGAATCTAACAGAAGAGAAAGTGGAGACACATGGGCAGGAGGGGAAATTTCTTGAGCAGAACACCAATGGCTTATGCTCTAAGATTAACCATAGATAAATGGGACCTCATTAAACTGGAAAGCATCTGTAAAGCAAAGGACAGAGCCAATAGCACAATTATCAACCTACAGATCCGGAAAAAACTTCACTAATCCTATATCTGATAGAGGGCTAATATCCAAAACATATAAATAACTCAAAAAGCTAACCACCAATACAACTCAATCACAAAATGGGCTATAAAACTAAACAGAGAATTCACAACAGAGAATCTTGAATGGCTGAGACACACTTAAAAACATGTTCAAAGTTCTTAGTGATCAGGGAAATGTAAATTACAACAGCCCAGTGATTCCAGCTTATACCAATCAGAATGGCTATGACCAAAACATCAGGTGACAGCACATGTTGGATAGAATATTGATAAAGAGGAACACTCTTCCATTGCTGGTGAGATTGCAAATTGGTATAACCACAGTTAAAAATCAATCCAGAGGTTCCTCAGAAAATTGGAAATAGATCTACCAAAAGACCCAGCTATACCACTCTTGGGCATGTATCCAAAATATGTTCCATAATGCCATAGGGGCACATGTTCCACTATGTTCATAGAAGCCTTACTTGTGATAGCCAGAAGCTGGAAACAACCCAAATATCCCGCAACAGAAGAATGGATACAAAATATGTGATTCATTCACACAATGGAATACTAAGCAGTTATTAAAATGAGGACATGTTGAGTTTTGCAGGCAAATGAATGGAACTAGAAAATGTCATCCTGAGCGAGGTAACTCAGATCCAAAAGGATTTGCATGGTATGTACTCACTAATAAGTAGATATTAGTCAAAGTACAGAATACCCAGAATATAATCCATAGAACTCAAGAAGGTTAACAAGCCAGTGGGCCCAAGTGAGAAGTCCTAATTCCCACTTGGGAGGGAAAAGAAGACAGGAGGAAGTATCATGTGTGGGAAATGGTATAGGGAGGCAAAATTGGAATATGATTAATAGGGGGGTGAGGGAGAATAGGACTGAAGTCTTGAGTGCCAACAGAAAGAACAGAGACAGGCAACCTCAATATTCGAAGATTGGGGGACCCTCTAGAATGTATCAGAGACTTGGGAGGTGAGAGACTTTCAGGACTTGAAGGGAGAGATCTTAGATGAAATGCCCCTTAGTAGGAAGAGGGAACTTGTAGAACCTAGAAGGACACGGCATCAAGTGGAGGGATGGAGTTGCCATCTCACAGTCAAAAATTCTGACTCAGAATTTTTCTCGTCTGAAAGAACTGCAAAGGAGAAAAATGGAGAGGAGCCTAAGAAAAAGGAAGTCCAGCAACAGGCCCAATTGGGATCAAGCTCAACAGGAGGCCCCAGTGTCTGACACTATTACTGATGCTGTGGTGTGCTCATAAAAAAATTGAGCTTATCATGAATGCCAAAAGACCCAAAAAGCAAGTGAAAGAATCAGATGCAGATATTTACATGCAACCAATAGACAGAAACTTCTGAACCTTGTTACTGAATTAAGGAAATGCTGGAAGAGCTGAAAAGGAAGGTAACCATATAAGAAGACCAGCAGTCTCAACTAACCTGGACCTCTGACACTAAGCCACCAACTAGGCAGCATATAACAGCTGATATGAAGCTCCTGACACATGTATAGCAGAGGACTGCCAGGTCTGGACTCAGTCAGAGAAGATGTACCTAACCCTCAAGAGACATGAGGCCTCAGAGAGTAGGGAGGTCTGGCAGAGTTGTGGTGGGGGAGACATCCTTGTGAAGGGTGGGGGGGCATGGGATGTGAAGCAGTATGGACCAGGAGGTGGATAATCTGGACTGTAAAAATTGATTAAATAAAAAATTGGAAAAAAGATTTAAATCCCAAAGTTGCCTTGATATATGTTTATTGTATTCTGTTTTGTTTCATTGATTCTGTGATCACTTCTATAAATTTTATACATATTTTTCTGAAATATCTTGGCATCTAGGACTGAGAGTAATGTTCCCTAATTAAATGGAAAGAATTTGATTTATTGGAAGTGTCCATACCTGGCCAATCCATAATAGGTCCTTGGGGCACATTGTTGATTCAGAGCTGTAAACAGGTGAGCAAAAGCAGGTATAGATATGCACTCTAACCTACACTGTTCTACACAAAAACTGACCTCAAACTCCCATGAGAAATGTTCTCTCTATACCAAAAGGAATACCTTACTACCAAATCAATTCAGAAATGAACTTAAAGAAAAGACTAACCTAAAACCTGTATTTTCTATTTTCCCCCAAGTTTCCTGGTCATTGTCTATATATTCTTTTTAACTTTTTAATAGATATTTTTGTGAATTTAACATCATGCACTCCAGTCACACTCATCTCTTTGTCCCAGCATATCTCCCCTCTGCCCTTGCAACCTCTGCACCCAAAAGAATAAAGAAAAAAGAAAAACAAACAACAAGAGCGCACACGCGCGCACACACACACACACACACACACACACACACACACACACACACACACGTAAAAGCAAAATCAAACCAAACTAACAAAACACCAAACAAACAAACAAAAATGATCTTGTTGTAAAAGGTGTAGTGGGTCACAGTGTATTTCACAGTATTCACTTCTTCTGTTCACACTTCTTTCCTTGCAAATATTCATTACTATGACTCATTGGTCTGACTTAAGGTCTCTTGCTTCTACTATACCATCAACACTAGTTCTTCACCAGGACTCCTCTATAATATCCTGTTCTTGCCCTGTGTCAGGGAGATACTTCAGCCTTGATTCTACAGGATCAATGCCTTTATATAAACCAGCAGTTTACAGATGGGGTAGAGGTTGGGACACGTCAACTCATAGTCCTGAAACTGGGCCTGAGTTGTTGATCAGACTGCCAGACTAGCTCGCCCATACCCTCATGACCAGGGTAATCTCTCCATAACTTCCCTTGCTAGCACACCCAATGCCACATCCCACAATGAGCAGGGTTAGCGCCCATTTGCATTTCTCACCTGTGCCCAGACCCTTCTTCAGTTGCCAGTGCTTTCATACAGAACTACTGAAATCTTGTAAATTCTGCTGAAATGGATTCCACGGTTTCATACTCATTCTCCTAGGACTCACCTTACTCCATGACAGCTTATTTAGAAAACCTTCCATGAATAAAATTCTCAATTCCCACCTGCTCCTAGACAAGTTTATCCATTCTTCTAATTACTTCCTCAGGATCCTGTGTTTAGCCAAATTATCCCACTGGATATATTTGCTGAATTTTTTATATTTCTCCCCAAGTAGATTATTAGTTCCTTTGGGGATAGACACTGTACTTTCTATAGCAGAGTGTCCAGCATTTAAAAGAGATGTTAAATATTTGATAGGCTTAAAAATAAAGATGAGAAAATGCTGTGGATCTTATTTATACTTGGCCACACCTTTTCTGGTCCCTCCTCTACTTATCACTTTCTTTCTAAATGTTGTTTTCTCTACTTCCTCACATAGAATAGTAAGGTCACTATATACATAGGCAGGAAAAATAGTGTTTTCATTTTTCTGTAGTTGAGTTGAATCTTTATAAACTATAAAACATATTGATGATTTCTTTTTTTCTTTATTTCTGGATTCTTGTAGCTTTTCCATATGGTAATGTCTCAAATTATTTTCATAACAGGATTATAAAGCACTTTGTGATATATTTGCTTTATATAGTGACAAGCCTATACTCAACAAGGGGGCTCATGTTTTAAAGTAGGAAAGACTGTGTAACGCTGTCACCTCTAATTTTATTAGTAATTTGAGAGTTTTATATGTGTTTTAATCATTATATTCACCCCTTCTAAATATTCATAGATGAATCCTATTTCCTAACCCACATATTTTCTCCACCAAGATCATTCTGAAATGTTTAAATATTCTTGTACATGTTGTCTTCCACTGGAGCATAATTAACTTAACCCTAGCTATTATCCTAGACAAAAGTGTGTCTTCCTCTACCAACA